>NC_140997.1:33908329-34508329 GCF_052327205.1 Somniosus microcephalus | reverse complement strand
GGCTGCAGCAACCACTTAAAGGGTCATATTTTTGCCTGCAAGCTAAGGGAAACAACATCCAGAGGTCCTGGCTCAAAATGAGGAAGAAGACAGCAGACGTTCTTCCTACTTAATTGATGCTGCTACTTGTTAGATCCGTGGTTCAGTGGATAAATAATTACACGGATGCTGTACATAAACAAATAACAGGTCTTTACTGGAGGAGGGCAATCTCTAGACTGGAGTACAGAGGCATGCGCACAGCTTATATACCGGTGTGGTTACTGCCGGTACTACAGTATACAGGAGCTGTAAAAAGTAGTTCTGACTTAAAGCACATACACTACAATTCCTCCTTTTTTAGATTAATAATACCCCCTCAATATTCAAATAACAATTACATTTTTACATGTACATTCAATAACAAAAGTCCATTTATACGTTCAGTCTTTGGGGCGGCTTCCTGACCCTTTCGGGATAGCGCCTTTCCTGAGGTTCTTGTTCTTGGTGCAGAGGCGATTCTGACCCCCTTTCATCGGGTAGTTCATCGGGTTCCACTGCTACTGGGTCTGAAGTAGATGCTACCGGTATGTCGGGTTCATCCCCAGGTACTCGAGACATGGGGTTGACGCATTCCTGTGATGCTAAAATCTGATCGACGTGGCGTCTCACAATGTTCTCCCTGACATCCACTGTGTACATTAATGGCCCCTGCCTTGTACATATCGTTCCGGGTTGCCATTTCTCTGTTCGATAGTCCCAGGCCAAGACTGGTTGCCCTACATTGAAGCTCCTTGTCGGCTTCTCGTTGATGTGCTGGAATTGTTTGTCCTCAACATTTCTTCGCACATTTGGTCTGAGCAAGTCCAGACGAGATCTCAAACTTCGGTTAAAAAACATCATGGCCGGGGTCTGGTTGGTAACTGCATGTGTCACATTTCGGTAGGCAAATAAGAAATTGTCCATCTTATGCTGTAGTGGAATTTCCTCGTCGCACATGGCCTTTATCGCCTTCTTAAAGGTTTGTACGAACCTCTCAGCCAATCCATTGGTGGCTGGATGATACGGGGCGGATGTGTAATGCCTTACCCCATTCCTTTTCATGAATTTTTGGAACTCGTCGGACACAAACTGTGGTCCATTATCAGAGCAGATCTGCACTGGCAACCCGTTTCTGGCAAATATGGTCCGTAGGACTGCAATCGTTTTCTCTGTAGTGGTTGAAGACATCTTTATCACCTCAGGCCACTTTGAATGAGCATCCACTGCTATTAAGAACATTGAGTCCATGAATGGACCAGCGAAATCAATGTGCACCCGTTGCCATGGAGAGGAGGGCCACTCCCATGGGTGTAGAGGTGCATGTGGTGGTGCATTTTGGACCTTCTGGCATCCTAAGCAGCTCTTAGTTAGGTCTTCGATTTGTTGATTGATTCCCGGCCGCCACACATAAGCCCGAGCTAGGCTTTTCATTTTCACTCCCCCCAGATGACCTTCATGTAGCTCATTTAGCACTCTCTCCCTTAACTTGGGTGGAATCACCACTCTGGATCCACACATCACTGTCCCCTGGCATACTGACAGCTGTTCTCTTCTGGATGAGAATGCTGGCAACAGTGAGTCGCCATGGGTTGGCCATCCCCTCACCGTCAATTCATATACCCGTAACAGCGTCGGATCATTGCGGGTCTCTTTCTCTATATCCGCGTTTGTTACTGGCAATCGTTCAATTATCGACGAATAAAATATCTCGATAGGGTCCACTGCTGGTGCTTCTTCCACAGTAGGCAGTGGCAGGCGCGATAGCCCATCAGCGTTCCCATGCTGTTTCGTGCCTTTATATTCTATTTCATATTGATTCGCCCCTAGAAACAGGGACCATCTTTGTAACCGCTGTGCAGTCATTACTGGCACGCCCTTCTTAGGATTAAAGATGGAGACAAGTGGTTGGTGGTCAGTCAGCAAGGTGAACTTCTGTCCATGCAGATAGTGGTTGAATTTTTTTACTCCCCATACTAGGCTGAGGGCCTCCCTGTCAATCTGGGCGTAGTTGCGCTCGGCTGAAGTTAGTGACCGAGACGCAAAGGCTACTGGCCTCTCCAAACCATCTGGGAATTTGTGCGACAGCACCGCTCCAATGCCGTAGGGTGATGCATCACATGCCAAACGAATTGGTAGTGCTGGGTTGAAATGGGCGAACACCTCTTTTGATGTGATCAATTCTTTACACTTCTGGAAAGCTCGTCTACGTTCATCATCCCACTTCCATGGTACCCCTGTTTGCAGTAGGGTGTTCAGCGGGTGTAATACCGTAGACAAATTTGGTAAGAACTTGTGGTAATAGTTTACCAGCCCGAGGAACGACTTCAGTTGTGACACATTTTCCGGTGCTGGAGCCTTGACTACTGCCTCTATCTTGTCAGGGGACTTATGTAACCCCTCTTCATCGATGACGTGGCCGCAATACGAGATCTGTTTCTGGAAAAACTCGCACTTGTGGCGATTAGCTCGTAGCCCATACTCCTTTAATCTGGCGAGCACCTTCTCCAAGTTAGCGAGGTGATCACCGTCATTTTCGCCCGTGACCAAGATGTCGTCCAAATAACACTGGGTCCCTGGAATCCCTTGCAGGACCTGATCCATTGCCCTTTGCCAGATAGCCGGAGCCGAGGCTACTCCAAACACCAGCCGGTTGTATTGATAGAGACCTTTATGGGTGTTGATCGTAAGGTAATGTTTCGAAGCTTCTTCTACCTCCATTTGCAAGTACGCCTGGGCTAGATCAATTTTTGTGAAGCGTTTACCACCAGATAGCGAGGCGAAAATATCCTCAATTCGTGGAAGCGGATATTGCACCGTGTGAAGGACTGGGTTCACTGTCACCTTAAAATCCCCACAGATGCGGACCTTCTTTGGTTCCCCAGGCGTATTACTCAACGACCTCTTCATTACAGGAACGATGGGTGTAGCCCACTCGCTCCAGTCCACTTTGGGCAGCACTCCTGAACGTTCCAACCCTTCCAGCTCTGCTTCAACCGTTGGTCTGATCGCATAAGGCACTGGTCTGACCTTCAGAAACTTTGGGCTTGCATTATCCTCTATTTTAATTGTCGCTGTTATTCCTTTTAGTGTTCCTAGTCCCTCCTGGAACACTTCTTTTGCGTCAGTTAGCATTTTTGACAGTCGTCCAGGTGTGACGTCGTCATCCTTTTTGGCCTCCACCTTCAGTGCCTGTATGGAATGCCAATCTAAATGTATCTTCCGGATCCATTCACGTCCTAGCAGTGGTGGTCCTCCATTTGGCAATACATATATATCCATTTTAGGTATTTCCTGACCTTTATATGTCACTTTCACCCTTATTTTTCCTTTGGGGTAGACTTTTTGCCCCGTATACGTCTTCAAGACAATCTCTGTAGCTTTCAAGGGTATGTGTGAAAATAGCCGCTTGTAGTCTCTTTGATTTATGACTGTTAGAGCTGACCCTGTGTCCAATTCCATTTCCACTTGGACTCCGTCTATCTTGAGTGTAACCCAGATAGTCTGGTGATCCTCCATTTCGGTTACATTATGTAGTTTCAGACAACCCAGCTCCTTGCTTCCGGAGTCTGTGTCACTTTTCTGTTCATCTGAACCACTGTCCATCACCTGGTGTACCTTTTTGTACTTCTCCTGTGGAGATTTCTTACTGTTGGTTTTCTTCCCAGACCTGCAGACTCTTGCTATGTGTCCTGCTTTCCCACAATGTCTGCACACTTGGCCCTTGAACCAACAATCTTTCTGGTCATGTGTTGTTCTGCCGCAGCGATAGCACTTCCCTGTTCCATAGGTCATTTCGTTGGTGCCATATTCTTGCGGTCTCCGTTGTATCTCTGCAGCGCCCCTTGCGGCTGCTTCGTGTGATACTGCCATACTGAAAGCTTTGTCCAGCGTAAGGTCCTTTTCTGATAGAAGCCGTTTCTGGGTTCCTTCACTTTGTAGCCCACACACAAACTTGTCCCTTAACGTGTCTGCTAGTCCCGCTCCAAACTGGCAGTATTTCGATAGCTTGCGCAGTTCCGTTAGGTACTCAGCATTGCTTTCGTCTTTGTGTTGGTTCCTTTTATGGAACGTAAATCGTTCTGCTATCAGCAGTGGTGTGGGGTTTAAGTGGTCCTGTAGGATTTCTACTATGCTTTCAAAATTCTTGTTTACCGGCTTCTCTGGGGTTATTAGATTTCACAGTAACCCATAAGTTTTTGCACCCATGGAATTTAACAGAACCAGTGCTTTATTAGCATCTGGCACTTCATTCGCCCTGCAGTACACCTCAATACGTTCCACATATGTCGCCCAATCTTCGACTTCATTGTCGAACGTAGAGATGCTGCCACTCTTCGGCATCCTTGGTTGTGCGTTAACTATCACCAATGGCGCCTCCCGCGCTTCCCCTTCTTCTCCGCTGGCACAAAATGGTGTCTCCCACGCTTTCCTTCCTTCCCGCGCTCGCCCGTCTTCTCCGCTGCGGCTTCGCAAAATGGCGTCTCCCGCGCTCTTCCTTCTTCTCCGCGGCTCAATTGCGCCTCCCGCGCTCTCCGTGCTTCTCCGCGGCTCAATGGCGTCTCCCGCGCTCTCCCTGCTTCTCCGTGGCTCAATGACGTCTCCCCTTGCTTCGCCCTGCGGACCCTGATGAGCCTGTGATCCCTGGCTGTGCTCTGCGCGTTCTTTTGATATTTGTCGACGCCGCTCAGTCTAGAACCCGGCTGTTTCTTACCCTCTCTCTCTCTGGTTTTGCAGTATTTTTCCTCGACGCCGCTCGGTGATCAACCCCCGGCTGCGCCCTGCTCTCTTCACCCTTTTTCTTACCCCGTCGACGCTGCCCGGCTCTCTCTCTCTGCCGTCGGTCGGCTCCAGCCACCGCTGCTCAGGAAGGGTCTGCTCTGGACCTGTCGTCGGTCTCTTACTGCTCGTTGTGGCTGGGGAACCAAGCCCGGCTCTCCACAGCCTCCCCAGTGAAGTTGGATCTCTGCCTGACTGCTGGGCGGTTGCTCGCGGTCGACGCCCGTGTTCCTGGACTCGACTCTTTTTTTTTGTTTAATGTTGCAGGTAGATTCGCATCAACACTCGTCGCCACTGTTAGATCCGTGGTTCAGTGGATAAATAATTACACGGATGCTGTACATAAACAAATAACAGGTCTTTACTGGAGGAGGGCAGTCTCTAGACTGGAGTACAGAGGCATGCGCACAGCTTATATACCGGTGTGGTTACTGCCGGTATACAGGAGCTGTAAAAAGTAGTTCTGACTTAAAGCACATACACTACACTACTGAAATGTGTTGGGTCGCCTTGTGGGATGGTACTGGACTAGAACCCTAGATGTCATGACTTCAAATCTCACCCTAGCAAGTTGTGAAATTTGTGGGCTTGCAAATGAGAAATGACAATGAAAGTTGGCTGTTATCCTAAAAATTCAATGGGTTTGTTAATGTCCTGCAGGGACGGGAGCCTGCCACTCCTACCTGGTCTAGCCGACATGTAACTGTGGTATGTGGTTGACTCTTAATGCCTTCTGAAGTAGCCTAGCAATCTGCTCAGTTTTAATGTAACTGCCATCATCTTCTCAGGGAAATGTGGCTTTGCCAGTGTAGCCCATATCCTGAGAAGAATTTTTTTTTAATCTCAGAAACATTTCCCAGGTAAAGTTACCCTACAATTTCTCCTACCAAGTGTCCCTCCAGCTTTGTGTGCTACAAAGTGTTTCCACTGCTGCCCCATCAAAGCATTCAGACAACTTTCCAGCTCTTGAATACTTACCATGCATAGCAAAACTGCAGCAGGGCATAAAGCAAGCTGCAATTTACAACTGAAACTGTAATCACACTAAAATCATAAGGGACATTTTTTTCACAACAATCTAGCTGCATGTTCATTTATTCACATATGCAAAATGGGATGTGCGACTAAAGTACTTTTTTGTGCAGTTAGACGAAAAGCAGAGTGTGTGTGGTTTTTTATTGTTATGTGCACTTTACTTCCTTGGTTACTCCTTAATGGTGTGTAACACAGGTGAAAACATCAGACTTCAACACCATGGAAACACCAGCAACATTGTATGAAGAGGGGGGACTGTCATGGTGCTCAGCTTGACCAATCAGAATAACCGCTCCAGGCCAACAGAAGAAAGCAAGCCCAACTAATAATGAGCAGCTCCAACTGAGCACGTCATGACAAAGGGCAAGCAGCATCCAACCGCAGTCTGGATGGAGAGCGGGGGCAGCTCGGGAACATCTGGTTGTCTGAGTCAACATTCTCAACAATCACTCTGAAGTCCAGCAGTTGCAAGTGGTACTTCAACAAAAAACCTCGATGCAGCAGTAAGATGTGCTGTGTCTGATAAATTCATGCCAAACTTTGGTGAAAGAGAAAGGCTGCAAAGTTTTGCACTAAATGGTAGTCAATGTTTAATTAAATATATATATGAAGTACATTTACCTGTATTGTGTGTATGGTGATTCCTATTAAAATTAGTGCATGTGACTAAAACTGTGTCTTCTTAGCCACGCATACTGTATCTAGTCAGTGATTTCTATTGAACAGCACTGACATAGACAGATTGAGTGAGCAAAACTGCGGCAGATGGAGTTCAATGTGGGGAAGTGTGAGGTCATCACTTTGGATCCAACAAAAGCAAATCAGAATATTTTCTTAATGGCGAGAGACAAGGTCCAGGAGCTAAATGATCTACTTCTGTTTCTATAGTTCAGGTTATATATGGCTGACAGGTCCTTTTGAAATCTGAGTGCTACGATATTGAAAATACAGGAAGTATAAAAAAAGCTATTTGGTTCAAATCAAAAAGTATGTTTGCAAATCCCAGAAAAAAAACCTATAGTGTGAAACTCCTGAAAGAGTAAAATTGGCATGAATTTACAAGAAACTGTTCAGATTAATTAGGCTCCCATATTGGTAAGATATTTTATTGAAAGAAACAGGTTTAAGCTTTCTCATTGGCAGATTGAGACTTCCGCCCATCCCAGTGATGCCCTCCTGAACTTGGTCACGTTTCTGGACCGTGGTAATTTGTACATGGAGACAGGCTGGGTCACGCCGGACTGGGGCAGAAATCTGGGAAGAGGTAGCTGCAAAGCTGCCTAAAAATACAGCCAATTTTTAAACCAAAGTTTTGAGGTTATTCCTGGGGCTTCTGCACGGATTGCTCCGACAGTAATTCCACAGGCCCATTTTTAATTTTAACTTTCAGGCCTACCTTTGAACCCTGACAATTGGGGCCTAACAGGCAGCTCCTCCATCCAGGATTTGAACTGGAAAATTGCAGGAAATACAGCAGAGGTCCTATTTCACAAAAATCACAGAATCACAGAAACCCCACAGTGCAGATAGAGGCCATTTCGGCCCATCGAGCCTGCACCGACACATATCCCACCCGATCCCCGTAACCCCTACACCAACACATACCCCACCCTATCCCCACGTATTTATCCCCCTAACACTAAGGGTCAATTTATCATAGCCAATCAACCTAACCCGCACATCTTTGGACTGTGGGAGGAAACGGGAGCACCCGGAGGAAACCCACGCAAACACGGGGAGAATGTGCAAACTCCACACAGACAGTCGCCCGAGGCCGGATTTGAACCCGGGTCCCTGGCGCTGTGAGGCAACAGTGCTAACCACTATGCCACCGTGCTGCCCGTCATTATAATGTGATTTGAAGGTACTGTAGGGATACAAATGTTCCAGTGATCCGTGAATAGGAACAGTAGTGTCAGTCAAAGAAAGTCACACTACTCTATATTAATTCATCAAATTTACCTTTAATGATTTAAACATTGCACACAGCATTAAAACAGTTCACACAAGCATCAAGCAAATCAATAACTGCATACAACCTTTTAAACCAAGGATCTCAGCATCAAGGCAGAAGAGTGATTAACTCCCTCGTAGGTCAGGGGACTTCCAGGCTGGGACTCCATTGGTGGATCAGTATGCACAGTGAAAACAAGTGCCTACTGGCTGACAAATATGGGACCCCCCCTGGAGGTGTAGGCTGGTGTCGTGGCCTGAGACTTAAAAAATTTTAAACATTTTCTTGGCCTTATAAAGAGGTCTATTGGGGCACAGAGAGTAAGTTTCTGGGGTGGGCGTGAGTGACTGTCAGGCACCCAAGATGCAGTCCTAGTGGCCAGTGATATTTTAATGAGGCATCTTCCTACATACTTCCATGGGATCAATAGCGGAGGTTCCCAGCAGGCAAATCCAACGCTTACGGCAAGATGTCACTCCTGCAGACTTGCAGGTCCCTGACTTTTTTATTATTTTGTCCACTTGAAGAGTTAGGTACAAGGAAACATCTATATATATAAAGCGATGCTTCTGTCTGTCTGTCCTTCTGTCCTTCTGTCCTTCTGTCTGTCTGTCATCACGTGTGCGTCTGTCTGGTATGCGCTCGAAAGTTATAGAGCGTACCTACGCGTGCGTTACGTCGAAAGAAAGCTTACCTTTCCAAAACGGTCTTAAGCGTATTTACGTTTCGGCCGGGCAAAAATCGCGCCCGCGGTATCCGAAAAACCTTCAACATTCCGCTCATTAGCATCTCATTATCCACTCATTAGCGACAGAGTGACCTCGAGGTCTTATCGTTCTGAACCGAGGTGAGTAGCCGCCATCTTGCTTCCATTCTTTTTCCTGCTTTCTGCGTCTTTCTTTTCAAATATACATTTCCAGCAAAATAAAATTGCTTTCATTACATTGTTTTAAAAAAAACTTCATTCATTTGTAAATATTTTCTCTAACCTGAAGATTCTTTTTCCTACCTTTCCCCATTTTTGTTAGGCCTGAAAGCCTGGGGCTTTCTTGCCAAGCCAGGCCCGAGCTAGGTAATTGTCCCACGGCGTCTGCAAAGCTCCCCCCCCGCCCCGTGTCACGTTACCCGGGGCAACGGTGTCAGCCACGAGGGTCAGGGTGCGCACGCAGCAGGAGCAGCTGAGACGCGGCGTCTCTCTCTGTTCCGCGCTCAGCTCGGGCGGGGGGGGTGGGGCTCTCGGAAGTGCGGATCTCGGCCGGGGCTTGGTGAGCGGGAAGGGTTACCCCGGCAACCGGGCCCGCCGGCCGTCTCTCACAGACGCAATCGGCGGACTTCAAGCCGGCTCGGCCGGGGGGGCGGGGCTCGGAGAGCGGGGCTCTCGGGAGTGCGGGGCGGGGCTGGCGGGGCTCTCAGGAGTGCGGGGCGGGGCTCGGAGAGCGGGGCTCTCGGGAGTGGAGTGCGGGGCGGGGCGACGCGGCCGGTGCTCGGGAGGACGGGGGCTCGGAAGGGGGGGAAGGGTTACCCCAGCAACCGGGCGTGGCCGTCTCTCAGCCTCAAGCCGGCTCACGCCTGTTCTCGGGGCTTGGCTCCATTTGCGGCCGCGGGCCACTCGCCCTCTCTCTCTCCTTCCCTCTGTCTCTCTCCCCTCCTCCTCACTCCCCTCCTCTCCCCCCCTCCTCCCCTCCCCCCTCCCCTCCCTCCGCACCCCCCCTCCCCGCCCTCCCCCCTCCCCCCCTCCTCCCCTCCCCCGCCCTCCCCCTCTCCCCTCCCCCGCCCCCCCTCCCCCGCCCTCCCCCCCGCCCTCCCCTCCCCCCCTCCCTCTCCTCCCCCGCCCTCCCTCCTCCCCCCCTCCCCCCCGCCCTCCCCTCCACCCCCCCTGCCCTCCCCACCCTCCCCCCCTCCCCGCCCTCCCCGCCCTCTCCCCCTCCCTGCCCTCTCCCTCCCCGCCCTCTCCCTCCCCGCCCTCTCTTCCCCCCAGTCGCTCTCTCTCTTCCCCCCAGTCGCTCTCTCTCTTCCCCCCAGTCGCTCTCTCTCTTCCCCCCAGTCGTTCTCTCTCTTCCCCCCAGTCGCTCTCTCTCTCTCTCCCAACAACAACATGCCCTCGAAAAAGCCTCGGCACCGCCGGGCACTCCAGCTAGTATAATTATATACTTACTTATAAACATATAATTACATAAGTTACTTATGTGCTTATTGATCTTTTGTAAAATAAACTTGCTTGATATTTTCAAGTTAAAATGAGGTCTGATGTGATGCAGTAGCACTTTCAAATACTAGAATGAGATGTAATGGAAGCATCAGTAGATGAAAGCAATTACTGGACAGGTTGGCTGTTTGTTTCCTGGACAAGCTTATTCACAGAATAGATTCATAGAAACACAGCACGGAAGGAGGCCATTCGGCCCGTCATGTCTGTGTTGGCTCTCTGAAAGAGCAGTCATGCTTAATCCCACACCCCTGCTTTTTGTCCGTAACCCTGTAAGTTGCTCATCCTCAAGTACCCGTCCAACTCCCTTTTAAAATTATTTATAGAATCAGCTTCCACCACCTTTTCAGGTAGAGCGTTCCCGATCCCCACAACTCTCAGTGATAAAAATTCTCCTCATGGGTGGATGCAGAAGGAAGTGGGGTTGGAAAGGGAATGTGAGATGTGAATGGTGCGGGTTACAAGGAAGTGATCAGAGATGGCCTTGTCCGTGATTGAGATGATGGGAATAGAGAGGCCATGTATGGTCTAGGGGGTGACCATGAAGATGAGTAGGAAAGTTTATATGGAGGGAGTGGAAGGACAGAAGGGCAGTGATCTCAAAGGAGACAGGGCAAGGTAAATTGAGATGGGGGTTAAAATCACCAAGAATGAGATGTTGCTTGGTGCAGAGCCTGAGGGAGGAAAGCAGTGAGGATATCTCGGTGAGAAACTTGGCATGAGGGTAGAGTGGGGGGTAGAGAGCAAGGATTTTAAAGGAGAGGCAAGAGGGTGAGAGTAGGTGTCAGAGTAGGGGAACAGACAAAGGTGAGATTTGCTGATAAGGGCACATCGCCACCATGGCGGCTTGGGTGGGGCAGGTGGCGGAAGATATAGACAGGCAGGGAGGCTTCAGTAAAGGGAAGGTATCATCACCTGTGAGCCAAGTTTCCAAGGCCATGATGTCATTGCAATCAGCCACAATAAGAATAAGGATGTCAAGGGCCTTGTTCGCAAGTGAACAAACATTCTGGAGGGAGATGCAGAGTGGAATGGTGATTGTTGATCAGCTGGCAGAGCTCAAGGGATCAGCGGTGCGAGGGGTGTGTGGGAAGGGAAGGAGGTTAGCAAGATTAGCCTCCAACGGGCACGCTGGGTGAGAAGATTGGTGAGAGAGCAGGATGGGGCAGTTGAGGTTGCTGCTCTTAAGGAGGAAGTGATGAGTGGCTCACTGGGCCCTTTGGAGAATGCCGAGCGAGGCGCAGAGGGAAATTGCTGCCTTGTCCAAGAGGGAGTCAAGTCTGGGACAGCAGTAGGATGGTCGAGGAACAGAGATGAATTGGGGTAGTGATTTGGGAGGGCACAGAACCCGAGAGGGGAGAATTGAAAGGAGGCGTGACTGGGTAACAGGAAAGCGAGAGACGGTCCCAAGAGGAATAAAGAGAAGAGAAAGAAAAAGGGAGTTAGAAATAAGGGGCTCATATCCAAAGTGGCAGCTCCATCTTATTTCATATTCTCAAGTTTGAGACAGGGAAGGTATTCACAGAATCACAGAATCTACAGTGCAGATAGAGGCCATTTCGGCCCATCGAGCCTGCACCGACACATATCCCACCCTATCCCCGTAACCCCATGTATTTAATCCCCTAACACTAAGGGTCAATTTATCATAGCCAAATCAACCTAACCTGCACATCTTTGGACTGTGGGAGGAAACCGGAGCACCCGGAGGAAACCCACGCAGACACAGGGAGAATGTGCAAACTCCACACAGACAGTCGCCCGAGGCCAGATTTGAACCCGGGTCCCTGGCGCTGTGAGGCAACAGTGCTAACCACTATGCCACCGTGCCTCCTATTATCACATCGTCTTCAAATCTGCCTCATAATAAAGTTTCTTGCAACCAATTAGTATGGTGGTTTGAATGAGAAAAACATTGTTGCATTCATGAAAGCAGCAAAGGACATATATACAGCACATCTGGTGTTTTGAATTCTAGAATCATAAAGCATTCCATGAGCATCTGGGTTGCTCAGCATTGCCAAGATGACGGAAGCTTTCATAGGCTGCGTTTAGTCATTTACTGCCAGCAACAATGAAAACACAGATATATTCTACAGAGGAAATTTACACCCTGAATCTGTAATCACAGAATGGAATTTGTTGCTGAATGCATGCCCTCCCAGCTATCCTATTTACAACACTCATTCAGTTGTCCCCTTGTACAGTACTTGAAACCTTGGAGGTTTTATAGCTTACTCCTGTATAATTTGTACCAATGTTAAAACAATAGCTTCCTCATTAATTATTTCTAGGCCAAGCTCCCTCCAGGCTCTTGCTGTCAGCAAGCAAATCCCTTCCATCAATGTTCTTGGTGATATCTGGTGCTTGGCACAATTATCTGTTACCGAGTTTACAGCCCTTGAAGGGCTTCCCATTTTCAGGTTTATATGTGTTGTTGCAGTTGTATTATGCTATCTTCTCCTTGTAGAGGTCCCAGTGAAGTATTAAATAGTAACACCATCTCGAGGGGGGAAAGACAATTGCCAAATTCTTAACATATGAAGCAACCGTCATTTCAAAAGTTTCAGCCAAGTACTTGAAACGAGGCACTGTTCGTAGATTTTCAAGTATTCGTTAACCCTTTTAATCTCAACACGGAAAGTTACAAGGGAATCTCATGAGCTTTATTGGCAACGATGCGTGGTGCAGTCAGATCCCATTAAGTACAAATTCAATTGCCCAAGAAAAAAAAAAGTTAGTTAATTCCGGAAATGCTATTGCCTTTGCCAGTAAGTATACCCAGTAAGTAGCTGAGTCATACAGACCAGGAAGGTTCTAGGTCTAATTTATGCTAATAAAACATCTGTTCCACCAAGTTTCTTTACTTCCTTTCATTGCCCACCTCTCCATCTTAGAAAGTGCTCTGAGATGTTGTTGTTATTTGTTGGATTTAGTGTCATTGGATTGAAAAATGGAAATATGGATTGGTTTTTTTCACCGTGCATATGCCTTGTGACATAGAAACATAGAAACATAGAAGATAGGAACAGGAGTAGGCCATTCGGCCCCTCGAGCCTACTCCACCATTCAATGAGATCATGGCTGATCATCCAAATTCAGTACCCGGTCCCTGCCTTCTCCCCATATCCCTTGATCCCTTTAGCCTTAAGAAATATATCCAACTCCTTCTTGAATATATTTAATGAATTGGCCTCAACTGCCTTCTTTGGTAGAGAATTCCACAGGTCCCCCACTCTCTGGGTGAAGAAATTCCTCCTCATCTCAGTACTAAATGGCTTACCCCTTATCCTTAGACTGTGACCCCTGGTTCTGGACTCCCCCGCCATCGGGAACATCCTTCCAGCATCCAGTCTGTCTAGTCCTGTTAGAATTTTATAAGTTTCGATGAGATCCCCTCTCATTCTTCTAAACTCCAGTGAGTACAAGCCCAATCGACCCAATCTCTCCTCATACGTCATTCCTGCCATCCCAGGTATCAGCCTGGTGAATCTTCGCTGCACTCCTTCCATGGCAAGAACATCCTTCCTCAGATAAGGCGAAACAACATTTCCTCTACTTCATTGTAACAATTCTTCTAAGTGCTACCTGAGGACCTAGGGTTTGACTTGTAGGTAGCAGCTCCATAATAGTATGAGCATTTTGAGGTGGAAGTAGCCCTCCTTCAAGGAACCCTGAGTCCTGGGATGGACACAGGACATCTTTGTTATGAGCTCCCTGGTCTCATAACATTGAAGGCTTCTACAGGGAGGTGATGGGTGCTCCTCTGTGTTGCTGCTAGGAGGGAAAGTAGCCTCATTGGCATGCACCTCAGTGGCTACTCCACTGGCACTGGGAACAACTGAATACGCTCTGAGGTACTGCCCTGTATACATTGCAATCGGTTGACATGGACATCTCCAAATGGTTGCTAAGACGTGCAGTTCTTCATTCCATGTTTCCACACTGAATTGACTAACTTGCCTGGATCTCTCATGGAGCAGGTAAGGTATGCAGATGTTCCTGCAGCTGGCATTTTCTCCAGGATGCCCTGCAAATGATGGCACACAGAACGACATTGGACTCCATCTGTTGGAGAGGGTGCACAGAACCTCCGCATGTGTTTGATACTGTGGTAGGATCTTTGGGGGAGATTTTCAGCAGCACGTTTAGGCGCTAAAGACAATCTGAGGTGGCCAAGATGGGGTCTTGCACTGGAATGCCAGTTTAGCCTGTGTTTAGTGCAAGACGCCATCTTGTCTCGCAAAAGACAAGACTGAAGCATTTGCACCCATCTTCAGCCAGAAGTGCTGTGTGGATCATCAGTTTGGCTTCCACCAGGACTACTTGGCTCCAGACCTCATTATAGCCTTGGTCCAAACATGGACAAAAGAGCTGAATTCCAGAGGTGAGGTGAGAGTGACTGCCCTTGACATCAAGGCACCATTTGACCAAGTGTGGCATTAAGGAGCCCTAGGGAATCAGAGGGATAACTCCCCACTGGCTGGAGTCATACCTAGCACAAAGGAAGATGGTTGTGGTTGTTGAAGGCCAATCATCTCAGCCACAGGACATTGCTGCAGGAATTCCTCAGGGCAGTGTCCTAGGCCCAACCATCTTCAGCTGCTTCATCAATGACCTTCCCTCCATCATAAGGTCAGAAGTGGGGATGTTCATAGAAACATAGAAACATAGAAGATAGGAGCAGGAGTAGGCCATTCGGCCCTTCGAGCCTGCTCCGCCATTCAATGAGATCATGGCTGATCATTGCACAGTGTTCAGTGCCATTCACAACTCTTCAGATAATGAATCAGTCCATGCCTACATGCAGCAAGACCTGGACAACATTCAGGCTTGGGCTGATAAGTGGCAATTAACATTTGTGCCATACAAGTGTCAGGCAATGACCGTCTCCAACAAGAGTGAGTCTAACCACATCCCCTTGACATTCAATAGCATTACCATCATCGAATCCCCCACCATCAACATCCTGGGGGGGGTCACCTTTGACCAGAAACTTAACTGGACCAGCCACATAAATACTGTGGCTACAAGAGCAGGTCAGAGGCTGGGTATTCTCTGGCGAGTGACTCACCTCCTGACTCCTCAAAGCCTTTCCACCATCTATAAGGCACAAGTCAGGAGTGTGATGGAATAGTCTCCACTTGCCTGGATGAGTGCAGCTCCAACAACACTCAAGAAGCTTGACCAATCCAGGACAAAGCAGCCCGCTTGATTGGCTCCCTCCATCACCGGCACACTGTGGCTGCACACAGCCCTCAGGGAGAAAAGGTTAGAAGAGGAGGAAGAAGAAGAAGGCAGCACTGCAGAAGAGGAAGCGTCACTCAACCTTACAGACCTGAACAGACACCAGCTCAGAGATTACGCATAGTTCAGAGGGTAGGCTAGAGGCATGGAGATTCACACAGCACATGTGTGTAGGAACAAGGACAGGGAGATTGTTGTGGTATACCTGTTGGTCTTCATGATCTTATTGATGTAAGAGGCACACAAAAGTTATGCAGGTTGACAGCATTAATATAGTAGGAATCAGGAATGGGTCAAACGGAGGGACTGTTGGTGCTGGGTGCAAGGGAGGGATTGATGAGGGGAATTTCATCCTGTTCTTTATCTTCCTTCTCCACTTCTTCCACCTCAGGAATCTCCAAGGCAACTCCCCTTTGAATAGCTACATTGTGAAGAATACAGCAAATGAAGATGGACCTTGAGACTCTTTATAGGCTGCACGGAAGAACCCTCCAGATCTGTCCAGACAGCATGAACCACTCCTTTAGGATGCCAATGGTTTGTTACCCTTGTTGATGCATAGCTCACATCATATCAGAGCTGTACGTCTGTGCCCAGGTTCCTGACAGATGTCATGAGGCAGTTGATAAAAAGATCTCCATTGTCCCCCAGAAGCCACCCTGTTGAAATAGAGGGAGTACTGAGGACTGGCGCAGTATGAAATGGTCGTGACTGTTGCCAGGAAACTGGGCACAGACCAGTCCTCATTTGTAGCCCTCCACAAACTCTCTCTTCCAAAGTTTTTATCAGTTAAGCAGTATCCAAAACAGGCAAAAATGTGGCCCAAAAGCACCCTGGCAGCCTAAAATGACTAACCAGCGACTCACCTTAATGAAGGGGAGGATCCCTTTAAATTGCACTTCTGAAAGCTGCTTCCCAACTGTTCCCACCATAGGTGGATCAAAGAGGTGAGATTTGAGGCAAGCACGGATGGCAAATTCAGAAAAGGGCCCTGATTCAGGCGCAGGACTCTGAATATAATATTTAAATGTCACCAGGGACGCCTATCGAAGGCCTGGACTAATCTGGCGGCACTTGCACTTCCGCCACCTATGTCATGCTTCTGAATTGGACGTTGTGATTCCCGTTCTGGATGCCTAAAACGTGTGAGAAGCATTGCAGTTTCTGCCCCATCCACTCTTAAAAGAACCCTGAAATATACAGGGGAATTTTGGCACGTTGGCATCCAGAGTCTGCACAGCCGTGGTCAGGGCGTGCATTGTCTCATTTGATTGCTGTGTTTGATGTTCCACGGAGTTGGCCATTCTATCCACGCAAGAACACATCATCACAATGCCCTGTGACATTAACCTACTCATGTTTGAGGCAGGCTCCTCCATTCTCTCTGCAATCTTGGTGAGTGTGTTTGGAAGGCCTGTCAGCAATGCAGCCGCACAGCGCTCTGGAGGTCCCGCGCAGGCCACACGCTGACTTTTAAATGAGAAAAACCAGGCATGCGCGATCATTTGAATGGTCCGCACAGCCCATGAGGGCCCACGCACTGAAAAGAAAAAATAAGAGGGAACATTGCCTGTCAGAGCATTGCACATTGTCTGCTGCTGCTCATTGATTCTCCTCTTCATCGCCGGCCCCCGAGGTACAGCGTCTGTGTCCAGCTGAGCAGAGCTTGGACAGGGCTGCGCCCTCCGATGCAAACTCTCCACTGCTGTTCCTGTCTCCACCATCTGCTCTTGCTCACTTGTGAAGTGTGAATAACCAGGTGAAATCCCAACTATCTGCCTAAGTGGTCCTCTTCTTCTTAGGTAGTCCCTCGGAACCGAGGATGACTTGCTTCCACACTAAAAATGAGTTCTCAGGTGACTGATGAGTCCAATGTGGGACCTTCAGTCTCTGTCACAGGTGGGGCAGACGGTGGTTGAAGCTGCTTGGGTTGACGGCACTCCTTCCGCTGTTTGCGCTTAGCTTTCGCTTGCTCCCAGTGAAGAGACTCGAGGTTGCTTCTCCTCCACTTTGTGCGGTCTTGGGCCAGGGATTCCCAGGTGTCGGTGGGGATGTTGCACTTTTTCAAGGAGGCTTTGAGGGAGTCCTTGAAGTGTTTCCTCTGCCCACCTGGGGCTGTCTTGCCATGTCGGAGCTCCGAGTAGAGCGCTTGTTTTGGGAGTCTTGTATTGGGCATGCAGACAATGTGGCCCGCCCATCGGAGCTGATCAAGCGTGGTCAAAGCTTCGATGCTGGGGATGTTGGCCTGAGCGAGAACACTGACAATGGTGCATCTATCCTGCCAATGGATTTGCAGGATCTTGCAGAGGCAGCATTGCTCGTACCTCTCCAGTGCTTTGAGGTGCCTGCTGTACATGGTCCATGTCGCTGAAGCATACAGGAGGGCGGGTATCACTACTGCTCTGCAGACCATGAGCTTGGTGCTGGGTTTGAGGTCCTGGTCTTCAAACACTCTCTTCGTCAGGCGACCGAAGGCTGCACTGGCACACTGAAGGCGGTGTTGGACTTCGTCATCGACGTCTGTCCTTGTTGACAGTAGGCTCCCGAGGTATAGAAAGTTGTCCACATGGATTTTGATAATCGGGGGCAGTACCGTGTGGCGGGGGCAGGTTTGTAGAGGACCTTTGCCTTCTGGATGTTTAGTGTAAGGCCCATGCTCTCGTACGCTTCGATGAAGGTGTTGACAATGGCTTGGAGTTTGACCTCAGAGTGTGCGCAGACGCAAGCATTGTCTGCATACTGTAATTCGATGACAGAGGATGGGATGACCTTGGATCTTGACTGGAGGCAACGGAGATTGAACAGTTTCCCGTTTGTTCTGTAGATTAGCTCCACTCCAGCGGGGAGCTTACTGAGGGTGAGATGGGGCATTGCAGCCAGGAAAATCGAGAAGAACGTTGATGCAATGACACAGCCTTGCTTGATCCCGATCCGTACGTGAATTGGGTCTGTGGTGGATCCGTTGGTCAGGATCACGGTTTGCATGTCGTCGTGAAGCAGGCGGAGGATGGTGACAAACTTTTGAGGGCAGCCGAATTTGAGGAGGACACTCCATAATCCCTCACAGTTGACGGTGTCGAAGGCCTTTATGAGGTCAAAAAAGGCCATGTACAGCAGTTGGTGCTGTTCACTGCATTTCTCCCAAGGTCCTACCCCACTGCAGGCCAAGAATGGAGAGGTACTCATCAAGGACAGAGAGGCAGTCATTGCCCACTGGAAGGAGCACTTCGAAGATCTCCTTAACCGAGAGTCTGTCTTCGATGCGAGTATCCTCAACTCCATCCCGCAGCATGCTACCCACCACCATCTCAGCACAACCCCAGCATGGCATGAGTTTGAAAAGGCCAGCTGACAACTGAAGAACAACAAGGCCTCAGGTGCAGATGGAGTCCCCGCCGAGGTGCTAAAACATGGTGGAGAAGCACTATTGGCACAAATACATGAACTAATTTCTCTTATTTGGAAGGAGGAGAGCATGCCAGGGCATATCAGAGACGCCGTAATTGTGACCATCTTTAAGAAAGGTGACAAGTCCGATTGCGGTAATTACAGAGGAGTCTCCCTGCTGTCTGCCACAGGGAAAGTCATCGCAAGAATCCTCCTCAATTGCCTTCTCCCAGTGGCTGAAGAGCTCCTCCCAGAGTGGCAATGCGGATTCCGCCCACTAAGGGGCACAATGGACATGATCATCACCACGCGTCAACTACAAGAGAAATGCAGGGAGCAGCACCAAAATGTGGTCCTATCGTAGTGTGAATATCTGAGCTGGTGCCTGGTCTGCATGAGTCCTGTGATCGTGCACCCTCAGAAGGACTCAGCCCCTCTGAGATGTCGCTGTCAGCGACCTCCACTGACTGCTGCGGCATGCGTGAAAGCCCTGTCAGAGAAAAAAGTCATGAGTTAGTCCTGGCTAGCTAAGAATTTTGCAAGTCATCATTATGAAGATGATCATACTTCACTGTTGAAATCAAGTCAACATAACTGAGTCCAGTGTTCCCTGTAATTTACTTTTGGGTGCACGGGCCCTTTAACTGGTTGCGAGACCCATTCAATTTTTCGCAAATGCGCGGTTATTTCTATTGAAAAGCCAATGAACGGCCTGTGCGGAACCTCCAGAGCGCTTAACTGGAACATTGACAGAGTGCCATATGACATGTGGGTCGCTAAAATGTAATTGTGTCACCAGGTAGCTGTGAGCTCCCCGTCTCCTCATCTCTGTCGGCCAGGGAGGCCGAAACACCACTGATCTCCAGCACCTCCTCCTCTGTGCTTGTAAGTTGGGAAATTCATGGAGGCCCAATTCCAGTTCTCTCCCTCTCCCTCATGTTCTGTGCTCTTTGCTCCTCCGACGAGGGAAAGAACAGACCTACGAGTGAGTGTGAGGACATATGTGTTCACCCGATGGATGCAGTGGATTTGGTGAGGGTGACGACGAGGGAGAGGCGCAAAATTGCATAAGGATGAGGGTGCGTGGGAGTGGAGATGTGAGGAAGTGCATAGAAGAAGAAGGATGGGTGGGCGTGCAAGGTAAGTGGGTGTGAGGAGTGATGTGATGGAGTAAGCTTGGGAAGGCAGAGTGAGGGGGTTAGGGTGATACGCACAACAGGATGTAGATGAATGTGCCACTGTACTCACCTTTCCTGACCGGCTTAGGTCATTAAAGCGCTTCCTGCACTGAATCCAGGAGCGTGTCACGGCGCAAAACTTTGAATAGGGCACGCAGCTCGTTAAAGGGACCACGCAGCCGAAGAAAAGTTAGGGGGAACATTGGTGGCAGTACGATCCTGCTGCTGACCTCTGGGGCCACCTCCAGCCATGCCTTTTTGGTGTCAGCAGCAGGCTTGTTCCTCCCGTTGCTGTGAAATAGTATCTCTCTCCAACTCCTCACTGCACCCAGCAGCACATCAAGGGAGGCATTGTTAAAGTGGGTATAGCCTTCCTGATTCCATATTGACACTGCTTCCTTTGTTGCTTCCAACTCTAAGCTTTATTTCGCGGAGCAACATGAACAAGGAGCTTCTGGCCGGGTGCAGGAATCAGCATCACAAGTCCAGAATTTTTAAAGTGACGGGTCACATGGAGCTCTCTTGCATTGGCCATTTTACTGATTTCAGATGTAGTCCAGGTGACAATTAAAGTCTCACCACTCTCTTCTGCCCACTACTCTGCAGGCTGTTCAGGTCATGAAGCTTCTGTAGCGATACTTAAACCAATTATCAACACACACTCCGACAGTGGTTTAACCCATTGAAATCCATTTAGATTGCCCATAAAACAGTGATAGAAAATAGCTTTGGATCAGAATAGTCCATTGTACAGAAGCCAAGGTGTCCATTGTATAGAAGCCAAGGTGTCCATTGTATAGAAGCCAAGGTGGCCACTATGCATTTTTATTTAAATAGAGGTGTAAATGCTGATACACTATGAGGATTCTGTAAGTGGTCTGTTTCTCAGTACAGTGGGTTAGTAGGCACTGTAATGGCTGCCAGTTCAGATTTGAAAGAGTCCTGTTCTGGAAACAAGTTATATGCTCCAGCAGGCACCTGGTGCAGAAAACCACCTTGTGTCAAAATTGCACTGTGCATTGATTTTAAAATTCAATCATTCTCTTGTATAGAAATGATGATGAGACTGGATTCCTTCTCAGTCAATTTACAGCCCCTTTTGGCGTCTGCTCCAAAAACTGACACTATCCAATGGCATTTGGGACAAAGGATGTTGGCAAAATAGCATGTGCATCCCAAATCATGTGTACATAAATGCGTGCTTTACCAAAACCCATGATTTAACAAAACGAGATACATTTCAGCTATTAGTGGTGGGGCTTTTCCCTTATGTGGGGCTTTTAGTAAATTGGGGCAGGACCAATACTGCAAAGCATTTGTTTGCCAAGAGTTTTTTTTTTAAACACCCACCTTTTAGGCGGCTGGATTTCCAGGAATTGCTCGTCAACAGAATTGTTCAAGGAGACCGAATGGCTTTTGTCGGCCTTTAGTGACCAAATGATTAAAAGGTGGCGGAGAGGTTTGTAAGGGGCTGTTGAGTGCGTGGAAACTAATGTAAGGGATACAGTTTTTAAAGTCAAGCTTTAAAGATCAAAGTGTAATTTTTCCAAACCACAGGACTGAATAGATTGATCATTCACCCAATACTTCAACTACTTGAATTCCTCAAACGTGGTCATCTGCATAGATCAAAAGTCACATCTGACAGGACGCACCAGCAGAGATTTCTGGGATTCTCAGAGCAGAGATTCAGGAGTGCCACCTGTAGAGGTGTGTCAGCTCAGAGCTCATGGCCAATGAGGCAAAGGATTCCAGATGATATAAAAATGAGCCGTGTGATTGTTAGTGAGGAAGAAAGCTGTAGACTGCAGGAAGATATCAAGACTGGTCAAGTGGGCAGAAAGTGGTAAATCGAATTCAATCTGGAAAAGTGTGATGGAATGCTAACAAGGCAAGGGAATACACAATTAATGCTAGCATACTGATAAGTGTAGAGGAACAGAGGGACCTTGGAATTCACATTCACAGATCCCTGAAGGTAGCAGGACAGAGAGATAAGGTGGTTAAGAAGGCATACGGGGTACTTTCCTTTAATAGTCAAGGCATAGAATATAAGAGTGGGAAGGTTAAGTTTGAACTGTATAAAACACTAGTTAGGCCACAGCTAGAGTACTGCATACAGTTCTGGTCACCACATTACAGGAAAGACGTGATTGCACTAGAGAGGGTACAGAGGAGATTTACAAGTATATTACCAGAACCGGAGAATTTTTGCTATGAGAAAAGATTGGATAGACTGAGGTTGTTTTCTTTGGAGCAGAGGAGGCTGAGGGGAGACTTAATTGAGGTGTATAAAATTATGAGGGGCTTAGATAGAGTGAATAGGAAGGAGCTATTTCCCTTAGCAGAGAGGTCAATAACCAGGGGGCATAGATTTAAAATAATTGGTAGCAGTATTAGAGGGGAGTTGAGGAGAACTTTTTCCAGCCAGAGGGTGGTGGGGGTCTGGAACTCACTGCCTGAAAGGGTGGTAGAGACTGAGACCCTCATCACATTTAAAAAGTACTTGGATATGCACTTGAAGTGCCGTAACCTACAAGGCTACAGACCAAGAGCTGGAAAGTGGGATTAGGCTGGATAGCTCTTTTTTGGCCGGCACAGACACAATGGGCCGAATATTTCTATGATTCTAAGCTCCTCCAAATTACATCTTTGCATTGGCCCTGGAGTTGCGATCGCATCATGCGGGTCCTCATCACGCCCGCTGCCACGGATTGGACGGTAAACCCAGAAGTAAAATTATAATGAGGTGGCTGAGTTAAAAAGCCACAGATAAACACGCTGAACTTAGTTCTGGGTTTTCCACGCGATATCGGTACCCCCGCTCCCAACGTATCTCCAGGTAAATATAGGGCCATAATTTCTAGGGTCTCTGCTATTTCTTCCCCCATTTCCCTCAGGATCCTTGAATATATCTCGACATTCCCCAGCACTGTGTTCTCCTTTAAATTAACTAACTTTTCCAATACTTTCCTTTTATTTATTATAATAATGGCCTATAAATCCAAATACGCCAGTTATTTTGTATGCAGGCAGCACGCAATATGCATGCTGCCTAGTGATTTTAATGATCCAGGTGCACAGCTAACGTTACCTGGCTGAGCAATGCTGGCACCTCTTAAAGGGGTGGTGCATCCTGGCTGCACAGAACAAGGAAGAAGTTGGTTAAGAAATGGCTGAAGGAGGGAGCGAGTGGACACCACAGTTGTCCAATGCTGCACTGGAGGCCCCGGTGCAAGCAGTGGAAAGGAGGAGGGATCTCCTCTTCCAGCCACGGGGCAGGAAGCCCTCTGGCATCTTCTTCACAGACAGTCGAAGAAATCGTCAAATATGTGAATGTCTGGAGCATTGCACCAAGGACAAAGGACATAACTGCAATGCCGTAAAAATGGAAATGATCTAATTAGAGTTGTTAAGCTAAGAAGACTGCGCACATAATCTCTGCTCACAGCTGCACCACTTACAGCCTCATTAACTGCAACACTGACAGCGCTCACAAGACTCCCCTCCCCCACACCCCTTCATGTGCCTACTGCAACACACCACCACTCCTCCTTCTCATGCTCACACACTCATCACTATTACAACCCTCAGCTACCCAACACCCACATCTCACACATAGACTATCAGCTATTCATAGAATCATACAGCACAGAAGGAGGCCCTTCGGCCCAATGTTTCTCCAACAGCTCTTTGAAGGAGCTATTCAATTCGTCCCAAATTTCTCCTTTTCAAGTACAAACCCAATTCCCCTCTGAAAGTTACTATTAAATCCACTTCCACCACCCTTTTAGGCAGTGTATTCCAGATCACAACAACTTGCAGCATAAAAATTAATTATCATCGCCTCCCTTGCTTTTTTGCCGGTTATCTTAAATCTGTGTCCTCTGATTACCGAACCTTCTGCCAGTGGAAACAGTTTCTCCCTGTCTACTCGAATGAAACCCCCCATATTTTTGAACATCCTCTATTGAATCTGCCTTTAGCCTTCTCTGCTCAAAGGAGAACGATCCCGGCTTCTCCAGTCTCTCCACATAACTGAAGTCCCTCATCCCTGGTACCATTCTGGTAAATACTCCCTGTACCCGCTCCAAGGCTTTGACATCCTTCCTAAAGTGTGGTGCCCAAAATTGGACATTATACTCTAGCTGAGGCCTCACCAGTGATTTATAAAGGTTACATAGAATTACATCGAATTTTACAGCACAGAAACACGCCATTCGGTCTAACTGGTCTATGTCGGTGTTTATGCTCCACATGAGCCTCCTCCCACCTTACTTCATCTCACCCCATCAACATATCCTGCTATTCCTTTCTCCCTCATGTACTTATCTACCTTCCCCTGAAATATATCAATGCTATTCGCCTCAACTGCTCCCTGTGGTAGCGAGTTCCACATTCTTACCACTCTCTGAGTAAAGAGGTTTCTCCTGTTTCTTTATTGGATTGATTAGTGACTATCTTATATTTATGGCCTTTAGTTTTGTGGAAACATCTTCTCCATGTCCAGCCTATTGAGCCCCTTCATAATTTTAAAGAGCTCTATCAGGTCATCTCTCAATCTCTTTTCTAGAGAAAAGAGTTCCAGCCTGTTCAGTCCTGCCTAATAGCTGTACCCTCTCAGTTCTGGTCTCATCCTTGTAGATGCCCATCAGCTGTCTTTGTTAGCCTGGGCCCTCAATGTAACATAACTTCTCTGCTTTTGAATTCTATTCCTCTAGAAATGAATCCCAGTGCTTTGCTTGCACTTCTTATGGTTAACATAACTTCCTTGCTTTTGTACTATATGCCTCTATTTATAAAACCATATGCTTTTTTAACAGCCTTCCCAGCTTGTCCTGCCACCTTCAAGACTTGTGTATGTGAACCCCTGGGTGTCTCTGTTCCTGCGCCCCCTTTAACATTGTACCATTTAGTTTATATTGCCTCTCCTCATTTTTTGTTCCAAAATGCATCACATCACACTTCTCTGCATTACATATCATCTGCCATGTGTCTGCCCATTTCACTATTCTGTCTGTGTCCTCCTGAAGTCAGCTACTATCCTCCTCACTGTTTACTACATTTCCACCAAGACAGCCACATTCTACAAACACCTCACAAGACTGTCACTAATGCACTCCCTTCTTTTTTGCAGAAGGTCACAAACAACAGCAGTCAACATGCTGGAACCAGCAGAGGAAGAGCCCACCTGTAGACCCTTTCCCCTTTGAAGAGAATGTCCTAGCAATTATGGGAAGGGGTGTAGTGTATGTCGTGACACACAGGGTTTCTTCATATCTTAATACTTTTTGTGTCTTCTGACCCCACATACTCTGCGTGACAAGCTGCAGAGGCCTTCAGCACCCACTTCTCTCTCTCTCTGCTCTCACTCACACCACAAGCTAACCTTTGACCCTCTCTTTCATTTCAGCTGTTGAGAATGTCGACGCCCCTCAGCCAGTGGAGTTCAGCCTTCCAGAAGATGCATCGTCACTTGCTCTGACTCTCGCACGCACCAGCTCAGATACTGACACCACATGGACTTTAGAGGTTAGGTTAATGGAGGTACCTGCCCCACCTGTGACAGAGACTGTAGGTCCTGCATTGGACTCATCAGTCACCTAAAAACTCATTTTTAGTGTGGAAGCAAGTCATCCTTGGTCCGAGGGACTGCCTAAGAAGAAGGGGGCCACTGTTGAAAGGGTCATCCAGGGTGTCACATCATTCCAGCACTCTGTTTCCTAGCAGAGCCCCAGGAGTGCTGAAGTGCCGCAGTGACAGGATCGGACAAAGTCAACATGGATTTACAAAAGGTAAATCGTGCTTGACTAATCTACAGGAATTTTTTGAGGATGTAACTGGTAGAATAGATAAGGGAGAGCCAGTGGATGTGGTGTATTTGGACTTTAAGAAGGCTTTCGATAAGGTCCCGCATAAAGCACATGGGACTGGGGGTAAGGTACTGACTTGGATAGAAAACTGGTTGGCAGACAGGAAGCAAAGAGTTGGAATAAATGGGCCTTTTTCCGAGTGGCAGGCAGTGACTAGTGGGGTACCGCAGGGATTGGTGCTAGGACCCCAGCTGTTCACAATATATATTAATGATCTAGACGAGGGAACTAGGTGTAATATCTCCAAGTTTGCAGACGACACAAAGCTGGGTGGGCGTGTGTGCTGGGAGGAGGATGCCGAGAAACTCCAGGATGATTTGGGCATGTTGGGTGATTGGGCAGATGCATGGCAGATGCAGTATAATGTGGATAAATGCGAGGTTATCCACTTTGGTGGCAAAAACAGGAAGGCAGATTATTATCTGAATGGCAATAGATTGGGAGAAGGAGAAGTGCAACGAGACCTGGGTGTCCTTGTGCACCAGTCGCTGAAGTTAAGCATGCAGGTGCAGCAGGCGGTTAAGAAGGCAAATGGTATGTTGGCCTTCGTAGCGAGAGGGTTCAAGTACAGGAACAAGGATGTCTTGCTACAGTTGTACAGGGCCTTGGTGAGACCACACATTGAGTAATGTGTGCAGTTTTGGTTGCCTTACCTGAGGAAGGATGTTCTTGCCATGGAGGGAGTGCTGCGAAGATTCACCAGACTGATACCTGGGATGGCAGGAATGACTATGAGGAGAGATTGGGTCGATTGGGTTTATATTCGCTGGAGTTTAGAAGAATGAGAGGGATTCTCATTGAAACTTATAAAATTCTAACAGGACTAGACAGACTAGATACAGGAAGGATGTTCCCGATGGTGGGGAGTCCAGAACCAGGGGTCACAGTCTAAAGATAAGGGGTAAGCCATTTAGGACTGAGATGAGGAGGAATTTCTTCACCCAGAGAGTGGTGAACCTGTGGAATTCTCTACCACAAAAGGCAGTTGAGGCCAATTCATTAAATATATTCAAGAAGGAGTTAGATATATTTCTTAAGGCTAAAGGGATCAAGGGATATGGGGAGAGCGCAGGGACAAGGTACTGAATTTGGATGATCAGCCATGATCTCATTAAATGGCGGAGCAGGCTCAAGGGGCCGAATGGCCTACTCCTGCTCCTATCTTCTATGTTTCTATGTTAATAGCCAGCCTGTAACTTGGCAGCCTGGTTGGAATAAAGGCAGCACAGAGGACTGTCGCAGGATGAAAGAGTCAGGACTGCAGCCAGGATAGTGGGCAGAGACCTGCAGGATGCACTGCCTGTGGTCACAAGCCAGGTGTATGTTAAGAGAGTGAAATCTCTTTCAATTGATAAATATTCCAGACTGGTGATAGGGAGCACCCAAGGCAACGTGAGTGCAGTCAATGGCGTTCTGCACCCTGGGGAAGTCTGCCATGTGTATCAAACCTAATGCTGTTTCATCCTGCTTCGCTCTGTCCATTGCAAAGGAGATGTAGGTGTTCCTCATGTCGTAGAGCACCTCGGTGATTCCCCTGATACATTGGGGTACTGTGAACTGGGAGATGTTGCTGATCTGACCTGTTGTAGCCTGAAAGGAGTCCATGGCATAAAGGTTAAGGGCCACAGTGATCTTGACAGCCAAAGGCAGTGCTGTCCATGCCCTGGTTTGAGGATCGTGTTGTGGTTGCAGCAGCTGATATAGTTCAGTGACAGCCTCCTCGGTGAAGCGAAGGCGACACATACATTACTCCTCAGTAAAGATAATGTAGGAAAGTTCTCCCTGAAGACCCTCTGTGGATATGGCCTCCTGTTCAGTGCCCTCTTCCTCCTTCTCCACCTTCTCCAGCAGTTGTTCCTGCTCTGTGGAGTCTTGCTTACTGCTCCCCCTCATCCTCCAACCCCGAAGGCAGCCTGATGAGACCACCCATGTCTGCAGCCGGACTTCTCCTAAAGCAAACAACAACCATTGTGCAAGACCAGAAAAATCTCTCTCTCTACACAAAGTGAACTTTCCAGAGTGATAGAACATACCAAAAAAATGCCCAGAAGTCATCCAGCAGCCTGAAATGATGAACCAGCAACCAACCTGTAGGCACTGTTTGATCCCTTTAAATAGAGCCAGTAAGGGGCCTTCCTGCCGGTTAGCCCAACGTTGTGCTCGGAGAACTCAGCACGTGGCGAGTGAAGCACTGGGGTGATTGAAAATCTATAATGGGTCCTGCAAGAAGTGTCGGACTGTAGGAGTTCTCAACTCCTAACGAAAGTACTGAGATTGAAACTAGCAGTTAACCAAACGTGGTTTAATGCACTGGTAAAAGTTACAAACAAAAACGCAGGAGAAACTCTAAACAGGTCTGTACAATACTTGGTTCCACGAGGACTGAAAGGACACACCTCTCCCCTCTGACGTCATGACGTCATTACGTTTCCCGCCGTTGGGAACATCACGTGACCTGCGTGATGACGTCATCGCGCTGGATCGACATTTTACCGAATCCGCGCTATTTATACAGAGCAAACATTTAAAGGTAACAAACCCCTGTTAAAGGCAATTATATACATTACTGCAAGAGTCTCTTGGTGGCTTTGCCACAGGACCCTAATTTACATGAATCATTCCTTACCTTAGATGTTGCTGGCGTACGCTCTTGCTGCCAGCGTGAACTCTGCTACCAATACAACGAGCGGCACACTTCCGGCCGGAAATATGCGCCAGCTTCCTGTCCGCCATATTGGGGGTTTAGTAAAACATAGAAACATAGAAGATAGGAGCAGGAGTAGGCCATTCGGCCCTTCGAGCCTGCTCCGCCATTCAATGAGATCATGGCTGATCATCCAAATTCAGTACCCTGTCCCTGCCTTCTCCCCATATCCCTTGATCCCTTTAGCCTCAAGAAATATATCCAACTCTTTCTTGAATATATTTAATGAACTGGCCTCCACCGCCCTCTGTGGCAGAGAATTCCACAGGTTCACCACTCTCTGGGTGAAGAAATTCCTCCTCATTTCAGTCCTAAATGGCTTACCCCTTATCCTTAGACTATGACCCCTGGTTCTGGACTCCCCGGCCATCAGAAACATCCTTTCTGCATCTAGTCTGTCCAGACCTGCCAGAATTTTATAGGTTTCGATGAGATCCCCTCTCAATCTTCTAAACTCCGGTGAGTATAAGCCCAATTGACACAATCTCTCCTCGTACGTCATTCCTGCCATCCCAGGTATCAGCCTGGTGAATCTTCGCTGCACTCCCTCCATGGCAAGAACGTCCTTCCTCAGGTAAGGTGACCAAAACTGGCCTATTAGCGCCTGAAAAACAGGTGCTGCACAGCCAAATTTCTAGGCCCTAATTTCTCATTTTGCTTTTGACCAATTCAGGATTTATTTCCTCCCAAAAATCCTTCTCTATTGTAAACCATGATGCCAAGTACTTGTTAAGTATCCCTCCCGATTTCCAGTTATCCTCTGCTCTGCCCTCTCCTCTCAAGGGTCCCACTCACATTTAACAATTCTCTTTTTACAGATATATGTGTAAATTACTTTACTCTTTACTATTCTCGATTAGCTTGTTCTAATGATTGACAGTGCCTTCTCTTTGTGATGCTCCAATTTACACATATCTGCAGTTCATCTCCAGTGACATTTTCGAACATAGGAATTGCTAGATGAAGAAAAAGACCAAGATCATCTAGTTCACCTTCTACTTTCCTGATAGTCACATGATATAACGATAATGGAGTTGTTGACTGATCATGGCAATCAATCTCTATCAATTGGTCTACAAGAGGGGTGTCAAACTCATTTTATATGGTGGGTCTGATCCAATATCCTGGCCACATTCCGCATAAGTTATTAAAATAGAAATAGATACTTGGTACTTACTTATATTTGGATTTTTTTTCCTATATTGCAACAGTGATTAGACGTCAAGAGTATTTCATTGCCTGTAAAGTGCTCTGGGGCGTCCTGAGGTCGTGAAAGGTGCTATATATAAAATGAAAGTTCTATTTACTGCTACTGCTGCCCCCGATACATGGCACCTCTTGGCTTGAACCACTGCATCAACATTAAGCATTAAAAGGACAAACTTATGCATCAATATACCTTTTTTTTTACGTGGGTAAGTCTGTCTCGAGTCTGTAATAAAACACCCAGTCTGTAAAAAAACACCCAGTCTGTAAAAAACACCCAGTCTGTAAAAATCACCCAGTCTGTAAAAATCACCCAGTCTGTAAAAAAACACCCAGTCTGTAAAAATCACCCAGTCTGTAAAAAAAATCACCCAGTCTGTAAAAAAAAACCACACAGTCTGTAAAAATCACCCAGTCTGTAAAAATCACCCAGTCTGTAAAAAAAATCACCCAGTCTGTAAAAAACACCTAGGCCTAGAAATTCGGTGGGCTGCGCCACCAGTTAGCGCCTAAAGAGGGCACTCAGTGTCTTTAGTGCCACTGGCCACGCCTCCCGCGATATTTCGCTGGGACGCTAATGGCGGCGTTAGCCTGTTGCGCTGCGCCGCCACCGATGACGTCATCAGTGTGTGCAGCGCCCCGCTACCGCCCCGATCTCGATATTCGGTAGCGCCCGCCTCTGTAGCGCCGTTCGCAAATCGCGCCCGGTTCACGGGGCCTTCCTGTGGTGGCAGTGGCGCAAATTAAGGTGGAGGTGCGGGGCGGCCGTTTTTTTCGGTGGCCGCCTGCCAGCACCTCCGTCCCCGGCCTCCTGATCTCCCCCCGCGGCATTGCCGGCTGTTTTCCGAGAGTCCGGCACTTCTCCTCGGTGCCGGGCTCTTTTGCCGGCACTCGCGATGATCGTGCTGGTGCAGTCCCCTCCCCCTTAAGAATGGGAGGAAGGCCTGCAGTATCGCAGCGCGCCGTGCCGCAGCGTGTGGCGCTGCGGCACGTTGCGCTGCAATATTCAGTTTCAGCGCCCTAAGAGGGACGCGGAGCGCCTCGAGCCTCACCCCGTGTCCCTCTTGGGGCGCTCAAGCTGAATTTCCGGCGGTCGCTACTGCTCCGATCGCTGCGCTAATTCCAGCGCCCAGGCGAGCTTGGTGCCCCGTTTGCGGCTCCACCGAATTTCTCCCCCCTAGTCTGTAAAAAAACACCCAGTCTGTAATAAAACACCCCAGTCTGTAAAAAACACCCAGTCTGTAAAATAAACACCCCAGTCTGTAAAAAACACCCAGTCTGTAAAAAACACCCAGTCTGTAATAAAACACCCAGTCTGTAAAAAACACCCAGTCTGTAATAAAACACCCAGTCTGTAAAAAACACCCAGTCTGTAATAAAACACCCAGTCTGTAAAAAACACCCAGTCTGTAAAATAAACCACACAGTCTGTAAAAAACACCCGAGCCCAGAAATTGTTTAAGGCCTGAAAATGGGTGCGGGCACCACACAGCCCTATGTGCCCCGGCCCGTTCAAAGTGCTGCAGGCAGCATGAAAAATTCGTGTTGCCTGCTCGTTATAATGATTGCAGCACTGACCTCAGTGCCAAACGCACTGCTCATTGGCTTAGCGTCGAACAGGGGTCCAATTTCGGGTGCAGTCTACTGGCCAATAAAGTTTGGCCCAGGCTCTCTGCACTACTTAAAGGGAAGGCGCTTTTTTGCAGAAACACCTCATTGTCATTGTGGAGATAGCCAAGGCCCAACAACCAAGGGAAAGGGCGAGGAGATTTTTGGATGCAGCACTGGAGGCCTTGGTCCTGGGGGTAAAAAGACGCCATTGGGGTCTCTACCCGCAGGGGAGCAGGAGGGCTTCAAGGCTGCACACCAGAAGGCTGTGGGAGGAGATCGCTCAAGCCTTCACTGCGACGAGTATTGTCCTAGGACCTGGATCCAGCGCCACAAAAAGTTTAATGACCTCACACGAGTGGTCAAGGTGAGTGAATGCATCATCAAATGCTATAACCCACCATCGGCACCACAAGCCTCACACACTGCTCAATGCACCACACCCCCATCACTCACCTATCAACAAGCTCTAGCAATCACCACTCATACCTCACAATCATAGCTTCACTTCACCCTGGCACCCTTACCACTGCCGCAAGACTCACATCTGGCACACACTGCCAGCTATTCAACCATGGCAGGCGCATCACCCAAACACATTGCACCACACTCACTGACACACTTCCCTTTCTCTTGTAGGCAAAGGTGGCAGACAACCGCTGGGAGAACCAGCAGATGGATGGAGGGGCAGACAGACTTCAGAACCTCATGGAGCTCAAAATCTCAAAATAATTGGAGGGGCAGTGACAGAGTCCGTGACACGCGGGGAAGTTGAAAACATTGCTGATGATAACGGTATGCTCATACCTAATCCTTCTTCTCACATCCCACTTCCCCCTTATCCCACAATCGCTTCTCACTTACAAGCTGCTGATGGTGTATGCATGGATATCTTGCTTTCTCCCCTCCCCTCACCACAACCCGACCCTTGTGCATTTCTCCTTTCAGATACCCAAGAACTGCAAGCAGCCCAGCCTGTCCCTGAAGTGATGGAGGAGGACAGTGATAGAGAAGAAGATAAACCGTCACTGCATCTGACACTTGCAGATACCAGCTCAGAAAATGGCACTGCACCTACTGTAGAGGGTAGTATAGAGGTGGGATATGCACGTGGTGAAGCACCAGGCATGAGTAGGCTGTAGCAAGGCCAGGGGGAAAGAGTAGTTATGGGGCCAGCTCCCCAGAGGGTGAGTTCACGCACGAGTTCTGCTGCACATGACTCAGATGATGACTTCGATGGGGCAGCCTTCAGAAGAGCTTGGTGCAATGGCAAGCCTGCCAGAGAGCCTCTTGTCAGTTTCAAGGAACATGGAGGAGTTCAGCTCCAACATTGCATGGGACTTTACGCGGAGCTTGGAGCCCGTGATTTCCAGGATGGAAATGATGGGCAACTCCAGGAGAGACCTTGTTGAGCCAGACATGATGCTGCGTGTGATGGGTGATGTCGCAGCTTCCATTACAGCACAGGCGGAAGCAACCCAACACCTCAGTGCTGCAGTGGAAGCTCAGACTGCTCTCCTGCTGTCTCAGCTTGCTGCCACACAAGATCAGACTGCTGCCATCGTGGCTGGGTTTTCAAGTGTAGAAAGGGGCTTGCCGGGGTTTCACAGCACTCCAGCAATCTGTCCGCCAACAGATGCCTAGGAATGCTGAGGCGCTGCCACGGGGGAGTGGCAGTGGGTCAGTGAAGCAAGAACCTCTCTCAGGATGACAGCATTCCTACTCCCACCACTGCCCCTCCACCACTACCCTTGCTGCTGCCTGTCATCCAGGCAGCCCAAACTGCTGCCACCCATGCCGAGGTGGTGCAGTCTACAACCGGACCTTCTGGGACCAGAGCTGCTGAGGTCCTCCTGCAAAGCCATCTACAGTCTCACCCACTGAAAGTCAGCAGCCTTTCACCAGCCATGCTGCGGTCACTGGGGGAGCACTTCATAGGACTTCGGGGCCCAGGGAAGATGCGGCACGGGCCAACAGTGAGGTCGGGAGGACCACAATGCATCCTATGAAACCCAGGCAGAGAGGACCTGCGGGAAGGAGGGAGGAGGACGGTAGGAGTATGTGTGTGTGTGTGTGTGTGTGTGTGTGTGCGCGCGCTAGGCCGTTGTAGCAGAGCCTGGTCTCCAATCGTCTTGGATCCCCTTGCCATTGGACCAAGACCTTGCTCTGTCAAGCCCGTGTGGTAGCTGGTGTGCAACGGCCACCCCACGTTAAAAGAATTCACGCACAGGCATCTTCCACCCTTTAAAATGAAATTCGGGACCTGGAACGTCAGGACCCTCATGGACAACCCCAACAGCGACAGACCGGAATGCCGTACTGCTATCATTGCCCGGGAGCTCAGACATTTCGACATAGACATCGCCGCCCTAAGCGAGACCTGGCGGGCAGGGGAAGGCCAGCTCAAGGAGCAAGGCGGTGGTTACACCTTCTTCTGGAAAGGCAAACCTGAAGAAGAACGCCGCCTCCATGGGGTAGGCTTCGCCATAAAAAATGAACTAGTTGGGCGTCTCAGAGACTCTCCTAGCGGTATAAATGAGCGCCTCATGAATCTGCAGCTCACCCTAGCCCGGAACCAGTGCGCTACAGTCATCAGTGCATACGCCCCAACACTGGAAGCCACAGACGAGACGAAAAAGGAATTCTACTCCAGCCTCGAACAATCCCTGTCCCGAGTTCCAACGGGCGACAAGCTAATCCTCCTTGGCGACTTTAACACCAGAGTTGGAAAGGACACAGACCTCTGGGGAGGTGTGATCGGCAGAGACGGGTAGGGAAAGCCAACTCCAACAGTACCCTCCTCCTGTCAAAATGCTCAGAACATGGCCTTGTCATAACCAACACTTTGTTCCGTCAGAGAGACAAGTACAAGGCTTCATGGCAGCACCCTCGCTCCAAGCACTGGCATCTGCTGGACTACGTCATCGTCCGAGCGAGGGACCGCATTACCCGCGCCACGACAGGAGCTGACGACTGCTGGACAGACCACCGCCTAATCCACTCTGTCATCTCCATCAATGTAGCCCCTCATAGGAGCACCAGAGTAGGAAAAGGTACATGAAAGATAGACACTAAGGGAATGCACATGGGTGATTAGATGATTTTGTTCTTTTGATTTGCACTTGATAAGTTTATTAAATTATGTTTTGAATGTTTCTTTTGTGGTGGCTCTCATTTCAGCTTTGTGCCCAGGAGGACGCTGTGATGTTCTGTGATAGAGAGATGGTAAGATGGGGAAGTGGTGAGCAGCGGGGATCTGGGGTTTCATTCACTGGAATCGGAGTCTGATGAGGTGCTCATGGACAGCCCGTCTGGAATGGGAATCTGCTGCCTGCCTTTTCCCTTCCTCCTCCTTGTCTTCCTTTTACTCGTTCTCCTCCCAGAACCCATGGTGGCAAGGGCTGTGCCTTCATGATGGCCAAGTTGTGGAGCATGCAGCAGGCCACCACGAAATGGGACACCCGCTCCGGCATGTATTGGAGGGCTCCTCCCAAGCGGTCAAGGCAGCGGAGCCGTTGCTTTAGCACCCTGATGGTTTGCTTGACGATGCTCCTCGTGGCAGCATGGCTGTCATTATATAAGTGGTGGCCGCGCGTTGCAGAGGGGAGTCATCAGCCAGCTGCAGAGCGGATAGCCCTGGTCTCCGAGCAGCCACCCTCGGGTTCACTGTGGTGGCTGGAAGATTGCTGGCACACCAGACTGGCGCAGGATGAAGGCATCATGACTGCTGCCAGGATAGGGGGCATTCACCATCACGAAGCATTGGGTGTGGTCACACAACAACTGCAGATTAAGAGAATGGTAGCCTTTGCGGTTACGGAACATCTCAGGATTGGAAATCAGCGCCTGCAAAGCCACATGGGTGCAGTCGATGGCGCCCTGCACCATGGGGAGCCCCAATATCCTGCAAAGCCACGTGCGCAGTCCTCCTGCTTCTCTCTGTTCAGAGAGAAGACAATGAAGTCCCTTCTCCTCATGTAGAGAGCCTCTGGGACCTCCCAGATCCAGCGATGGACGGCGAACTGGGAGATACTAGTTATGTCTCCTGCTCCAGGCTGGAAGAAAAGAATCCGGTGGCGAAAAATAATTGATGGCCATGGTGACCTTGGGGATCACTGGGAGAACCGCCGTCGTCCTGCTCTGAGGCGGGAGGTCTGGTTGCAGGAGGTGGCAGAGTTCAGTGACCACCTCCTTGGTGAAGCAGAGCCTCCTAATACACAGCTCCTGGTTTAGGTGCAGGTAGGAGAAGTGCTCCCTGAAGACCCTAGATGGGTATGGCCTCCTGTTGAGAACCCTCCTACCTCTGCAAGCATCTTGTCCTCTTCTTCACTGCCTCCGCTCCCTCTACCTGTCATTCTTGAGCACGAGGGGGACTGCAAGGAGAGCCCCCATGTTTGGGAGCTAGTGGTGTGAGCAGAAGCCTTTAAATGTGAAGCAAGGTGTTCTCCACTTGCAGCAACACTCCCTGTCACTTCAGCAACTTTAAACAACTCGTCAGATGGCCAATGTCCCAGCTTCCATTGCATCCACCCAACATCTGAGTGCTGCAGTGGAAGTTGTAAAAAACGGGCACTACCGGGCCCAATTTCACCCCAAAATTCCTGGTTACAAAGTATTCAGCAAAGATAGGGAAGGAAAAAAAGTAGGGAGGGGTAGCAGTGTTGATCAAAGATGCTGGCCCCAATATTACGGAGTTGCATGTATGTGAATGTCGAGTTTCTCGGAGAGATACCAGTGTAGCAAAACTTGAAGAGAAGCAGGGCAAATTGGACAGTAAGTTCCTGATTTCCGCGTTTAACTGCACATGTCTGGATGTCGCAAGTTGCTGTCCAATTTACTCCTTAATAACAGTGAGAGCTGTTAGCCTCACTGTTATTCTTACCGCAAAATCTGGACCAATAACTTTCAAAAGGGATTTGAATAAATACCTGAAGGGGAAGAATTTTCAGGGCTATGGGGAAAGAGCAGGGGAATGGGATTAATCAGATAGCTCTTTCAAAGAGCCAGCACAGGCACGATGGGACAAATGGCCTCCTTCTGTGCTGTATCATCCTATAATTCCATGAGGCAGAGAAAATCGAACAAAGCTACAAAGTGGAAATGAATAGTTTAATGATGAGCACTATTTCAAGCTAAACCGCAACAGCAGAACAGGGGGACATGGTGCAAATTCCTAAGAGCAGGTTTGGGACTGATATCAGAAATAATTTCTTCACAAAGGGAGTAATTAATAACTGGAATGATCTTCTGGTTGGGGTAATGGATGGAAACACACAGGAGTGATTCAAGAAGTTGTTTGATGCTGTGATGGGAGGGTTGTCTGTTAGTTTCTATGGAAGGATGTACCAGATGGGCTGAATGGTCTCCCTGATCTGTACTTTGTGGAAAAAATAATCACAATAGAGCCTTCGGTGTAAAGAATCACCTGGATGTAACACAGAAAGGGGCTGTCTAGGTTGCCTCCTCCCTTCCTCCTCCTCCTCCGCTTCTGCCTCCTCCTCTTCCTCCACATGCTCCTGCTCCTCAGCTGGTCACCGTATAGTTGGTGGCAAGGGCTGTGCCCTAATGATGGCGAGGTTGTGCAGCTTGCAGCAGACCATGACAAAGCTTGACACCCACTCTGCCGAGTACTGCAGGGCTCCTCCAGAGCGGTCTAGGCAGCGGAAGCGTTGTTTCAGCACCCCAATGGCCTATCATATTTTGTGTGGCAACATGGCCTTCATTGTATGCATGCTGCCCACGTGTGCATGGGTTGCGCACTGGAGTCATGAGCCATGTCGTCAGCGGATAGCCCTTTACGCCCAGGAGGCACCCTTTGGTTTGCAGTGGTGGCTAAAACGCAGCTGGCACAGCGGACTGCTTCAGAATGAAGGCATCATGACTAATGCCAGGATACCGGGCATTGACCTGCATGATTCGCTGCCTGTGGTCACACACCAGCTCCAACCTGGAAGGAGCCTGACGCATAAAGGTTCACCTTCACATCCACTGGCAATGCCGTCCTTGCCCTGCTCTGAGGTTGCAGTTGTGGCTGCAGCAGGTGGCAGATTTCAGTGAGGACGTCCTGAGTGAGCACTGACGTCTCACACATTGTTCCTCGCTGAGGTTCAGGTAGGAGAATTGGTCCCTGAACACCCTGGGCAGATATGGCCTCCTGCTGAGAGCCCTTCTACCTTGCTCCTCCTCCTCCCCACTCTTCCAGCAGCTTGTCTTGCTCTGCATCGCCTCTGTTCATTCTCCAAGTCATGCTATATTCCGTGGGGATTTCCCTTTAAATAATGCTGGCGGGGTTCCTTCCTGCTGCTGAACGTGTGTTCAGCTGTGTGAGCGTTGAGCTCCAAAATGGCACTGCAGGCATCAAATAATTTTTGGCAGTTAACAAAATGTGCAAGTCCCAAAAAACATTCAGCACTCAAAAGGGTTAATCTGCACCGTTTTATTTCAGTGATGTGTGCAAGTGGTCAAACACTTGCGTTGGGTATTTGTTTTATTGCAGTCCACTGGTGCTGCGACAAGTTTACGTTGAACATTCTCCTTTTTTGTGAATCTGATTGCACATTAGCAAATCAAGAAGTCGAACTTGCATGGCTTTCCCCTTTTCAATGACTAAATTCTAATGGAAGGGCTGGAGTATGATGGCGGACGCCATTTTGGACCTCTTGGGGCACTCATTGCGCCCAAAAAACGGACGTTGCGGATCTGAATTTTGCGCCCTCTGCCTTTAAGAAATTAGGGGGAGGAAAATGGGGTTGGGGTGAGGGTAGAAGAAAAATATTGCTGCTTCCACTGCATTTACTTTTAACTATATTGTGGCGGTACCACTGAGTTAATCTAACCAACTGTATATAATTCTCTTTAACGATGTTCTAACACCAGCCTAAACCTGTACCATTGTGTTGGGCATTACTGGGTTTTGTATATAGAGTTTGCATGTACGGAGCATGGCCCCTTTAAGAGCACAGGCAAACGCGATGAGGTCACGTCGCAAATCACGTGACTACCCAAGCGCGGGAAAACGTGGGCAAACGCGATGACGTCACGTTGCAATCCACAGGGCTGCACAGGCAGTCCTTGTGGCATCCCCGTTCGGTAAAGACCTGTACAATGGCTCTCCTGTGTCAATCTCTGCTGTTTTCTGGAATTCGTCAAATCCAACATTAAAGACCTGTTTGATTGTTCTCCTGAGTCGACCTCAGTTATTAGTTAGGAATACATCAATTCCTACATTGGTGACCCCGATTTTTGTGAACGTTTTTCACAAAAGAAGCACGCCATGGAAGCTAACGCCATTTCGCTAAAGCTACCGCAATTCTAGGAGCAGCAACCGCCCTCGTGCTTTATTCTGGTAGAAGCCCCGTTCGCTCTGAAGAACATCGATGCGGCGCAGGCCAGGTACGTTTCTGTGGTCTCCGCACTCGACAGCTCTACCACCTCTCGGATCATCAGCCTCCTCGACAGCCCCCATCGGAGTGCAAGTATGAAACCCTCAACGCACGGGTACTGCAGGTTTTCGGGCTCACAAGATTGGGGCGCCCCCCAACGGAGATGCCATGAGGACTCACCCCTCGCGCACCACGAGGACTCACCCCTCGCAAACTATGAGGACTCACCCTTCGAGCTAGCCAACTGTCCCCCTCGAGCTAGCCAACCGTCCCCCTCGAACCAGCCAACAACAACTCACACTGCGACCAACTAGGAACGGGTCTATCGGGCATCCCGCGGCCACGATGGCGATCGGCCACGCGGGAAAACTGCTGTTCATCACTGATCACGGCCTCACCCTTGAACCGGTGGCTGATCAACGCAGCAACTGTTTCTGCTCTTCCGTGTTACCGCAGTAACACTACAGCACGCACCGTTTGTGCATTCCCGACTCCTGAAGAGTTCGCTTGCCTGCTCGGCGAGTTTCCCGACCTGACAAAACCCATGTTCATTTCCTCCTGGATCGCCCATTTCGGCGTTCCCGCAGTTATTCGTTCAACAGGGGGCTTCCTGCCATCATCGACAGAGCCATGGTCCGCGTCTGCCCAGCCGGCCAGTCACTAAGAGGTGGCCAGATGTTTCGCACTGGCGTCTGCTTCGAACCACGGGCTGCAGAGGTCACACATTTCCACGGTCCTTCACAAGGCTGAATGCGTTTTCATTCGCCATGACGCACATAGGGATCCGCTCCAGACCCCATTTATCAGACCACATTTCGGTCGACTGCTTGGGGCCTGCACCTTTGGACCTCGCCCGCCACGTCGAGACAGCACAGCCGCCGAGACGGGGTCGAACACCCATCGTCGTTACGGCAGACCAAGTGCGACCGCCCGCCAGCCCGCCAGCCGCCCAGCAGCCTCCGCCTTGAGACGACAGGAGTCGTTCGGACAGGCTCGTCAGACCACCTCACCATTTGACTTTGTCCGTTAAAGCGAATTCTGGGGGGGCGCATGTGGTGGTACCACTGAGTTAATCTAACCAACTGTATATAATTCTCTTTAACGATGTTCTAACACCAGCCTAAACCTGTACCATTGTGTTGGGAATTACTGGGTTTTGTATATAGATTTTGCATGTACGGGGCGTGGCCCTTTTAAGAGCGCAGGCAAACACGATGATGTCACATCGCAAATCACGTGACTACCCAAGCGCTGGAAAACGCGGGCAAACGCGATGACGTCACGTCGCAAATCACATGACTACCCAAGCGCGGGAAAACGCGGGCAAACGCGATGACGTCACGTCGCAATCCACAGGGCTGCACAGGCAGTCCTCGTGGCATCCCCGTTCGGTAAAGACCTGTACAATGGCTCTCCTATGTCAATCTCTGCTGTTTTCTGGAATTCGTCAAATCCAACATTAAAGACCTGTTTGATTGTTCTCCTGCGTCGACCTCAGTTATTAGTTAGGAATACATCAATTCCTACAATATATTAATATGGATATCACTCCCCAAAAATGCATATGTAGTTAGAATATATTTTGGATCCATTTTCTCTTTAAAATGAACTAAACAATAATAAATCTGTTTTAGTTCGCATCTGTGTGGGACAGTATTCTATTCTTGGGTTAACCCAGATAGCATAAACGCTACATTTGCCAACGCCACCCTCTACTGTTTTTTTGCAAATGGATTGTGTCAAAAGTAACCAGAAGTTATATAAGGACTGTGTTACTTGCAGAATCTGAGTTTGCTGCAGCAGAATCACGTTGCTTTTGTAAACTGTAAATGACTCGTTAACTTTATCTGAGACTAAGATTGCTATCAGCTATAATCTTCCATCTGGTTTGAGTCAAGGGCCTAGTTTTTCGGGCGCACCTATTTTTGGGCGCCTTACCCGCACAGTGTTAACTGTGTTGAAATAGGGAGGTCCGAGAAGCCCCAGGTTTTGGGTCTCGGACCTCATCGCAATGTAGATGGCGCTGCGGCAGGAGCCCCCACAGGTTAGTGCTACAATTTCCAAGTGAGTGATTGGGTTGCATCGCGGGGATCTGGAGGAGGAACGGGTGGGCCCCGGAGTCCGTGATCGGGGTTCGGTGTGGGGTCGGCCCGCCCCCAGTGGGCGGTGGCCCGGCGCCATTGCAGAGCGATTATTTGCTCCCATTTACGCCACATCAGCTACAAGAAATGCTAAATTAAAGCAGGGAGGGGACGCCTCCGTTCATTTCGCCAATGTAGAGCAGGCAGGGGCATTAATAACGGCAACAAGGAGGAGATGAGGAAGTCGATACTGTTCTCCCTCGATGGGAAGCTATATCAGAGTTTGTCGGCAGCCACCAAGTTAGGGGGAGGAACCATGCACGGCTTAAAAGATGAGATCTTGGTAGCACTAGGGCACAGCCAAGGTAGTCCGTTCTTGCAGGTAGAGCAGACTAAGTAGCAGGCAGGCGAGTCGCCAGATACGTTTGCAGATAGTTTGTGGCCGACTTACGTGAGGGCCACTGGAGGAAATCTAGGGGGTGATTTTCACTCAGAAGTCGGGAAGGACCGGGACTACAACTTTCGGGGTTGTAGTCCCGCTTCCATCGAGATGCGGCCAATCCATGCGATTTTAACTCGATTGACCTTGTTGAGCCCACCCAGCGGGCTCAACAGGCCAATTAATGGCCACCCGGCAACAGGTGACGCCACAGACTGAAATTTCATCTGTCAAGACGTTTTGACAGATGAAATATCAGTGTTTGACAGCTGTTTGAAGCTGTCAAACACTGACAGTCTAACTTCTAACCTGAGTCCTTCTACACAGACTCAGTTAGAAATCTCTCCAGCACAGAAAGCTGCAGGCTGTCACTTTTGACAGTTCGCAGCCGTTCTGCTTTCTGTGCCGGTTAGATGATGGACTCCCGAAACCTAGAGGAAGGAAGGCTAAAAGGGTAAGTACAAGTATTTTAAATTTCTTTACACACTTTAGACACACCAAACACACTTACCTTTGCACTCATGCACCCATCACTCACCTGAACACCAACATCTCGCCCCCTCCAAGTCCTTCAACCCGACGGCCCGACTCCTCTAACTTGGCGTGGTTTGGAGCCGTCGGGAATCCCACAGTTCAAGATTAAAAATAGGGATTAGGCTAAAAACTGCCTGTTAACTACCTGTTAACAGGCAGTTAATTGTCACTAATCCCTTCCTGCCTCGGGTAGGCGGGTCCCAGTGCGGGGCGGGTACCCGCCTCATTTGAAACTTACATGGAGGCGGGTTGGGGGCGGGATGGTGGCGGGACCCCCGAATTCGGGACTTTAACCCCCCGCACGCCTCCAATCCCGACTCCACGGGTCAGTTAAAATCGAGTCCATGGTGCGCGCAGACTTAAGAGGGGCTCCCAGGAATCATTGGCTGAGGACCGCAGTGTCCAACAGTTTGCCGCGAATCAGGGCAAAGGCCGAGTCATGGTTTGACCCAGAGGACCTCCACAATACGGAGGTGGGTGTGCTGAGGAAGCCGACTCTAGCTTTCAAGTCAGGACAAGGGGAAGAGGAGAAACACAGGGGGAAGGTGCACGAAGTGAAAGGGAATGTGAGGAGTAAAAGGAAATAGAGACAGGAGGGAAGTAATGCGGGTAGATCCCAGGCGTGTTTTAACTGTGGGAAGTTGGGACACTGGAGTAAGGAGTGTAAGCTCCCGAAAGGGGGGAAACCAGGGCACGAGGGTCCCGAGGTAGAGACAAACCAAGGGAAGGTAGAAGACGACCCAGTAAAAATCCTAGTGGCCGCATTACAACAGATTATGGGCAAGGATAAAGGGAAACTGGATGTTGCTGTGGATGACAGAGGACCCAGCGCGTCTGCACCCCCACTGTGACAGGGCCGCGCCCAGCTCAAGTACCTGTGTCAGCTCATCTACGATGAGTGAGGCAGACCATGTGTAGATGTGAAAGTGGAGACCGTTAGGGGAAGGTATTTGGTAGATACAGGAGCCTTTAGAACGGTGGTCCACTCACCGAATCCGACCACTTCCCCATGGTCGAGCGGGGTCCCATTTATACCAGCAGGTTTCACGGGTAATGAGCAGGCTGGGGTAGTATCGACACCCTTAACGATAGAATTAGGACCCACCATAACGAAATGGGAATGCATTTTGATGAAGTGGGAACAGCCCGGTTCGGGAGTTCTCGGGGCCGACTACATGTTGGCACACCACACCATAGTAGACATGAAAAACAACTGTCTATGGGGAGCAGTTGATGCAGATAGGATAGGCGAGGTTGTAGTGATTCCCAGGGACAGTAAGGATAAAGGCAGCACCTGTACGATGAAGCCGAAAGGGAGCTATGACCTGGAACATCCCGGCCAGGTATCAAAGGCATGTACGGGAGAATATAGACGTGTTTGCCACGCACAGACATGAATGCGGGAGAGTGACGGGGGTAGAGGTGAAGGTAGATGGGGACTCAATGGCCCCAGAAACAGTATAACTTTCCCCAGGAAGCAGAATCGGACTTGGAAACTGCTATAAATTCCCTGGTGGAACAAGGTGTATTAAGAACGATGGCCACCCATGTAAATTCACCCCTTTGGCCGGTAAAGAAGTCCGATAAATCATGGAGGGCCACGGTAGATTATCGGGTCCTGAATAAGAATATTCCAGTCTGTGCACCCACAGTAGCGGCAGTAGCAGACTTAATAGGGAGTATCCCCGCGGCGGCAACAACTTTTACAGTATTGGATATTTCAAACGGGTTCTGGTCCATTCCCATGAGATGGGAGGATCAGTATAAATTCGCCTTTACATTTAAAGGACAGCAGTATACGTGGACGTGTCTTCCACAAGGGTTTTACAATGGTCCCTCAATTTTCCACCAAAGCATGGCCGAGGCACTAAAGGGTTTTAGTCAGCCTGACCGGTTGATCCAATATGTGAATGACCTGTTATTATTCTCCGAAGGTACGGAGGATCACGGGCCATTGCTAAGTGAATTATTGGGGCTGTTAAAGGAAGCAGGTTTTAAAGTAAATCCAAAGAAAGCCCAAGTTGGACAAGGGGAGGTGCAATTTTTAGGATTGACATTTAGAGCAGGAGAAAGAGCTATAGATGGAGCGAAGAGAAAGGCAGTCCAGGAAATACCCATTCCGAAGGACGTGTCTGGGGTAAGGTCTTTCCTGGGAATAATGGGTTACTGCAGGGCATTTATCGAAGGATATGCAGCCACGGCAGCCCCTTTGCTAAGGCTTCTTAGGAAGGGAGTAGAATGGGAGTGGGGTGAAAGTTGCCAGGAAACATTTACGGACTTAAAAGAGGACCTACAAACGGCACCCGCGTTGGGAGTGATAAATGGGGACCAGGACTTTTACCTGTGTGGTGTATGTAACCTGTTCCACCTTAAGAGAACTACTTTAAGAGATGTACTACTTTCTCTTGGCTGCTGTATACTGTAATACCAGTGGTGACCACACCGGTATATAAGTGTTGTGTAAGGATTTGCTGGGCAGTTCAGCCCTGACCTCCGAATAGTAAAGACCTGTTAAAAGTTATTCTTGTTGTCTGTGTCCAGTGATTGATCCTAAACATAACTGGGACACACAGACTCAACAGTGGCGACGAGTCCGATCTTACCCTGCGGCAGTTTTACATCCAAGGCAGCTTCATCCTCAGAACGGGCGTCGAGAAGAGGCATCCGCCCTCATCATCCTGCTGAGCACCATTGCACGGGAGGCATCGAGAACCCAGGTTAAAAAGAAAAAGAATTCTGACCACGAAGCCCTCCATCAGCGACAGGCAGTGATCATCCCTTCTACCACGGTGGTGGGTAAGCCGATCAGCGACACGAGCAGAAAGTTGGCCGCGTTGGCTGTGGAGTAGGGGAGGGAAAACGGAGGAATAAGGGCGGAGAGCTTGACCACGGCCGGTAGAAAGGGCCGGGCTGCAATCGAGGCCGAGAGGCGCAGCGACTGGGGCAGCTTAAGGCTCGAGAGCCGCGGAGAACTCAAACGCAGCCGGTGTACAGGACCGGGCTGCAAGCGGGGCTGCGAGGCAAAGCAGCGTCGGGGAGTTGAGAAGCTTAAGGCCCGAGAGCCGCGGAGAATTCAAACGCAGCCGGTGTAAAGGACCGGGCTGCAAGCGGGGCTGCGAGGCAAAGCAGCGTCGGGGAGTGAGAACCGCTGGGGAGGTGAGAACGGCAGCAGCAAGGCAATCGCCATTGCAGCCAGCGGGGGAAGAAGGCAAACGCGGGAATCCGCCATTGTAGTCAGCGGGGGAAGAAGACGAGCGCGGGAAAGACCACCAAGCGCGGGAAGCCGCCATTATAGTAGGCGGGGGAAGAAGACAAGCGCGGGAAGCCGCCATTTTGAGAAAAAGAAAAAAAAATTTTTTTTTAAATTGCAAGGATGCCTAAACATGGGAGCATTAATACCTTTGAGAGCGATATCGAAGATTGGACCACGTATGTAGAACGCATGGAAGTGTATTGTAAAGCAAATAAGGTACCAAATGATGAGAAAGCACTAACCTTATTAAGCTCAATGGGTGCGAAAACATACGGGCTATTGAAGCACCTTCTATCACCAAATAAACCGGCGGATCAGACTTTCACGAATATTGTTACTGTCCTGAAAGATCATTTAAACCCCACGCCGCTGATGATAGCGGAACGATTTAAATTTTACAGAAGAACGCAGCTGAAAGACGAAAGCAACGCTGAATTTTTAATTGAACTGCGTAAGCTAGCAAAGTACTGTCAGTTTGGAACAGGACTAGCAGATGCGCTGAGAGATAAATTTGTGTGTGGATTGTTAAAAGAAGGAACACAAAAGCGACTGATTGAGGAGAATGAGCTTACGCTTGATAAAGCTGTCACTATTGCAGCATCGCACGAAGCCGCAGCGAGAGGCACTGCGGAAATGCAGCTACGGTCACCGGAACTCAGCACCAATCAAATGGTCTTGAGTACTGTAAAATGTTATCGTTGTGGAAAGACAACGCACGATCAGAACCAGTGCTGGTTCAAAAATCAGGAATGCAGAAAATGTGGCAGGCTTGGTCACATAGCTAAAGTATGCCGGTCAGGAAAGAAGACCAGCAACAAAAAGTCACCGCAGGAAAAGTACAGAAAGGTACACAAGGTGACAGAGAACAGTTCGAACGAACAGAAGTCAGATTCAGACTCCAGCAGTAATGAACTGGGTAGTCTAAGAGTACACAATGTTGGTAAGGAAGCAGACCTCCAAACAATTTGGGTCACACTTCAGATAGCAGGAGTCCAAGTGAAGATGGAATTGGACACTGGATCGGCATTGACGGTCATGAATAAGAAAGATTACAAAAGGTTATTCCCACATATTCCCCTACGGGATATGGAGATTGTATTGAAAACATACACGGGGCAAAGAGTATACCCCATCGGGAAGATAGAGGTAAAGGTGGTCCACAAGGGCAAAGAAAGCCGAGGAATGGACTTATATGTGCTACCTGAGGGAAGTCCACCACTACTGGGACGGGAATGGATTAGGAAAATGAATATGGACTGGCATTCCTTAAAAGCACTAACGGTAGATTCCGGTACAAAAGATGTCAAACCTAAACGATTGTCCAGAATATTGGACGATGCTAAAGAGGTGTTCCAACAGGGACTGGGAACACTGAGAGGAATTACGGCAAACATCAAGGTTGAAGAACATGCAAACCAGAAATTTTTCAAAGCCAGACCGGTACCTTATGCAATACGACCTGCTGTGGAAGCTGAGCTGGAAGGGCTAGAACGTTCAGGAGTACTGTCTAAGGTAGACTGGAGTGAGTGGGCCACGCCCATTGTCCCCGTCATGAAGCGTTCATCGAGCAACAAGCCAGGGGAACCGGGGAAGGTTCGCATCTGTGGAGATTTCAAGATCACTGTTAATCCAATGCTTCACACGATGCAGTATCCGCTTCCGCGGATTGAGGATATCTTCGCTTCGTTGTCTGGCGGGAAACACTTCACCAAGATAGACCTGGCGCAGGCGTACTTACAGATGGAAGTTGTATATATGTTATTATGTTATGTTAAATGGGGATATAACTGTTAAGCTAAAAAGGGAGGATTGTGGTGTATGTAACCTGTTCCACCTTAAGAGAACTACTTTAAGAGATGTACTACTTTCTCTTGGCTGCTGTATACTGTAATACCGGTGGTGACCACACCGGTATATAAGTGTTGTGTAAGGATTTGCTGGGCAGTTCAGCCCTGACCTCCGAATAGTAAAGACCTGTTAAAAGTTATTCTTGTTGTCTGTGTCCAGTGATTGATCCTAAACATAACTGGGACACACAGACTCAACAACCTGGAGCGACCTTTTTGGGCCGTCAAACACTTTTGGTCGTTCACAGGGTCAGCTACAGTGACCCTATTGACCTGTCACAACACGAATGTTGCTGGACGGTAGGATGAAGGATGGGACAGTGAGTAGCAGTAGGATTGCCTGTTGGACGTTGCTGCTTTCTCAGTTGGGCCTGAAAGTGGAAGGACTAGGGGAGCCAAAGTTAGCCCCAAATCTGGTTTATCTGAGGATGGCTCATGTGTGCTCAGTTGAAGGAGTGTGGAATGTTGATGTGGGATTCCGGGCCGGGGAACACCCAACAGGTAGAGACATTTATGTGGATGGGTCTAGTTCGGTGACAAATGGAGAAAGAAGGACAGGTTGCGAGCTTTATGATCCAGAGGCAGGGATAGAGAAGGCCATAAAACTCCCCAACACTTTGAGTGCACAGCAGGCCGAACTGGTGGCCGTAACGTATGCAGTCACACACCCCAGTGAATTCCCAGCTCCCTATACAATATGTTCGGACTCAATGTTCATTTGCAACTCCTGCACGGAGTATCTAGCAATATGGGCTCAGCGAGGGTTCAAGTCCTCAGACGGGAAGCCGTTGGTGACGGCCCCTCTGTTAGAAGTCATTCTGAACGTCACGAGTAGTAACCAGCAGGATTACTACATCCAAAAGGTTAAAGCGCATTCCAAGACAGAGCCTAAGTGGAAAGGGAATCAGAAGGCTGATGTACTGGCCAAAATGGGGGCAGGGGAAGGGATACCTTGGGACCCGTACCGATCCGGACAGATCATGGCTGTAAAGGGAAAAGAGGGACCCAAGGAGGTACAATTGCCACCCGATTTGAAACAGGCTCAGCTGCAAGATGCAGTCCTTAAAATAGTAATTAAGGATAAGGAATGTGGGAAGCCTGTAGAGGGACCTTTTGGAGCAGCAGATGTAGCAGTGAAACAGTGGATGTTATTCAAGGGGAAGAGGTGGGTCGTGCCCATGCAGTACCGGGAAGAATTTTTGCAGCTAGCTCATGGGGGTCCAGGGGCCGGACATCCAGGGCCATAAACGACTTGGAATAAAGTGGAGGCTGTGGGATGGCAGCCTCAGCTCAGGGAAGATGTAAGGGATTATTGCAAGAACTGTTTAGTGTGCGTGGCAAACAATCCAGACCCCCACCGAAGGAAGGTTCCGTTGGGACACACGAGGAGGGTAGAGGGACCATGGCAGTCTATACAGGTAGATTTCATTGGGCCACTGCCCACCACAAGTTGGGGCAATAAATATTGTCTGGTATTAGTGGATACTTTCTTGAAATGGGTGGAAGCTTTTCATTGTAGGGCAGCGACAGCGTTAAACATGGCTAAGATTCTAGTGAAGGAAGTGTTTTCCCGGTGGGGACTGCCCCTGATAGTAGAGTCAGATCAGGGAAGTCATTTCATCAGACTCGTAATGCAGGCCACCCTGAAGCTGCTAGGAATACAGGGAAAGTGGCATGTGGCGCATAACCCCCAATCATCAGGTATAGTAGAGGCTTAGGAAAGAGATAGGAGAAGTCCCGAAGAGATGGGATGAGGTCCTAACCCTGGCCCTGGTCCTAATGATCATCCGAGCCAGTCTCTCTAAAAGTACGGGACACTCCCCGCATGAGTTAATGACAGGGAGGTCGATGAGAACCCCGACTCATGTGTTGGTCCTGGTCCTGACCAAAACACAGGTTAAGCAGGTCACACGGCACAGGTTTATTAGAGATCTGTACCATACTCTAAGGGGGCTGCAGTGGGAGGCAGCTAACAATATGGGAAGGCAGCACCAACAGAATAAAATGCTGTTGGAACCACGGGTATCACAGGAGTGGAAGGTAGGGAACCAGGTAATGGTCAGGAATTATGCCAGAGGCGGGGCATTCGAGCCATTATTTAAAGGACCCTATAATATCGTGGATAAGGCAAGTCCTATGGTCGATGCGATCCAGCTGCCGAGGTGAATAAAATGGTTTCACATCAACCAGTGCAAGCTGTACGACTCCGGAGAGAGAAGCACAAAACGGGCCAAGGCCCAAGGAACCGTAATGAGTTTGATCAATGTGAGCCTTTCTCCCGTGCTGTGGGGTGATGAGGATGGCTCAGAGGGCGGAGCAGTGAGACAAAGTAGTCGGGGGCCGAGACCCAGGGTGCTCTGGACACCTCCTCCTACTCCACCCCCAGGCCTCAAGAAGCCCAAACATCGGGACAAGAAAAAACAACAACAGTGATTGAACCAAAGTGTAAATGTGTGTATCATTTAAGTGTGACCTGTGAAGGGGAGACCCTTCACAGAGCAGTGTTATTCTTTTGTTTTGTTTTTATAGAAGCGAATCGAATCAAGGACATGAGATGAGGTGGACGCTGCAGATGAGCGTGTGGATGATTCTGATTAAAGCAGGATGGGGAGATCAGGGAGACACCGAGACATTCTTTACATACGGGTGTATGGGAGGAACTGGCCCCACCATAACTCGGGCGGGGTGGGGGCGACACAGGGTAATAATGGTACAATTACATACCCCCACGATGGGAATTGGCCAGGTTGGCTAGGGTCGAACTCGACCAAGTATTCAAGGCGAACCGGGGACAAGATTGGGGAAGTGTCGGTGTCCTGTCCAAAGGTAAACATCATGACTAAGAGAGTACAGGTGAGAGAGGGTAGACGGAATGTCTGGAATGTAAGGGGAGAACCCCCATGGAATGGTGGTGGTGGTTGCGGAAAACAGACCAAGGTAAAAATAACGCATCCACAGAATGGGAAAAGTTGGGTAATAATTCAAACAGGCGAATCATGGGAACTAAGGAAGGGCTAAAATTGTGTTGGGATAAATGGTGGAAGAAGGAGCAAGGAGTTTATGTGTGCGTGGTTGGGTCGGGGCACAACTGCAAAGGGGCATTGCCATTACTTTCAAATGGCAGTGGCAGGACTCCGGGTCAGGAGTGAATTGGACTCAAAGTTTTGACTCTTGCATGACCCTGGATCCTCCAAAAGCAGTCAATGCGACCGAACTGGTCGCGAGCAAGATGAAGCCTCTACCGAAAGCCCCAGAGACTCAGGGTACAGAGGTCAAATGTCCCGTAACGGCACCCGGGCCTAAACATGGGCTGGTGTTGATCCCAACAGGAAAAATGATGTATCATACGATATATAACGAAGCAGCGTCGGTTATTCTTAATTTAACGGAGGTTGCAGTTGCCCCAGTGGTGCCTGCCAGAGACGGAAAAGTTGTATGAAAAGTTGTTAAAAGAAATGTTCAGACAATTCTATGAGAGGAATTATGCGGCGAAAGTCGGGGGGGGGAGTGTACAAACCGGTAAATAACAGCCACACGGGCTGGGGGAGACGAAAAAGGGGATTGATTAATGATGCGGCCACGGTGTTTAATACAGGGATGTCACTGGTCAACAGTATGGACAACATGCAGTTGCAATTACAAGTAAATACCCTAAGGGACCAACTAAGGAAAATACTGAGGGAGGGTAATGACATTTGTAGGAGTTCGCAATAATTTCAAGATTTCCTACAGTTCTGAAGATTAATTTTGATTAAAGAATACCTGGGTAATAAACCTTTAAAAATCCAGGGATCAAAATGGCCGCCAGGTCGCATGGGTTCAATGGAGCAGACAAAGCTGCCAATCAACAACAGTTCAGGGAGTCCCCCCGCCCCCCAGCAGACAATCGATGTGTTTACAGAAACTGCTACAATATGTTTGCACAAAGGATTAACCACTTGACTGCGGTTTCAGTCTGACCACAAGGACAATGACTTTGTTTACACTAGCCTCCAAGGCTGCTTCAAGGAAATAGACATTTTTTTTTCAAACCACTGCAGCTTTATTCACAGACAATGAAGATACATTCAAACCACGGCAGCTTTATTCATGAGGACACATTTAAACCGCAACTTTATTCAAAGCCATCACAGACAATGAGGACACATTTAAACTGGAAACAGTTTAAACGAATGGGTGATTCATCCAAACCCATTACAAGACAATGGGGACAGTTTGAATCCCCTTTGTTTAGCCCAGATACATCCGGATCTGGGTGGGAAGACTTTGGCCCCAAATGGGGTATAAAAGATAGCTTTTCGAAGCCATCTCTCTCTCTGGCCTCGCCTCTGTGCCCTCTACAATGTGGGAGTCTGCCTGAAGAAGTGGAACACCAGCAGTTTACTTTTAAAATACTGGGGTGTTTTTACTTCGGGGCAGTGAAGATCAAAGATCGCAGGGCACGGATAAGGCGTTTTCATTGGTGAGCATATATTTTTCTGGCCCTTTTACAAGGCAACTTAGGATAGGTATAGGGGTGGGAATTAAGTGGGAATTTTGTTAGAACTGTGATTTTAGTCAATTTTCCCTCGTTGTGTCCGTTCTCTCCTCCCCTATTTAAGTAAGACAGTGTTGCACTGAGCAGAGAAGTGCTCCAGTGGACATTGAGAATAGCTGTATTTAAATAGTGCTGTATATTTAAATAAAGGAGTGTTGCACTGAGCAAAGAGCACTCTAGTGGACACTAAGTGTACTGCATTAAGCAAAAGTGCTGTACCAGGCATAGGCGTGTTGTATCATTTATTTTAAATTGTTTCTTTCTTTTTGTTTCAATAAATACTGATCTGTTTTGCACCCAAACCACGAGTCACGTTTTTCTGTCTACATCGCTACCGAATAAGTCCGGCAGTCAGAACCAGGAATAGGGGAGCGCTTCAAAACCACACGGGGATCCCTGGAGCAGCTCAGAGGCTTCTGACTGGCCAGAGACAAATAACCCCAACCCCGCTATTAATTCCTACACATTGAGGGTCATGAATTGCAGGAAGACCAGGTGATGACGATTCATCTAAAGGAAATGGTAGCTGAGCTGGAGACTCACGCTCAGACCATCAATGTATTAATAAAGGAGGGCCGAAATGCGTCGGATCGGGCTGCCCAAAATGATGGCCCAGATTTTCCGATCGCGGGTGGAGGGCTGCGATCTGGAAATATTTGCACTCTTACCTGAGGGCTCCCGGGAGGCGCAGAGTTCCGCTGCTGGGCCTCTCCAAACTGCCGGTGTGCAGGGCCCACGTATCCCAGAGGCGCAGGTAGTTCGCAGCGCCCCTGGGATCACGTGGGCCATGGGGAGCCAATCAGAGAAGGGAATCTCCCTTCATACATTTGACAGGAAGACCTGTCAAATATATGAATGGAAATCACCCCCCGAAACATAGTAAAACTTCAAATAAATAAAAAAAAATCACCTTTTTAAAATGACTTGAAATTACATAAATTAATTGAAAAAAATAATTAAAGTTTTTAACGGGGCTAAAAATAAACTTGCCTTTCTTTAAAGTATTTTTAAATGATAAATCAGTGGCAAAACTTTGTTTTTTTTAACTTTTTTTCAACTCTTATCCTGGTAAAAGCAGGCCTTATGCCTTATGCCTGCTTTTACCAGGCGCAAGAATTGTAAGTGTTTTCTGCAGGCGGAGAGTCTCCAAAAAGCGGAACTCTCCGCCTGCAGAGGCTCTTCTCCTGGGCAGCCGGAGGATCTGTCAAGAGCTTTCTTGACAGATCGGAAATGCCGGTTTCCAGCGCATGTGCAGTGCATGCCTGAAACCGGCATTTCCAATGTCCCTACTGGTGAGTACACAGCGCGCACACACCCGTAGTGATCGGAATTTCTGCCCCGATGTGTGTGTCATGTACGGGGCCTGGTTGTTAAACGAGGGGCGCAGTAATTTAGAGGACTTAAAACAAGGCCATGTACCATCGTGGATCAGTAACAGGCACCTAAAGGCTTTATGCGCTTATAACAACCTCATGAATCTGTGTCAGCTACGGTCAGCCTCCAAAGCGTACCCAGTCCCTGTCAACTATGGTCAGAAGAAACAAACGGAAATGGGGATAGTTCTGAGGATGCCGGTGATGGATCAGGCGTAACGACCCGCACCGGTATACCGGGTAGAAAACATTGGTGTAATTCGAAAGGGAGTACATGTGAAGCATCATAAAACCCCTCAGTATGTGGTGAAGTTGGGGAACTCGATAACCGCCACTAGTCTGGGGGGATGTCAGGGAGGAGGTACACATGTGATATTGTGTCCCTACCATTTGAATCCTTTCGATCGGCCGGTAGGTGGGTTTGAATACAGAGACGGGCAGCCTATCAGCTGTATCATGGAAGTGATGGCTCACAGCCATGTCCCGCCCCAGGATGGGTACAAGGGTAACGGAACCTACTGTGTAACCACTAGCGAAAGTCGGTACAGAATACACAGGGACACCTGGGGGGGAAAATTCAGTTGTTTGCGCCTCCTGTTAGCGCCTTAAGAGGGTGCTAATTGGGGCGCAAAGCAACTAGCGCCTGGGCAAAATTAACTAGACATTTTGCGGCAGCGCTAAACACTACCGCCACGATCTCCTGCGCCGGCATATTATGACGTCAGTCGAGTGCGCAACGCCCCATTAGCATCCCGGACCAGATATTGAGTGGCGCCCCCTGCCTTACCGCCTGCCGCTAGCAACAACAGGTTGAGGGGAGCATTTTGCTGTCAGAAAGGGACTAGGGGAGCGCTATTTAAAGGCGACCGCTTCCTGCCTTTTTTTGTCGGTGACATTTTTGCACCACGCATTCTGAGAGAGAGAGAGAGACTTCTGGAGAGATTCAACGCTGTGTGAACAAGTTTTGAGTACTGAGCAGCACTTTGCAGGTTCATTTTGATTTGCCCTTCCTTGCTCCGCCAGCGCTCTGAGGTAGCGCCTCGCTCCTCGGCCTTTGCGCCTTAAGACAGGTGTGAAGCGCCTGATTTAGCGCTCCAATCACCTCCAGGGGCGATAAAAGCCAAGTTTGCCGTCGGAGGCGATAATTAGCGCCAGGCGCTAAACTTTGCACACGGTCGATAATGGCGCCCCAAATGGGGCGATACTGAATTTTTCCCCCCTGGTGTCCAGTTCAAGATTCCAACTTTTGCTTCAAGCCCCAGGTAGAGACACAGGTAGCACAAGAACGGATAATCCCCATCTCAGACCACAAACTCATCGGTATCACAGTTAACGGGACTTTACCGAACTTCCAAGAATACATATCGCATTTTGGATACAATACCCTGTTGGAGTCGACAGAAACCAACAGGCTGAGACTTTTCTTTAAGCAAAAACAAAACGTGTCTTACTTTAATCAATCTCCACGAGGTCTGAAGGCTCAGCCCCGTGCAGGGGCTGTGACGTCATCACGCAACTGACGTCATGACGTCATGACGTTACCAACGCTCTTAAAGGGACCCTGCACCGATAACCCAACCCAGCATGCACATATCACAACATTGCTATACAAAGTGAATTGTGTTTAGGTACATATAACAGCATTGGCTATACATTGTGTTATTGTCCCTATGTGGTCTCCGCCACAACCCCGCCGTTACCCAAACATTTGGTTAAGCTATTAAAGAACCTAGAGTTGTCCCCAAAACATTATTACGCGTTACAGCAAAAGAATGAGAAAGAAAGGGAGGAAATCGAAGAGACGATTACCCCTCGGTGGTGGGATGTGGGACTCAACATTGAGATCCCTCCTTGGATTCGAAATGCGTCGCATGTGTTGGTAATTGTACAATTGTGCATTATGTTGTACTATTGATCTTGTCGTGTAAATTAAAAAGGAAGACAAGAAAGGGGAAACTTAAAAGGTTGAAACAGGAGGTGCAGAGAGTTTGAACCGAATGTATGTATGTTTGTAATAAAAGTGAAATGTAAAGATTTGGTTGAGACCGACAATGCACCCGAAGGCAAAGAAGAAGTAGAATTTGTCAAGAGTAATGTCTAGTTTATAAAGAGACATTAAAGGGGGGAATGTAGATTTCAAAAAAATCTTGTACAATAGCAAAATGCTGGAAGCCTGTTTGGCCCAGTGGTAAGGGTATGATACAGTTAAACCTAGAAGCACAGACACACCTGTGAGTTTTAAGTTAACTTTGGAAAAGACATTTAATTTGGACAGTGAGACTTTGGGGGGAAAATTCATGTGTTTGTGCCTCCCATTAGCGCCTTATGAGGGCGCTAATGGGGCGCAAAGCAACTAGCACCTGGGCGCGGCGATGTTTGCGCCACTTGCTAAATTAACTAGACATTTTGCGGAGGCGCTAAACGCTACCGCCACGATCTCCTGCACCGGCAGATCGTGACGTCAGTCGAGTGTGCAGCACCCCGGTAGCACCCCGGACCGGACATTGAGTGGCGCCCCCTGCCTTACCGCCTGCCGCTAGCAACGACAGGTTGAGGGGAGCGTTTTGCAGTCAGGAAGGGACTGGGGGAGCGCTATTTAAAGGTGACCGCTTCCTGCCTTTTTTGTTGGTGACATTTTTGCACCACACATTCTGAGTGAGAGAGAGACTTCTGGAGAGATTCAACGCTGTGTGAAGGAGTTTTGGGTACTGAGCAGCACTTTGCAGGTTCATTTTGATTTGCCCTTCCTTGTATCGATTTAGAAGAGACTGTGGGGGCTGCACTCTGATCTCTTTCCCTGGGTCTCTCCATTGTTCTTTCCAGCAGATTTGATGTACAGGTCTCTCCAGGCCGAGATTCAAGGCTGCAATGAGCAGGGTGTGGATGGAGAGCAAAATCAACCCTCCCCTTTAAGATAAAAACAGAAAATGCTGGAGAAACTCAGCAGGTCAAGCAGCATCTGTGAAGAGAGAAACAGAGTTTACGTTTCAGGTCGATGACCTTTCTTCAGAACTCCCCTTTAAGAACTGGCCGGCGCCAGTGTGTCTGTGTTCCATTGCTGACTGACATCACATGAGCTTCAGCAGTGCTCTGAGGTAGCGCCTCGCTCCTCGGCCTTTGCACCTTAAGACAGGTGTGAAGCACCTGATTTAGCACTCCAATCACCTCCAGGGACAATAAAAGCCAAATTTGCCGTCAGAGGCGATAATTAGTGTCAGGCGCTAAACCTTGCGCACGGCCGATAATGGCGCCCCAAATGGGGCGATACTGAATTTTTCCCCCTTTGTGTTTTAATGGGTTTCGATGGATCTTCAATGGGTAAGACAACGATACCAGTTTCGCTGGAACAATGGACTTCCTGGCCTCAATGGAAAACACTTAAACCTTGGCAAAACACATCAGCAGTAAGACTAAATCACATTAAATATGTACCACGAGGGGGTGGGGAGACAAGATAAGTAATTATCTTCCATCCCTCAGCCCTTTACATATCCTGTGGTTTGGATTACTAGGTGTGTATTGGAAAACAAGAATTGGGGGAAGGCCCAGACTTTAAAAGGCGTGACGGAAGAGCTGTAAAAAGGAACCACACCACAGCTCTCTCTCTCTCTCTCTCGGAAGCTAGCTCTGACTACAGCAACTGCCAGGTGTAAGAAGGAAGGGAAGACGGTCATCTCCAGCTCCCAGCCTACAATCGACATCGGCCACGACCAGCCGGACAGGTGATTGTAAGTATCAGTTGACTCTACAATGGGTTTTGTGCTGTGTAGGCAGCTTCAGTCAGATAAAGGAGGACAGGGACAGGTCATCTCCGATCCAGGACTACAATCCACAACGGTAACGACTGGCCGGATGGGTGATTGTAAGTTTCAGCCAAATCTCAACAGATTTTTGTCTGTTTTGTTGGTCTTAATAAACTAACAGTTTTGGGTTGAACCTAAACCTTTGTGTCATCTACCGTTTTGTTCCTGTAAACCCCAGAGTCAAAGAACCCTTGTAAGGACGAGGAAACCAAACACCTTACAGTCGGATAGGAAGATTGCAGACCTCAGGAGTACAGTTGGGGGTTGGGAAGGAAGATCACAGACCTCGAGAGCATTGTTAGGGGGTCGGGAGTACTGTTGGGGGGTCGGGAGTACTGTTGGGGGGTCGGGAGTACTGTTGGGAGGTCGGGAGTACTGTTGGGGGTTCGGGAGTGCTGTTGGGGGGTCAGGAGTACTGTTGGGGGGTCGGGAGTACTGTTGGGAGGTCGGGAGTACTGTTGGGGGGTCGGGAGTACTGTTGGGGGGTCGGGAGTGCTGTTGGGGGGTCGGGAGTGCTGTTGGGGGGTCGGGAGTACTGTTGGGGGGTCAGGAGTACTGTTGGGGGGTCGGGAGTACTGTTGGGGGGTCGGGAGTACTGTTGGGGGTTCGGGAGTACTGTTGGGGGGTCAGGAGTGCTGTTGGGGGGTCGGGAGTACTGTTGGGAGGTCGGGAGTACTGTTGGGGGGTCGGGAGTACTGTTGGGGGGTCGGGAGTACTGTTGGGGGGTCGGGAGTACTGTTGGGAGGTCGGGAGTGGTGTTGGGGGGTCGGGAGTACTGTTGGGGGGTCGGGAGTACTGTTGGGAGGTCGGGAGTACTGTTGGGGGGTCGGGAGTACTGTTGGGGGGTCGGGAGTACTGTTGGGGGGTCGGGAGTGCTGTTGGGGGGTCAGGAGTACTGTTGGGAGGTCGGGAGTACTGTTGGGGGGTCGGGAGTACTGTTGGGGGGTCGGCAGTGCTGTTGGGGGGTCAGAGTACTGTTGGGGGGTCGGGAGTGGTGTTGGGGGGTCGCGAGCACTGTTGGGGGTTCGGGAGTACTGTTGGGGGGTCGGGAGTACTGTTGGGGGGTCGGGAGTACTGTTGGGGGGTCGGGAGTACTGTTGGGGGGTCAGGAGTGCTGTTGGGGGGTCGGGAGTACTGTTGGGGGGTCGGGAGTACTGTTGGGGGGTCGGGAGTACTGTTGGGGGGTCGGGAGTGGTGTTGGGGGGTCGCGAGCACTGTTCGGGGTTCGGGAGTACTGTTGGGGGTTCGGGAGTACTGTTGGGGGGTCGGGAGTGGTGTTGGGGGGTCGCGAGCACTGTTGGGGGTTCGGGAGTACTGTTGGGGGGTCGGGAGTACTGTTGGGGGGTCGGGAGTACTGTTGGGGTGTCGGGAGTACTGTTGGGGGGTCGGGAGTGGTGTTGGGGGGTCAGGAGTGGTGTTGGGGGGTCAGGAGTGCTGTTGGGGGGTCGGGAGTACTGTTGGGGGGTCGGGAGTACTGTTGTGGGGTTGGGAGTACTGTTGGGGGGTCGGGAGTACTGTTGGGGGGTCGGGAGTACTGTTGGGGGGTCGGGAGTACTGTTGGGGGGTCGGGAGTACTGTTGTGGGGTTGGGAGTACTGTTGGGGGGTCGGGAGTACTGTTGGGGGGTCGGGAATGCTGTTGGGGGGTTGGGAGTACTGTTGGGGGGTCGGGAGTACTATTGGGGGGTCGGGAATGCTGTTGGGGGTGTCGCGAGTACTATTGGGGGGTCGGGAGTGGTGTTGGGGGGTCGGGAGTACTATTGGGGGGTCGGGAATGCTGTTGGGGGGGTCGCGAGTACTATTGAGGGGTCGGGAGTGGTGTTGGGGGGTCGCGAGTACTGTTGGGGGGTCGCGAGTACTTTTGGGGGGTCGGGATTACTGTTGGGGGGTCGGGAGTGGTGTTGGGGGGTCGCGAGTACTGTTGGGGGGTCGCGAGTACCTTTGGGGGGTCGGGATTACTGTTGGGGGGTCGGGAGTGGTGTTGGGGTGTCGGGAGTACTGTTGGGGGGTCGCAAGTACTGTTGGGGGTTCGGGAGTACTGTTGGGGGTTCGGGAGTACTGTTGGGGGGTCGGGATTGCTGTTGGGGGGTCGGGAATGCTGTTGGGGGGTCGGGAGTGCTGTTGGGGGGTCGCGAGCAGTGTTGGGGGTTCAGGAGTACTGTTGGGGGTTCGGGAGTACTGTTGGGGGGGTCGGGATTGCTGTTGGGGGGTCGGGAGTGCTGTTGGGGGGTCGGGAGTGCTGTTGGGGCTTCGGGAGTGCTGTTGGGGGGTCGGGAGTACTGTTGGGGGGTCGGAGTACTGTTGGGGGGTCAGAGTACTGTTGGGGGGTCGGGAGTACTGTTGGGGGGTCGGGAGTACTATTGGGGGGTCGGGAGTACTGTTGGGGGGTCGGGAGTGGTGTTGGGGGATCGCGAGTGCTGTTGGGAGGTCGGGAGTGGTGTTGGGGGGTCGCGAGTACTGCTGGGGGTTCGGGAATACTGTTGGGGGGTCGGGAGTACTGTTGGGGGGTCGGGAGTACTGTTGGGAAGTCGGGAGTGGTGTTGGGGGGTCGCGAGTACTGCTGGGGGTTCGGGAATACTGTTGGGGGGGTCAGAGTGCTGTTGGGGGGTCGGGAGTACTGTTGGGGGGTCGGGATTGCTGTTGGGGGGTCGGGAGTGGTGTTGGGGGGGTCGGGAGTACTGTTGGGGTGTCGGGAGTACTGTTGGGGTGTCGGGAGTACTGTTGGGGGGTCAGGAGCACTGTTGGGGGGTCGGGAGTACTGTTGGGGGGTCGGGAGTACTGTTGGGGGTTCGGGAGTACTGTTGGGAGGTCGGGAGTGGTGTTGGGGGGTCGCGAGTACTGCTGGGGGTTCGGGAGTACTGTTGGGAGGTCGGGAGTGGTGTTGGGGGGTCGCGAGTACTGCTGGGGGGTCGGGAGTACTGTTGGGGGGTCAGAGTGCTGTTGTGGGGTCGGGAGTACTGTTGGGGGGTCGGGATTGCTGTTGGGGGGTCGGGAATGCTGTTGGGCTGTCGGGAGTGCTGTTGGGGGGTCGGGAGTGCTGTTGGGGGGTCGGGTGTACTGTTGAGGGGTCGGGAGTCCTGTTGGGGGTCGGGAGTGGTGTTGGGGGATCGCGAGTGCTGTTGGGGGTTCGGGAGTACTGTTGGGAGGTCGGGAGTGCTGTTGGGGGGTCGGGAGTGCTGTTGGGGGGTCGGGTGCACTGTTGAGGGGTCGGGAGTCCTGTTGGGGGTCGGGAGTGGTGTTGGGGGATCGCGAGTGCTGTTGGGGGTTCGGGAGTACTGTTGGGAGGTCGGGAGTGGTGTTGGGGGGTCGCGAGCACTGTTGGGGGTTCGGGAGTACTGTTGGGGGGTCAGGAGTGCTGTTGGGGGGTCGGGAGTGGTGTTGGGGGGTCGGGAGTACTGTTGGGGAGTCGGGACTGCTGTTGGGGGGTCGGGATTGCTGTTGGGGGGTCGGGATTGCTGTTGCGGGGGGACTAGGAGGTCGGGGCCATGGCCGGGGCAAGAGCAGGGGTTCTAGAGGTCGGAGTCGAGAGTGAGGTCGGAGTCGAGAGTGAGGTCAGAGTCGAGAGTGAGGTCGGAGATCTCGGGACTGTGAGCGGCGGTGATTGTGGTAAGCACTTACCTTTTTTTTACTGACGTGGCGTTTAGCATTGGTTTTCCCACAGGCAATCAGCACTGGCGCTGGCTGCTTCCGGGCAAACCAAAGTTGCAGCAGGGACCAGAAGCAGACGTTAGGCCCCTTATTTGCATCTGCAAATGGACTAATGCCTGCTTCAGACGTGGGTAAAGGATGCCTCTTGTTTGTCCTCTGTCAAGATGGCATCCAGCGCGATTCACAGCAGAAGTATGTGCATGCGCATCAGATGCCATTTTGGTGTACAAACGGCACCCGTAGCACCCAAACAACGGGTGCTACCAATCCCAATTTGACACCCATGATGTTTCAGTTCATGTTTATCAAGTTTTGATGTATATAGGATTGCAGCTTCCACTACTGGCCAGTTTTGCCATTTTTGCTGTACTGCTCTCTACAACCATTGTGCTGTGGTGTTTCAGTTCTTATCTTCTGTTATTCGCACTGAGTTTTGTTGATAGGTTGAAAAGGGAGACAAAGCCTGTGACCAATGTAGTTAGAGTGTTACAAGAACTGTGACTTAGGTAAGGTGAAACAAAGATAGTGAGGTAGATTTAATGAGACATGGATTGTATCATAGGACAATGAGGGAAGACATCAAAATGTGACTAGAGAAGGTATTAGTTGGTTATTTTTGCATTGTATTACTGAGATTTTACTGCCTTGTGTATATTGCAGTTGAATATCAGAAAGACACACCCTACATTCATTCTGTTACTCATCTTAACTTAACAGAAAGTCATCCCATGGATATAAGTGTAAATTTCCCCCTGATTCATAAACATAACTGTTTCAGTTTTCTGCACACCAAAAGAATACAGTGCTTGATCATCATCACCCAAGTAGCTTCAGGTTCCACAGCTCACTTGCAGCAAATATAATGGCCCAGAAATTAGGTTCGGGGGCTTGCCACGCGTGCAAGCCCCCGATGTGCACTTACCCGGCGCGCCTGCCGTTCTGCTCCCGGGACGCTTACAATTCCTGTTTTCAGTTGATTACTCCCGGGCAGCTTCTGACGCCACGCCGCCCAGGAGTGCAGCCAACGCGAAGCCTCGAGCGCGGAGTCGAAGTTAGACACGCCCCTTGCGGTCTCCTTAACATAGGCCACGCCCCCAATTTTTAACACAAGCTGCAAAGCAATTTTACACGCAGAGCAGCATTTTAAATAAATTTTTTGTATTTTTATTAATCTTTAGGTAACTTTTTAAAAGTTTTAAATACTTTTAAATTATTTGGAAGAATGTAAAGTAGTTTTAAACAGAATTAAAGCGTAGTTATTTTGATGAGCCGGCTGGGATCACGTGGGCACTGGGCAACCAATGGGAGGTTGCAAAAGTTCATTCATGAGTTTGATAGTAAGAACTGTCAAACTCATGAAAATTCAGGGTGCCAAAACAGCACTTAAACTACAAATAAAAGTTTTAAAAAAATCCCACTAAATAAATGAACTATGAATAACTGTAAAAAAAACTATTTTAAACAATTAATCAAATTAAAAAAATTTTTTTTTTTTTAACAAATCGGGTCTAAAAATACACTTACCTTACTGTAAATTCTTTAAAAATAATAAACCTGTGGAAAAAAAATTCTAAATTGTATTAGTAGACCACTTACCTGTAAAACTAAGTACTTACGTCTGGTTTTTTCAAGTGTAAAAGCCGGAGGCCTTTACGCACGGGCAACTCTACAAAAAAAGGAAATACAGCGCGCACGCGCTGCCTGATACGTCGCACGCGTTCAGCCTCTTAACCTCTTGGTTCAGAGGACAGGAAATGCCGGTTTTCAGCGCATGTGCTGTGCATCCTGAAAACCGGCACTTCCATCGGGCCCACGCGTGAGTACCCCGTCCGTACTCACGCGTTGGGACCCGAATTACTGGGCCATAATTTGCTTGAAGTTTTGCAGAAATAACCTTTTGTTTGTATTTTTTTCTCTCTCCAGTCTTCTTTGCTTCCTTCCACTCCATTCCTTCCAATATCTTCTCCAAGTAGCCATTAATCACATGTGAGTCTCGAGGTTTAGCAGCAGTGGAATAAGGAAGCATGTATCCATTTTATGGGGCTTTGGCAGCAATAATAAATTGGGAAGTGAAGAGTCATTTAAACTAGGAAGTAAGGGGGCAGGGAAAATAAAGCAAATAGAAAAAGCTAGCAGACAAGGCAGAAGGAGATGAGGTAAATGTACAAATAAAAAAGAATTTAGCAAACAGGATCACATGCAGAAGGAATAAAGGGAGTAGAGGAGGGAAATAAAATTGACTAGTTATAGAAAGAAAGAGGAAAGAATTTGTATTTAAACAGCACCTTTCATGTCCTCAGGATGTCCCAAAGCACTTTAAAACCAATGAAGTACTTTTGAAGAGTGGTCACTGTTGTAATGTAAGAAATGCGGCAGCCAATTTGCAGAGAAGCAAGGTTTCACAAACGGCGATGAGATAATGACCAGATAATCTGTTTTAATGATGTTGGTTGAGGGATAAATATTGATCGGGACACCGTAGAGAACTCCCATGCTCTTCTTTGAATAGTGTTATGGGATCTTTTATTTTCACCTGAGAGGACAGACGGGACTTCGGTTTAACATATCATCCGAAAGACGGCAACTCTAATAACGTAGCACTCCCTCAGCACTGCACTGAAGTGTCAACCTAGATTATGTGCTCAAGTCTCGGCAGTGAGACTTGAAACCCCAATCTTCTGACTCACAGGTGAGACTACTACCATGAGACAAGGCTGATGCCTATAAGCAAGGAAAAGACTAAGATAAAGGAATGAGGTGTTAGCTTGAACAAAAAATCAAGGGAAAGGGAGTAGTATTAAATATAAACAAAAAAAAAGATAAAGTGCAAGTATTGCAATGCTAAGAGTGCGGGAAATAAACTGGAGAAATTCAAAGCCACAAGGAGCAGTTTCCACCTCCCATTGTAAAGTGGGTGGAAGGTGGGTGAGGTAACAGCAGCAGCTGTCCAGAGGAGTCAGCAGTGGACCTGTCCTAGTTTCCAGATCACCCTTCCTTTGCATAGTAGAGGCAGGCGGTCAGTTGGAAGCACATTACCCATAGGCAACTCACCAATTAGGAGGTAGGAAATCGGGCACTGCTGCAGAATCTTAAAAATCTGCAGTAGCTTAAAGGGGAGATTTTTATGTGGCCAAAGCAGAAAAGCAACACCATGGAGCTGCAGAGAAGATGTCTCTGGACATGAAGAGTTCCAACAGAGCGGTGAGGTTTACAGATACAGCTGCGGAGATGCTACTGCTCTCACAACTGCTTCCCCATCTTGGTCACACTTGCTGTTTCTTCCTGTCATCATGACTACCATGCTAAGCTGCACTTGTTATAAAGTGCTGGAGAGACTACTGCTCCACAGACTAGTTCCCATCATCGAGCCAACCATCCCTAAGGAGCAAGCGGGCTTCCGGAGAGGCCGTAACTGCTGCGACCATGTGGTAGCTTTAACAACGCACATCGAAGCAGGCTTCCAGTGCCAGCTCAAGACCGTCGTAGCACTCGTGGATTTTCAGCGGAGTATGACACAGTATGGAAGTATGGACTGATGCTCACGCTCTCCACCATTTTACCCTGTAGATCAATGATCCATCTTCTCAACTCCATGCTTAGCAACCGACACTTCCATGTATACACTGGCTCCCAGAAGAGCAGATATAGGACATTGAACAATGGACTCCCACAGGGTTCTGCCCTGGCACCCTTGTTATTCAGCGTTTACACCAGTGACCTGCCTGAAACAGGGTCCCACAAGTTCGTATACGCTGATGACATTGCCTTGGCCATGCAAAACATGAAACTGTCCATCACCGAGGAGACCCCGACCAGTGATTTACAGAGGATGGAGGCCTACTTCTGCCGCTGGTGACTTCGGCCAAACCCGCAAAAGACCGTCACCTCAACATTCCACCTCGACACCCATCAAGCAAACCAAGCTTTGAAAGTCCCCTCTTGTGGCGCAGAGGTAAACCATGCCAAAAAACCCTCCTATTTAGCAGTCACGCTCAATCACACCCTGTCATATAGACAGCATCTCCAGAACCTTGGGAAGAAACTAAAGAGTAGGGTCAACTTGATCCACAAACTCGCCGGATCCACATGGGGAGCAGACACTCAAACCCTCCGTAAGGCAGCACTCACCCTGGTGTACTCTGTAGTGGAGTACTGCTCTCCGGCATGGCTAGCAAGTCCGCATGTCAAATCCGTTGATGTCCAACTGAATTCTACTATGAGAATTATCACTGGTATGCTTTTATTGACACCAACACCTTGGCTGCCCATGCTTGCAAACATCGCACCACTACACCTACGCCGCGAATATGCAGTCTCCAGAGAATACAACCGATACACCAGCAAAGACATGCTGATCCAGGCCGACTTGAACAACCTACCACCAACCCGTCTCAAATCTAGAAGACCATTTTGGACCGTCGCCAAAGCCCTTCAGCGATTTCCCCTCAGCCCTGATGACCGATGGCAAAATGCTTGGAAGAACTGTAACATACGGAATGGATTCCTTATAGAGAATTCCACAGTACAACCTGAAGGATCAAACCTTCCTCGCAAACAGTGGACAACCATTTACCGCCTCAGAACTGGTCATGGTAGATGCTGCCACCTTCTCCATAGATGGAAGCATAAAGCATCCCCATCATGCAACTGTGGAGCTCCTGATCAGACCCTGGGGCACATCATTGAGCACTGAGAGGAAATTCGCAGACAGCCTATAAAATATCCACGCTGCCAGGCACTAACATACCAAATTTCACAGCCAGGGACTTCAGAGATGCAGCATTTAAAATAAAGATAATTTCTGTGCACCAGCTCTCAGGGATGCTCATACTAGGCCCATGCAGGCTTTAGCTCAACCATCTCCTCTGCCTTTGACAGACTGGGAGAGCGAGAGAATAGTGGTTTAATTAGACCATGATAGGATCACTTAGAGTCTAATCTACTGCAGATCAGTAGATGTGCTGAGTGACAGTCTGGTAGAAGGGACAGTCATGCAATAAGAATGGAATATGATGTCATTATCTCATGATGACAACACTTCTGTATCATGACCCCCTAAATCAAAGCCCAATCTGATGCCAGGAAGCCAACTGGCCAGATTCCCCAGGTAGAGGCTGAGTTGGTACAGTTTGCAGCCGGGGCCTCTTCGGCCTGAGCTCCTAGAGGTCACTGACCACAAGGATCTCATGAGCCATTGAGTCAATCATCACAGCCCCAGGACATCGCTGCAGGAGTTCCTCAGGGCAGTGTCCTAGGCCCAACCATCTTCAGCTGCTTCATCAATGACCTTTCCTCCAACATAAGGTCAGAAATGGGGAAGTTCGCTGATGACTGCACAGTGCTCAGCACCATTCACAACTCCACAGATAATGAAGCAGTCCATGCCCGCATGCAACAAGACCTGGACGATGTTCAGGCTTGGGCTGATAAGTGGCAGGTAACATTCGCGCCACAGAAGTGCCAGGCAATGACTATCTCCAACAAGCGAGAGTCTAACCCCCTCCCCTTGACATTCAATGGCATTACCATCGCTGAATCCCCCACTATCAATTACCTGGGGGTCACCATTAACCAGGAACTTAACTGAACCAGCCACATAAATACTGTGTCAACAAGAGCAGGTCAGATGCTAGAGGGTCGATTTTAACTCAGGTGTGGGGAATTGTCAGGTTCCCCGAATTTAGTGTTTCCCACATGAATCTAAATAGGTCTGTGAGATTGATGCAATTTTAACTCAATTGGCCAATTGATTTCCAATGTGTGGGAACCCTTGGCAAGTGAGTATTTCCAGTCAGAAGGTCGCATAATATGATGTCATTATTGCTGCTGCATTTAGGGTCTGCAACAAGCCTTGCTTCTTCTGCAGGCAGCCAACCTTTTGGCATTTGCTGATACACTGAGCTGGAAGCAGAATGGCAAGTGAAAGACCGAGGTCTGCACCCCGTTTTGACGATGTTGCCCTGCAGGCTTTAGTGGAGAGAGCAAGAGCTCACAAGGAGGCGCTCTTCCCTTCATCAGGGAGGAAGATGCCTCCCCAGCAGACAAAGGCTGCGTGGCTGCAAGTGGCAGAGGAGGTCAACTCCTTATCGGCTACCCGCAGAACCTGGATACAGTGCAGGAAGAGATTTCATGACCTTCAGCACACTGGAAAAGTGAGTATGAAGTTCCCATCACTCTCAATCTGATCCCTATTGCCTCTCCTCACCAGCACTCAGCTTTAGCAATCTCTTCCTCCACATCCCACTTGACACTGACATCCATGCACCCTTACCCATTCCCTCTCTCTCTATGCTCACATTCACCTAACTATTCGACTATGCAGCCCTCACACTCCCTATCACTGTGATGCTATGGAAACAACTGACAACACACAGGGAGGGCCCTTGGTCTTGCAACCTCACTCCATCTTTGTCTCCTTGTAAGCATCTATGCTATGGATTCTCTACACTCACTTCTTCATTCTCACTCAAACTCCACTTGTCTCCCTCATTGCAGGAAAAGAGAGCTCATAATAAAAGAGAATGAGCGAGGACAGGAGGAAGGCCACCATAAGTAGCCCAACTCACCCCCTGGGAGGAGGCGGTCCTGGAGATCGTAGGACTGGAGGATGAGGCGCATGTGGGGGACGGACAGACGGGTGCATCACAGCAAGCTGGTGACAGAATAGTTTTCCATCTCTCTCATTGACATTGCATGTCTGACAAACTTAAGAGTGGTAACTTGGTAAAGTTTGATTAATACAGCTGAAAATGGGTTTATCACCAAAAATAAGCATTTAAAATCAGTGTTAATCCACCATCGGTGAGTAACCCAATTTTAAATGACTGAAAATTACCTTTAAAAAATATACCAAACTATTTTCTAGTTAGTTTGTGGTACAGTAGTGAGTGCCAAAATTCATTCAAAACATACCTATTAGTGCGATAGCAAAATACTGTGGATGCTGGAAATCCGAAATAACAACAGAAAATGCTGGAAAAACTCAGCAGGCCAGGGCAGCATCCGTGGAGGGAGAAACGGAGTTAACGTTTCAGGTCGGAGACCCTTCGTCAGAACTGGAAAAAAAAGCAGGAAAAGGGATAGATTTTAAAGCAAGTGGGGGCTGGGAAAAGGGAGAGGGGATGAAAGAACAAAAGGGAAGGTCAGAGATAGGATAGAAAGCAGGAGAGATTAAGAGACATTGAGAGACATTAAGAGATATTCAAGGAACAAAGGATGGCTCTAGATGAAGTGTGAATGGCCCTGGCAGAATGAAGGACAGCTGCCATGTGGGAGGGAAGAAAAAAGCCCAGACGAAAGTGTGGATTAAAAAAAAAGAGAATATATGATAGGGGCCGAGGTTATGATCTGAAATTGTTGAACTCTATGTTGAGTCCAGAGGGCTGTAGAGTGCCTAATCGAAAGATGAGGTCCTTGCACCCAAAAGTTCCAGTCTCCTTAGAGCAGAGAAGAGTAGACAAGGTTAAAGGGAGATTTTGGCACCTCCCCTAAGGCCTTCAAACAAGTGCAATTAGCAGAAACTCCCAATGGTGATTCATTCACCCTGGGGTGTGGCCAGTTTTGTGGTTAGTGCCTGCTTCCAGTGTGAGGTCTTTAAAACTAGTGCAAAGATCGCAGAAACTCGATTTGCATTAAACACAATTTGCACATAAAATTCCACGCTTTTGCGCCAATAACGGGGAAATTATGCCAAAAAAACACCAGCGCAATTGAGCGCAAACTCCAGGCCTTGATAGCAAAATTTAAGCCCATGGGATTAAAGGGTCCGTGGCAGTGTGGACACAAAATTGGCTAAAGGACAGAAAGCAGAGAGTAGTGGTGAACAGTTGTTTATCAGACTGGAGGGAAGTGTACAGTGGTGAGCCCGAGGGTCAGTATTGGGAACACTAATCTTTGATATATGTTAATGCCCTAGACTTGGATATATAGGACTTCGTTTCAAAGTGCAGATGACGCAAAGCTTGGAAATGTAGCAAACACCGAGGAGGATAGAAGCAGACTTCAGAAGGACAGAGACAGAATGGTGAAATGGGCAGATTAAATTTACTGCAGAGCAGAGTGAAACGATGCATTTTGGAAGGAAAAAATGAGAAGGGCAATATAAATTAAATGGTACAATTTTAAAGAGGGGTGCAGGGGTTCACATACACAAATCTTTGAAGGAGGCAGGACAAGTTGATAAGACTTAAAATAAATAGGATCCTTGGCTTTATAATTGAGGCATAGAGTAGAAAAGCAAGGACCTTCTGGTAAACCTTTATAAATCACTGGTTAGAACTAATTGGATAGAGCTCCACAGATGCTGCCTGATCTGCTGAGTATTTCCAGCATTTCCTGTTTTTATTTCATCTGCAACAACAACTGTATTTATATAGCACCTTTAACGTAGTAAAACGTCCCACGGCGCTTCACAGGAGCGTTATCAGACAAAATTTGACACCGAGCCACATAAGAAGATATTCGGGCAGATGACCCATAAGCTTGGTCAAAGAGGTAGGTTTTAAGGAGCATCTTAAAGGAGAAGAGAGAGGTAGAAAGGCGGAGAGGTTTAGGGCGGTAATTCCAGAGGTTAGGGCCTTGGCAGCTGAAGGCACGGCCACCAATGGTGGAGTATTAAAATCGGAGATGCTCAAGAGGCCAGAATTAGAGGAGCACAGATATCTCGGAGGGTTGTGGGGCTGGAGGAGATTACAGAGATTGGGAAGGGCGAGGCCATAAAGTATATAAAGGCATTTCTCCAGTGCCCTCGTCACTTTAACAATTTCCGAGCTCACCTCCATTTCACTAAGGATATTCAATCTCTCTACGCCTACATCCCTCACTAGAACCTGTCTTTTCTCTTTACAGATGCTGACTAGCCTGTTGGTTTTTTCTGCATTTCTTGTTTTTATTTATGCCCATCACACAGATTCTGTTACATATTGTACATAGAATTACATAGGATTACATAGGATATATGGCACAGAAACAGTCCATTCGGCCTCCTCCTGTCTTTCCTCATCTAAATCTATCAGCATAACCCTCTATTCCCTTCTCCCTCGTATGTTTGTCCAGCCTCCCCTTAAATGCATCTACCCTATTTACTTCATTCACTCCCTGTGGTAGCGAGTTCCACATTCTCACCACTCTCTGGGTAAAGAAGTTTCTTCTGAATTCCCTATTGGATTTCTTGGTGACTATCTTATGTTGATGGCCTCTAGTTATGCTCTTCCCCACAAGTGGAAACATTCTCTCTCTATCCACTCTATCAAAACCTTTCATAATTTTATAGACCTCTATTAGGTCACCCCTCAGCCTTTTTTCAAGAGAAAAGAGACCCAGCCTGTTCATCCTTTCCTGATAGGTGTACCCTCGCATTTCTTGTATCATCCTTGTAAATCCTCTCTGCACCCTCTCCAGTGCCTCTATATCCTTTTATAATATGGTGACCAGAACTGTACGCAGTACTCCAAGTGTGGTCTAACCAAGGTTCGATACAGGTTTAGCATAACTTCACAACTTTTCAATTCTACCTCTCTAGAAATAAACCCTAGTGCTTGGTTTGATTTTTTTTATGGCCTTGCTAACCTGTGGCGCGACTTTTAGTGATTTGTGTATTTGTACTCCGAGATCCCTTTGTTCCTCTACCCCACCTAGACTCGCACCCTCCAAGTAATAAGTGACCTCCCTATTCTTCCTACCTCACATTTATCTGTACAATTAGGTTTTTGTTAGCTTTCAAACAGCAAATGCATGAATGACAAGGTAATGGGGAGAATTTTGGCGGGGTTCTCCTGATGTGCCACTGTAACTTCAGTGGAAGGCAATGGGGACCTCCGGTGTAATGGCGTATCTTGCCTTGGCAGTTTATGTTGTTTCTTCAGGGGTTCCGCTGATGTTCCACTGAAGATACGGTGGGAAATCAGGAGAAACCTGCGGAAATTCCAGGCGGATGTGTTTTTTGGTGGTGTTGGTTGAAGTAGGAATGTTGGCTAGGACATCAGCTGAATTCTCCGTCCTTCTTTGAATAGTGCCCTGGGATCTTTTACATCCACCGAAGAGGGACTCTGTTAGCATTCCATCCAAACGATGGCACCTCCAACAATGCAGCACTCCCTCAGTACTGAAGTATCAGGTTAGATTATGTGATAAAATCAGTAATCGGCTTGAACCCACAAGTTTCTGATTTAATGGGGAGAGTGCTAACAATTGAGGGAAACTGACATGTTAATGCAGATTGGGTTCATTATTAACATTTAAATAACAGTTAAAACATGATTTTAATTCAAACACACAATTGAATAAAGCCAATTGTATACTTTAAAAAGCTCCTGGTAATCTTTCTATGAATGGCATTAGCAATATTTCTTCGTAACAAGACACTTTGTGACAAGCCCAGAAATAACAAAACACCACACTAGGGAAATATGTTTTCCATAACAAAACGCTTCTTGTTGTATAAACTGTTGCTAATGTTACTAATGTTGGTGGAAATAAATGGGACCTGGCTTTCGTTCTTCTTGGTGGGATGGGGGTGGGGTGGGACTGCCGGCCACCGCTTTGACCCCACCATAAACACAGCCCATTTTCCAGGGTCGGATGTCATTTGTCGTGAATGGCAGCCTCCCAGCAGGATACTCACCACTGATGGGCTGGGAAATTCTGCTGTACAGCAACAACACTGCCCCTGCAGCACCTCAAGAGCTGACTGGAAAGGTGCAATTTTTATTAGGCCTCACAAGACCAAGGCCTAAAAAAGTAAGTCAATTGGGCTCATGCGGAGGGAGAGTAGGGCCGTACTGCGCCCTCTCCCTCTGTGCATTGAATTCAGGGGCTTATCATCACTTGTCCAAGGACTACTGCCCCCTTTCTCCTGGCGGTCCCTAAGGTTGGCAGAGATGGCAGCAGTAAGCAGGGAAATGGAATGGTTTGCAGTTGGTAGCTGTCCAAGTGGGGGCAGAGGTGGGGAAAGTGAGTTTGGGGTGCAAACACAGCACTAGGCCCCACCACCTAATTTGCCTGCCACCATCATGCCCAAACTTGGGTGGGACAGTGGAGGATAATCCTGCCCATTACTACGTTTTTTTTTTCTTTATTCATTCACGGGATGTAGGCGTTGCTGGCAAAGCCAGCATATTTTGCCCATCCCTAATTGCCCTTGAGTTGGTGGTGGTTAGCTGCCTTCTTGAACCGCTGCAGTCCGTGAGGTGTTTTCCTAGTGGTTTGATACAACTGAGTGGCTTGCTGGCCATTTCAGAGTTAAGAGTAAACCACATTACTGTGGGTCTGGAGTCACATATAGGCCAGATCAGGTAATGGCAGCAGATTTCTTTCCCTAAAGGACATTAGTGAACCAAATGGGTTTTTACGACAATCCGGTAGTTCCATGGTTACCATCACAGATGCTGACTTTTTATTAACTGAATTTAATTAACTAAATTTAAATTCCACAGCTGCTATGGTGGGATTTGAACTCATCTCGCTGGATTATTAATCCAGCAGCATAACCACTATACTACCGTACACATTTGCTGAAATCATGCCAATACTGTTGACACAAAAGTCCATTGAAGACAGGATGAGAGATGATTTGCCAGAATGATGCAGTCACTAATTCGTAATTAAATCTGACCGATGCTAGTCTGTGACTTCACTGAAAATTAGTTTAGTACAAGAATACAAGTTAATTTCTAAAATTGGACAGTAATTTGTTGATAACTGCCATGTGTTTTCAGCTATCTCTGCCCTATATGATGAGCACCAGAACAAGCTACTTCACAATAAACAGTTCACTACTTGAAATCTGATTTATTTTCACTGTCAAAAAAGTCTGTATGTCAGCTGTCCATATGGCTTCCAGGGGTAATTGCAACCCCCAGTATGATACTGAGTCGTACAGACTAAAACAAATCCTAGGTTCGACACTCTGGCCTGTGTTGAGTTAAATGATTTCTACTGGGGTAGCAGTGGTGTTAAAATCAACTGTAGTCCCCCTGGACTAGAAAGGTGTAAAGTTAGTCAGGGTTTCTGCCGCTAATAACTGTCTAATGGCCCCCACTGTAACGTGCATGTGTGTGAACAGTGGGTGATAATAGAATCAGGCCGAATGATTAAATAACCCATTTGGATTCATATGTGCAGACTGGTTACGTGGATGAGGTACCACAGCTTCTAGTGGCCTTGGAATTATATCTTATCAAAATCAGTGCCTTCAGGAGAGGAGGGAAGGGAAGAAAATTGGACAATTTACAAAAGATGAGAAAATAAGAACATAAGAAATAGGAGCAGGAGTACGCCGTTCAGCCCCTCGAGCCTGCTCTGCCATTCAATAAGATCATGGCTGATCTTTTATCTCAACTCCACTTTCCTGCAATATCCCATAACTCTTGATGAACCAGGCGTCTGGTTGTTGCTCCCAGAACTGTGGCAGTTTCAGCGTGACGGCGTTCGTGTCCATGTCGAATCTTCCACGAAAAGCTCTCTGTACAGCTCACCTACTCATTGGATAAACAAGTTGAGCCAGCAGGGGTGGCACTGTACCTCCTGGGACTTGTTCTGAATGCAGATATTAATGGTATAATGGTAACGATGTAGCCAGTGCGGGGCTTTCCTCCTTTGGGAGCGCGGGCGAACGCGATGACGCGGGTTAACGCGATGACGTCACGTCGCACATCACGTGACTGTCCCAAGCGCGAGCAAACGCGATGACATCATCACGCAATCCACGGGACTGTCTACTCAGTCCTCGTGGCGTCTCCGTCTGGTGAAGACCTATTTTATGCCTCTCCTGTACCTAGCTCTGCAACCTGTTAGAATTCCTCTGTTCCTGCATTAAAAACCTTTTTGATTGTTCTCCTGGAGTCGAACTCAATTATTAAGTAGGAATTCGTCCAATACCTACATCGGTAAACCCGAATACCTACAAGATAATCTATTTTAGTGATGGTGGTTGAGGGATAAATTTTGGTCAGGACACTGGGGATAACTTCCCTGCTTTTCTTCGAAATAGTGCCATGGGATCTTTTACATCCACCTGAGAGAGCAGACAGGACCTATGGTTTAACATCTCATCCAAAAGACAACACCTTCGACAGTGCAGCACTCCCTCAGCACTGCACTGGAGTGTCAGCCTAAGTTTTTTGTGCTCAAGTTTGTTGGAAGTGGAGCTTGAACCCACAACCTTCTGATTCAAAAGACAAGGTATTACCAACTGAGCCACAGCTGACCTAAGGTCACAGAGGCCAATTGTACTAACCAACAGCCACCTCAGCTGAGATCAGCAAAGTCAACACAGACTGTGATCGAATCTAGAAGTTTTTAGCTCTCTGTACGGCTCACCTACTCCTTGGATAAAAAAGTTGAGCCAGCAGGGGTGGCACTGTACCTCCTGGGACTTGTTCTGAATGCAGATATTAATGGTATATTTTCTCTGCTATAGCATAAAGTGCTACAGTGTGGCGGAGCCACCAAAGGACTCACAGCGGTTGTACATAATTCCATTAACAGCAATGTAGTTACTGTCTGTGCCTGTACCTTTAATTACACTGTTTGACTGTACAATGCCAGTTACCTTTAAAGCACGTGATGACGTCATGCCGTTAGTCACGTGATGCCCCAATGGTGGGAAGAACGTGATGACGTCATGACGTCACTCCCCTGACCAGGGGATCAGTCCTCGTGGAGCCCTCAAGGAGAGTAGACCTGTTATTGATGTGTCTGAGCAGTTTCCAGTTTAACTCGTTTGTTTTCATTAAAGTTCATTAATTTAATTACCTGAGTCGAACTCAGTCTTTTTGATAGGAACCTCTGTTCCTACAACAGCACAGTAGTTATAATTTACTCTCAATCAGTTAAGCTAAAACTCAGTTTAATTGGCTGTGAAATTTCTGGGTTGGGGAGGACATGAATTGGCAATTATAGATTTTGCAGGCCAGGAATTTGTGATGGGGCCAATGTACACCAGGGTTCCACTGGAGAAGCACCCCATCATAAATTAGGGACGTGGGAAGAAGCTCACACACTCCCAGTGGTAGCCTCATGCAAATAATGGAGTTAGGACAGGATGATGTCATCCATCCTAAATTCCGTGACTTCCATTTTCCCAGCCACCCTTGAGAATGTGCACTACTGTGTAAAACGGTGCAGCTTGCCAAGACCATTCATTTTAGGTGGACAGACTTGGTTAAATGGATACAGCTCAACTGAGATTGGTTGTAGAGATATTTGGTCATATCTTGGGACACATTGCAGGTATTGGTTAAAAAAAAAATCATCAGGAATCCTTCCCTTACATTCTGCATTGACTTTGGAAAGCATTTTACTTGAAAGCAGCCACTGAGCTAGGATCTGAGGACTGGACAATGGGGAATCCCAGAATGCTGCTGTACAGAGGGATCTGGGGGTCCTCGTACATGAAACACAAAGGGCTCGATTTTGCCAGTGTGGGCGGGCTGGAGTGTGTCAGGTGGGATTCGTGTCAAGACCCTGACTCTGAAGTGAAGTGTTGAAAAATTGCGATTTTCCCCTAATTAGGCAATTGATTTCCAGCTTGTGGGAACCCAATGAGTCTTTTCATACAGAAAGTTGCCTCCGATGACGTTGTGGCGGTACCACCGGTTGTACCTTACATAAAGACACATAATTCCCTTTAACTTACCTTTTGGGGCCGTTGCCCTTTTAACTTACCTGTTGCGGCCATTGCCCCTTTAAGACGCGCCCTAGCGCGCTGATGTCACGTCACGTACAACGTGATGTGCGTGCGCCGGCACAGCCCGGCCCAGCGTCTTCGGCCTCAACAGCCAGCCAACGGGAGCGACGCGATCTTCCGCTCCCGCGGCAAGCACCGGCACAGCCCGGCCTCGCGACCTCGGCCTCAACGGCCAGTGACGCAACGACGCGCATCACGTGATGCCCTAAGCGCGGGAAACGCGAACAACGTGATGACGTCACAACACAAACGCGATGACGTCATCACGCTCCCCACAGGACTGCGAACTCAGTCCTCGTGGAGTCCCCGCTGGGACAAGACCTACACCACGGTGCTCCTACAGTCAGCCATCTTACCTGCTATCTTACCTGCTGTAATTAGCCTGTTCCTGTAAATAAACAACTTATTTATAGTTCGTCGAAGTCCAGCTCTCTTATTTAGTGGCGATCTACACGAACCGCTACATTGGTGACCCAACGACGTGAGTATGGGAGCTCATCAATTCCTACGCTACAATTGGTGAACCCGTATCCGTGAACGATTTTCACGGTAGCAACGCACAGCCTGACCCTCATCTTCCCACAAGACGACCAACGCACAACCGACGAACAACCACGGAACAGCAACCGCCTAACACCGATTCCACCAAAAGCGACCCCGTCTTTGCGAACGTCTTCGCAAAGGAAATGCAGCTTGGAGGTGAGCCCGTTTTTCACGAACGATTTCACAGAGGTAGAGCACGACCAACGGCAACCGTCGACCACCAGCACTACAATTGGTGGGTTTGTGAACGTCTTTCACAAACGAAGCACGCTATGGAAGCATCAGCCGTTCCGCTGTCGCTACCGCAATCCAGGGAGCCACAGTCTCCCTCGTGCTTTATACCGGCAGAAGCCCCGTTCGACGAGAACATCGATGCAGCACAGACCACGCATGTGCTCAAGGTCTCCGTATTCGACTCTTCTACCACCACACGGATCGTCCGCCTCTACGTCCAAAGCAACAGCAAGTATACATCTCTCCAAACGCGGGGTACAGCATGTTCGGGCCCACAAGATTGGAGCGCGCCCCACGGGGATACCACGAGGACTCACCCCCGCGAAACACGTGGACCCACTCCTCGCGCATGAGGACCCATCCCTCGCAAACCACGAGAACCCATCCCTCGTGAACACCGATGACTCCTTCTCCGCCGACAACGCAACAGCCCTTCAGCCTGCTGGTTGTGTTACCTACTACATGATTTGGCGTGAACAAAAGCGTGCCGCCCTCCCGGCTGTTTTCTCCTAAATCTACAACAGTTTCAAGTGTTGCCGCCCTCCAGGCAGAGTTTACCCCGCCCGAAAGCAACAACAACCTGGACCGTTGCTGCCCTTTATCCAGTTTTCCCTTTAGCAAATGCAAACGTCTACTGAAGCTGCACACATCGAGGACGGGTCCAACGGGCATCCTGCGGCCGCGATCAGCCACGTGAAAGTTGCTGGCCTCACCGATCACTGATCAACGCAGCAACTCTTTACCCTCCATTGTGTTTTCGTCGTAGCACTATGGCACGCACCGTTCCGTGCGTTCCAGCCTCCCGAAGGTTTTGCTCACCTGTCGGCGAGTTCACCGACCTCGCCTGTCAAGTCCTTCTGGATCGCTCGTTTGGCGTTCCTGCAGAGTTTGTCGGAACAAGGACTTGTTTCAACATCAACAGAGACATCGCCCGCGTCCACCCAACCTGCCCGTCACTCTGACAAGGCCTGCTGTTTCGCACGTCTCCACGGTCCTTCGCCTGACGGATACGTTTTATTCGCCACGACGCGCGTAAGGATCCGCTCACCAGCAGCATCTTCATACCTCGCCTACCAAGTCGAGACAGCACGACCGCCGTGACCACCAGCTCGTCAGACCATCTCATCCTTGGACTTTCGTTAAAGCGAATTCTGGGGGGTCCATGTGGCGGTACCACCGGTTGTACCTTACATAAAGACACATAATTCCCTTTAACTTACCTTTTGGGGCCGTTGCCCTTTTAACTTACCTGTTGGGGCCATTGCCCCTTTAAGACGCGCCCTAGCGCGCTGACGTCACGTCACGTACGACGTGATGTGCGTGCGCCAGCACAGCCCAGCCCAGCGTCTTCGGCCTCAACAGCCAGCCAACAGGAGCGACGCGATCTTCCGCTCCCGCGGCAAGCACCGGCACAGCCTGGCCTCGCGACCTCGGCCTCAATGGCCAGCGACGCAACGACGCGTATCACGTGACGCTCTAAGCGCAGGAAACGCGAACAACGTGATGACGTCATCACGCTCCCCACAGGACTGCGAACTCAGTCCTCGTGGAGTCCCCGCTGGGACAAGACCTACACCACGGTGCTCCTACAGTCAGCCATCTTACCTGCTATCTTACCTGCTGTAATTAGCCTGTTCCTGTAAATAAACAACTTATTTATAGTTCGTCGAAGTCAAGCTCTCTTATTTAGTGGCGATCTACACGAACCGCTACAACGTCATCAATGCTGCTGGATTTAAGGCCTGCAAGCAGCCTTGCCTCGTCTGGAGACGGGAAACGCTTTGGAAATTGTATGAAGGACTTAATTTACCAACCATGTCCACCAGCAAGCAAAAGTGTGCACCTCATTTGATGAGCCCTCCCTCCAAGCTCTGGTGCAGGGAGCAAGATCTAATAAGGAGGTGCTCTTCTCTTCCTCAGGGAGAAAAAAGTCACCCCAGTAGACTAAAGCTGTGTGGCTGCAAATAGCCGAGGAGGTCAACTCCATATCAATGAGCCACAGAACCTGGCTGCAATGCAGGAAGAGGTTTCATGACCTTCTCCGCACAGGAAAAGTGAGTATGACTTCCCCATCACCCTCGATCTGATCCCCATCGCCTCTCCTCACCAGCACTCTGCTTTGCCTACCTCTTCCTCCACATCCCACTTGACACTTACATGCCTGCACCCTTACCCATTCCCTCTCACTCTATGGTCACATTCACTTAACTATTTGAGCATACAGCCCTCACACTCCCTATCACTGTGATGCAATGACAACAACAACTTACAACACACAGGGAGGGTCCTTTGTCTCATTCTAAGCATCTATGCTATGGATTCTATACACTCACTCCTTCATTCTCACTCAAACTCCACTTGTGTCCCTCATTGCAGGAAAAGAGAGCCCACAATAAGAGGGAAAGAGCCAAGACAGAAGGAGGGTCACCCTCAGTAGCCCAGCTCACAGCCTGGGAGGAGGCGGCCCTGGAAATCGCCGGAATCGAGGAGGATTCCCAAGTGGGGGACGGACAGATGGGCGCATCGCAGCAAGCTGGTGACAGAATAGTTTGGCATCTCTCTCATTGACATTGCATGAGTCACTGATAATAAATCTGATGCTCTAACAGATTGACTTATGATCATCTGCATTATTCAATGTTCATGTAACCTTGACCTCACATCTCTAACTCTTTCCTTTACTCTCCCGCAGGACCATCGAAAGCCCCCATCCCCACTGTCCAGGAGGAAGAGTCTGAGCATCCAGACTCCTCAGAGGAAGCTGCAACCTCTGAGGGCGCAGCGTCAGCAGAATTCAGCGCACCCAGCACCAGCGCAGACAATCACACCTCGGTGGGACATTCGCGAGATAGAGTAGTGTCGGCACCTGGTGTATCAAAGCTCACAAGTGAGCATCAGCAGATGTTGGAGACAGGGTCAGCAGTGGAGAGTCCTCGTCGGAGGCCGCAGGACTCTGCCATCTCGGCTCAGCTGCATGTCGACCCTGTGCCTCCGGGTCCATCCAGAAGCAGAGCGGTGCTAGAACTCCAGGAACAGGTGCAGGAGTCTCTGGCAGGTTTTGTCGCCAGGGTCGCTGCAAGTGTGGAGCGAATGGAGGAGTCCATCGCTAACATGAGCAGAACCTTTGTGGAGGCATTGGTGCATGAACGCATCACCGTGGAAAGGATGGCAACCTCCGTGGAAAGAATGGCTAACTCAGTGGTAAGGCTGGCTACCGTAGAGAAGAGGATGGCTACGACCATGGAGGAGCTTAGTCGCCAGGGTATGGAAAACATGGTAATTGTTCAGAATAGAGTAACATCTCTTGAGGAGCGATGGTCAGCTATTGAGCATACAAACCAGACCTTCATGGAAGTCCTCTGGAGTAGGACTTCCAGTGCAGAAACGGGTCCTCATGGCCCCCCTGAATTGCAACAAGGTGCTGTCAAGCCACTTGCTAGCTCTGAAGTGGGGCTGACCCATGAGAGGGATGTTGGTGGCAGAGAAGAAGGAAGTGGGGGCTCCTCTCCAAGCACTCACATGAGCATGCCACTGCAGAGCCCTTGGTCAGAGCCCCACTAGAGTCCTCACTCAACTGAGATGGGTGTCTCAGCCCCTGCACAGCCGTAGGAGCAGCAGACTGTTGGCGAGCCCTCGCAGGTTCGCAACCCCAGAGGACGGCCACCAAAAGCGTCGAGACAGGAGCAGCAAGAAAGTGAGCAAGGGGCCTCCACATCTGCTTAAGCCACAGGGGAAGCACCACGGAGAAGCACGCGTAAGAGGAAGATAAAGCACAAGTAGTCACAAGGGTAGTCACTTGGGTGCTGTGATGTTTTGTATTTCGACCAGCCATCATTGTCATTGTATTATAAACAGATTTGATGGCAAACTGTTGAAGTTGTGGCCTGTGTCATTTCGCAAATGGGACTTTCACATTGAGGGCTTAGGGCACCTTGCAATTATCAGTATGGTGGTCAGAGTAATAGGAATACGCAGGTTCTTGTCCATTGTCGATGGTCTGGTAAGAAGGTGCGATACAAAAGTGCAGGCTCACCAAATCTGGCCATGCTGAGTGCATCCCTTGCATCCCGGGCAGCAATGTTGTCGCGCGCTGGTGCCTTCTGGCCTGTGCATCTTCAGGTGGGTGACTAGCAGCTTGGCGCTCCTGTTGATGCTCCTGCTGTTGGTGCTGCTGTTGTTCATGGTTCTGCTGCTGCCGCGGCTCGTCTTCATCCGAATCTGAAGTCCAGGAGGAAAGGAATTAAATGGTCGCCATGCTTCTAGTATATGCCTCAGTTGAGGAAGTGCTCAGTCAAGGTGGGGAGAGGGGTTTCCCAGGAGGTCACACTGGAGATGGGTGTCAGGCTCCAAACTTCCACAACACTGAGTATGCCTGCTAAAAGTTCGCCCAGACCTAAGACAACAAAGTTCTGCCACCTGCAAATGATCATCGGTGAAAACTCCTTTGTAATGGTGGAGCTGCAGCTGTTAGTAAGCAATCCAATTGTGAGACCACCAGGATTACCTGGTGTGTTCCAGAGGAGGCGTGTAGGATGGGGGAAATGTCTAAAAATCGGAAAGGCCTCTCAAAATGGGATAATAGAGGCAATTAAGTGGTTGTTAAGGGCCTTAAGGGCCTATCCTACCTTAAGGGCCTATCCCGCCTCTTGGAGGCGGGATGGAAAGGGGGTCAGAAAACACACATGTGGGAAAATTGCTTGGAGGTGGGATGGAGGCGGGATTGGGCCCGCCCGCCATTTTTTGCGATTTTACCACCTCACATGCCTCCAAACCCACCTCCTCATGCTTGGTAAAATCGAGCCCAAAAAATTAGCATGCAGGTACAAAAAGTAATTAGGAAGGCAAATGGAATATTGGCCTTTATTGCAAGGGGTATAAAAGTAGGGAAGTCTTGCGACAACTTTACAGAGCATTGATGAGACCACACCTGGAGTACTGTGTTCAGTTTTGGTCTCCTTATTTAAAGAAGGTTATATTTGCATTGGAGGCAGTTCAGAGAAGATTCACGAGGTTGATTCCTGAGTTGAAGGGGTTGTCTTATGAGGAAAGGTTGAGCAGTTGGGCCTATATGCATTGGAGTTTAGAAGAATGAGAGGTGATCTTATTGAAACATACAAGATTCTGAGGAGGCTCGACAGGGTAAATGCTGAGAGGATGTTTCCCCTCGTGGGGGAATCTAGAACTAGGGGACATAGTTTCAGAGTAAGGGGTCGCACATTTAAAATGGAGGTGAGGAGGAATTTCTTCTCTCAGAGGGTCGTGAATCTTTGGAATTCTCTATCCCAGAGAGCTGTGGAAGCTGAGTCAGTGAATATATTCAAGGTAGAGATCGACAGATTTTTGAAAAACAGGGGCGTCAAGGGTTATGGAAAGCGGGCAGGAAAGTGGAGTCGAGGCCAAGATCAGATCAGCCATGATCTTATTGAATGGCGGAGCAGGCTCGAGGGGCCGAATGGCCTACTCCTGCTCCTATTTCTTATGTTCTTATGAATCTCACTTTACCTGATCTATGTGTTGAAGGAAGAGGAACAGTAAATGGCTGTAAGGGAAGCCAGATAAATCAAGTAGCACCAGAGGAGAGCCAGACCATCTCGGCACCACCCACCCAGCAGGATGTGTTGGCCCAGGGTGTCATTTCCCATACCTTTCCCAGGAGCTCTGACTCAGGAGGCTGCAGTTTAGTCATGAACATCTGGAGCAGCTCTGTTCATTGCTGCAGCCAGATCTGCAGCAAAGTCCACAGCACACACAACTCTCTGACTGTGGCAAAGAAAATAACCACAACTCTGAACTTTTATACTGCAGGCTCATTCCATGGAGCCACAGAGAACTTTTGCCAGATCAACCAATTTGCTGTGTACTGCTCTACAGAACAAGTCAGCAATGCTCTCTTTGACAACAAAGTTCAATATATGCACAGATGATGAGAGTGCCATTACATTTTCAGAATTGCAAGATTCCCCAGGGTTGTGAGAGCTATTGGTTGCGCATATGAGGCATTCCACAAATGTAAACCACAATATGCAAAGGCTTCCATCCGCTAAATGTGCAGCTTATTGCAGTGACAGGTCCAACTTTTTGCACATGAATTCACAACGTGCTGGGTACTTTTAAACTTTGTCAGTCCAGTGTCACAGCTATATTTCAACAACAAGGGTAAGGGGCAGGGTGGTTGCTGGGTGACAAAGGATACCCGCTGCTCCCATGGCACATGACACTTCTTCATAGGGCCACCAGTGCTGCAGAGGATTGCTACAATGAAGCACACATGAAGACAAGGATGAGCAAGTCATGGAATGCTCAAAGGAAGGTTTCAGTGTCTGGCTAGTGTAGGGATACAGACGTTCCACTGATTTTTGGGCCTGGACAGTAGCCAGCCAAAGAAAGTCACGCTACACTGTATGTTAATTAATCAAAGTTACCTTTAATGACTTAACATTGCACACAGCATTAAAACAGTTTGCACAAGCACAAAGACAGCACCAAGCAATACAGACAACCTTTAAAACAAGGAACCAACGTCAAGGCAGCAGAGTGATCAGCTCTCACGTGGCACTTGATTCTTCTTCTGGTGGACGTCCTCTTCTAAGCGGAGCTTCGTTAGGCTCTCGTCGACTGCAGTGCCGGGCCTGCCACGATGTCCTATTTTTATATTGCTCTTGCTAGTTGAGGCTTGAGTCAAAGTTAATGGAAATCCCATTTTGGCCACTCACCCACTGTTGCTAGGCAACAATGATAGATGGTTGGCTGTTGGTTGCGTGTCACTCAACTTCCCTAGATGTTAAGCCAGGTGCCATTATCGCACTTGTTTTTCTAAACGATTGAAATGTGTAGGCCTCTCTTATCTGTGTGCAGGCCCCCTCAAGGCCTTGTTGCATGTCTCTGATGTGTCCTGTCTTTTCTCAACAATTCTAACTGCCACAGCAGTCTTAAACCAAGGATTGTTTTAAGTTTGCTCATTTCATTCTTATCAGTTGTCTTGGGGCTTTTGCAGCGATTCCTGTACAATGTCCTAGGGTTCTCCTTGGTATAGTTCTGGGGGTGCCTTGCAGTATGTGCCCAGCACTGTCTCATGAATTGTGATAACCTGTTATATACTTCACAACTTTGCAATTGAAAAGGACTGATGCTAGTTGTCCCAGAAGATGCCAGAGAGCCTGATGGTGACACTGGTGATGCTGAAGACGCAGCCCATGAAGAACTGGAAGCAGGTTCAGTGACAACAGACTCTCTTGGCACATACTTCAGATAAATAGAGCACAGTTATTTGGAAGTTTTAGCCCATCAGAGATCTACCTCCTCTCACCAACCTCTTTACAGTCTAAGTAATATCCTTGCCCTTGACAGATAGCTATCACCTCCTAATCCTGAACCTCAACATCAGCACATTACTTATTCCTATTGTCATACAAGAGAACCAAGCATCAAACAGTCCTTACATCAAATGTTGAATTGATTTATTACAACAATTCACAAAAATATTATGTACTGAGTTTTGTCACTATGCCCACCACTTGTGACCACGTGAGCTTTTCTCGGCCCTATTTTTACACTTCTTCTACAAGCCATCTGAGGGCCTGGATTCTGAGATGTAGATGGCTGCTGCAAAACATTATGACCTTCTTAAAATGGAGGCGGTCCTTCTCTCAGGGCTCCAAGTCTTGGCGAGACATGGGACAGGCTGTCTCTTTATTATGGGCTCCTTGGAAACCTGGTCCTACAAAGATGAGGGCTTCTGTGGGAGCTGTTGGAGTGCTCCTCTGCACTGCTGCCTCAATGATACAGTGGCATGCAGCCCTTTAGATATGGAAGATGTGCCCCATTCTTCAATTTTCTGGGCTCGTCAATGTTGTGTATGTACCTTTAAGGGAATAACTGGTCTCAGACTGCAGTACCGGCAGTGACCACCCTGTATAAAAGGCGCTAGAGAGCCTCTGTTTGCTAGTTTCACGATTGACTTCCACCAGTAAAGACTTGTTTGTTTTCACTCCTGCTGGTCCGTGTCTCAATCATTCACGGACTTAACACTGGCGACGAGTAAGAAACGAACTTACCTGCAACTCGGCAGCACCTCAGACGACGTTGTTGAAGGTCGGAGCCAGAAGAAAGAAAAAAAAAGAGTCCAAAGAAACTCGGGAAACGGGCGTCGACCGTCAATCATCGGTTTGAAAACGTGCAGGAGAGACGAGCCAGGCTGGGTTCCTCGGTCTGTGGTTTCCCAGCTAATCGGGCTGGTGGCAGGTAGTGCTCTGATCCTTCCTGGGCTGCGGCGGGCTGAAGCTCGATTGGGTGGCTTTTCAACGGGGCCGGGCAGCGAGTCAGGAAGCAAAGAGAGAGAGAGAGGGTGGAGCACACAGGGCGCGGCCGGTGCTTCGAAGCCGGGCAGCGTTCGGACCTAAGAAGAGGGAGGGAAGTGTCCCAGAGGGTCCGCTCCACGACGGGAAAATAATAAAAGAAAAAGAATCAATATTTAACGCGCAAGAAACCGTGGAAAGCAGCGCTAACAACAGCGGGGAAGAAGGCAAAGCGCGGGAGGCGCCATTTTAGATTTCCAAGATGCCGAAGACTGGCTGTATCACTGCTTTTGATAATACATTAGAGGACTGGACCACGTATGTGGAAAGAGTCGAGGTATATTTCGAGGCAAACGAAATAGCGGAGGGGAAAAAGGCATCGATATTGCTAAACTTAATGGGCGCTAGAACGTACGGCCTATTGCAGGATCTGGTTACTCCAGCCAAACCGAAGGTGAAGAGTTTTAACGAAATTGTTGCTGTCCTACAGGAACACTTAAACCCTGCACCGCTGTTGATAGCAGAAAGATTTAAATTCCACAGGAGAACTCAGCACAAAGATGAGAGCAATGCTGAGTATCTTACGGAACTACGCAAGCTATCAAAGCACTGCCAGTTCGGAGCAGGACTGGCAGATACCCTACGGGACAAATTTGTCTGTGGACTCCTGAGTGAAGGAACACAGAAGAAGTTACTCTCAGAAAAAGAGCTGACGCTAGATAAGGCTTTCAGCGTGGCAGTATCGTATGAAGCAGCAGCCAGGGGAGCTGCAGAAATTCAACAAAAACCACAGGAATACGGCACCCACGAAATGACACGGGGATTTGCAAAATGTTATCGCTGCGGCAGAACTAACCATGACCAGAAGGACTGCTGGTCCAAAGACAAAATATGCAGACAATGCGGGAAGATTGGACACATTGCACGAGTTTGCAGGTCTGGGAAGAAGACCAGTGACAACAAAAAGGGTACTAAAGAACCGTACAAGAAAGTACAAAGGATGACGGACAGTAGTTCCGAAGACCAGATGAGCGATAGTGAATCCGGAAACAGGAGACTAAGCTGTCTCAAACTTCACAATGTAATCGCAAAAGAGGATCACCGAACCATTTGGGTCACCCTCACGATAGCAGGGTCCCAAGTTAAAATGGAATTGGATACAGGATCAGCGCTAACCGTCATGAATCGACGAGACTACGAGCGGCTATTTTCACACATACCCTTGAGAGAGACATCCATCGTCTTGACGACGTATACGGGGCAAAAAGTATACCCCAGAGGAAAAATACAACGGCAAGAAAATACAGAAATTGTATCTCTACATACTGCCAAATGGTGGACCACCGTTATTGGGACGGGAATGGATCAGGAAGATAAACTTAGATTGGCACTCCATTCATGCAATGATGGTGGACGGTAAAAAAGATGAAGACGTCACTCCTGGACGACTGTCAACAATCTTAACTAACGCCAAAGAGGTATTTCAACAAGAACTGGGCACGCTTAAAGGCGTAACCGCCTCGATAAAAATAGAAGAGAATGCAGTTCCCAAGTTTTTCAAAGCAAGACCGGTACCATATGCAATTCGCCCAGCCGTCGAGGCAGAGCTGGAGAATCTGGAGAAGGCGGGCGTGTTGTCTAAGGTCGACTGGAGCGAGTGGGCGACACCCATCGTTCCTGTCATGAAGAAAACGTTAAGCAATAAGTCCGGGGAGCCAAGGAAGATTCGCATCTGTGGGGATTTCAAGGTGACGGTGAACCCAGTCCTTCACACAGTACAATATCCTCTTCCAAGGATAGAAGACACCTTCGCCTCACTGTCTGGAGGGAAGCGTTTTACAAAAATTGACCTAGCACAAGCATATTTGCAGATGGAGGTTGAAGAGTCCTCTAGGAAGTATCTCACGATAAACACTCATAAAGGTCTTTACCAGTATAATCGACTGGTATTCGGAGTAGCATCGGCTCCGGCGATATGGCAAAGAGCGATGGAACAAGTCCTGCAAGGGATTCCGGGGGCTCAGTGTTACTTGGATGACATCCTTGTGACGGGTGAAGATGACAGTGAACACCTTAACAACCTAGAACAGGTGCTCACTAGACTACGGGAACATGGGCTGCGAGCCAACCGCCCCAAGTGTGAATTTTTTAAGAAACAGATATCGTATTGTGGCCACGTGATTGATGAAGAGGGGTTACATAAGTCCCCTGACAAAATTGAAGCGGTTGTTAAGGCCCCAGCGCCTGAAAATGTGTCGCAACTGAAGTCATTCCTCAGATTGGTGAATTACTATCATAAGTTTTTGACAAATTTGTCGACAATTCTGCACCCACTGAACGCCCTGCTACGAACGGAGGTAGCATGGAAATGGAACGATGATTGTAAGCGTGCTTTTCAGAAGAGTAAGGACTTAATCACTTCAAGGGAAGTATTGGCTCACTACAACCCAGCACTGCCAATCAGGCTGGCGTGTGATGCGTCTCCCTACGGCATTGGGGCGGTACTGTCACATAAATTCCTTGATGGTTTAGAGAGGCCGATAGCTTTTGCATCACGCTCGTTAACTTCTGCCGAGCGTAACTACGCTCAGATTGACAGAGAGGCCCTCAGCCTAGTGTGGGGGGTGAAGAAGTTCAATCACTACCTGCACGGTCAAAAATTTACTCTACTAACCGATCATCAACCTCTTGTCTCCATTTTCAACCCTCAGAAGGGCGTACCGATAATGACAGCGCAACGGCTGCAGAGATGGTCCCTTTTCCTAGGGGCACACCAATATGACATCGAGTACAAAGGAACTAAGCAGCATGGAAATGCTGATGGATTGTCACGCCTACCGTTGCCGACGGTGGAAGAAGAAGACCTTGCAGTGGATCCAATGGAGTTATTCCACTCGACCATAGTCGAATATCTCCCTGTGACGAATGCAAACATAGAAAAGGAAACACGGAATGACCCGACACTATCACGGGTCTATGATTTAACGGTGAAGGGATGGCCAGCACATGGCGAACCACTGCTGCCAGCATTCTCGCCGAGAAGAGAACAGCTGTCAGTGTGCAGAGGAACCTTGATGTGTGGATCCAGAGTAGTAATTCCACCTAAGTTGACGGATAGAGTGCTCAATGAGCTTCATGAGGGTCATCTGGGTGGGGTAAAAATGAAGAACTTAGCCACAGCGTTTGTGTGGTGGCCGGGAATCGATAGAGAAATCGAAGAGATGACCAAGAGCTGTGCAGGATGCCAGAAGGTCCAAAACGCCCCACCACAAGCTCCTCTACATCCATGGGAGTGGCCCTCATCTCCATGGGAAAGGGTGCACATTGATTCTGCTGGTCCCTTCATGGATTCGATGTTTTTAATTGCGGTGGATGCACATTCAAAGTGGCCAGAGGTAATAAAAATGTCCTCAACCACTACGGAAAAAATTATCACAGTTTTGCGAACCATATTCGCCAGGAATGGGCTGCCTGAACTGATTTGCTCTGACAATGGACCACAGTTTGTGTCTGAAGAGTTCCGGAGGTTCTTAAAGAACAATGGCGTTAAGCATTACACATCTGCCCCATATCATCCAGCCACTAATGGATTGGCCGAGAGGTTTGTCCAAACATTCAAGAAGGCTATCAAGGCAATGTGTAATGAAGATATACCCCTACAACACAAGGTGGACAACTTCTTGTTTGCCTTCCGGAATGCGACACATGCGGTTACCAACCAAACCCCAGCCATGATGTTCTTCAATCGAAGACTACGATGCCACTTGGATTTGGTTAAGCCAAACGTCCGAAGAGATGTGGAGAACAGGCAGTTTCAGAATATGAATGAAAGGCCGACCAGGAGTTTTAAGATAGGTCAACCAGTTTTGGCCCGGGACTACCGCACTGAGAAATGGCAGCCAGGAATGATTTGTACACGGCAAGGACCTCTCATGTATACCGTGGACGTTGGAGAGAGCATTGTAAGACGCCATGCTGACCAGGTTCTAGAGTCACTGGAAAACGTCAACTCCACACCACGATCTGATACACCTGGCAATGAAATCGACGTACCAATTGCAGCTACCGCAGAATCGGTGATATTGGAAGCAGATGAACCAAACAACGACATTGATCTCGACTCAACATTGCCAGAAGAACCTGATACCCCAAAGAGGCGTTATCCAGACAGAATCAGGAAGCCTCCTCAAAGACTGAACTTATAATTGCTTAAACTTAACCAATGTATCTAGCAACCGTAATTGTGATTGTAATTAGTTATCATTTAGTTGTTAAATGAAAGTTATGTACTGTTTATCTAAAAGGGGAGGAATTGTTGTGTATGTACCTTTAAGAGAATAACTGGTCTCAGACTGCAGTACCGGCAGTGACCACCCCTGTATAAAAGGCGCTAGAGAGCCTCTGTTTGTTAGTTTCACTATTGACTTCCACCAGTAAAGACTTGTTTGTTTTCACTCCTGCTGGTCCGTGTCTCAATCATTCACGGACTTAACAGTCAATCTATCTGGCCCCCTGCTGGCAGGACTCTCGCTCGTGTCCCACCAACATGATTTAAATGAGCTGACTCCAGGATATCTGACTGAGTCAGCCTTCTCCAATTTCAACATTAGTCTTGCTTCGCTGCACTTACGCCACTGCATCGGGGACCCAGAAATTCCAGCAAAATGTGGTAGCTTTGTTCTTCACAGCCTGGGTGGTAATCTGGCAGAGTGGAGGCAGGAGGAGGTAGTCTGCCAATGCAAGTTTGAAGAGTATCCCTGTTACAACTTTAAGGTCTGCTTTAGATATTGCCTCAGGTTTAACGTCACTAGTCTCTTCCATAAGCAGAACGCACATCCCCTACAAACAGGAGTTTACCTTCACAGTCTAATATGTTGTCATACGATAGCATGACCCAGGGCTGTAACAATGAAACCTCTTGTTATATGAACCAGATAATGCCATCTTAAACGTGTGCATTTCTCCAATCTTCCGAAAGACGGATTAACACCAGTGAACATGCAGAGTAACATTTAAAATAAATCTCACCTTATTTCAACTTAATTTAGTGGACCTCGTCATAGTAAGGAAAATTACAAAACACAACACACAGTGGGCTAAATATATACAGAAAATGCTGCAAACACTCAGCAGGTCAGGCAGCATCTGTGGAGAGAGAAACAGAGTTAACCTTTCAGGTCGCTGTCCCATTACCATCTCCTTTTGCCTTGCACCATCATCCCTTTTGTCTCTTAATCTCTCCTGCCTTCCATCCTCTCACAGACCTTCCCTTTTGTTCTTTTCTCCCATTCCCCCTTTCCCTGCCCCTGCATTTGCTTAAAAACCTGTTCCTTTTCCAGTTCTGACGAAGGGTCATCGGCCTGAACCGTTAACTCTGTTTCTCTCTCCACAGATGCGGCTTGACCTGCTGAGTATTACCAGCATGTTCTGTTTTTGTTTCAGGTTTCCAGCATCCGCAGTATTTTGCTTTTAGGCTAAATCTATGTTTTCTGACCACGGCTTCCTCTAGATTTGCACAGCTCCACCTTAAAACGAGACAGTTTTCTCTCATTAGGCCTGGCCCCCTTCCCCGATCTTGCTCAATTGAACTAGGCCACGTGTTCTCTATTTTTTCCCCAGCTGGATAGGAAGTCAAAGGCTTGACCTCTGACTCTCCTAGCTCTCTCTGTCTGCCGATTGGCAAGTAGTTCTGCCAATTAAACTGGCTAGTGGCCCCCTCAGTGCGGGCTCTTTGAAAATAACTGCTGATGAGCTCAGATGGAGGCATTCCAATCCCTAAGATGTTGATGTTTACTGGAATGTTTTTAACGATTTCCATTGTCTCAAGTCAGAGTGGAATGCAGAAGGCACTGTTCTGATGAAAGGTCATCGAGTTGAAACGTTAACTCTGTTTCCCTCTCCACAGATGCTGCCTGACCTGCTGATTGTTACCAGCATTTTCTATTTTTATTCTGGAAACATATTTTTTCTGAATTCTTTATCCGCACTCCCAGCATCGCTGTTCAAAGAATGTAACCCAACAAGAGCAAAGTTTAATTAAAAGTAGCATTTTAATATAAATCATACCGAAATAGCCAGAAGTCCTGAAACATGACTTAAAAATAAAGAATAAATGAAATAGAACAAACATTTGCCGCTGCAAATTTGATGATTATCCAAACTAGTAAAATTGTCAAACCTTTTATATCAGACATATTTTAATTGTCCTCAGCACTGTAGATGTAAATGTTATTTCTCTTATCTGTGTAATGATGGATTTAGGAATCTAGTCAGTCAAGACTTTCCACTTACATAATGAGGTGATGCCAACCATTCTTTTATTAAGAGCTCTGAAATATTCAAGAAGATGCAATTATGTAAGTAATTTAAAATATTTTAAAATGTGCCAAAAGCCCATTTCTTGTTATAGAGGTATATATGTTGGGAGAACACAGGACTGTATAGAGTAGATTTTAACTTTCACTGCTCAAGGATAAACCCAGCATTGCGAATCAGTCCACGGAAGGAGCCCTGGAGGAGCGGCTGGTGAGCAGGCCCGGGCGTTGGGCTGAAGATTGTCGGACAGGAGGAATGGTGGAAATGGAATGGCGGCGCGCCCGACGCAGCGGCTTTGCTTCTCCCAGTCATGGGAGCTTGCAAGATCACGTTTCGTTGTTCATGTACTTGTGCAATGACAATAAAGTTGAATTATTATTATTATTATTATTATTATTATTATCCATTGATTTTCAGGCAGAATTTATAGGAACATAGGAACAACATAGGAGCAGGAGCAGGGCATTCAGCCCCTTGAGCCTGTTCTGCTATTCATTTAGATCATGACTAATCTGTACCTTAACTCCATTTACCCATCTTGGTTCTTAGGGGGGAAAATTTGGTAGCTTTGCACCTCCCATTAGCACCCTAAGAGGGCGCTAATGGGCCACAAAGCAACTAGCGCCCGGGCGCGGCGATGTTTACACCGCTCGCGAAATTGACCAGACATTTTGCGGCGGCGCTAAATGCTACCGCCACGATCTCCTGCGCCCGCAAATTGTGACATCAGTCGAGCGTGCAACGCCCCGGTAGCACCCCGGACCGGATATTGAGTGGCGCCCCCTGCCTTTCCACCTGCCGCTAGCAACGACAGGTAGAGGGGAACGTTTTGCAGTCGGGAAGGGACTGGGGGAGCGCTATTTAAAGGCAACCGCTTCCTGCCTTTTTTTGTCGCCGACATTTTTGCACCACGCATTCTGAGAGAGAGAGAGAGACTTCTGGAGAGATTCAACGCTGTGTGAAGGAGTTTTGGGTACTGAGCAGCACTTTGCAGGTTCATTTTGATTTGACCTTCCTTGCATCGATCTAGAAGAGACTATGGGGGCTGCACTCTGAGCTCTTTCCCTGGGCCTCTCCATTGTTCTTTCCAGCAGAATTGATGTACAGGTCTCTCCAGGTGGAGATTCAAGACTGCAATCAGTAGGGTGTGGATGGAGAGCAAGCTCGACCCTTTCCTTTAAGAATTGGCTGGCGCCAGTGTGTCTGTGTTCCATTGCTGACTGACATCACATGAGCTTCGCCAGCGCTCTGAGGTAGTGCCTCGCTCCTCGACGTTAGCGCCTTAAGAGAGGTGTGCAGCGCCTGATTTAGCGCTCCAATCACCTCCAGGGGTGATAGAAGCCAAGTTTGCAGTCAGAGGCGATAATTAAATAAACTTTGCACCCGGCCGATAATTGCGCCCCCAAATGGGGCGATACCGAATTTCTCCCCCTTAATTTCTTAATACCCTTGCCTAACAAAAATCTATCAATCTCAGTTTTGAAATTTTCAATTGACCCAGACTCAGCAGCTTTTGGGGGAGAGAGTTCCAGATTTCCACTACCCTTTGTGTGAAGAAGTGCTTCCTGACATCACCCCTGAATGGCCTTGCACTAATTTTAAGGTTATGCTCCTTTGTTCTGGACTCCCCCACCAGAGAAAATAATTTATCTCTATCTACCCTATCAAATCATTTTCAGCACTTCAGTTTAGATCAAACCTTAATTCTCTTTATGCAAGGGAATACAACCCTAGTCAATGCAACCAGTATTCATAGTTTAATCTATTTTGACCCGGTGTCATTTATAACGCGCAGCCAATCCACCATACCAAGTCGTCCGCCGTCAGTGAAAGTTAAAATCTACCCCTATAATTTGTTTTATTACTATTTCCACAGTGGCGAGAGGTGACAAGTGGTGTCCCCTGGGGATCTGTACCCTATATGGATATTGTCTATATGAATTACCAGATGGCATTTGATAAGGTTCCACACAAAAGATTATTAGTAAAAATGAGAGTGCATAGAATTAACCTTGTGACATTGGTTGGGAGGTAGGAGACAGAGACTGTGGATAAAGGCTTTGTTCCCTGATTGGAGGAATGGGACAAGTGGTGTTCTCCAGGGTCTGTACTGGGCCTCAGCTTTTCACCATATTTATGAATGAATTGGATGGAGGAATGGAGACTTGTATATCCAGGTTTGCAGATGACACTAAGTTAGGAGGCACAGTAAGTTGTATGGATGGGAAGCAGGAAGTTACAAAGGGACATAGACAGATAAAGTGAGTGGCCAAAACTACGGCAGATGTGGGGTGGGGAACTGTGAGATCATCCACTTTGGATATGAAAAAAACAAACTGGAATATTTTCTTAATGGTAAGAGACTCGGAGCAGTGGAGGAGAAAAGGAACTTAGTTGTCCATGTGCATGATCACTAAAAGCTAGTGGACAGGTATAAAAAGTAATCAAAAAGGCTAATGGAATGTTGCCCTTCATCTCAAAGGGCCTGGAATATAAAGGGGAGGAAATTATGCTTCAGTTGTACAGAGGCTTGGGCAGAACCCAACTGGAGTATTCTGGTCAGTTTGGGCACTGAACCTCAGGAAAAATATATTGGCCATGGAAGGGTTAGGTTAGATTCACCAGAATAATACCAGGGCTTAAAGAGTTAATTTTTGAGGACAAATTGTATAAACTTGGCTTGTATACCTTTGAGTTTAGAAGGTTCAGAGGTGATGTATTCGAGGTGTTTAAGGGATTCAATAGGGTAGATACAGAGAAACTATTTTCTCGGGTGAGGAAATCTTAAAATTGGATCTAAGCATTTTAGGAGTGAAATCAGGAAGCACTTTTTCACACAAAGGGTAGTGGAAATCATTCCTCAAAAGGCAGTGGATGCTGCGTCAATTGAAATTTTCAAGCCTGAGAGCGACAGATTTTTGTTGGGTAAGGGTATCAAGGGATATGGAGCAAAGGCAGATAAATGCAGTTGAGGTACAGATCAGCCATGATCTAATAAAATGTTGCAACAGGCGCAAGGGGCTGAATGACCTACTCTTGTCCCGATGTTCACAAAAAAACTTCAGCCCATTGCTGGCCCATTGATGGCCTTCCCCAGGATCTCCTTCCCCCCGGCCCCCAACCTGACCTGCTAGCCCCTCAAAATGGCTCGGGCCTCATGCAGGCAAGAATGGCCTGGCGGTGCAGCCACTCTGCCGACTTCGCACCCATTTCGGGCAGCAATCGAAGATAGCGATAATAAAAATAGAAAATGCTGCAAATACTCAGCAGGTCAGGCAGCATCTGTGGAGAGAGAAACAGAGTTAACGTTTCAGGTCGATGACCCTTCATCAGAACTGGGCTGAAGGGGATATATTTGCAGGGCTATGGGGAAAGAGCAGGGGAGTGGGACTAATTGGATAGCTCTTTCAAAGAGCCAGCACAGGCACGATGGGCAGAATGGCCTCTTGCTGAGCTGTGTCATTCTATGATTCTATGAAACGCTCTATAACCTATTTCTGGATGGTAGAAGCAGTTTCTGGAATAATCATTACCTGTTACAGTACCATCCCTCTCTCTATTATGTGCCACACTGTAGATCTTGACTTTGTGCGACAGTGTAAAACTGGCAATAGCGAGTCGATAGCACATTTTACGTATCTCCTGATTTTTATTTCCATTGAAGTCAATCGGGAGAGAGGCAAAATGGGCTGCCGACTCCCTGTCACCTGTTTTACACCACTGCACAAAGTCAAGATCTACCCCTCAGGTATTTTCTTTGTGTCCATTACCTTTTTACATTTTTACTGTTCATTTCTTTTCAACATCATTGTAAGCTCAGTTTCTTTGTGGTCCAAATGCATTCATGCAAGCTAGTTATTTAGCTACTTCTAAGCTGATTGACGATTTTGTAAATAAAAGCTTCATCTAACATATAATTTGGGTAATCACTACAGGAAATCTAAAGCTTTTACATATTCCTAATTAAATAGCACAAGGCAGTAATAATGACAGTGAGGAAATTGTGTCACATAGTTGCAAATAATGTTAAAGTGTAAGTGAAAGGGTTAAGTGCTCTTTCTCCCTGAGGAATTATGCATTTAATTACATTGTGGAATTAAATTATAATGTTTTGACATTTCAGTACTCATGTTTATTGAAGGTGCAAATCACAGTGACATATCTTTAAACTCTGATTTCAAGCCTTTCTCTTTTGCCAAAGCTCATCTTGAGAAGACCAAATATACCAGTTTATCACTATATATAAAGTATTATTTAATTTTTCACTGACAAATCTATAATGCTAGTCACTAAAATACCAATATGTCACAGCTTGCAATATACACAGTTATATTGTACTTCTCCAAATTCTTCATTAAATAAATGTCAATTATAATTGCATTAGAAAATAACTCTATTAATATCCTTTTAAAATTAAACATAAAAAATGAGGTGCACTTTTATTTTATTTTATATTTATTTCAATTTCTGATGATTTTTGAACAGTTTTATTTAAACCGTAAGTACAAATGACTTCTTTGGGGGATGAGCTGGGAAGAGTTATTATGCCCAAGGGAGCTGAATTAGCATTCACTGTTGAAATAAGAAGACTGCAAAGCACTTTTGGTTAAAGACTGCATCTACTGATATAAATTCAGCCCCATCTGTCACAGAAATTCCTCCCAGCCAGTTCCCTCAAAGAGGTCACCCCCAGTCCTTGTTTAAATATAAACCTTCAAAAAGTCAACAGAACTAAATAAAAAAAGAATGTCAAATTTAATGATAAACCTTTCCAAAGATTGTATTTCCTTCAAAGAGTTATTGAGAGTGAGACTTCATTTTCAAAAACAATTCGAATCTGAGGTTCCGTGAACTTTGCAGCCATTTAAGCTTAAAGAAATTGTTCAAGTAGCCACAATTGTCTTTCAAACCCAATCTGGTGATGTGTACGGCATATTTGATAAAATCGAACATTATAATCTTTTATAGGGCAAAGAAACATATGAGCCAAATGCACTCTTTTTTAGGATTGGCAACAGAACTATCTTTGGTGCAAAGTTGGCCAATTTTATATACAATGGTACAAAGTGAATATGTTAGTGGCCTGGATTTTGCAGTAGGAATAGAGGTGAGGCTATCAGCTCTCACCGTTTTAAAGGAGTAAATTGGACAGGAGCTTCCTGCGTCCGCAGATGCGCAGTAAAACACATAAATCAGGTCGTTTCTGGCCGATTTGCTCTGCTCCTCCAGCAGCTTCGCTCACCGGTACCTCACCTAGAGACTTCGCATTAAAATACATGAATGGCATGAAGTTGATTTACTTACCCACTAGTTACCCACTAAACACAGCAGAAAAAGCTAGGGCTGGTGCATTCAAGGGTAAGAGAATTTTTAACAGCGTGGTAAGTCTTAATTACTATCAAACAACTTCTCTGGCACTGAAAATTTACTTTTACGAGTGTGGAGTCTCATTCCTTCAGATTTTAATTATTGTTGGAGATTTAAAAAATTTAAAATTAAAATAAAAACTTTTTTTACTTTTTCTTTCTGTCTCTTTTAACTCTATCAATCCTATCTTTCTTTCCCTTTCTTTATTTTGCTTTCTGTACATGATTTTACATTGAATATTCTAACTTACACTTCCTGGTTTAGACCCTGCGTGCCTCAGTAAGGATTCTTCAATCTGATTGGTTGAAGAGACACACTGTTGCTTGCCCTGTTCACACAGGTACCAGATCCCCCGTAGAGGACATTGCGTCGTGCTGTACCGGACTCCCAATAACTGTAGGTTGCCACGCAAAAACCCACAAAACATCTGTGGGCAGCTGTAAGCGCATTAATGGCGAGTGCCAGTCATTCGCCACTGACCGCAAAATTTGGGCCATTATGTTTTCTGTTGTGACAGGATGGGTGCGGGTCAGCTGGTTTCCGGGTTCCGGTCCCGCCCCCAGCTGCCTCCGCTCCACAGCCCTGATTTTCCCTTGATTGGCCTTGTTAAACAGCCAATTAACAGGAAGCGGGTCTGATGATGTCATTTGATGATGCGTCATCTGCTGGTTTCCTTAAAGGGACCATGCACAATTTTATTTTGACAGTTGATTTCTCAGTGTTTGACAGCACTGAGGTGCTGAAAACACTGGCAATCACTGCACAAAGGTGACCTCTTGCACCCAGGCTCTCCAATTACTCCCTTCATATGCTGGAATAGATGGCAGCTGCAGGTGAGATGACAGAAGCGATCTGTCAATGGTGAGAGGGGTTCTCCCAATGAGGTGACACTGGACATATAGTTGGATTTTAAAACTTGGAAGCTAAAGAAATCTGTATATGTTTTAAAAATGCAGTAACCAACATTTTCTTTGCTCTGAAACTCACCATATGCAACATTGGATCCTTCACACCACTCCTGCAGCTGTCATCTTTTCACAAACATTACACCAGACTCACAACACGCCACACTTACCTGGTGTGGTGTCCGGTCATCGTGAAACCCGACCCAGAAGCGGGAAAATCAAAAAACAGGCTGAAAACTGCTGACAAGAACCTGTTAATAGGCAGGTAATTGCCTTTACTCCGCTTCCCGCTGCTAGGTGTCGGGCCCATTCGCAAATTGGGGACCCAACACTTGGGAAGGTTGTTTGGAGGCAGGTTGATGGCAGGTTCAGGACCCACCGTCAATCAAAAGGACTTTAACCTCTGACCTGCCTCTCTGAGCACCGGCAAAATTGCAGCCAACAGTTCTATGGGCTGCATCTATTGACACCACTGTGGTGCAAATGAGGCAATTGCTTATTCTCACCAAATGGGAAGTGGGAGATTTATCCCTCAACCAACTTCACAAGAACAGATTATTTAGTCATTCATCTCATTACTATTTGTGGGACCTTGCTGTGCTCAAATTGGTGACTACACTTCGAAAGTACTTCATTGGCTATGAGGCACATTGGGACATCCTGAGGTCATGAAAGGCACATTCTTTCTTTCTCTTGTGTCCTCATTCATCGTATTGACTCTCATTATGCAGAGACTACATGGGAATACCAGATTTCATCAAATGCCACTTTACCCGTGCAGAGAGAATGGGTAAAAAGTGTGAAAAGAACAGATTAATTAACGGGGAAATAAACTTAACAAAATCGCGCTTAAGTTTTAGAGTGAGTTTTGAGAGAATGGCCCCAAAATTCCACAAGGGCTTTATCAGTCTGCCAATGTAACCATGGTAGGAGACTGGAGCAACCCCGGTGGAAATAGGTGAGATCCAGTTGCATCAGCGCTCCACCATTTCTGTGAGTTCCTGGATTGCCTTGTGAGGGGCGGAACTACTTAAGATGCAAATGACAGGCCGGGACAGGAACTCCCGAACTTGGGAGCTCTTGGTCTCATCCCTGGATGGGGACCTGGTGCATCAGCAGTGGCCAAAACTCCAAGTAAGGTGAGGCATACCAACCTTGCCAAATGCGCATGTGGGTCCGGCCTGTCACCTGGCAAGTGATCTGGATCCCTGGTGAGGGACTTAAAAAAAAGAATCCTGGATCTGCCCTTTGCTCAGGGCATTGCTAGAATCAGGGTGCCTAGGAAAGCATGCCCCATATGCATGCATCCAGCAGAATACCTGCTGGTACAGAGCAAGCAAGTGCCAAAGAAGCACCCCAAGTGGCACTTCCACCTGCCAGCCCCGTGCAAATGAGATTCCCTTCCACTGAGCTTGGAAACTCTGGTGGTGTGCAGCATTCGAGGGTACCAGAGAATGCAATCCTGGCACAACCGCTCGGATTGCCACCCATGGAATTTCGGGACCAGCATGCACTGGGTGACCGGGCGATGTTGCCAAAGCTGCATTTATTGCCCATGCCCAGTTGCCCTAAAAAGGTGTTGGTAGGGCTTCTCTTGAACTGCTGTAGTCTTTGTGGTGATGACGCTCCTAGAATGGTGTTAATTTCAGGACTTCGAACCAGCAATGATGAAGAAAATAGCGATATATGTTCCAGTCAGGATGTGTGTGACTTGGAGGGCAACTTAGAGGTTCCCATTGCTACTCATGTCCTTCTTGGTGGTAGAGAGTCGCAGGAGAGGGAGTTGACATCAAAGTAACCTTGTATCTTGCAAATTGAACATACTGCAGCCAATGTTCCCCTTAATTTTTTTTGGGGGGGTGCACAGTCCCTTTAACAGGCTGCGCGACCCATTCAAAGTTTCATGCATGTGCAAAATTTCACGTTTGCACAGCCGGTCCCGGGCTGCACGAGACCAGCAGACAGCTAAATACACTTTTTCAACTAGTATTCTTTATGAGTCTAGTTGGCACTATGCTTAACGAGAATGCATTCTTTCTCTGGTATCACTTCCTCTCCAGCTCTTGCAGATAGACTCTGCAGACCATGTTTTTTTTTCTTTCTTTCATAGCTGGACAAAAAGATTGATCACTGATGCTCCCCCAAGACTCCATGACCAGGGAATGGCAAGTTGAGCTGTCAATCAACCCTCCTAGGTGCGAGCTTCGACTAGAGAATCCTTGCTGAGTTCATATGAATGCAGCCAATCCAATGTACTGTGTGTGAATGCTTACTGGAAGCGTTAAAATGTGCTCATGACCTCCCTATGATCTCAGACTGATCTGGATAACATTTTTGATGGTCAGCTCTTCTCCTTCCGAGAGCTCTTTAACATACCTAGTTCCCCTTTGTTCCAGTGGCTTCAGCTTCTTTCTATGTAAAGATTTAAAAAAAGGAAGCTGGATCCGTGGGAATTAATCTTTAGAATCCTGAATCTGACTTCATATCTAAAATATATTCTAGCTTTTAGCAAAATTGCCTTCAATGCCAAAAAGTCGAAAATTCGAAAGTGTGCCCTGTGTGGAGTGGGGATACTGGCAGGTGGGGACCCTGCATCTCTGGTGCTGCCTGACCGGTTTGGCCTCCCTCCATTGCTCCCCTTCTTCGTTCATAAAACAAAGTTGCAGGCGAATCCTGAACGCTAAACCCATTGTACCATTTTTGAGATGGTGGGGGGGGGGTCGGGGGGAGAATGGAAGAGCCACATTTGATGAAGTGGCAAGTGGGAAAGTTGGTGTCAAAAAAAACTTTTCAAAAAGAAGCACTAAAATCATGTTGTAAATGAGGCTTGTGCAAACGCTACAGCTACAGCTGTTCACAGAATCACAGAATCCCCACAGTGCAGATAGAGGCCATTTCGGCCCATCGAGCCTGCACCGACACATATCCCACCCTATCCCTGTAACCCCACGTATTTAATCCCCTAACACTAAGGGTCAATTTTATCATAGCCAAATCAACCTAACCCGCACATCTTTGGACTGTGGGAGGAAACCGGAGCACCCGGAGAAAACCCACGCAGACACAGGGAGAATGTGCAAACTCCACACAGACAGTCGCCCGAAGCCGGATTTGAACCCGGGTCCCTGGCGCTGTGAGGCAACAGTGCTAACCACTATGCCACCGTGCCACCGAGCTGTTAGGCTCTTTTGCATCTTTTTGACAGCACCTAGCACCCCTGGATACCCATTTTATATGGGTGAGAACATGAATTAGTGCAGATGAGGTAGATTGATGGTGTGGAAGCAGGAGAGAAAAATAAAACAGAAAATAAATGGCCCAGAAATTCGGGTCGGGGGCTTCCTGCGGGTGCAAGCCCCCGACCTGCACTTACCTAGCGCGCCGGCAGTTGAGCTGTAGGGCCCCGTGGAATTCTGCTCCGGGACCTGGCCCAGCTGCCGGCGTGCTGTGCTTGCGTGTCCCAGGGGCGTAGTTAGTGCAATGCGTCCCCTGGGATCACATGAGCCATGGGCAGCCAATCGGAGGAGGGAAAAGCCCATTCATAAGATTGACAGGAAGACCTGTCAAAACTTATGAATACTATGGCCCCAAAATAGCAGTAAACCTTCAAATAATTTTTTTTTTTAAATCACACTTTTTAAATAAACTATAAATTACAATAAATAACTATTTTAAACAACAATTTAAATTTTTGAAAAAAATAATTTTATATTCTAACGGGGCTAAAAATAAACTTACCTTGCTTTAAAGTATTTAAAAATAATAAACCTGTGAAAAAAATGTTTTAATTTTAATTAATTGACCACTTACCTTGTAAAAAGCAGGCCTTACGCCTGCTTTTTACATTTCTAAATACTGCAGGCTTACGATCCCGGGAAAACCTGCAAAAAAAACCTAAGTTCAAAGCGCACACGCAGCCTCTCCTGCGCGCGCGTTCAACCTCTGAACCTCTTCGATCAGAGGATCGGAAGTGCCGGTTTCCCGCGCATGCGCAGTGCATGCAGAAAACCGGCACTTCCATTCGGCCTACGGGTGAGTACCCCGTGCGTACTCACCCGTGGAGACCCGAATTTCTGGGCCAATGTGCGATCACAACAAATTATTCACCCATCAAATATGGCTTTCAAAACAATGAATGTTCATTGTTTTATACACATTTTAAAAATTGGAAACTACAATGGAAATGTGTGCAATAGTAAGGTGAAAAGTTTCCTATCACCTTGGCAGTGTTAGCTGTGGCTCAGTTGGTAGCACACTTGCCTCTGAGTCAGAAGGATGTGGGTTCAAGTCGCCCTCCCATGGGACTTTGAGCACAAAAATCTAGGCTGACACTCCAGTGCAGTACTGTCGGAGGTGCTGTCTTTCGGATGAGATGTTATGCCACGTCAAAGATCCCATGGCACTGTTTCGAAGAAGAGTACAGGAGTTATCCCTGGTATCCTGACCAATATTTATCCTTCAACCAACATAACAAAAACAGATTATCTGGTCATTATCACATTGCTTGCTGTGTGCAAATGGGCTGCTATGTTTCCCACATTACAACAGCGATTCCACTTCAAAAGTACTTAATTGACTCAAAGTGCTTTGAGTCGTCTGGTGGTCATGAAAGGCGCTATATAAATGCAACTCTTTCTCATGTAGCAACTGTATACTTGCATTTTCCCAGTTATCTTTTTGGGACTGGACAAATTGCTTGTGACAGAAATTTCATTGAAATTTCCTGGAGAGTTAAATCTGAAGACTGGTATTTTTTTTCCCCTTCCTTTGTTTTTGTTGCTTTTTACATGTAACCCACAGATCCCTTGGAAGAATCGTCTTGTGTGAGACATCAGCAAACTTATGCTACTCTATTCTGGTTGAAAACTATCCAAAAGAAATACAGAGATACTTAGAACACTAAGATAACAAACAGAGAGCAAAAGTAAATATGCAAATTTATATATATATGTACTAAACTGAACAACAAACTAGATTTTTCACATGGGAATGCTTTGCTTATTTTCCAGGCATCTGGGTACAATTTAGACATAGTGTAAAATAATTTGACGGAAATCCAGTAATTTATAATCTGGAGAACCGTTTGGAAATCTTTGACAAACACTAACAGGCTGCACTGGACTTCAACATCACTAAGTAGAATTTTGACAAGGAAACATTGACATGTATTTTATTTGCAGCTGTCAAGGAACCAGCAAAACAATATTCAGCCGAGCGATAAGTTACGGAGCTAGAAGTTGAAACTATCTCCATGACAAATATGAATAATCTTATGTTTTTGCAGCTGTCTTTATATATAATAATTTTAGCCTAACTCCTTGAGGACTTTTGTTTTTCAAAATGACTCAGCTCTGGAGAGAGAAAGAGGGAATTCAGATTGTGTAACTTTGATTATTAAAGAGCTTGCTGCTCCCATAATACTTCCTGTACTAATTAATAAAACAGATACAAAAGCGCAAGAAGTGATCCTATTTGTCTGTGGTAATGACTTTGTTAAATCTGCCCCTATGTTCTATAATTCCGAAATTATATAAACACAATCCTTTTAGTAATTAACATCGCCATAAAACATGAAAGGAATAACTGGCAGAATTAAATGAAATACAGTGATTCCAATTAAGTGCGCTTGAAAAAAATCACATTCAATAAATTTACATAAAAGAATTAAATTGAGTTTCAACCAAAAATTTCCAAGCATGCAAAGGTGCTTTTACCAGCAGGAACTGGAGGAGAGGCCAGTAAACAGTGAATTTGCAAAGCTCACTGCTTCCCTTCCCGATTCATATACCACGGAACTTCCCATACTTGGTTTCCTGCTGACATTGTTCAGTCTCACATAAAAAGTGTGAGAGCTTAATTAGATAGTGATATACAATGCAAATGAAGGTATTATGGACCCTCAATTTTCCTGTACAGTGCTAAGTCTGCCCATTTTAAATGAATATCTCTTTCCAACAGCAGTCCTGCCTATTGCAATATATGGGGATTGCTTTCGAAGCACCTCTATCATGGTGGGTTTTAAACAAAGGAGAAAAGAAGATAAAAGAAGGTATGTCAGGGATCTCAGATGGTACTAGTGTGGACTATCTGCACCTGGTATTATGTCACCAACTGTATCTGCAGGCCTAGCCACAACTACTTGGCAGTGATCAAGGGGAATTGCCTCCACAGGCTCCAGTTCAGCAGAATAGCTAAAGAGCTGTCATCTGCTGCAAGGAGATCTGCACCAACCATTACCTATAGAAATGGCACTGCCAGTGCTAAAGGGTACCTCCTCTTCCAACATTCCTGTGCTCACCTTCTTCCAGGCTTTCATAAGGATCATCTGCAATATCAACCATTCTGCAGCCTGCAGATGTATCAAATAAATGACCAACACAATCTTTGAGCAGGGCCACCAGTCTTGTCTCCTTTCCCCCCGAACAGCAACAGAAGCATGATATTGCCGTCCAATTTCACCAGTGCTGGATATCCCAAATTACAGGGGGTCTTTGATGGCATCCATTTGGGTATTCAGGGAGCACATTCCTGATCTTCCTTTAGCATCATTACTTGTTCCTTCGCTTCTTGGGCTATCTCTGAAAGCTCACTGAGCTGGGTAATATCACAATTGGAGTGGATCACAAGCAGAGTGGAAGAATTTGGTGATAGTAGGAATTCGGTGGAGAGGAGGCAGGCAGTTTCTCATGTCTAACTCAGAAAGAGAACTCTAAGTTCAGTATCTAGATATCTAATATAAAGGGCTGGATTTTACCAATCTCGGCGGGTCCGAGGCGGGCGACATCGGTGGTGGATCATGGCCTCGCTGCCGGCTCCAGCCCGCTGTTCAAAATTATTTTACCCTGATAGGGCTTGTTAAGCCCACCCAGTATGTTGTCCGAGCCAATTGAAGGAAGCGGGTCTGATGACGTCATTTGATGACGCGTCATCAGCCAGCTTCCTTAAAAGGACCATGCGCAAACTGATTTTGACATTTGTGCTGTCAGTGTTCTACAGCATTGAGGTGCTGCAAACACTGACAAGCACTGCACAATGTTGGGGGTATGATTAATGGGAGGAAGAGACCTCCCCAGGAGACCAACGCTGTCTGGTTGCACATTGCACAGGAGGACACAAGCAGGGATGTAGTCAGGAGGACCAAGCTGCAGTGGCGCAAACCTTTCAATGATCTCAGTAGATCACGAAATGTTAGTACAAAGCCACACTCAACCTCATCCTGCTGTGCCACTCATCACATCCCCATCACTCTGCCTTCCCTACCCTAACCCTGCACATCCTTACTCACACCAACTTACCTTGCACCTCCACCCATCCCTCTCTATCTACATTATCACATCCCCATCTCACTAGCCACCCCTCACACTCACCCTCATCCTGGTGCAATCATACCAACTAACAACACACAAGGGTAGGCGCTTGGGTGTTTTAAGCAATGTTCATGTAAAGTTTCTGCTAAGGTGGTATCAAACATTGAAACCTTTATTTTCAACACTTGGCGTTCTTGGACAGATTTGTGTGCATCTTTGGAAGTGGCTTAGTGAGTTGCAGTGAATGGTGAGACATAACGGTACCTCCTGCAATGGTGATGAGTGTGAAAGGAATGGCGCGGATGAAATATATTCCAGATGGTTAAGCAAGGGAGGAAATAGCAGAGGCTCTGACCATCATTTTTTAATCCTCTCTGGCTACAGGTGTGATGCCAGAGGACTGGAGGACTGCTAATGCTGTACCATTGTTCAAAAAGGGAGAAAGGGATAGACCGAGTAATTATAGGCCAGTCAGCCTAACCTCGGTGGTGGGCAAATTGTTGAAAAAAATTCTGAGGGACAGTATTAATCGTCATTTAGTAAGGCACGGATTAATCAAGGGCAGTCAGCATGGATTTGTTATGGGAAGGTCATGTCTGACTAACTTGATTGAATTTTTTGAGGAGGTAACAAGGAGGGTCGATGAGAATAGCGCGTTTGATGTAGTCGACCTGGATTTTAGCAAGGCTTTTGACAAGGTCCCACATAGCCCATGCGATCCAAGGGAAAGTGGCAAGTTGGTTCCAAAACTGGCTCAGTGGCAGGAAGCAATGGGCAATGGTCGACGGATGTTTTTGTGACTGGAAAGCTGTTTCTGCAGGACTCAGTACTAGGTCCCTTGCTTTTGTGGTATACATCAATGATTTAGACTTCAATGTTGGGGGTATGATTAAAAAGTTTGCAGATGATATAAAAATTGGCCGTGTGGTTGATAGTGAGGATGAAAGCTGTAGGCTGCAGGAAGATATCAATGAACTGGTCAGGTGGGCAGAAAAGTGGCAAATGGAATTCAATCCAGAGAAGTGTGAGGTAATGCATTTGGGGAAGGCTAACAAGACAAAGGAATACACAATAAATGGTAGGATACTGAGAGGTGTAGAGGAACAGAAGGACCTTGGAGTGCATGTCCACAGATCCCTGAAGGTAGCAGGACAGGTAGATAAGGTGGTTAAGAATACATACGGGATACTTGCCTTTATTAGCCATGACATAGAATACAAGAGCAGGGGGGTTATGCTTGAACTGTATAAAACACTAGTTAGGCCACAGCTAGAGTACTGCATGCAGTTCTGGTCACCACATTACAGGAAAGATGTGATTGCACTAGAGAGGGTACAGAGGAGATTTACAAGGATGTTGCCAGGACTGGAGAATTTTAGCTATGAGGAAAGATTGGATAGGCTGGGGTTGTTTTCTTTGGAACAGAGGAGGCTGAGGGGAGACCTAATTGAGGTGTATAAAATTATGAGGGGCCTAGATAGGAAGGACCTATTTCCCCTAGCAGAGAGGTCAATCACCAGGGGGCATAGATTTAAAGTAATTGGTAGAAGGATTAGAGGGGAGTTGAGGAGAACATTTTTCACCCAGAGGGTGGTGAGGGTCTGGAACTCACTGCCTGAAAGGGTGGTAGAGGCAGAAACGCTCATCACATTTAAAAAATACTTAGATATGCAATTAAAGAGCTGTAACCTACAGGGCTACGGACCAAGAGTTGGAAAGTGGGATTAGGTTGGAAAGCTCCTTTTCAGCTGGCGCAGACACGATGGGTTGAATGGCCTCCTTCTGTGCTGTAAATTTCTATGATTCTATGATTGGCATTTATCGAGGCTGTGTAGCAGTGCTTATACTTTGAATAATTACAACAACAACTTGTATTTACGTAGCACCTTTAATGTAGGAAAATCTCCCAAGGCACTTCATAGGAGAGGAATCAGACAAAAATTGATACCAAGTCAAAGAAGGTGATAATAAGATGAATGACAAAAAGCTTGGTTAAAGAGGTAGGTTTTAAGGAGGATCTTAAAGGACGATAGAGGTGGAGAGTCTGAGATGTTTAGGAAGGGAATACCTGAGATTAGGGCCTAGATGCCTGAAGGCACGGCTGCCAATGGTGGGGGAAATGGAGTGGGGGATGCACAAGAGGCCAGAGTTGGAGGAATGCAGGGTTCTTGGAGGGTGAGAATTTTTAATTCAAGGTGTTGGTGGACCGGGAGAAATGTTGATCAGCGAGCATGGGTTGATGTAGTTTGAGATATGGCCAGCAGTGTTTTGGATGAACTCATGTTTATGGAGCATGGGAGATAGGAGGACAGCCAGGAGAGCTTTGGAATAGTTGAGTCTGGAGGCAACAAAAGCATGAATGAGGGTTTCCGCAAATGATGAGTTGAGGCAGCAGCGGAGGCAGGCGATGTTACGGAGGTGGAAGTAGGAAGCCTTTGTCATGGAAAGGATATGGGATCGGAAGCTCAGCTCAGGGTCAGATACGATGCCGAGATTGCAAACAGTCTGGTTCAGCCTGAGACAGTGACCAGGGAGGGAAATGGATTGGTGGTGGGGAATTGAGTTTGTGGCGGGGTTGAAGACAATAGCCTCGGTCTTCCCAATTGTAATTGGAGGAAATTGCGGCTCATCCAGGACTGGATGCCAGACAAGCAGTCAGATAACACAGAGGCAGGGCCGAGATTAAGAGAGATGGTGGTGTGGTAGAGCTGGGCGTTGTCAGCCTGCATGTGGAACCTGATGTCATGTCTTCAGATGATGTCACTGAGAGGCAGCATGTGATGAGAAATGGGAGGCAGTAAATGATAGATTCTTGGTAAACTCCAGAATGGTGCAGGGGTGGGAAGTGAAGCCATTGCAGGAGAATCTCTGACTACGATTCGGATAGGTAAGAGTGGAACTAAGCGACAGCACTCCCTCTCAGCTGGTCAATGGAGGAGAAGCGTTGGAGGATGATGGAGTGGTCAACCAAGAAATAGCGAGGGGCGAAAAACATTAATAGGAGTGGTATATAGGCCTCCAAATAGTAAAATAGAGGTTAGGGAGGGCATCACGAGGGAAATTAGAGAAGCGTGCAATAAGAGCACAGCTGTCATCATAGGTGACTTTAACTTACATATAGATTGGACTAGCCTAATCAGTAAAAATAATGAGGAGGAGGAATTCCTTGAGTGTTTAAGGGATGGTTATCTGGATCAATATGTCGAGGAACCAACTCGGGAACAGGCTATATTGGACTGGGTACTGTGCAATGAGAAGGGACTAATCAGTAATCTTGTTGTACGGGGACCCTTGGGTCAGAGCGATCATAACATGATCGATTTCTCACTCGAAATGGAGAGCGAAGAAATTGACTCAGAGACTAAGGTCCTGAATTTAAACAAGGGGAATTATGATGCCATGAGACGGGAACTGAGTAGGTCTGATTGGACAACGTTCCTGGGAGGACTGGAGGTAGATAAACAATGGCAAACATTTAAAGATAGAATGACAAAATTGCAAAAATTGTTTATACCAATCTGGCATAAAAGGAAATCTAAAAAGGTGACTCAACCGTGGATAACAGGGGAAATTAGAGACAGCATAAAATCCAAAGATAGGGCGTATAAAATAGCCAAAAAAAGCGCCAGAGCGGAAGATTGGGAACAGTTTAAGATAGAGCAAAGGAGGGCAAAAGGCATAATCAAGAGGGGCAAAATAGCTTACGAAAACAAGCTGGCGGAAAATATAAAAACTAACTCCAAAAGCTTTTATAAGTATATCAAAAGGAAAAGACTGGTGAAAACCAAAGTTGGTCCATTGCAGTCAGATACGGGGGAATATATAATGGGAAATAAGGAAATGGCAGATCAACTAAATGCATACTTTGGGTCAGTCTTTACGAAGGAAGACACAAAAAACCTCCCTGGGATATCGGGAAAAATAGGGACATTGGCAAAGGAGGAACTGACGCAAATCAATATCTCTAAGGATATGGTGTTAAGGAAGCTAAAGGGATTGAAGGTGGACAAATCCCCAGGGCCTGATAACATGCATCCTAGGGTACTGAAGGAGGTGGCCCTAGAGATAGCGGATGCACTAAGGATGATTTTTCAGAATTCATTAGACTCGGGAACAGTGCCCATGGATTGGAGGGTAGCTAACGTTACCCCACTATTCAAAAAGGGGGGTAGGGAAAAAGCAGGTAATTACAGACCTGTAAGCCTTACATCAGTTGTGGGCAAAATGCTGGAGTCCATCATTAAGGATGAAATAGCGGAGCACTTAGCAAATGGGGACAGGATAGGACAGAGTCAACATGGATTTACAAAGGGTAAATCGTGCTTGACTAATCTATTGGAATTTTTTGAGGGAGTAACTGGTAGAATAGATGGGGGAGAGCCAGTAGATGTGGTGTACCTGGACTTCCAAAAGGCCTTCGATAAGGTCCCACATAAAAGATTAGCATGGAAAATTGAGGCTCATGGGATAAAGGGGAAAGTATTGGCGTGGATAGGGAACTGGCTGTCAGATAGAAAACAGAGAGTTGGAATAAACGGCTCATTTTCTGAATGGCAGGCAGTAACAAGTGGGGTACCACAGGGATCTGTCCTGGGCCCCCAGCTGTTCACAATTTACATTAATGACCTGGATCAGGGAGTCGGATGCAGCATTTCCAAATTTGCAGACGACACTAAACTAGGAGGGGGGGTGGGCTCAGAGGAAGAGACCAGGAAGCTCCAGAGCGATTTGGACAGACTGGGCGATTGGGCGGATAAATGGCAGATGCACTATAATGTGGACAAGTGCGAAGTTATCCACCTTGGGTGCAGGAACGGGAGGGCAAATTATTATTTAAATGGCAATAGATTGGGAGAGGGGGAAGTACAGAGAGACCTGGGTGTTCTTGTACACCAGTCACTGAAGGCGAGCATGCAGGTGCAACAGGCGGTCAAGAAGGCAAACGGTATGCTGGCCTTCATAGCAAAAGGGTTAGAATACAGGAACAGGGATACCTTGCTGCAGCTGTACAGGGCACTGGTGAGACCACACCTCGAGTACTGTGTACAGTTTTGGTCGCCTCATCTGAGGAAGGATGTTCTTGCCATGGAGGGGGTGCAGCGGCGATTCACCAGGCTGATACCAGGAATGGCGGGAATGACCTATGAGGAGAGACTATGTAGTTTAGGGATGTACACACTGGAGTTTAGAAGATTGAGAGGGGACCTCATAGAAGTGTATAAAATTCTGACAGGTCTAGACAGACTGGATGCAGAAGGAATGTTTCCCTTGGCGGGTGAGAACAGAACTAGAGGACATAATTTAAGGATAAGGGCTAAACCATTTAGGACAGAGATGAGGGGGAATTTCTTCACTCAGAGAGTGGTGAACCTGTGGAACTCATTGCCACAGAGGGCAGTGTACGCCAGCTCATTAAATATATTTAAGAGGGAATTAGATATATTTCTACGGGCAAAAGGGGTTAAGGGTTACGGAGAGAAGGCGGGGACGGGATACTGAATTAAAGGATCAGCCATGATCTCATTGAATGGCGGAGCAGGCACGAAGGGCCGAATGGCCTACTCCTGCTCCTATCTTCTATGTATCTATCTATGTATCTATGACAAAGGCTGCAGAGAGGTCGAGAAGGTATGGTCACAATCACAGAAGAATTCATTTGTGACTTTGATTTGGACTGTTTCAGTGCTATGGCAGGGCGGAAACCTGATTGCAGAAGTTTAAACATGGAGTTGCGGGAAAGTTGGGCATGGATTTGGGAGGCATCAACACGTTCAACAACTTTGGAGAGGAAAGGGAGGTTGGAGATGGGCGGTAGTTTGCATGGACAGTGGAAACAAGATTGGGATTTTTATGCGGTGGGGTGTGGTGATGACAGAAAATTTGAAAAGGAGAGGGACAGTACCCGAGGAGAGGGAACCATTTACAATATCAGCTGGCATGGGGGCCAGGAAGGGAAGTTGGTTGGTCAGCAGTTTAGTGGGAATAGGGTAAAGAGAGCAGGAAGTGGGTCTCATGGACAAGATGAGCTTGGAGAGAGCTTGAGGAGAGACAGGAGAGAAACTAGAGAAAGATATAGGAATAAACGAGTCATTTTCGGGGTGGCAGGCTGTAACTAGTGGGGTACCGAAAGGATCAGTGCTTGGGCCTCAGCTATTTACAATCTATATCAATGACTTAGATGAGGGGACTGAGTGTAATGTATCCAAGTTTATTGACGATACAAAGCTAGGTGGGAAAGTAAGTTGTGAGGAGGATGCAAAGAGGCTGCAAAGGGATACAGACAGGCTAAGTGAGTGGGCAAGAACATGGCAGATGGAATCTAATGTGGAAAAATGTGAAGTTATCCACTTCGGTAGGAAAAATAGAAGAGCTGAATTTTTTTTAAGTGGTGAGAGATTGGGAAATGTTGGTATTCAGAGGGACCTGGGTGTCCTTGTACATGAAAGTTAGCATGCAGGTGCAACAATTAGGAAAGGAAATGGTTTGTTAGCCTTTATTACAAAAGGATTGGAGTATAAGAGTAAAGAAGTCTTATTGCAATTATATAGGGCCCTGGTGAGACCACACCTGGAGTATTGTGTACAGTTTTGGTCTCCTTACCTAAGGAAGGATATACTTGCCTTAGAGGGAGTGCAACAAAGGTTCACCAGACTAATTCCTGGGATGGGGGAATTGTCCTATGAGGAAAGGTTGAGGAGACTAGGCCTATATTCCCCAGAAGTTAGAAGAATGAGAGATGATCTCATTGAAACGTATAAAATTGTTACAGGGCTTGACAGGGTAGATGCTGGGAGGATGTTTTCCCTGGGGAGTCTAGAACAAGGGGTCACAGTCTCCGAATAAAAGGTTGGCCATTTAGGACTGGGATGAGGAGAAATTTCTTCACTCAAAGAGTTGTGAATCTTTCGAATTCTCTACCCCAGAGGGCTGTGGATACTCAGTCGTTGAATATATTCAAGACAGAGATTGCTAAATTTTTGGATACTAAGGGAATTAAAGTATATGAGGATAGTGCGGGAAGGTGGAGTTGAGGTAGAAGATCAGCAATTATCTTATTGAATGGCGAAGCAGGCTTGAAGGACCGTATGGCCAAATCCTGCTCCTATTTCTTATATTCTTATGAGGGAGTGGTTGAGCAGATCAACAGCTGCCGAAGAATTGTGGCGAACGGAAGGCCAAAGACAAAGTTGGGAGTTTGAAAGTTCCTTTGTACGTGACTTGGGGGAGAGTTTATTCCAGGGGCAGTTGCAGAAGGAAGTGGCGTTAGAAGGGGAATGTGAGTGTTGAGGAATACAAGGAAGTGATCAGAGATAGCCTTGTCTGTGATTGAGATGATGGGAATAGAGAAGCCACGTGAAATGGCAAGGTTGAGGGGGTTGCCGTGAATATATATAGGAGAGTTTATATGGAGTGAAAGGTTCAGGGAGGGCAGTGAACTCAGAGGAGAGAGGGCAAGGTGAGTTGAGATGAAGATTGCAATCACAGAGAATGAGAAGTTGCTCAGTGTAGAAGTTGAGGGAGGAAAGGAGTGAGGATATCTCAGTGAGAAATGTTGGGTGGGGCTTGGATGGGCGGTAGAGAATGAGGATTTTAAAGGGGAGGTGAAAGGGATAGAACAAGGAGAGGTGCTCAAAGGAGGAGAAGGTGCCAGAGGAGTAGGGGGAAAGACCAAGCTGAGATTTAATGATGAGAGACACACTGGCACCATGGCAAATGATGGAAGATATAACCAGGCGGGGAGCCTTCAGTAGGAGAAAAGGTGTTGTCACCCATAGGTCAAGTTTCCGTCAATGCAATTAGTGAGAATGGCATAGGGTACTATGAGGTACTGTCTTGTTCTGGCCCACTAGCAGTGCTGGCAGACTGTTCTTCCAGGCCTACTATATACTAGAGCATATATTAGGATGCTGGCTCCAAGAGACAGCTTGCATTGAAAGGTACTGTGGGTGGTGTTTTTGTGTTGTATATATGTCTGTATGTCAGTGAGTGGGTTGGAACAAGTTATAAAAAGAGCAGGATCGTAGTGTCCCTGAGCTTGGGGAAGACCTCTAGCTTCAACTTCCCCCACTCCTTTGATGGAGTTGAAAGCAAGAATGTCCAGGGCTGTCTTCTCAAAGGGAGTGAAGGACCTGCAACTTCTGTAGCCTCCTTTTATTATGTACCACTTCATTCTGAAAGCAGAGAAGTAGTCTTGAGACTAGTCTTTTAGCTATGAGGAAAGATTGGATTGGCTGGGGTTGTTTACTTTGGAACAGAGGAGGCTGAGGGGGGACCTAATTGAGGTGTATAAATTTATGAGGGGCCTAGATAGTGTGGCTAGGAAGGACCTATTTCCCTTAGCAGAAGGGTCAATAAACAAGGGGCATAGCTTTAAAGTAATTGTTCGGAGGTTTAAAGGGGATTTGAGGAGAAATATTTTCACCCAGAGGGTGGTAGGGGTCTGGGGCTCACTGCCTGAAAGGGTGGTAGAGGCAGAGACCCTCAGCACATTTAAAAAGTGCTTGGATATGCACTTGAACCTACAAGGCTATGGACCAAGTGCTGGAAAGTGGGATTAGGGTGGATAGTTCTTTGTCGGCCGGCACGGACAAGATGGGCCAAATGGCCTCCTTCTGTGCTGTAAATTTCTATGATTCAATGATTCTATGTGTTAAGTTTTGTGGCATGCACACTTGTGATAGATACTTGCGATAGGAAACTGCTGGAGAGCATGATCTTGGCACCATTTTTTCAGATGTGTCATCTTCTTCCACATTTGTAGCCAGGTCCTCTTGGTATTGCAGACAACAGTCAACCTTTCCGCTGGTATTTCAGATGCCTCTTCTCTGGGGTGATGCCTTTCAGTGCCAACCAAGGCAAGCCTCTTTACCCTCCGTGGAAGCATCAGAACCTTAAGGGTACCACATATGTAAATGAGCTTTCTTTACCCATTCATTAGTGAGAAATTGTGTAAAGCATTTTTCACCACATCCTCTCAGCTCATATGAAACAGGAATTTAATTCAGAACATTTATTGCTTTGAATTTTGTATATTTTTCATTCTACAAAGAATAAACCTAGGCACTGTAAGTACAGCTCCCCAACAGGATTCACTTTGCCATTACAGCTGAGTGAGCAGCTGCGGCAGCTCTTTAAATGTCCTACTTCTTGTGTGTGAGCTCCCATAATATTTAATTAGGCAGAAACCCAGATGTTATGGTGGGCACAGCCGTGTGCTACAGGTCAGCAGGATGTCCTGCGCACATCATTCCCATCACTAACTGGCCAAAGACTGAATACTACCCTCAAGGTGATATCAATGAGGTGAAAATTAGGAGTTTTTAAAGTGCACGGAAGATACTCGAGGATCTTCATGATTTTTGAAATGGAGTTAAAGCTCATGGATATGTTTACGTGTTCAGTCTATCTCAGTTTCCTCAGTTTAAATGCACTGCATTGTGTGGTATTGGACCATAGAAAGAACATTCAAAATTCAATCCTTGAACTGTGTTGGCTGTGGTAGCTGATCTTAGTTGGGCAGCAGTAAGGTTGCATCCCCAGTTTAGGGAGGTGAAAAATGAGCCAGTGTTCTTGCCTCTAATTATCACCCAGTAATAGCTACTGAAAGTGCATGTGTTTGGGTGAGGACAGAACGGGTGTGGCGTCGTCACACAGCCTGCCAACAGGAACAATGTGAAGAATGGCCTCTTCGAGCGAATAGCGCGACTGCCACCTTGAGTCACCGCCTTAGGAGAGGAGGGATAAGACAGAAAATCAGAGGGAAAACTGAAGGAGGAGGAAAAAATGTAATGGAGATAAACAACAACTCTAAAGTTAAAAGATAGATTACATTTTGGTTGTGGTTCTTCATCAGAAGTGAGTTTACTGACCTATTTTCTGTGTATTTCCTGTATTTTCTGATGGCATTTTAGGTTTCCAACATTAGCACTTATATCCAAAAGAATTCCCCCCCAGCTATCACACATTCCATATGTAATTGTGATACATATTTGAAAAAGAAATAAAGGGGTACGGGTAAAGGGCAGGGGGAGTAGAACTTAGTGGATAGCTCTTTCAGGAAGCCAGCATGATGGTTCGAATAAGCTTCCTCTGCGCTGTAAAATTAAGTCACAGTATCACTGAAGTTACTTCAGGGAGGGAGAAAAAAATAGGTGGGTCACGGACCGCTCATTTGTATCGGCAAAGAAATAAAATGTGTCACATCCTGATGGCCAGCCCCTTTAAGAAGCAGCAGCGCGGAAGTTGTTTGAAGTTTGGCTGGAAGCTTTTTAGCAACTCCCTGACGTCAGTCCGCCGGATCAGATGTTCTTGACCTCTTTCTTTCCCCCCTCCCCGGCCGCATCTAAGCAGCTTTTTTATTTTCTTAAAACAGCGCCGTGTCCAGCAGGAGCCGAGGGGCAGTTGGCAGTACTGGGCGCTCGCTGCCAGCGATCCGATCACTTGGGGGGAAAGGTAAGGCTGGGTGGCGATCGCACACACGCGCGGGCGCTGTGGCTGCCGGCGAGCTTGGAGTTGCCGGGCCGGGGCGGCCGCTGGATATTGCTCCCGGCGGTCGGGGCGCTCGGCAATGGTCTTTGAGGAGGTGGGGGGGAAGTTCATCTCGGCAACTTCAGTAGCACTGGGAGGGGGGAATGAATCCTGAGGATTATGTGTTTGCGGTCTGACTTGGGATTGTTTAAACAAGCGGACGGGAAGACTTGCTTCCCAGTGGAGTCCAGCATGTGATTTGCACCAACATCCCTTGTTGATAATCTGGGGGAGAAGCGCTGATCCCCCTTGTCTGGCTCATGCCCTGGCAATTCGTAGATTTCTCTCTCTAACTCGTAATGTATTCCAGTTAAAGTTTGTAAATCTCTATCGGCTGACTAGCTGGTTTTGCTCAGGTTAAGGTTTCGGGTGATTTTTTTTGTGTGTTTTGCCCCAGGCAGTGCTGTGCTGGGCTCGAGCTGTGAATGGCGGTAACCGGCTCCCTGCACATTCCCACTTAAACAGTGGTTTGAAGTGATTTGTATTTTTTTTTAATTTTGCGAAGCGCCCTGTTGGTGAGCTGGCCATTTGCTCGAACAATGAGTTGTGAGACGGGCACAATTTCAACTGCACTTCGGAAGTGGTGGTCCTGGCATCCAATTTGCGGCGTATTCTTAAAGGGGCATTGCCCGACTGAAAATGTTACTGCTAGCTTTGCAAAGAATTGGGTTGCAGTGACGTGATTTATAATCTTGATTGTGTCTGCCCTATAAAACTTCTAAATTTGTATTAAAACTGAACTCCTGCCTGTCTTCCCCCCCCCTCCCAAAAAAGTGAGCTTGGTTCTGCAGTGAAAGAAAGACTTACATTTATATAGTGCTTTTCACGACCACAGGATGTCCCAAAGCACTTTACAGCCAATGAAATACTTTTGAAGTGTAGTCACTGTTGTAATGTAGGAAACACAGCAGACAATTTGCACACAGCAAGTTTCCACAAACAGCAATGTGATAATAGCCAGATAAATTTTTTAGTGATGTTGATTGAGGAATAAATATTGGCCAGGACACCGGGGATAACTCCCCTGCTCCTCTTCAAAATAGTGCCGTGGGATCTTTTACGCCCCCCTGAGAGAGTGTGGGTGGACTTCTCCTGAATTGTTGAAGCACATTATTTCTGACGTGAAGTTCGCCTGCCTTGATGTTCTCTAATATGATGACAGTCCTCATTTCTTCATTTAAGCAGAGTGCTAACCCTTGTTTGCTAAATGCAATCTATAGAAGGTATACATTGGGGACGAGTGGTTTACAGAACTCGCATGTGGACTGACGCCAGCCAAATAACTAAAGTGCTTCAGGCACAAATGAGTTGTATCAATGACCTGAGTGATTTATTGAATGTAAACCATCAATGCCTGAAGTGTCTTCTATTTACACAATGTTTATAGAATATCCCAACGATTTCCCGCAAATGCTTTGCTTTTTTTTAGTTTGATGTGTTTTTTTGCTTGTGCTTACTGGTCTGGCCGGAGAGTGATGCATGATTTTGTAACTTCAAATGTATTTCCTCCACGTCAGTTTGAGGCTAGAGCTTGGAGGATACGATCACACAACAGAGCAAGTTGGAGAAAAAAAATCTAATTGTGTTGGTGGTGTGATAGTACTGTTGGTGCCACCATTGTACAATTTTGGCGGTCAATTTTTGGAAAAGTAACCTGTGGCGGGGAAGCCATCATTGTAAAAGCAGCATATAATCTACAAATAAAAACAGAAAATGCTGGAAACACTCAGCAGGTCAGGCAGCATCTGTGGAGAGAGTTAATGTTTTAGGTTGGTGACCTTTTATCTGAATATAATCTACACTTTGGTATTGAATTAACCTTTCATTTTGGGGAAAAAATAATTCCATTCCCATCCCCAATAAAACCACTATTGTGTAAGTTGCGTCAATGAGGCTGCATCACTTATTCTAGTTTTATTGATGAAGCCCAATTTGTGTGCTTGCAATGCTGATCTACCCAAAGCATTCCACCAATCCTTCCACATGTGGCATGATTGTCATCGTTCTCAACAATGCAATGCAAATAATAAAATTCAGTTCTTTTGTATTGCATAAACGCACATTTCACTGCCACAAAACTATTGATGGGGAAAATAATCATTGTGTTAAAGTGGTCATTTAACAAATGAAAAGCAGTAAGAAAGCAAAATTCTAACACATCTACCAGTGTACTCCAAACAGAAAACAACAGAAGCATGAGAGGGTGAGGAGAGCTACATTTCATCTCGGGCAGGAAGACTCCAGTGTGTGGATTAGCAGTAGCATTGTTTTCAACAGAGGAATAAAGCACCAAAAGCAAACTCCTTCATAACTAAACCACTGAACTGAAATTGTAGTTTAGCTAGCCACTGTTTTTTTAAATTACTAGAAAACATAAAATGTTAGAAGTGTAAAATATCCATGAAAGATTTAAAATCAGGATGTATTTATAGAAGGGTTACTCTGCAGATTTTGATAAGACTATAGAAGGATTTTGCTACACTGTCCAACAGTTATAGAGTCATAGGCCTAGAAATTCAGTATAGCCACTTTTGGGGCGGTAAAGTCGGGCGGCCGCTAAAGTTTGCGCCCGGCGCAAAGTCGAGCCCCCTTCGCCGATATTCAGGTGCATCGCCCTAAGAGGTTGCTGCTGCGCTAAAACAGGCGATGCACGACTATCATTAGGCGCTAAGCCGGCAGGCCGGGGCGCTAACACCGGAAGTTGGGCGCAGGGCAGGTGCGGCGAGCTGCTGATTGCCGGCAGACACGAGCTCTTAAAGGGGGAGGGTGGATTTGTTTTTTTGACAGGCCGCGACTAGTGTATTTCTGTTCTGGGGAGGGTCCTCTTCCTCCTCCTCCTCCTCCTGCAGAAGGAGTGTTGCAAAACGGCTGCCTTTTCTACTGCAGGAGTGCCCTTTAATTTGCGCTCCCCGCGGCCCGCCTCGGCTGTGTACCGTTCCACTTCACAGTCGTTCGGGCTGCCCGGCGCACAATAGGGCGGCGCGAGTGAAGTTCCGGTTCCGGGCGCACAAAGGGCGTTGCACGACGAAATGACGTCATGATCTGCGCGCGCAGATGAGCGCGCGCAATGACTTTGCGCCGGCGCTAAATGTCTACTCAAGTTGGGGCGAGGCGCAGATCACGCTGCGCCCAGGCGCTAAGCGCCTAGCACTCGAGATCTACTCCTCCTAAGGCGCTAACGGCTGGCGCAGCCAACTGAATTTCTAGGCCATAGAGTCATAACAGCACAGAAGGAGGCCATTTGGCCCATCGAGTCCATGCCGACTCTCTGTAGAGCAATCCAGTCAGTCCCATTCCCCCGCTCTTATCCCCATAGCCCTGCAAGTTTATTTCCCTCAAGTGCCTATCCAGTCTCCCCTTGAAAACATGGAGTGTTTCCGCTTCCACCACTTCCGTCGGCAGCGAGTTCCAGGTCCTCACCACTCGCTGCATAAAAAAGTTTTTCCTCACATCCCCCCTGTATCTCTTGCCCAAAACCTTAAATCTGTGTCCCCTAGTCCTTGTACCATCAACTAGTGGGAACAGCCTTTCCCCATCTAGCCTATCCACCTTCTGCTTTTAGTCCCATAGCTCCCAAACAAAATTGTCAAATTTTAAGAAGACTATCTTTACACACTTGGGAATTCTTGTCAGCGTGTACTTGGCAGGTTTGAATATGGCTAAGGGAGTGGAGGAACTAGGGAGTTTCTTCAAGGAGGTGATTCTGAATGCAGTGGACCAATATGTACCAATGCAAAGCAAAGATACCAAGCCTGGTTGAAGGGGCCTGCCAAGCAACTCAAGAAAAAAAGACATTTAAGGCCATGAAGGAAAATGGCACAGAATTAAGACAGATTCAATACCATAAGGCATGCCATGAGTGTAAAAGAAAAAGGCATCAGAACGGGAAAGAAAAAAATCGAATTGAATATGACAAGAGAAGGGAAGGATAAATTTTCTATTTCTCGAGAGGAGAAAGGAAAATGAGGGATGGAGTGGGGCCACTGGAAGTGGAATAGGTGAATGCATTTCAACTGATGTTATGCAGTCTGCAGAAGTGCTAAATAAGATTTTTTTCTTCAGTTTTTACCAAGGAGGAGATGGGTAACTTATTTGATCTGTAAAGGGAAGTACATAGAATGTGCAGCGCAGAAAAAAGCCATTTGGCCCAACTAGGCCTTGTCAGTGTTTATACTCCACACAAGCCTCCTCCCACCCTACTTTATCTAAACCGAACAACCTAACTTTCTGTTCCTTCTCCCTCATGTGTTTATCTAGCTTCCCCTTAAATGTGTCTATGCTATTCGCCTCAACTACTCTTTGTGGTAGCGAGTTCCACATTCTAACCACTCTCTCTGGGTAAAGAAGTTTCTCCTGAATTCCCTATTGGATTTATAAGTGACTATCTTATATTTATGTCCCCTAGTTTTGGTCGCCCCCATAAGTGAAAACATGTACGGCTGAAAATTCAGTAGCCTTAGCGCCTCATTTGAGGCGCTAGAGGGCCTTGCGCCGGAGTTATGGCCAGTAGTGAAATTCCCTGGGGCCCTAAATCGGCGTTGCTCCGGTAGCGCTGCACCGGCACCGATGACGTCATCGGTGTGCGCAGCGTCCCGGTTGCCGTGGTAACCCGCCCGAACTCCGAAATTGAGTTGCGGCCGCCTCGCCCGTGGCAGCCGCAACCAGCGTTTTGTCAGAGGTGCCTTACTGCAGTTAGCGCCGGCGCATTAAAGGCCCCGCGGCGGCCGGCCGCTTTCCCGCTGGCCGCCTGCCCGCAGCTCCCTCCCCGGACTTCTCTCCCCCCCCCCCCCCCCCCCCCGGAACAGATGCAAGCCCGGCACTTGTCCGAGGTGCCGGGCTCATTTTTAAGCAGATTTGCGCGGGCCGCGGCCGGGTGCAGGCAGCTCCTCCTTAACGGAAGGAGGAGGCCTGCACTTCCCCAGCCTGCCGCACCGCATCGGGTGCCGCAGCGCCGGAATTGCGGCGCGAACCGGCAGTTAGCGCCCTTTTCCAGGCGCTAAGACCCTTCAGTAGCGCCGGCAGCCGTTTGGGCGCGGCGCCACTGAATTTTTGGCGCGCGCAGGGGACTTAGCGCCGGCACTAATTTCCGGCGCTAAAGCCCTGGCTAAGCCAAAACCCAATTTCTAGGCCATTTTCTTTATCTACCCTGTTAAACCCTTTAATAATCTTAAAGACCTCTATCAGGTCATGAAGTAGAGGGTGCTACAGAGGTAAGTTGTGACAGTATTCACATTACTACCAGCATGGTTGCTAAAAGGCTGTCTAAACGTGAGGTCAATAAATTTCAGTGACTGGACAAGATGCACTCCAGGATTCTTAAGGAAGTAAGGGAGGAGATTGCAGGAACTGCCACAAATCATCCAGAAATCGCTGAACACTTGGAGAGGTGCCTGGACGGGAGAAATGCAGATGTTACTCCTATTTTTTGTTTTAAAAGGTAGAAAAAGTAGCTCGGGAAACTACAGACAGTAAGTTTGATGTCCATTGTGGGTAAAGTTATGGAAACCCTTATTAAAGATAAGATCATAGAACATCTCGATAGAAATTAAAATTATAAAAGATAGTCAGTATGGGTTCATAAAGTCTTGCCAATCTATTTTACTGGTTTTCTTTGAGGGTGTGACAAGGGAGCTTGATGGGGATAAGGCAGTGGATGTGGTGCACTTCGATTTCAGTAAGGCCATTGATGCAGTTCCGTTGGAAAGGCTGGTACTGAAAATAAAGAAAGTGGGAATCAGTGGAAATATTTTACAATGGCTATGCATTTGGTTGACTGATAGAACCCAGGGATGGTGGTACAGGGATTGTCATCAACCCGGGAAAATGTTATCAGTGGGGCTCACAGGGGGTCTGTTTTGGAACCACTTGTTTAATGGCCCAGGATTTGAGGTCAGAAGCGAGGTGAAGTATGCTTTGCACAAGGATTTTGCGATCCCTGTGTCGAGAACTTTGGGTTTTCCGACCTTCAATTTAAACCAACCAAAGTTAATGGGGATTCCTTTGTGCGAACTGCTGTGACGTCAACAGACTGTCTAAGCAGCCAATCAAAACGCAGGATTCTCACCAGATAGCTAACTAGGAAGTGTGTAAGCTCTTAAAATTTTAACTTTTAAAACATGTTAGACAGCAAAACAAAGATTGGGGCTCTCGCATGGGGGAAAGGCAAACCTGAAATAAAGATGGACAAACTTAAAAAAATGTTTTTTTAATGTTATAAAAAAGTTTCTTAATTTAAATTTGTATTAAAATGGACAAATTTCACACTGCATAAAATTAAAATTAGATTTCCAGGCCCTTAACATTTGTTTAGCAGTAATAATGCTGTCAAAACCCCAGTTACACCTAATCCCTTTGGGTCTAACTTTTAGTGGGGAATTTAACAGCGCACTTACTGCGGAAGAGCGGAAGTTTTCATCAGTTTCCCTGATTTTGGATGATTACACAGATTGCAGGCGCAGGGGTGGGGGCGCACAATGCGGCCTGTTTCAGAGCTGTCAGCGACGGACTGCCACTTCAGGATTTCCATATGTGCCTGCGCATGTGCCAAATCCTGAAGTTGTGGTCAGTTTCAAAGGCAGAATGACGGCCAGTTCACCATCACCCCGACCGCAAATTGTGGGCCAACATCTTCATCTGGAGCTAGGACTCACAAGCTATATTTGCACACGATCTTCTTTAAAAAAAATCTTCTTAGGCAGTCCCTCGGAACCGAGGATGACTTGCTTCCACATTAAAAATGAGTTCTCAGGTGACTGATGAGTCCAATGCAGGACCTACAGACTCTGTCACAGGTGGGGCAGACAGTGTTTGAAGGGGCGGGTGGGTGGGGTGCTTGGGTTGACGTGCGCTGCTTGCGCTTGGCTTCCACTTGCTCCCGGCGAAGAGACTCGAGGTGTTCGGCGCCTTCCCGGATGCTTCTCCTCCACTTTGTGTGGCCTTGGGCCAGGGATTCCCAGGTGTCGGTGGGGATGTTACACTTTTTCAAGGAGGCTTTGAGGGTGTCCTTGAAGCATTTCCTCTGCCCACCTGGGGCTCTCTTGCCGTGCCGGAGCTCCGAGTAGAGCGTTTGTTTTGGGAGTCTCGTATCGGGCATGCGGACAATGTGACCCGTCCATCGGAGCTGATTGAGCGTGGTCAGAGCTTCGATGCTGGGGATGTTGGCCTGAGCAAGAACACTGACGTTGGTGCACCTATCCTGCCAATGGATTTGCAGGATCTTGCGGAGGCAGTGTTGGTGGTACCTCTCCAGTACTTTGAGGTGCCTGTTGTACATGGTCCATGTCTCTGAGACATACAGCAGGGCGGGTATCACTGCTGCTCTGTAGACCATGAGCTTAGTGCTGGGTTTGAGGTCCTGGTCTTCAAACACACTCTTCCTCAGGTGACCGAAGGCTGCACTGGCACACTGAAGGCGGTGTTGGACTTCGTCGTCGACGTCTGCCCTTGTTGACAGTAGGCTCCCGAGGTATGGAAAGTGGTCCACGTTGTCCAAGGCCTTGTCGTGGATTTTGATAATCGGGGGGCAGTACTGTGTGGCGGGGGCAGGTTGGTAGAGGACCTTTGTCTTACGGATGTTTAGAGTAAGGCCCATGCTCTCATACGCTTCGGTGAAGGTGTTGACGATGGTTTGAAGTTCGACCTCCGAGTGAGCGCAGACGTCTGCACACGATACAAAGCTAATGAAAGTGGTAGACTGCAAACCTGAGCAGGATTTCAGGTGAGGCAGCATCTGTGGAGAGAGAAACCGAGTTAACGTTTCAGGTTGATGATCTATCGTCAGTTCTGAAACGTTCGACCCGAAACGTTAACTCTGTTTCTCTCTCCACAGATGCTGCCTGACCTGCTGAGTATTGCCAGCATTTTCTGTTATTTCAGATTTCCCGCATCCGCAGTATTTTGCTTTTGTTTGTAGGAGGAGATGATTGCTGCTTTTAGGTATCTAAGTGGACTACATAATATAGACCATGACAAGCTATTTCACCTTGTCCAAAACAGTAGAAGCAGGGGACATGGCCTGTGCATGAAGGAGGGTGGGGTTAAATTCAAAACAAGTCCGCAGAAACATTACTTCAGTGAGTGAGTGGTTAATCGATGAAACAGGCTCCCTAGGGAGATGGTGGCAGTTGATGGTGTTGATTCATTTAAATGCAAATTAGATTTCTTCCAGAAAATCATATTTTGGGAGACAGTATATGAGTAATTTGAGACATGACATATGGTAAGTGCAGCCTGCTTGGGAGGAACAGGTAACTTTGGAAGTATGGTCCCCAAAGCTCTCCAGCACTGGGGTTTTCCTCGACTGGCTCTGTTACAGACTAATTCATAGAAATTGATTGTTATGATTCATCATCAACACCATTATCATTGCATCCTGTGAATCCCAGGTTGGTAGAAGGCGAACTAAATAGAGCTTGATTTTTTTTCCGTCTAGCAATTCCTATGCTTATCAGGATAACTGTTAATCTTATGGGGGCTTCTTTTCTTTTTCTTTCATGATAAAATGAGGTATTGGGTCGGATTTTGCTCTGAGTGGCGAACTACACTTGGACTAGCCCATAGACTTTCTGTGGGCTTTTGCATGGCAAGCTCCTGTCGGCCAACCATCCCAAAAGGGGATCGGGGACCTGTGTGAGCAGGGCAAGCAACGATGTATCTCTTTAACCAATCAGGTTGAAAAATCGTTACTGAGCAGCGCAGAGTCTGAATCAGGAAGTGTCAGTAAGAACAGTGAATTCAATGTTAAATTGGGTACGGAGAGGGAAAGATTGGATTAAGAGAGCGAGAGACAAAAGAAAAAGTAAAAAAATATTTTTATTTAAATAGTTTAAAAAATCTCCAACTAATTAAAAGCTGAAGGTATGAGATTGGACACTTGTAAAAATTAATTTTCAGTTTCAGAGAGGTTGTTTGGCAGTAATTAAGACACACCATTAAAAGGGTACGTAGACTGTAATGGACAAGCCCTACATTTTTTTTTGGCGAGATTAATCTAATGAGGTAAGTACAGCAACTTCACCCCATTCAATGTATTTGAATGGTGAGTCAGACGGCGAGATGCGGTTTTTCGGAAGGTTTTAGAGGAACAGCGCATCTCGGACAGCAACTTCTTGATTTCTGCGTTTAACTGCGCATGTGCGGTCGCCGGATGTTGCTGTCCGATTTCCACATAACTAACGGTGAGCGCTGCTGGCCTCGCCATTACTTTTACAGCTAAATCCGGCCCTATGTTGCACTTATTGCCATGGTGCACCTGCAAACAATGCTGCAGTTTTTCGGGTTGGATATAGTCTCATTTCGATTAAAGAATAATCACGATTGATTAAATATAAAACCTCTTTGCAAGCAGGTTTTCTTGCCGTAATACATTGAAGAAATATGAAAGCTCTAAACATATTGAGCATCGCCATTAATAAATCCTCTTAACTGCCTGCTGTTAACTGCCTGTTAACGTCAGCAGTTCAGTGGGGCATAGCATTGTGATATACATTAAGCATTCCTTGAGGTTTTTTGTTTATTTGTGGGTGTGTTTCCATAAAGTTCAAGTGTTCTAAGTCAATTCTTGTAAGTTATGTTATCCTGTAAAGATAACGAAGCTAAAGAAATGTTCTTTCAAAAGGCAGTTTGACAGGTTATTTTGCGCAATAAGATTTTTGTGCATATGATAGACTAAGAATAAGATATGATGGCCAGGTTTGTGAAATGGGAACTTTGCGAATAACAGTCAATTGTAGCATTTTGCTGCACTATCTCAGAGAGGGAAATGAGGTTGATTGACCAAATGACCCCAGCTGCTGATTTATAGTTTTTGCAGAATCCTGATATTTTATTGCAAAAACACTGGTAGAAATCACACAATCCTATGTAGTAAAAATGGAATTGGACTTCTTTAGTCATTATACTGTAATGGCCCTGGCCTGTGTTGACTTAGCTGACCTCCGCTGTGGCAGTGTCCTCTGGGTCCTTGAGGGAGAAAAATACAACCAAGATTCACACTCCTGATCAGTATCTAATGACGCTGCAGGTAGTGTGTATGTGGACATCAGGTGAGGGGACATGATCCGATGAGGTGGTGATGTCGCTGTTGTCAGATAGCTTGATTATACTCACTAGGTGCACACCTGAAAAGTGGGTGCTTGAAGGAGATGCTGGAGGGAGCCTGCTCTGTATGGAACCAAACCACACCTTCAGGAGTGGGAGGGGAAGAGGAAAGGGAAGGGGAAAATCAGACCAAACAGCAGGAGGAAGGAAAAAAAAAACAATTTGAAGATAGGATCTGCTCCATCATAACTCTCTTGCTTCATTCCCTCCACCACTGTCTTTATGGAAAGCTTGTGTTACATCACTACAGTATGGTTGCTGTGAGCTTTTCTTGTGTTCATTGCTACATCTGACTAACGTGTAGTTACAAACGCAAGCTGTGACCTGTCGGTGGGAACAGAATAGATAACCGCTTTCATCCTAGATTTGGGCTAGATTTGGACCCAGATCTCAGTGGTGAATGGGCACTGTTGTAACCCATTGTGTCACCAGCTCTATTTGCTAAGAGTTTTGTTGCATAGAATGTTGTAAAGGTTTACGATAACGAAGGGAAAGGTTGATTTATACCATGCTGGAGGTTTTCTTTCTTCTGCCTGGCACTTTGGTTTTAACCAGTGTCAGGAATCAAACCTGTATCCATCACTCTCTGCGCTATGTATCATTGGTCCCATTTGCTGTGTTACTGTAGTACAGTTAAACTTTTAATTCAGAGGTTATTCCATATATTTTGTTTCTTAACTTTTCTTGAACTCATTTTTATAATTAACATTGGCTAATTCACAGCAGTTTCAAAATTCTTTTAGAAGTTAGTTGTTTGTCAGCTGAAAAAGAACTAAAGGCTAACTATTTTCATGCAGAGGACAACTGTACATGTATGCCATTTAGTGAAGTACAGTTTAGCTGCATTAAGAAACCAGTAATGACTATTATTTTTCCTATAAATCCCATCGTCAATATTCTGCTGAGACTGCTGCCTGTTATAATCCAAAAATGTAGCTAAAGAAAACAATGTGGAACAGTGCAGCAAAAAGCAGTTCACATTTGCAAAAAAAAACTCTTTTGAATTCATTGCTATGTTCAGAATGCCACAAATTCTCAAAAGAAAAGAATCAGCCTTCATATTTAAATTTTAACTGTAGTGAGTAATTGTGAATGAAAAGTTAAAGGGCAACTCATACATCACTTTGCTACAAATGAAATAATATTTGTCAGTGCAATAGAGAATTAGCTGTGTGTGTGTGTGCGTGCATGTGTGTGTGTGTACGTGTGTGTATACGTACGTGTGTCTAGACTTGACTATTCCAATGCACTCCTGGCTGGCCTCCCACATTCCACCCTACGTAAACTTGAGGTCATCCAAAACTTGGCTGCCCGTGTCCTAACTTGCACCAAGTCCCATTCACCCAACACCCCTGTGCTCACTGACCTACATTGGCTCCCGGTTAAGCAGCGCCTCGATTTCAAAATTCTCACCCTTGTTTTCAAATCCCTCCAAGGTCTCACCCCTTCCTATCTGTAATCTCCTTCAGCCGCACAACCTCCCCAAGATACCTGCGCTCCTCTAATTCTGCCCTCTTGAGCATCCCTGATTATAATCGTCCAACCTTGGTGGTTGTGCCTTCTGTTGCCTAGGTACTAAGCTCTGGAATTCCCTGCCTAAACCTGTCCGCCTCGCTACCTCTCTTTCCTCCTTTAAGACGCTCCTTAAAACCTACCTCTTTGACCAAGCTTTTGGTCACCTGCCATAATTTAGCCTTATGTCGCTCGGTGTCAATTTTTTTGTCTTAAAATACTCCTGTGCAGTGCCATGGGACATTTTACTATGTTAAAGGTGCTATATAAATACAAGTTGTTGTTGTGTGTGTAAATGTGTGTGTGTGGCTTGAGAAGCAGTGGGTTGGGAGAATGTTGAACCTCAGAATTTCAACTAGCTTTACTGAAAGTCAGAGTTGGGCTGTGTGGTGATATAATGGGCTAGAAATTGGGTTGCTTTGTGCCTCATGCAGGAGGGGGGGGCGCTAATGGGGTGCAAATGCCCGGGCGTGGTGCCGCTAACGCTTCCTGCAAAACTCAGCGGGAGGTTAGCGGCGGTGGTAGCTGGTAGCGCCCCGCGGCACTGCGCTGGTGATGATGATGCCATCGCCATGCACAGCGCCCCGTTAGCTCCCCATCCGCAAAGTTGCCTTGCGCCCCCTGATCTATTGCCGGGCATTGGGACCGACGGGATCAGGGGACAGTTTTTTGGCGGTAGCGTGCGGCTGCGCTACTTAAAGGGTAGGTGTCTGGCGGCCATTTGTATTTTGGCCGACTGCCAGCACCTGCCCCCTTTCACTTTTTTATGCGGGGTGCCAGCTGCGATCGCTCAGCCTAGCAATCCTCTTGAGTGCCGGGCTGTTTCCATGGCACCCTGCTCCCTGGTAGTCTGGCAGGGCCCCGGTGCGTGCAGCGCTAGGCCCCTCCCCTTTAATCAGGGAGGAGGCTTGCAATGAAGCGGTGCTGTGTGCCGCCGCAACATTGAGTAGTAGCGCCCCATCCCGTCACTTCATCCCTGCTTTCTGGAATCCTCTTCCCGAACACTTTCTTGCTTCTTTGAAAAGTGTCTTAAAAATCTATCTCTTCCCTCTCAATCTTTACTGTCTGTTGTTTGGCATCCTCTTCTCCCTTTACAAAGAGCTCTCTATCATCAGTGCCAAGCATTTTGTGTTAAAATGTTGTGCACATAGCTGAATTCCAATGTTCTGTAATATTACCTGATATGTAACTTTAATAAATCAAATAGCAAGGTTCAGTAACTTTGTAACAGATGGTTATGACTGTATATATTGAGGGGGGTGATGTAGAGACAGCATTGTTGTTTGTTTGATATTTTGTGTATGAATAAGTATTTTGACACACAGTAGCTGTTCTACCTGTTCTGCAGTGGAGTTACTGACCCCTCTCTACCTCCCTTTTTGGAGGCGCATTAACTGCCTCTTGTAGTGTATGTATCCGTCTACCTTTAAGAAAACCATTGTATGTAACCGTTCACCTTTAAGAGAACTATTTTAGGTGTGGCACTACTTTGTTGGCTTCTGTATACTGTAATACCGACGGTGACCACACCGGTATATAAGTGCTGTGTCAGGATTTATTTGGCAGATTCGCCCTGACCTTCGAATAGTAAAGTCCTGTTTTAAGTTACTCTGGTAGTCTGTGTATTAATTAACTAAACAACTCACAGACTTTACAGTGGTGACGAGTCCGATCGTACCCTGCGGCAACAATACTTCCGAAGCAGTTAACGAGCGTCGAGAAGAGGCAACCGCCCTTGTCGTTCTGCTGGGAGAAAACTCGAGGCTGCAGAACTGGAAAGAAAGAAGAAGTTAGAGACAAAGACTTCCATCAGCAACAGGCACTGACTGTCCCTTCTGCCACGGTGAGGAGTGAGCCGATCAGCACGAGAAGCAAGGCGGCCACGGTGACTGTGAGTAAGGGAAAGTAAAAAGAATAACCGGAGGATAAGGGCAGTGCACTCGACCACGGTTGAGGGGGAAAGGAGCCGGACAGAAGTCGGGTCCAGAGGCGCTGAGACTGGGGCAGCGTGGAGCAAGGAAGCCGCGGTACAGACAGGCTGGGGGACGCAACGGCGTCGTGAGACAGCTAGACCGCGACCGGCGAAAAAGGCCGGGCAGCGACCGAAGCCACGAAGCGCTGCAACCGGGCGCGTAGGCGCGGGAAGAGATAAACTCAGCCGCAGCTGGGGAGGGAAGCACCGGACTGCGAGAGGGCTGGGAGGCGCGATTGGGAGCCGAGTGAGCGGGAGAGGCAGAGCCGACCAAGGGGGAACTGAGCGAGAGCCAGTCCAGCGGCTGAAACTGTTCTCCGTCAACGGGGTGTACCCAGCGCCGGTAGAGCCGAGCGAGCGGGAGAGAGACAGAGCCCGAGCAAGGGGAACCGAGCGAGAGCCAGCCCAGCGGCTGAAACTGTTTGCCGTCAACGGGGTGTACCCAGCGCCGGTTGCCCTGCTGAGAAAAGGGAAAGCCCTGAAGCCGACGCGCAGGCTGTGAACCTGAAAGCCAGCGGCCGTCGCCCGTGGGGAAAGTGTACCCATCCCGCAAGGGAAGAAACGCGGGAAGCCGCCATTAGGCGGGGAAGAAGACAGAAGCGGGAAACCGCCATTGAAGTGGGCGGGGAGAGAAGATAAGCGCGGGAAACCGCCATTTTCGCGGGAACCGCCATCTTGGAAAAAAAATAAATAAAAGAAAATTTAAAGAAATAATTCGTGGTGTTATCAGGAAGAGAGGAAGATGCCTAAGCGTGGTAACATCAACGATTTTAATTCCGAGGTAGAAGACTGGGCCACGTATGTGGAACGCATTGAGATCTATTGTGAGGCCAATAAAATAGAAGAAGCTATAACCTTGCTAAAGTCGATGGGCGCGAAGACATACGGGCTCTTGAAGCATCTACTAGCACCAGCTAAACTGGCGGATCAGACTTTCGATGATATTGTGACTGTTCTGAAGGATCACTTGAACCCCACACCGTTGATGTTGGCGGAACGATTCAAATTCTATGCGAGAACGCAAAGGAAAGACGAAAGCAACGCAGAATACTTGGTCGAACTGCGTAGATTAGCGAAACACTGCCAGTTTGGAGGGAATCTGACAGAGGCATTGCGAGACAAGTTCGTGTGTGGGTTGTCGAAGGAACGCAAAAGCGACTACTCGAAGAGAACGACCTTACACTTGACAGGGCTGTCCTTATTGCAGCATCGCACGAAGCCGCAGCAAAGGGAACTGCGGAAATGCAGCTAAAGGCAGCGGCACTCAGTGTGGATCAAATTACCTCGAGTACAACAAAATGCTATCGTTGTGGGAAGACAACACACGACCAGAACCAATGCTGGTTTAAGAACCAGGAATGTAGGAAATGTGGCAAACTGGGTCACATAGCTAAGGTATGCCGGTCAGGGAAGAAGACCAACAACCAAAGGAAGCCATCACAGGAAAAGTACAACAAGGTACACAAGGTGGCTGAGAAGAGTTCAGACGAACAGAATTCGGACTCCGACCCAAACGGCCAGGAGCTGGGCAGTCTGAGAATTCACAATGTGAGTAAGGAAGCTGACCTACAAACTATCTGGGTCATGCTAAAAATAGCTGGAGTCCAAGTGAAAATGGAGTTGGACACTGGATCAGCTCTATCAGTCATAAATCGAAGGGATTACCACCGGCTATTCTCACATATACCCTTAAGAGATACCAAGTTCGTATTGCAGACATACACGGGGCATAAAGTATACCCCATGGGGAAGATAAGAGTCAAGGTGAGAGATGGGGGTAAAGAACACCCAAGAATGAACTTATACGTACTACCTGAGGGAGGACCACCACTTCTGGGACGGGAGTGGATCAAGAAAATAGACATGGAATGGCACTATCTAAAAGCCATAACGAGTGAGGACTCGGTGCAGACAATCAGCTCAGATTCTGAATCGGATGACGATAAGACCAACCCAAATATGAAAGACAAGGCTAAAATGGACTTGCCGACTAAGGTTGGAAGAACGAAGGCATGCATAAAGGCTTATGCTCCAGAGAAGAACAAAGTTTCAGAACAGAACTCCACCGAACAACGACAACATAGTTTGACAGAGAATTCTGAGTCTGTTCAGTTTACGGACATATCCATGACTGACGAACACCGAGCTCGGACTCAACTTTATTTCAAATTACGACAGCAAGTAGAACAAGTGAGTTACCGTCTCGAACAAGAGATGAAAACAATGAAAAAGTTCTATGACACCGAATGGGAGAATCTGGAAAGACAACAGAAGCAGCTAGCTCAAGCAGAGAGCGACCATAGAGCCATTGTGACCAATTACCGATCACATCTCCCTTATGCTGTTCAGGAGTTAGAATATTTGCAGGAAGGAGCAAATGAAGAGGAATCTTCAGGAAGCCAGGATTTTATTCCCGTTCTTCTCTACGACTCCTTACAAGCAGAGTTTGAGAAGTTGAAGGAACAGTATGAACAGGCCCAGGCTACAATCCTGGAGGGGATTAACTCGGCAACCTCCGAAAAGCTAGTTTCAGTAGAAGCATATGAGCAACTAAAGGTTGAACATGAGCAAGAAGTCCAAAGGCTGCAGGAAATTCTCGATGAGCTCAAGGCCAAGACAGACTCATCGGTAGAAGTTCCATCCATAGATGAGAAATTAGAGGTGAAAGACATGGCAGAACATGAAAGACAAGATGTCCAAGAACTCATAAAAATATTGAAGGAAACCCAAGACAAATATGAGGCGGCAATGACCGAGGTTCAACAACTTGAAGAACAGATTCAACTGGGAATCCTTTCAGTGGAAGAAAAGGAAACTGTAAGAAACACAGAGACTGTAAGAATGGCCCCTGAACATGAGCTAGAGAGCATCAAGGCGCAACTTCTCCGAGCGCTGAAAGCCAAAGTACAAGAGGAAAAGGTGAAAGCATTGGAGGAAAAGGTGGATGAAATGGAGAAGACTCTGATCCACAGTGTTCCCGTGGAAGAGTTAACGGTCAGCCAACTCCTTCATATGCTGAGGGACAAGACTCTGCAATGGGAACAATCTGAACACGAGCTTCAATCTTCAAAGGGAAGGAGTTCGGAGCTCTCAAAAGTTATGGAAATAGCTGAGGTTGCAACACAGATTTTACTGGGATGCCAAAAGTACGCTGAATCACGTCTATGTGAACAACAGAATGTTGAAACAGCTGCTCCAGTAGAAGGATTGAATAGCCCGATCAATCAATCCCCGATGGAAGGGGAAGTATTGAAATCACAAATGAGGTCATTAGTGAAGGATTTGCAGGAAACCCAGGAAGAGCGGGATGAATATGAACGCATGAAGAAGTCTCTTCAGGAAAGATGTCTAGGGAGGGAACAACAGTCGGCTAACGTCCAGTTGGGTAAGGAAGAAGTAGCAGGCCCTCTCGCTAGACTAGTTCAGGACGACACCGAATATTACCATGACCTGTTGAGTGACACGGAATATTACGAGGACTTGGTCTGCCCAGCTTGTGATGAAAACTCCCAAAGTGCAGAAATCAGGATGAAGCACTTAAAGTCTAAGGAACATAGGGAGATGGTGGCGCTACAGCTGGCAGCTGATAAGGGAGCCCCGAGAGTCTCCAAGAAGCAGAAAAGAAAAAGACGAAGCAGAAGGTGATAACCATCTAAATCATTATCACTTCTACCAGATCATGTACGTGGGCCCTACGAAGGGAGCCAAATCAGTTGGCAAGTAGGAAAAATTACCAAGGCAGTCCAGCTGTTTGTAAAAGTCAGCACTGCTGGTTCAGCAGGACGGAAGTTCAAGCTGTTAAGTCAAGGGAAAGACTATTGGATGAGTCACGCTAGCAATGTGAACCGGCTACACCACAGAGATGTTGTTCGGACCGAGTCAAGACCAGAGACTGAATCTGTGAACTGTTCCCGCAGAGACTGAATCTGTAAACTGTTTCCCGCATAGATTATACCTGTGAATTGTTTTACATGAAGTTGAATATATGTTATGTTTAATGGGGGACTAAGTATGTTGTAAGCTAAAAAGGGAGGATTGTAGTGTATGTATCCGTCTACCTTTAAGAAAACCATTGTATGTAACCGTTCACCTTTTAAGAGAACTATTTTAGGTGTGGCACTACTTTGTTGGCTTCTGTATACTGTAATACCGACGGTGACCACACCGGTATATAAGTGCTGTGTCAGGATGTATTTGGCAGATTCGCCCTGACCTTCGAATAGTAAAGTCCTGTTTTAAGTTACTCTGGTAGTCTGTGTATTAATTAACTAAACAACTCACAGACTTTACACCTCTTCCATATACCCCCATTGAGATTAGGGATACTGTGGCAGAACCACTGAATGACTCTGGATAACTGTATATAATTCTCTTTAACGATGTTCTAACACCAGCCTAAACCTATACCATTGTGTTAGGCATTACTGTGTTTTGTATATAGAGTTTGCATATACGGGACGTGGCCCCTTTAAGAGCACGGGAAAACACGGGCAAACGCGATGACGTCACGTCACAAACCACGGGGCTACCCAGGCAGTCCCTGTGGCATCTCCTTTGAGTAAAGACCTGTTTAATTGCTCTCCTGTGTCAATCTCAGTTATTCGTAGGAATTCGTTAATTCCTACAATACCACTTGAAGAACTACAATCACAAACTGCTCCTTATTATTTCTAAGGGTGTTCATTCTAAGATATTACAGTCTAGTCTCACAAGGATTAGGTGTAATTCTCTGATTGTTGTAGGGAGTGGAGTCTTGAGTCCCCAGTCCATACAAAGTCCTTCAGAACAAAGGACAAGCCTAGTGTAGGTACTAGGAATTCAGGTTAAAGCTAAACCATAATGGCTGTTTATTAGCCGGCACTGTTGTACACAATCCTCTACAAGGTCAAATTCATAATTAGAGCAAAGCATAAATACTAGTAGTGTGTTAGCCAAACTGCTGATTATGACCAGAACAATCCAGACCTACCCAAATGTCTGCATGAAATAGAAGCAGCAAAGCTTAGCTTAACACTGCTTTCTCAATCTGTGGAACTCACTCTCTTCCAGACATCATCATCTGAAACTCAGCTCCTTGTACACAGAAGTTTAGAAACAGTTAGTTATCATGCATTGAACCATGATGTTGCAATTTGCAGTAGGCCCTAATAAACCTGTGCCCTGCATGTTGACACCCTAGTTTCTGATAGAGGCTCAGGGTGCAAACACAGACTATTAGCATATATTTCCACAAGAAATCTGTCCTTGTTATAGCTGCTTCCAGCTGTACTCTGTTAAGCAACCGAATAAATAAAGTGTTAATTTGCCTCAGTGATAGCACTGTCCTCTCAAGTCAGAAGATTGTGGGTTCAAGTTCCACTGCAGGACTTGAGCAAATCTAAGCTGACAATTCAGTGCTGTACTGAGAGAGTGCTGCACTGTTGGAGGTGCCGTCTCTTGGGTGAGATATTGAATTGCCTGTTCAGGTGGGTGTAAAAAATTCCATGAAAACGTTTGAAGAAGAGCAGTGGAGTTCTGGTGTCCTGACCAATATTTATCCCTTGACTAACGCCACCAAAACAGATAACTAGTCATTTATCTCATTTGCTCTTTGTATGACCTTGTGTACAATTTGGCTCCCACGTTTGTCTACAAAAGAATAGTAATGACACTTCGAAAGTACTTCATTGGCTGTGAAGTGCTTTGGGGCATCATGAGGACATGAAAGGCGCTATATAAATGCAAGTCCTTTCCAATAAATGAACGCGAATAAAAGTATTCCGCTCCTCTGATTTGAAACTACATCAGAGGTTTTAATTCTCTGAACATGCCAGTGATCCCTTTATTACATTTAAATTTTCTTGAAGTGAACCCATCTGGCTAATGCATTGTCTTGCATGGACTTGGTGTCCATCTGCAGTATAGCGTGGTCTTTAGAAATGGAGCTGTTTATGTGTTATAATGTTGTGTACATGACTACATCTCAATTTCATTTAATATTGCATAAAGTGTAATTTTAGTAACTCAGACAGCCAAGTTCAGTAACTTTGTAATCTTCTACGACTGAGAACATTATAATGAGGGTGTGATGTACCTACAGCATTAACTTGTGGAAAAGTATGTGTATTGGATCAAGTGTTTTGATACAAGATTAGATGTTCTGCTTCCTCATAGCTTTCATTCTAGAACACTGGATTCCAGAGGTCTTCCGTTTCATTGGCGCGTCCAACTTATTGTCATTCAGGCCTGTCACATTCATCCATATAGATACGCAGGTCCAATTGGTGAGAAGTGTAATCAGAACGGCCACAAAATGGCCACTTCAAAAAGTGACTGAACTCGGGAATATTTTCTCCCTCTTTGGGTGAAGGATTTAACTTTCATGGAACACTACTTTCAACTTTTGTCACCCAACATCTGCACTTAACACAAGCCAGTCAGCTATGGAGCAAAGCGCTTCCATTCAGCTTCAGCAAAGGGCCCTAACTCCACTCCACCACTTCCAGTCCCACCACCCAGCAATTCAGAGAGCCTCTTAGAATGAGATACGTGTCCAGTGCTGAATTACGGGCTGGCTCACGCTATCATTTTAATTGTAGCACTCTTCATTTTTGAAGGTTTGTCTTAAGGAAATTGCTTCATATTTAGGTGAAAGTTACGCAAATTTTACTGAGACCACATCGTATTTATCAATTTTTTAGCTGCCAAACAAAATGCTAATAGAAGGAATCTGCAATGTTACTGCTATTGTTCTGAAAGTTCTATGTTCTGTTTTACACTTCAACTGATGTGAGTTAACTGGGGATGTAACGCTAATGCGGATAGGTAGTCTTGGCCGGGACTGTGTGAAGACTGTTGAGTAAGGGCTGTTAATGTTATTGAAAGATTTGGGTCAATGTATCATTTTCCACTAGCATGATGCTTAATGCCACAAGTCTGTCTTCACAGACTGTATATCTGCTGCTGCTCTCCCAATAATCCTGTATCCAGTGCCAACATTTGTAAGTCTTGCCCAATACAGTATTAGCTTTCCATTATTGCTTTGATTTCCTATAGCTGCTTTCCGCTAGCTATTAAATTCAGCAACCCGTTGAGATTTATTTTGTAAATTTGGCCAGAATAAAGTAAACAGTTTCTGCCAGTGATTCACTGACCTGTACCTGGAAGCAGTAGGATAGTTCTATTTTGATTGGAAAAAATAGCTTGAAGTGGTTTAATTTATTAAAAATGTCATTGATCTACGACGCAGCTTTTAGTTTCTGACAACTGAAGGGTCCCTTATTACATCAGTGAGAATAAGCTAAAAATCCTGAACTACAACTTCCGTTTAGTGTCCAAAGGAAGCCTTGCTTTCTTTTGCTGTGAGTTTCTCCACAGGATGATGTGAGGAACATGATTTGAGCTTTAAACTGGGATCTTCTTGATGATTCAATATATTGAGTGCAGAATGAGCAATATAAATAAAACCGAAGGTATATATTGAAAACTGTAAGCATTTGTTATTGTCGCCTATAATTTTAATTGGTATCCTTTACTTGAAGAATTATTTTAAGATGCTTACTATTCAGATGAAATGCAAAGGTAGAGTAAGATCATGTCAACATTACTTTGCCTTTTTATGTTGTATTTTGATCCTAATTAAAATTCTGGGGGGACTCTCAGTACCTTACAGCCTCTGTTAGGTTCATCACCAGCTATGCACTGCTGCAAAATCACTAATTATGCCAGTGTAGGCCTCCTTTATCCCGACCCATGCCAGTTGTGACTCATGGTGGGACACTCTTCCATAGCTGTGGTTGGCTAGCTATTTTGCCCATTCTTCATGTGTGAGTCTCCACAGTGTGGGCTGTTATTTGACTGTGCAGTGCCTCACAGCTGTGCCTAATCCTGTCCTTACCTCACACACACTTCAGCCAGGGTCACCGGGAATGCTGGCTTACTTTTTCCCTAGTCAGTCCAGGAAATTTGTCTCGCCAGTCATCTATAAAATGTCATTAATAACTCTGATTAGTAATCGTATGCTCTTTAAACGCCTCCTGGACCTAATTTGCCTTATGTGGCTAAAAGCTGACTCCAGGATATTTTTCTTTTGCCGTACCGGCAATTTGACCCTCAAAGTAGTATTTATAACATTTGTTCTTGCCAATTCAGTAAAATATAGGCTTGCTATTGATGATAAATTCTTTTCCAGTAATAGCACAAATTATAATCAAATAGCTGCTGTTGTGTCACTATGACAAAGTGTTCATTTACAGATTGCAATTTTAGAACTTTGTGAGAAGGTAAAGGAAGAACTTGCATTTATATAGCATCTTTCATGATCTCAGGATGTCCCAAAGTACTTTGAACTGTAGTCACTGTTGTAATGTAGGAATTAAGTAACCGTGGTAACTATCTGACTTGGCGCTCCAGAACTATGAGCACATATCAGGAATTTAGAAACATGTTGTGCACAATTTCCTGAACAAATGGTCAGAAAATTTGCCATCCGTCTAAATTTCTGATATGTACTTCAGTTGAGTGACACTCCCTACTGGGAGTACAACGTCGGAAAATTACCCTAAAAAATTTATATCTCATTTGTACCTGAGACTGACTGCTGAAGAGTGAAGTCCTGATGCCCTTTTAATGTAAGACAATACTTCCCACCACTTTACCCCATGAGCTCCACTCGCCCTGACTAAGAATGACCCTGGCTGGTCCTGTCAGAATACCCCCACCCTAATGTACAGAACTATGTCATTATATTTGATTGTCTGTGTATGTACCTGCATGTATTGGGTAATCTGCAATGTGCTGTGTAATGAGCCAGTAATCTCACCCAAAATAATAAACAATTTTTCATTTTGATTGGTTTAAAATTAGCAGAAGTTCTTGGAGCAGTGTTATTTTACTCTGGTCCCTAGACAGTCTGCTACTGGACATCCTTCTTCTTAGGCAGTCCCTCGGAACCGAGGATGACTTGCTTCCACATTAAAAATGAGTTCTCAGGTGACTGATGAGTCCAATGCGGGACCTACAGTCTCTGTCACAGGTGGGACAGACGGTGGTTGAAGGGGCGGGTGGGTAGGGGTGCTTGGGTTGACTTGCGCTGCCTGCGCTTGGCTTCCGCTTGCTCCCGGCGAAGAGACTCGAGGTGTTCGCCGCCTTCCCGGATGTTTCTCCTCCGCTTTGTGCGGTCTTGGGCCAGGGATTCCCAGGTGTTGGTGGGGATGTTACACTTTTTCAAGGAGGCTTTGAGGGTGTCCTTGAAGCGTTTCCTCTGCCCACCTGGGGCTCTCTTGCCGTGCCGGAGCTCCGAGTAGAGCGCTTGTTTTGGGAGCCTCGTATCGGGCATGCGGACAATGTGACCTGTCCATCGGAGCTGATTGAGCGTGGTCAAAGCTTCGATGCTGGGGATGTTGGCCTGAGCAAGAACACTGACGTTGGTGCGCCTATCCTGCCAATGGATTTGCAGGATCTTGCGGAGGCAGTGTTGGTGGTACTTCTCCAGTGCTTTGAGGTGCCTGCTGTACATAATCTTCTACAGAACCCATGTTTCATGGAATTTTCTCTCATGGCTCTGATGCAAATTTACAGTGTTCCCAACTGGCATTCTGTGTAGATTTAAAAGGGTAGGTTTTTATAAATTTGTGCTCCTGTCAGTTTTGCATGCTGGGAACACATATGGGCAATTTGGGTGTGGAGAGTAGTGGGCCCTGCAGGGCTTTGCAACCATTATGGACAGAAAGTGCTGCAGGGCATGCTGACTTTTACACCCAAAATCCTGATATATGGTCCCAATACACAACAATCTACAACAGTCAGCACTTGGATTGCAAGTTGTAAAATTTATCTTAAGAAATTTGTATGAGCAGGGATTACACAATAGTCGGGCAGGAGTGCGGGAAAGGCGGAGCGAGGCGCGAGCGGACCCTATTGTGATGGCGCCGATGAAGATGGCAGCTGTCCTTCCGGGCTCTGTGCGTACCAGGCAGCTAAGTGTCCTTTGCTGCTTGGTGCGCTCGGCTCGTTAAGAAAAAAGCATTTCACTGACTGTATTTCACTTGCTGTATTTGGTTATGTGACAAATAAAATTGAAATTGAGAATTTGAGGGCTGGTCTTGGTGTCTTTCATCCTTCCTACACCAAAAAAAAAACAGGGAGCTTTGGTTAAGATTTTTTTTACCAACATTGAAGGCATTTTCTGTTTCTCTTATACCAGTATTACAAGTTACTGGGTTGTAGAGCGTGGTAAAGGATAACAAACTGAGAAGAACCTTGACAAGGTACAGACTTAGCGAACATAGCCTAGCGATCGAAAAAGGCAGACACAGGCAGACCAGGCTACCAAGAGAAGACAGGATATGCTCTCACTGCAGTCAGGGAGTAGTGGAGACAGAGATGCACTTCCTCACAGCCTGCGGAAAATATCAGGGCATCAGGGAGAATTTCTACCAAAAATTCTCACAAATATGCCCTGATTTCAGAAATCTGAATGACAACCAAAAACTCCCATTCCTACTGGGAGAGGAGAGAAGCTGTATAACACTGGCGGCACACTATGTTACAGCTTGCCATGAACAGAGGGACAACCAGTAAACTAAGAAAAGAATATATATAAACAATGCGAATGTATATTTATACACTCAGGGATATACCTGTTTATACACTGTATGAATAGAACTGCGTTTATGTGCTAAACCATGAATGTATTTTGATGCTTTGGCAACATAAGATGTAACTTATCATGCCAATAAAGCGATTTGAATTGTGAATTGTGAATTGTGTGTTTACACTGGGCCTGCAACCACTAAAAGCATATGTGAGCTACCTGTACACAATCTTGTTAGTTTAATCACCTCAATTAATCTATAATGTTTAGTTCAGACCAGAGCATATCTAAATTCTGTCAGATTGACAATGATGACCAGTCAAAATTTTAAAAATATTTTTTAGATTTACTGATTTTTTAAAATATAACATCACTGGTTAGTATAGTCAAAATATGTATTTGTGCTTTGCATATGATTTTCTTAAATGTCAAGAGTCTGAAACATTCAGACAAATTATTAAAAATCTTTTCAGTATTGTATGTTGGGGTGTCTGTGTAATACAATAGTAAATCTGCATCTGTAATTCAGTATTGAACCTATGGGGGCGATTTTGTCAATGGGGGTGCGTTGGAGGCGGGACTACTGCTTGTTGGGTATTAGGCCCCCCTCCCTCGACTTGTGACCAACCCACGCTATTTTCCCTTGATTGACCTTGTTGAGCCCGCCCAGCGGGCTTAGCAGGCCAATTAAGGGGAAGCCGGTTACCGAGAACGTCAGCATATGATGTTTCATCTGTCAAATTTTTGACAGATGAATCGTCATCATTTGACAGCTCTGTGAAGCTGTCAAACACCTACATTCTCTAGTACGATAGCAAAATACTGCAGATGCTGGAAATCTGAAATAACAACAGAAAATGCTGGAAAAACTCAGCAGGCCAGGCAACATCCGTGGAGAGAAATTAGAGTCGACTTTTCGGGTCGAAACCCTTCTTCAAAACTGGAAAGGAAATGAAATAGATCGAAAGAAGTGAATAGACATTAAGAGGTATTCAAAACGAGACGAGATGGTGATAGGACTAGTAAAGAGACAAAAGATGGCTCAGATTAGGTGTGAAATGCACTGGCAGAATGAGAGACAGCTGCCATGCAAAAAAAAAAAGAGGAAAGGGTTGGGGGGGGAGGGAAAACCCAAAACAAAGGGGTGGGGAAAAAAAATAAAAATAAACATAAGTAAAAATATAATAGGGGCCGAGGTTACGATCTGAAATTGTTGAACTCGATACTGAGTCCGGAAGGCTGCAGAGTGCCTAATCGGAAGATGAAGTGCTGTTCCTCGAGTTTACGTTGAGCTTCCGTGGAACAATGCAAGAGGCCAAGGACGGTGAGGTCCGAGTGGGAATGGAGCGGTGAATTAAAATGACAGGCGACCGGAAGCTCGGGGTCACCCTTACGGGCTGAACGGAGGTGTTCCGCAAAGCGGTCACCCAATCTGCGTTTGGTCTCCCCAATGTAGAGGAGACCGCATCGTGAGCAGCGAATACAGTGTACTAGATTGCAAGAAGTACAAGTAAATCGCTGTTTCACCTGGAAGGGGTGTTTTGGGGCCCTGGACAGTGGGAAGGGGGGGGAGGTATAGGGGCAGGTGTTACATCTCCTACATTCTCTGTTGTTTGATGAGTTCTTGTATTCAAGACTCATCAAACCTCTTTTGTGAGCAGAAATTAGATGGCTGTTGCATCTGAGAATGCAGCAGCCATCTGTCATCTCTGCTGGTAAGATGCGGGACTCTCCACATCCTCAACTGTTGAAGCCTGCAGGAAGAAACAAAGGCAAGTAAACATTTTCTATCACTTTTCACTCACCTCACACACTTAACTCTCCACACTTGCCCCCATCACTTACCTTCACAGCGCACTTTTGAACCCCTCCGACCCACTGCTCACCTCGGTGACCCTGGTCGGGAAGCTCGCGTCTCTGGTGGAAAAATGGGGATAATCCTATTAACTGCCTGTTAACTACCTGTTAACAGGCAGTTAAGTGGCTGTAATCCCCATCCCGCCTCCAGGAGACGGGACCCTGCGCAGGTCGGCTACCCGCCTCCTGGGAAGATGGCATGGAGGCGGGTTGGGGGCGGGATGGGTACCCGCCCCCAGATTCTGCCATTTTCCCGGCAATCCCGCCTCCCCAGGGCTAGCGAGATCGTGCCCTATAACTTTGTTCATGGATCCATGGCACCTCATAGTTGGCCATTGAGCCATTCAAACAACACAACATTAGGGTCCAATTAAATCCTCACCTGACTACATAAGGCAGACATTTTTTTAAATTTTCTACTCTACTTTTCATTATTTTTAGCATTTTCCCTTTCCCTTTTTTTAAAATTAGTGTATCTCTTAGCTTAGCCCATGAAAATGCTGTGGGGACCTGACGACAAGTGACATCCAGTAGCAGATTTGTGCAGTTGCAGGAATGACCGTCTGTCGTAGAATGGTGGGCCAGGATTATTCTCTTTGGGGCAGAGCTCTGCCCATCCCTCTGAATCTACCCAATCTTGACCAATTTCCCTTGGTTGGGGGACATTTTTGATGCATGGTGGGCTCCCGGTGGGCTTCTTGTCGCTAAGAGGGACCCCACCAGTGCAAAGAGGAGAATCCTGGAGGTACTGCAGTGGTGGGGACTCGACTGCAACACCAGAAAGATGGCAAGAGGTCTTGAAAGTGTCCAAAAAACTCAATCAAGTTTCCCTCTGAAGGCCTCAGCTGAAACTTAACTTCTTCAACAGGTATGTATTGGAACTGAATTGGAGGGAGAGGAGGCCTCTCCCAAGCCCTCTGTCTCCATTTTGTAACCATGGCAGGCCAGGTGGGGATGGGGTGAAGGGAAATCCCAGTCACCTCGCAAATTGTCCCTCATTCTCGGCTAATTTTGGGTTGGATTGTGAGGGGGAATTCAGCTTGTGATGTGTAAATAAAAAAACAACTTGTATAGGTCTTTCACAACCTCTGGATATCCCAAAGCTTCACAGCTAATTAAGTATTTAATTTTTAAAAATGTAGCTACTGCTGTAATATAGGTAAACACACAATTGCCAGTGTACACTGCACGGTCCCACACAGCAATGAAATAAGTAACCTGAGCATTTGTTTTAGTGATATTTGTTGAGGGATTAATGTTGGACAGCAAACTTTTTCCCCTATTTTCTTTTTGAATAGTGTCATGGGATCTTTTGTATCCACACGTTTAATGTTTCACCCGAAAGACAGCATGTCCAACAGTAAAATTCTACCTCGGTGCTGCACTGAAGTATCAGTATAGGAAGTGCACAACATACTTAGTATAAACTTAATATATTAGAACAGTATTTTTCTCCTGACTGCTCAGATTCTGGCCCAGTTGGTCGCTGCTCTGCCTGAGTTGAATCTCTTCCCTTTGTCCGTGAGTAACATCACAGCAGATCAACTGGCAGTAATTTAAAAAGTACACAAGGGTGTGGCTTGCTATTGTGAGCCAAGTATGTAAAGCATTCAGTGAACACCTCCACATCCTGCCTCAATCTATTCATGTAGTGCTGATGGATGCACAGTCCAATAGAGACTACATTCATCTGAATTTTTCCCCTTGGATTCTCACAAGAAGGTTACATTCGGGATCATTGCATTATGCTGGAGGTTTCAAAAGAGTTGTCATCAGTTTGTTGACTTATTCACCAGGGTCAGCAGCAATACTCCAAAATTTTACAAACCTTTAATGTGTGCATACTAACTGGTGGCTTCGTAGAACTGCAAATGGGATTATGGATTGTTTCCCCCCCCCCCCCCCCCCCCATTTCAACATTGAAGTTTATTTAGAAGTAAAACTTCTGTTTAGTCATAGATGATGCAATTGATAAAAAAAAAGACTAAATCTTTCCGTCAACTGGAGTTGTGTGTCTCTGGGATACTGGTGTGCAGACTTCCTCCTACTGCAGGTATTTGCTGAGCGGTGCACTCTTCAGAATCAGTAATTAAGGTACTTCTGTGCAATGATAGCATTCGTCATGCTGGGCTGTCTATGAGCTTTTGTAAATTATATATTTCAAGATGTAATTAAGTCCCGCAGTTCTAGCCTGAGCCCAAACATACTGTGACGTGAATACTAATGAAAACACAAGGTGGCCTCTTGTTGAGTGTTTAAGTGAATAATGTATTGGTATGGTTTTCTTCCTGTCATTTTTTGATCAAATTACCAAGAACTTGCGTTTATATAACGCCATTCACAACCTCAGGATGCCCCTAAACGCTTTACAGCCAATTAAGTACTTTTGAAGTGTAGTCACTGTTGTAATGTAGGAAAATCTAGAAGATTTCCTGCTTGAAGGATTACAGTCACGCTGAGACCAATTACTTCAAGTTGCAGCATCCATGTTGCATGAATCTTTTCTTGACGAAGATAAATTTCTTGACTAAGAGAAATTTCTCTTAAGTTGCAAGCCAAATATTTGTGAAGAACATTACTGGTACTGTAGTTCATAATGTTGAAGATGGTGATAGAACACTAGTGTGATTACAACTAACATCGAAAAAGTTCATTCAAATTATTATTCAAAGCTGCCTTAATGGTCTAGTGAGTGATGGCAGCTATTGTTAATATTGAGGCATACACACCGGGAGGGCCCAGGCTCGGTCCTCAGCCTGTGCTGAGTCAGCTCACCTTGGTGAGAGCAGCAGCTTGGGGAAAATTCACCCTGATTGCTGCCTGTAAACCCTGCTGGAAAGTGTCCAAGTGTGCGACGCTAACCGCAGCCCAAACTTCCTGCACTTGCCTGCGTGGCCTCCTACCGTAGCGCTGTCCCTAGGAATGAGATCCGAGGCCCAATATCCAGGGTAAGTGGCCAGAGTACTAACAATTTTCAGCCCCGGTAATCCAAATAACCCCTTGTTACGAATTTGGGCCTGCTGAAGATATTTTTGTTGGGCTCGGTGCTGGTGGTCACTCCTGTAAGCAAATCACCTGCCCCTTATATGCTGCAGTTGATGCATACTGCCCAAGATCCACTTAACAATAACCCCCTTTGTAATCTGAACTGGATATTCAATCTTTTCCCATCTGCCCCGAGTACTCTATAATCTTTTTAAAGGTGGACTGAGAATATATTTGGTATGACAAGGCCAGATATTAATCGTTAAGTTGCTTTATTTCACAATGAGTGAACATACAGAACAACAATTATGATTGGACTCGCTTAATTTTCCGGTACAACTTGTCCTTGTGTTGTAATACAAAGTAATGAACACTGTACTTCCCCACATTAGTGGCTCATCTTGCTTGACAGAAACAAAGTACAGGAAAACCGGCCACTAAATAACCGGAACGCTCTATCCACCGGCAAAATTCAGGAGTCGGTTCCGTTAACTTTTATTACTTTTATTACCTTTTTAAACTCCCATTTGTTGCTGTGCAAGGGTGTAGCTGAAGCTATTGCTAAGCTACAGAGACGCTTGCAACTTGTGCCGATTGTTTTGAAGCTGTAAGGGTTTGTTGCTTTATACGGAGCTCTGAGCTCCGTATCTTTTACTATAGCGTTCGGTTATCCGGCATTGTTGATGGACCGGCACCAGGTTGGTCCCGTCCGTGCCGGATACCAGAAAGTTTCCTGTAACTCCTAACTCCCTCCTGGAATCTCCTCCTTTTTGTCTAGTGAAAGCTTACTCTCACAGGTTTCTGTTTAAAGACTCGATGGACTGCCTGTGTCTCTTGCATTCATAATCCTGAGAAGAGTAGAGCGAGCCTTTGGTTAGTGATAGCATTCCAAGCTCTGAGTCAGAGGAGCAGGGTTTGCCGCCTGCTCTAGACAGTCCTGGCGTGTGGGGACCGGAATTCCGGCTCTAAATTCTGGGTGGACATCCAGCAGGATGCTCAGCAAGTGAGTGGCCCCTCCTCATCACATGGGTTGTGGGAGCCCATAAAACCCTCCCACCGTCTAGGACTAACCACCCTATCGGCTGGTATAAAAGTGGTTTCGACCATGGAAGGAGAGTTCATGTTGCAGCCTAGAAGATCTGTTAATCAGCCTGCAAATCCTTCCGCTACTTCACTCTGTTCTCCAAGGGAAAAGTGTGACGGTATGAAAACAACAACGACTACCCGTGAGGAGAGCCTGCCAGACACCTCCTGGGTATGAAGCATTTATCAATTGCCAAGTCGGGTTAATAAATTTCTCAATTTTCTCAAAGACAATAACATTTTAATCACCTTTCGTCTTCATTTAAAAAAGAGAAAGACTCGCATTTATATAGTGTCTGTCATGCCTTGTAGGACGTCCCAAAGCACTTTACAGCCAATGAAGTACTTTTTGAAGTGGAGTCATTGTTGTAATGTTGTAAAAAAAAAACTTGTGTGAATATGCTATGCTATAAAACATTATCCTTTTAAAGTAACTTTTTTTCCCAAATCCTTTCTGAGAAAATGGTCAAATAGTTGCAAAACTTGAACCATCTCCTGCCCCAGGGCAGGTCCCTCGCGTCCGAGCCTTGTGGCTTGCCTGTGAAGATCATACAGTGCCACCATGTTATGGCTCCTTTCAGCCCCAAGGGGCTCTCAAGCTGCATGGAATAGTTTAAGGATAAATGCTGGCCAGGACACTGGGAGAATTCTCTTGCTCTTTTTTTAAATAGCCCATTGGATCTTTTAGTCCCACTTGAGAGGGCACTCGGGCTCCATTTAACATCTCATTATCAATGCAGCACTCCCTCAGTACTACACCGACGTGTCAGCTGCAAGTCTCGGGCGTGGGGCCTGAACCTATGACCTTCTGACTCTGAGGCGTGAGCCAAGGCTGACGCCATTCACTGTGTGGCAGGATATGTCTGTGCCATCTGACAGGCCCTGAATTTGCTGGGCGCCTTTTGTGGCTGGACCACTGTTCTTCCCCAGCTTCATCTTGTGATAATAGCTGCTCCTGGTTTCCGCCACAAGCTACCTTCGCCTGGCCATCTGCCAACTAGATGCTGCAACTGTGCCCCAATGAACGACTCACCTTACCCCCAAACTGACAGTGCAATATGTGGCCTCCCATATCTCCTCCTTGAGCAGGTAAGACACATTAGGGTATTTCATCCTTCAAAGGTGTGGGGCAGACCAGCCTCCCAAACACCTGCTCAACTGCATACCCTCTCTCAGGATATGATGCCCTTTAAAATTCAGTTTGTAAAGTGAGAGATTAGCTTTCTGTCTGCCTTTCCCTTAGCCCTCAGGTGTGGTTGACTAGCTGCAACCCCTCCAGCCCCCCTCAATTTGTACTACCCAGGCCTCCTTGGACTGTGAACCTCCTAGAATTATTTGGTGAGTCAGTTGCTGCCACCCCACGTGCCACCGTGGTGCTCGGAGTTGACCCAGCTAGCCCTCCCCCTGAAACCAGCATAGCCCCTGGCGTCTCTTCAGGTCTGTGGAGCCCTAGATTTCATGCAGCTCGGTCCGAGACACTTTTTTCAAATCCTTTCAGTGGAAAATTGGTCCAAAAATCCCAAAATGTGACACACATGTTCATGTAACTTTCCAATAGCCTGGAACGTCCTTGTGAATTAACTGAAAATGCTCTTTTCAAATCCCTCATTTTAAATGTATTTTCCCTTCCCATGCAATGTCTGATTCTCTGGCTGAGAGAGCGTCGCCTACCTGCACATGAGCTGTTGCCAAGGCTGGTGATGAGCTGAATGCCAGCAGGTGTTGGGAGAATGCTTTACCTCCCACTGAGCGCATTCCTCAGAATGGGCACTTTGAGAATAGTGGAGCATAGTCACATCCCACGGATCCATGCCTTGGGCTACTTGAATCCAAATTGCAACAAAATACTATGACCATTGCTTTACAAATTGCAGCCTAAAGGATCTCCCAAGTCTACATTTCTTTGAAAATATGATGCCAGCTGATCTTGCATGAGTGCATGTACTTCAGAGCCAGTGACCAGACTATATCGGGTGGCTGTGGTACTGGATTGGTGCAGCGTTATTCAGGGGAAAAAAATCAAGTTTAAAAAAAAGGCTTGGTTGAAGATAGTTGCTGGAAAATATTGAATGAATGACTTTTAACTGTTATTTTACAACATAGAACATTTCCAGCTGTGTTGTGTTTTATAGACATATTAACCTTATTGTGTCTGAAGTCTTAAAATTATGTAACTTTTGGGGCTATTTTGGCACAGTATGGGAATCTGACAAATGCTGACTTCTGAACCAATAGCTTTGTGTAACTTTTGGTTGATTGAGGAACCAGTTGCTGGGGCCTGCTTTGGTCTTCTGTTGCATTCACAGGTGACTTTTTTCAATTTTATTTATTTCACTTTTATCCCTACAGTGCAGTATCAAAGGTTTATTTTCTAGTTTGAAAATATAATGAAATTATTCTGCTTAATAATCACATTACAACTATGATCCATTTTCTGCTCCATCCACTGTGATTTGCGATTTCTTGACCTTTTTTCCACAGAGAGGATGTGGAAACAGTTGCATTTTGTTTTTAAAGCAAATTGTATTCAAACAAGTTTTATTTAAAAAGCACTGAGACAAGAGATGCTAATCGGCTTGATGTTGCTTCCCCAAAGAGCAAAAGCAATAAGCAATTGATTAGCCTGCCCTCATACTCGACAAACACCTCATGCCAATTTTGTTGGGAAGCAAGATTGATGTGGGAAAATGTGTTTCTTTTTGTGTTACTGTGCAAAGAAAAGTTGTACTGTCTTTTATTACCATCTGAACAGTGAGGGAGAACTGTTTGGCCACAAAGGTAACCTGCATTGGAACTTTGATGTCACTGAAGGAAGAAGAGAAAGGGTGCCTTTAATCTCTTCTCAGTACAGTCCAGATGAAAGTTGGCATCAATCAAAATCTCCTAGTGATCTGGCTCATTAAGGCTTTCTGTATGCGTAGCATATTCCACTGACTTTTCCAGCCTCCATGCAGATGGGTCATTACAAGTGCCTGTTGGATCAGATGCCAAATCAATATAAAGCTGTCTTTAGACATACAAAGACCCCTTCTTGGGTTTGTTGGAGAGCACCAGAGTTCAAATAGTGGCAAAAGCCCAGAGAATGGCACAAATGAGCGACAACAAGTATTGGCAGCATTTCTACATAAGCTGTCTGGTTGGGGAGTTTGAATATTGATTAAGAAGCATTAACAGTGAAATAAATAACAAAATAATAAAAGTTACCTGTGAAGTCAATGGTTTGTCATCCCTTTTGCCCATGATGTGTGACGTAATAAAACTCACCACGCACTTGGTTTGAGTATAAAGCAAGGCTTTAATCAACTTGTTTCACAACATGGAAGTCTAGTTGTATTTCACTAGCTCCTTGTCTTACAAAAGATCCCTGACAAGCTGGGGTCCATGCCCGAGTATTTATACTCCTTGAACGGCGCCACCAGCTGGCCGTCCAGTGTTATTTCATAAGTAGTTTCTTGATGATGATGAGATTTATAACAATGTGTGACAGACTAGATCCAGGAAACCTGTGAGCTGAATTTGTGGCAAGAAGGAATAGGAAAGCAGGAGAGAGGGTTCCAGCTTACACCGACCTGTCACTGCTATTGAGGACCCTGGAGGGGGCGTCTTTGCCAAAGCTCCTCACACAAAGATTTGGATTAAGCAGTTGGTGGTGTGCAGTCAGTTTGGTATGGAGCATTGAGCTTGGATGTCTATAACATCAAGGTCACTGGCACATAGCTCCTTTTACCATACCAAGAGTGGATGTTTGTTGTGTAACTGTTGAGGAAACCTAGAGTCTTAGGTGACTGCTGCTGGAATATGTTACCTGGAGACTGATATGAGACCACGTGCTCTTGCATCTGTGATTCAGCTGCAGAGGACAAGCAACTGCTGTTGAAATTCCACAACACCAACTGGTGGGAACGTTATTTGATGAGTTACAATTGCAGTCAGGAGGATGGTATCGATGCAATCACACAAGTGCTGCTCAACATACAGCTCATAAGGAGTCACTGGTATCGGCAAGATCTAACGAGATCTCTTTGTCAGTTGCCTAATGACCAAATAGTGACTATCCTCCTTGGTGCAAGGTCTCTTTGGGGTCAAGATGGCTCCAAGATTGTGTTGGAATATTGTAACTGAGTTTAATCCTCTGTGGTACACTCTGAACCGATTTCTGAGTTGGGCAGGTTTGGTGATTGACCAGACAGCTTTATTCATTAATGCTAGGTCAGTGGGGATTGGAATTCTACCTACTTTGTGCCAGACAACTTTGCAAGTCAATGCCCCAGTGATGTTCTTAGCTGTACAGGCAGTGGGAAGCTTACTCATGCTATGTCCTACTAAGCTGTGTGATTTTAAAGAGTTAAACTCTGTATTGGCCCTCTGCACACTTAAAGGTTCTGAAACTTTGGGCTGGATTTTGTGAATGGAGGTGAGTTGGAGGCGGGACAGCTGCTTGTCATGTCAATGTCCCGCCTCCATCCTCGCCTGACCAACCAGAGGGTTTTTTCCCTGATTGACCTTGTTAAGCCCACCCTGCGGGCTCAGCAGGCCAATTAGGGAGGAAGTCACTGACAGATCACGTCAACGTCAGACGTGCTATCTGTCAAGACTTCTTGAAAGAAGAAATGTCAGCGTTTGACAGCTCTGTGAAGCTGTCAAACACTGACATTCTCTAGTTTGATGAGTCCTTGTGTTTAGGACTCATCAAACCTTTCAGATTTGTAAATTTCACATGGCTGTTGGAACCTGTGAAGGCAAAATGGCACTAATCCTTTTTTCTGCCTGTTAACAGGCAGTTTAAAGAATTAAATGCCTTTCCCGCCTCCAGGAGATGGGACCTGAAGCTGTATATCTTCCCGCCTCCTGGCAAAAGGGCACAGAGGCAGGATGGGGGCGGCTTTGCCATCCACCCCCACTTACCGGCTGTCCCGCCTCCATGCCCGCCTTCCCAGGGCTTGGAAATTCTAGCCCTTTGGCTCTTGCTTTTTGGACTTGAAAAGTGGGGTGTATTCCTCAGGGAGAGAGTGCGCACTTCATATCATCAAACCTTTGTAGAATTCTCAGTTGCTTTTCAGTAGGTTTATAATTTTGGTGGCTGACCAAAAAAAAGGGAAGTTGATTATCTTTCAAATGTGGTTTTTCCAAAATAGAATACTGTAATAATGACATTTTTACAACTAAAAAATGTATGTGGTGTGTTGCTGAGCCATAAAGACTAGGGGGGGAAAATTCAGTTGATTAGCGCCTCCTGTTAGCGTCCTCTTAGGGCGCTAACGGGGCGCAAAGCAACTAGCGCCCGAGCGCGGCGATTTTAGCGCCGCCAGCGAAATTGACCAGACTTTTTGCGGCGGCGCTAAACACTACCACTACAATCTCCTGCGCCCACAGGTTGTGACGTCAGTCGAGCGTGCAACGCCCTGGTAGCGCCCCGGACCGGATATTGAATCGCGCCCCCTGCCTTAGTGCCTGCCGCTAGGAATGACGGGTAGAGAGGAATGTTTTCAAGTTGGGAAGGGGATGGGGGAGCGCTATTTAAAGGTGGGCGCTTCCTGCCTTTTCTTGTCAGCAAAATTTTTGGTTTTAGCGCTGTCCTAAGGAGTTTTGGCCCTCAGCACTACTTTTGAGGTTCCTAAGCGCCGAGCTCTTTCCCTGGGTCTATCCTTTAGTGTCTTCACACAATTGCTTTTGAGGTCACTCCAGGCCGAGATTCAAGGCTGCAATAAGCAGGGAGTGGCTGGCCAGCAAGATGGCCCCTCCCCTTTAAGAACTGGACGGCGCCAGTCTGTCTGGCTTCCATGGTAATTGGCATCGCCTGAGCTTCGGTAGTGTTCTGAGGTAACGCCTCGCTCCCTGACGTTTGCACCTTGAGAGGTGTGTAGCGCCTGATTTAGTGCTCAAATCACCTCCAGGGGCGATCGAGGCGAATTTTGCAGTCGGAGTCGATAATTGGCGCCAGGCGTTAAACTTTGCGCCCGGACGATATTAGTGCCCCAAAATGGGCGATACCGAATTTCTCCCCCTAAATGCCCTTGACTTTCTGCTTTGCTGGAAAACTGGTGTATAGTTGACGTTGTGGGCATTGTGCTCTCCTGAATATACTGCTGCTGGCACCAGCAACGTTTCCAGGTTCAGCCTAATTATTTTGGTGGGTGCTGAGAGATTCTCACCAGTGCCAGGGAGCCCACCTTGAGGAGGGGAGGAAAATGGCTGTTGCAGGTCTTGGGAGCCTGCAGCTGGGGAAATGGGTCTGGATGCCTCCAGGGGAGCTGAAGAGGAGAGCTAGATAGGAAACTCTCTTTTAACCGGCAAAATTCAGGAGTAGGTTCAAGTAAGTTTTACTATATATTAGTGGCCGTGTAACCGGGGTTCCTGGATCTGTGGCCATGTAACCGGGACTCCTGGATCTGTGGCCGTGTATGGGGCTCTTGTACCGTGGTAAGTATGCCTCTCTGTAATCCGGATTTTTTGATCAACCGGCACCGCGCCGGTCCCGTCGGTGCCGGATAAAAGAAGAGTTTCCTGTATCTCAATACAAAACAACACCTCAATAACCGGTAATCTTGCCGATTCTACCATACATTTAACGGAACATTCTGTAGGTGAGTACCCAATTCTACAGTACATTTCTTGATTTTTTATTTTTGTGCGTGTTAAAAATTGCCTTGGTAGGTATACCGCTCTGTTATCCAGAATTTTTCATCAACCGGCACCATCCTGGTCCCATAGGTGCCGGATAAGAAAGAGTTTACTGTAGTTTAAAGTATTAAAAATGATTTTGCACTCCAAAACTATAAATCACTCCACGATCAATTGCACTCCTTTAGGAGTCCTTTTAAATTGTAAAGGTGTTCCCACCTGCCATAGTGACATTGAACGCTGGGAACACACTGGCATTCATCAAATGTGATGTGTTTTGGCAAATGTGATGTATGATGCTACTCTATCATTACTGGCCATTTTGAATATGTGAGTCGACATATCTAATGTTGTTAGTTCTGGTGGAAAATTCTGGAAGTGAATATGATTGGCAGGGAGCCGACAGAATGGTTCTACAGACACCTTCTTGCCCCAGACCCATCCAAAATTCGGCAGAAAGCGACTCCATATATGTTGAGTTGATTGGTCTCGCCTGAGGCACTGATGAGGTTACCACAGTTGGCCTCAGTGCCAATGGTTGGAAGGGGGGGGAAAAAATCAGTCCGCATTCTCGCTCCTGATCCAGCGACACCCTCCCCACCCCCCCACCCCCCTCCCAGAAAGCACATTGGTGGGGACATTGGGAGAAGTCTGGCATGGCAATAATGTGCTTCGTGGTTGTAGAAGTTTCCCTGCGCACATTGTCGAGGCTCACCCATGATGGATGACCATGTGGGTGAGGTATTGGAGGACTTTCGGTGCTTGTGGAACCATACTCGAGCACTGGCATTAGCCTGGGAGAAGAAACTGGAAAACATGGACAATGTAGTATTCATGCACTGCAACTTGAAGTAAATCATACGCTGTTTCACAGAATGGTTACAAAACTTCACTTCCCCACATCAACTTTCACCTCGCTGTGAGTGACATAAAGTGAACTGCCGGGATATTCCCTGCAGTTGGAGCACTAGAGGGGTCCCTGCAGCTGGAAGTGATCATCTTTGCAGCAGATGTTTGGTCAGTGCATGGGCATGCTGTGGGGCTGTTTGAACGGTGTTTCTTCCTGTTGAATGTTACAGTAATGACCATAGGGAGAGTATGAGCCACGAGGAGGAAGAGAGGTAATTATCCTTGATTAATGAAGATCTTTGAAATTCAAATGGGACTATCTCTTCTTAGATGTTTAAAAATTCTCAGTGGCTTTACCTGCAAAGAGAAATTTGTTGTTAGGCTTGTGGTAATTGTGTACCTTCTAAGTTAAACAGCGTGTAGGTGCTCAATATAGTAAGGTAATTTTCCTTTGTCTTTGCAGTACTAATGAGCTCATATGTAATCCCATTTCCTAGTAAACAAAAATGGGATGTAGTGCAAATATTGCTTAATGTGCATATTTATGTCTAGGTTTGATAAATGGTTTTTTGTTGTCTAGCTGCAGATTTAATAAAAGCTGCATGTGAAATGAATATTTTGCTCAATTAACTGTAAATTTTGAAGTTCCTGCGTAAATGTGCATCTGCATTCTTGTACAAATCATGGAATAATGACCCCAATTGAATATGACCACATGATTCCTGCTACCACAAACTGCTGGACAATATTGCAAAGCTTGTTTATCATACATCTGGGTGATCCTCTTGTGGAACCTGGTGGGGTGGGGCGGGAGGAGGAAAGGAAGGATCTTTGTAACTCCGATCTGACCTTGTCCCGTGGGAGAGGTACGGTATGGAGGAATAATTTTAAAAACCTAGACAAATTGAAACTTCCTGTACCTACATGTTCTGTTTCCTGTATTAGGATGGTGGTTGGTGGTTTAAGAAACAAGAGGGCGGGGCCACCAGAGATTGTAAAATAATCAGATGCAGGCTTTTGCACAAATTCTCTCTTTTCTCTCTCTTTCTAACTTTGGTTGCTAATCTTCTCTGTATTGTTCCAATTTTAGTATATGTGCTCTGTTTGAGGCGTTTTTAAAACTGAATGCATATACAGTACTAGGCTGTAGATTTGTTGACAATCAAATATGGGTTTAATGCAGCCTGTATGGAGTGAGAAAACTAATTTCACCCCCACAAGACACACTTCAGAACAATGATTATAAAGTGCTCCTGTGAATACTGACGCGTTCTCAGGGTCCCCGCCCTAACCTCTGGACGGCAGGGCCAGCTACCCAAAGGAAAATAGTGTTATTGTGGCAGAGCCACCAAGGGGTTCTTATATTGTTGTACATAATTGCCTGTAACAAAGTCAATCGGTATCTGTATTCGTTTGCTGCATGTTAACAGCGCGGTCTCTAAAGGGTTAAGACCAAGCGCGATGATGTCATCACGTGGGTCACGTGACGTTCCCAACGGCGGGAAACGTGATGACGTCAGACTGAGGAGCCTCCCCTCTCAGTCCTCGTGTAGCCAGCTTTAAGCAAAGACCTGTGTTTGAGTTCTCCTGTGTTTTTGAATGTTACTTCCACCAGTTTGCATTAAACATCGTTTTGGTTAGCTGATTGCCTCGCTCTTAGTAATTTTGTCAGGAATTCACGAATTCCTACATTATTATTACAGAAAATGTGTTTTAAAAAAATTATTATACAGCAACAGAACCAACGTGCTAGTAGGTGGGCATATACAGAAAAAATGTTGAGTACAGAATTCTCGACACCGTTCTTGTGGCATGTAGTACATCAGTCAAATTGACCTTCTGGATGCCTCTTTGATAACCTGTGTTTTAGATGCGCAGTAATCTGGCTCTAAGAAAGGAAGAGAGATTGCTGTAGTAATAAAAACTGCAATGTTAGGTGCTGATTAATCAAAATATTACATAGAATCATAGAATAGTACAGCACAGAAGGAGGCCTTCAGCTCATCGAGCCTGTGCCGGCTCTTTCAAAGAGCAATCCAGTTAGTGCCACTCCCCCGCTCTTTCCCCATATCCCTGCAATTTTTTCTCCTGCAAGTATTTATCTAATTCCCTTTTGCAAGCTACTATTGAACCTATAGCCACCACCCTATCAGGCAGTGCATTCCAAACCCTAACCATTCGTTGTGTAAAAAAGTTTTCCCTCATGTCAATCATCTTCAATCTGTGCCCTCTGGTTACCGACTCTTCAGCCATTGGAAAGTTTCTCTTTAAAATCATGAAGGGTTTAAGATAGATTAAATAAGCACCTCTATCAAATCTCCTCTTGGCCTTCTCTGCTCTAAGGAGAACAACCTCAGCTTTTCCAGTCTGTCCACGTAACTGTAATCCCTCATCCTTGGAAACGTTCTAGTAAATCTCTTCTGTACCCTTTCCAAAGCCTTGATGTCCTTTCTAAAGTGTAGTGCCCAGAATTGGGGACAATACTCCAGCTGGGGCCAAACTAGGGTTTTATATAGGATTAGCATAACTTCCTGGCTTATGTACTGTGTCTCTATTTATTTATAAAGCCCAGGACCCCATAGGCTTTATTAACTGCTTTGTTAACCTGTCCTGCCAGCTTCAAAGCTTTGTGCACAAACAGCCTCCAGGTCTCTGATCTTGCACCCCCTTTAAAATTGTACCATTTAGTATGTAGGGTCTCTCCTCATTCTTCCTACCAAAATGTATCACCTCATTTTTCTGCGTTGAATTTCATTTGCCATGTGTCTGCCATTCCACCAGACTGCCTATGTCCTCTTGAAGTCTATCACTATCTTCCTCACTGGTTACTACACTTCCAAGTCTCGTGTCATCTGTAAATTTCGAAATTGTGCCCTGTACCTCCAAGCCCAAGTCATAGTCATTAATGTACATCAAAACAGCAGCGGTCCTAGTACTGAACCCTGGTGAACACTGCTATATACCTCCCTCCAGTCCAAAAAACAGCCATTCACCACAAATCTCTGTTTTCAATCCCTTAGCCAATTTTGTATCCATACTGCTACTGCCCTTTTATCCCCAGGGCTTCAGTTTTGCTAACAAGCCTAATATGTGCTACTTTAACAAACACCTTTTGAAAGTCCATATACACAACATCAACTGCACTGCCCTCATCCACCCTCTCTGTTACCTCATCAAAAAATTCAATGAAGTTAGTCAAACACGATTTGCCCTTAACAAATCCATGCTGCCTCCTTTATTAGTGCATACTTGTCCAAGTGGCTGTTAATTTTCTCCCGGATTATTGTTTCTAAAAGCTTCCCCACCACCAACGTTAAACTGACTGGCCTGTGATTGCCAAGTTTATCCTTCTCCCCTTTTTTTGAGCATGGGTGTAACATTTGCCATCTTCCAGTCCTCTGGCACCATCCCTGTATCTAAAGAAGATTGGAAGTTTGTGGCCAGCACCTCCACAATTTCTACCCTTCCCTCAGCAACCTCAGATGAATTCCATCCGTACCGAATGAATTATCCAGTATTGCCAGCCTTTCTAGTACCTCTTTATCTATTTTTTTTATCTTGTCCAGTATCAAGACAACCACCTGTTTACTGTAGCTTTGGCAAAGTCCTCTTGCTTGGTAAACACCGATGCAAAGTACTCATTTAGTACCTCAGCCATGCTTTCTTCCTCTGCTGTTAGATCTCCATTTTGGTCCCTAATCGACCCCACCACTCCTAACAAACCTTTTACTGTTAATATGCCTATAGAAGACCTTTGAATTCTTTTTTATGTTAGCCACCGATATATTCTCGTACTGTCTCTTTGCCCCTCTTTCCTTTTTCACCTATCCTCTGTGCTTTTTATATTCGGCCTAATTCTCCCTTGTATTATGAAGCTGACATCTGTCATACACCCCCTTTTTCTGCTTCATCCTACTCCCTAACTCCTTCGTCACCCAGGGAGCTCTGGCTTTGGGTTCCCTCCCTTTCCCCACTGAGAATGTACCTCAACTGTACTCGAACCATCTCCTCTTTAAAGGCAGTCCATTGCTCCATTACATTTCTGCCTGCCAGTCTTCAATTTACCCAGGCCAGATCCCTTCTCAGCTCGCTTAAATTAGCCCTCTTCCAGTTAAGCATTTTTATTCTAGATTGCTCCTTGTCCTTCTGCATAATGAATCTAAACCATTGTGGTAAACCACTTTTATCGTTCACTATCGTTACACTATAGTTATCACTGTTATATCGTTACTCTATGGTTATCACTGTTCACACTGTTGTATCACGATACGAGGTCGCCTCTTGTCACGCTGTTATACCTGGGCTGACCTCTGCTGACTCCGCCCACGGCTCCACCTACCTGCCCAGGTATAAAGGTGGTCGACTGGCTGGTATTCCTCCTTGTTGGATCCGATCACCCACGAGGGTGGGCTCTGTTATTTAGCCAATAAAAACCTATAGTTACTTTCTTAACTCGTCGCTTTTCATTGGATAAATTGATAGGTATATCAACCATACAATATTATGATCAGTATTCCTGAGGTGCTCCCCTACTGTGACATTCTCCACTTGACCATCTTCAGTCCCCAGGACTACATCCAGCAATGCCTCCTTCCTCATTGGGCAGGAAACATACTGATCAAGAAAGTTCTTCTGAACACACTTCAGAAACATTGGAAAATTTTTAATTTTAAAATGCATTGTGGTTTTGGTTGATGTCACTTGGTAAATTAATTTGAAAACCTATAAATTTGAAAACCTATATTAAGGGTAGGAGAAAAAAAAAAGCAGACAATGTGGTAGTAATATTCCACTTAAGTGCTCACCGCCCGTGAACACTCTGGGCTCGATTTTGCCAGCCCTGGGGAGGCGGGCTTGGAGGTGGGACTGCCGGGAAAATGACAGAATTTGGAGGCGGGTGCCCAACCCGCCTCCATGGCATCTTGCCAGGAGGTGGGTAGCCGACCCGCATCGTGTCCCGCCTCCTCGAGGCGGGAAGGGGATTAATGCCAATTAACTGCCTGTTAACAGGTAGTTAACAGGCAGTTTTTTGGCTAATCCCTATTTTGAGCCCCGAAGTGTGGGCTTCCCGACGGCTCCGAACCTCGCCAGGGTCAGCGTGGCGGGCCGGGGGTCGGAGGGACTGAGATGTCCAGTGTGCAGGTGAGTAATGTGTGCAGAGGTAAGTGTGTAAAGTGTTTTAATAAGTTTTACTTCCCTTTACTTCTTCCTGCAGGCTTCCTCCCTTCAGGTCTCGGGAGTCCCTCAGCTCACCGGCACAGAAAGCAGAATGGCCGCTGAACTGTCAAAAGCTGCAGCCTTCTGCTTTCTGGTCAGGAAGGCTTTGTAATTGAGTCTTGAGTAAAGACACAACTTAGAAGACAGATTGTCAGTGTTTGACAGCTTCACAGAGCTGTCAAACGATGACATTTCATCTGTCAAAAGCTCTTGACCAATGAAACGGCACTCGCTGACGTCATCTGTAACTGGCTTTCCCTTAATTGGCCTGCTAAGCCCACTGGACGGGCTTAACAAGGTCAATCAAGGGAAAATAGCGTGGGTTGGCCACAAGTCGATGGAGGCGGGACTAAAACCTGACAAGTGGGAGTCCCGCCTCCAAAAGCTCCCCATTGACAAAATCCAGCCCTCTATCTTTTCAAACGACTGCTCCATCTCTCTTTTCCTCTCCAAAATCCTTGTCCACCAAATTTGGGTTCATCTTTTCTGCCAACTCCTCATTTGAATCCCTCTACTCTGATTTCTGCTCCTGCTATTGCACCAAAATGACCATGGTGAATTATCCTTCCTCACCCACCCTGCAGCCTTTGACATGTTTATCACACTGCCCTTCTCCATTTTCCAGCTCAGTGGGACTATGCTCGCTTGGCTCCACTCTTACCTATCCGATCGTAGCCAGGGTATCTCCAGCAATGGCTTTTCTTCCCACCCCCGCACCGTTGCCTCCAGAATTCCTTTCCTTTTCCTCATTGCATGCTGCTATTTGGTGGCGTCATCTGCATGGGGTGAGCTTCCATTTGTATGGTGATGTCACCCAGCTCTACCTCCAGCACTTCTCTTGATCCCTCTACTGCCTTTGTGTTGACAACTGCTTGTCTGATGTACAGTCTTGGATGAGCGACAATTTCCTCCAGTTAAACATTGTCTTTGCCCCCCACTGCAAACTTTGTAAAATTGCCATCGATTTCCCCCCCCCCCGCCAACTTACCCCAAAGAGTCTAAAATATATAATAAATAATACTTAATGTTAAGAGCTCATTAAATTTTATACAAAAATATATCTGTTTCTTGGTATCTTTTATCTTGTGCACTGCCATACAACTTTTTTTTTCACAAATGGGAATTTCAGCAATATCTTATTTCCAGGACTTTAATATATCTCACAAGCTACTTGCCTCTTTACTTTTGAATTCTGGTCTGTCTCCAAAGGTTCAGCTCAGATTAATTTTTAACTTACTGTGTCTCTCCACCGATTACACAGCTTTTGCTAGCCTCATTGAAATTTTTGTTTGTTTGCTTTCTTTGTCTTTGATTTGATTAAAATAGGTAGAATTGAATAGAAATGACAACATGGAAACGGACCATTCGGTTCAACCGATCCATGTTGACATTTATCCTCCACATGAGCAGTATTCCTAATCCCATGTGACTGCCATGTTCACATATCCCTATAACCTCCTTTCCTTCAACCATCTATCTAACCTATTCTTAAAAGTTAAGGTGGTCTGTGCTTAAACTCTGAGTGCATTCCATAGCCTCACACCCCTCTGGATAAAAGTCCTTCTCCTGCTCTCCATCCTAAATCTCTTTTTATTCCCCTTTTTTCTAGACCCCCTTAGCCACTGGAAACCGTGTTGTTTCTATCTACCCAGCTCCATCCCCTCATAATTTTAAACACTTCCCTCAAATTACCCCTTTAATCTCCTCTTTTCCTATGGAAACTGCCCCAATATTTCCAGTAAGCCTAGTTTTGCAGTAGCTGAGCTGTTTCATCAGGAGTCTTTCGAGCAGTCAATGGACCAACTACAGTTCGAGTGGATGATCTATCTCACCACTGTTCAAGCTGGTCGTTGATTGTTTAACAAGTAACATCGTTTAGATTTTGAGGTTTGGGGGAAAAAAAAGCTGGCATCTTAGGACAGAAGGTTGTGGCTGAAAGTTCCCTATCAGGGTTTGAGCGAGTAATCTGGGCTGACACTGTGCAGTATTAAAGGAATGGTGTATGGTTAGAGGTACTTTAGATCAGACATTAAATTGAGGTTCGATTGGTTTACTCTAGTGGTGCGGGGGAACATTAAAGGTCTCGCGGCAGGGATTCCTCAAGGTGCCCTAGCCAACATTCTGACCATACTTCAATATGACAAGGCACTATTTTAATGTATGTATTTTGCTTGTTACAAAATATTGGAATAGTTCAGAGCTGATTTTAACCCCGCCTGCCCAGCGGGAATGAGGCAGGCACGTGCTTAAAATGGCCAATTCCGCCCCCTCCACGCCCCCGGGTGCGAATTTGGACTCGCCCACCTGCAATCCTGGATTACGCCCCCACCCCTGCGATCTCGAATTCTCCCCCCCCACCCCCCCCGCCCTCTCCGTGACCTCGGATTCTCCCCCCCACCCCCGCGATCTCAGATCCCCTCCCCCGCGATCTTGGATTCTCCCCCCCCCCCCCCCCCGTGATCTCGGATTCTCCCCCCTCCCCACCGCGATCTCGAATTCTCCCCCCACCCCCGCAATCTCGGATCCCCACCCCCGCCCTCCCCGTGATCTCGGATTCTCCCCCCTCCCCATCGCGATCTCGAATTCTCCCCCCACCCCCGCAATCTCGGATTCTTACCCCCGCTCTCCCCGTAATCTCGGATTCCCCCCCCCCCGTCCCGCGATCTCAGATTCTTTCCCCCCCCCCCGCCCCCGCGATCTTGGATTCTCCCCCCTCCCCACCGTGATCTCGGATTCTTCCCCCCCCCCCCGCCCTCCCCGTGATCTCGGATTCTTCCCCCCCCCTCCCCGCGATCTCGGATTCTCCCCGCCCCCCCCCACCGCGATCTCAGATTCTCACACCGCCCCCCCCGCAATCTCGGATTCTCCCCCCTCCCCCCGATTTCGGATTCACCCCTGTAATGTATTATCACATGGTTTGGTATGAGCATGCTCAGTTCGCTCTGGCCTAATACACAAGCACATGGACTAGCAACTCATCGTGTCTCTGTCCTTCATTTGTTCCGTCCAAGTATATTACCACCCCCCCGCCCCCCACCCTCACCCCGATCTCTGATTTCCCCCGTCTGTGATCTCCAACCTGTACATCCAGGTTTTCTATCTGGAAATCGACCCCCCCCCCCCCCCTTTATGCAGCCGAGTAAATATTGGGGCTATAATATCTATCCAGCATACAAAAAGGAAAATATTGCAAAGCCTAAATAGGGATCATGGCTGAAATGGCCTCCTTCTGTGCCGTAAATTTCTATGAAAGAGTCGAAAGCTAATTGCTGTGAAGTTCGAAGCTGTTAAGTCCGTGAATGATTGAGACACGGACTAGCAGGAGAGAAACAAACAAGTCTTTACTAGTGAAAGGCATAAACGAATCTAAACAACAGAGGCTCTCTAGCGCCTTTTATACAGGGGTGGTCACTGCCGGTACTGCAGTCTGAGACCAGTTATTCTCTTAAAGGTACATACACAACAATTCCTCCCCTTTTAGATAAACAGTACATAACATTCATTTAACAACTAATGATAACGAATTACAATCACAATTACTGTTGCTAGATACATTGGTTAAGTTTGAGCAATTATAAGTTCAGTCTTTGAGGAGGCTTCCTAATTCTGTCTGGATAACGCCTCTTTGGAGTATCAGGTTCTTCTGGCAAGGTTGAGTTGGAATCAATGTCATTGTTTGGTTCATCTGCTTCCAATATTCCCGGTTCTGCGGTAGCTGCAATTGGAACGTCGATTTCATTACCAGGTGTATCAAATCGTGGTGTGGAGTTGACGTTTTCCAGTGACTCTAGAATCTGGTCAGCATGGCGTCTTACAATGCTCTCCCCAACGTCCACGGTATACATGAGAGGTCCTTGTCATGTACAAATCATTCCTGGCTGCCATTTCTCAGTGCGGTAGTCCCGGGCCAAAACTGGTTGACCTATCTTAAAACTCCTGGTCGGCCTTTCATTCATATTCTGAAACTGCCTGTTCTCCACATCTCTTCGGACGTTTGGCTTAACCAAATCCAAGCGGCATCGTAGTCTTCGATTTGAAGAACATCATGGCTGGAGTTTGGTTGGTAACCGCATGTGTCGCATTCCGGTAGGCAAACAAGAAGTTGTCCACCTTGTGATGTAGGGGTATATCTTCATTACACATTGCCTTGATAGCCTTCTTGAATGTTTGGACAAACCTCTCGGCCAATCCATTAGTGGCTGGATGATATGGGGCAGATGTGTAATGCTTAACACCATTGTTCTTTAAGAACCTCCGGAACTCTTCAGACACAAACTGTGGTCCATTGTCAGAGCAAATCTGTTCAGGCAGCCCATTCCTGGCGAATATGGTTCGTAAAACTGTGATAGTTTTTTCCGTGGTGGTTGAGGACATTTTTATTACCTCTGGCCACTTTGTGCATCCACCGCAATTAAAAACATCGAGTCCATGAAGGGACCAGCAAAATCAATGTGCACCCTTTCCCATGGAGATGAGGGCCACTCCCATGGATGCAGAGGAGCTTGTGGTGGGGCGTTTTGGACCTTCTGGCATCCTGCAGAGCTCTTGGTCATCTCTTCGATTTCTCTATCGATTCCCAGCCACCACATAAATGCTCTGGCTAAGCTCTTCATTTTTACCCCACCCAGATGACCCTCCTGAAGCTCATTGAGCACTCTATCCGTCAACTTAGGTGGAATTACTACTCTGGATCCACACATCAAGGTTCCTCTGCACACTGACAGCTGTTCTCTTCTTGACGAAAATGCTGGCAGCAGTGGTTCGCCATGTGCTGGCCATCCCTTCACCATTAAATCATAGACCCGTGATAGTGTCGGGTCATTCCGTGTTTCCTTTTCTATGTTTGCATTCGTCACAGGGAGACATTCGACTATGGTCGAGTGGAATAACTCCATTGGATCCACTGCAAGGTCTTCTTCTTCCACCGTCGGCAACGGTAGACGTGACAATCCATCAGCATTTCCATGCTGTTTAGTTCCTTTGTACTCGATGTCATATTGGTGTGCCCCTAGGAAAAGGGACCATCGCTGCAGCCGTTGTGCTGTCATTATCGGTACGCCCTTCTGAGGGTTGAAAATGGAGACAAGAGGTTGATGATCGGTTAGTAGAGTAAATTTTTGACCGTGCAGATAGTGATTGAACTTCTTCACCCCCCACACTAGACTGAGGGCCTCTCTGTCAATCTGAGCGTAGTTACGCTCGGCAGAAGTTAACGAGCGTGACGCAAAAGCTATCGGCCTCTCCAAACCATCAAGGAATTTATGTGACGGTACCGCCCCAATGCCGTAGGGAGACGCATCACACGCCAGCCTGATTGGCAGTGCTGGGTTGTAGTGAGCCAATACTTCCTTCGAAGTGATTAAGTCCTTACTCTTCTGAAAAGCACGTTTACAATCATCGCTCCATTTCCATGCTACCCCCGTTCGTAGCAGGGCGTTCAGTGGATGCAGAATTGTCGACAAATTTGGCAAAAACTTATAGTAATTCACCAATCCGAGGAATGACTTCAGTTGCGACACATTTTCAGGCGCTGGGGCCTTAACAACCGCTTCAATTTTGTCAGGGGACTTATGTAACCCCTCTTCATCAATCACGTGGCCACAATACGATATCTGTTTCTTAAAAAATTCGCTCTTGGGGCAGTTGGCTCGCAGCCCATGTTCCCGTAGTCTAGTGAGCACCTGTTCTAGGTTGTTAAGGTGTTCACTGTCATCTTCACCTGTTACAAGGATGTCGTCCAAGTAACACTGAGTCCCCGGAATCCCTTGCAGGACTTGTTCCATCGCTCTTTGCCATATCGCCGGAGCCGATGCTACTCCGAATACCAATCGATGATACTGGTAAAGACCTTTGTGAGTGTTTATCGTGAGATACTTCCTAGAGGACTCTTCAACCTCCATCTGCAAATATGCTTGTGCTAGGTCAATTTTTGTAAAACGCTTCCCTCCAGACAGTGAGGCGAAGATGTCTTCTATCCTTGGAAGAGGATATTGTACTGTGTGAAGGACAGGGTTCACCATCACCTTGAAATCCCCACAGATGCGAATCTTCCTTGGCTCTCCGGACTTATTGCTTAACGTTTTCTTCATGACAGGAACGATGGGTGTCGCCCACTCGCTCCAGTCGACCTTAGACAACACGCCCGCCTTCTCCAGATTCTCCAGCTCTGCCTCGACAGCTGGACGAATTGCATATGGTACCGGTCTCGCTTTGAAAAACTTGGGAACTGCATTCTCTTCTATTTTTAACGAGGCGGTTATGCCTTTAAGCGTGCCCAGTTCTTGTTGAAATACCTCTTTGGCGTTAGCTAAGATTGTTGACAATCGTCCAGGAGTGACGTCTTCATCTCTTTTACCGTCCACCGTCATTGCATGAATGGAATGCCAATCTAAGTTTATCTTCCTGATCCATTCCCGTCCCAATAACGGTGGTCCACCATTTGGCAGTATGTAGAGATACAATTTCCGCATTTTCTTGCCATTGTATTCGACAGGCACCCTTATTTTTCCTCTGGGGTATACTTTTTGCCCCATATACGTCGTCAAGACGATGGATGTCTCTCTCAAGGGTATGTGTGAAAATAGCCGCTCATAGTCTCGTCGATTCATGACGGTTAGCGCTGATCCTGTATCCAATTCCATTTTAACTTGGGACCCTGCTATCGTGAGGGTGACCCAAATGGTTCGGTGATCCTCTTTTGTGATTACATTGTGAAGTTTGAGACCGCCTAATCTCCTGTTCTCTGATTCACTATCGCTCATCTGGTCTTCGGAACTACTGTCCGTCATCTTTTGTACTTTCTTGTACGGTTCCTTCGTAGCCTTTTTGTTGTCGCTGGTCTTCTTCCCAGACCTACAAACTCGTGCAATGTGTCCAATCTTCCCGCATTGTCTGCATATTTTGTCTTTGGACCAGCAGTCCTTCTGGTCATGGTTAGTTCTGCCGCAGCGATAACATTTTGCAAATCCCCGTGTCATTTCGTGGGTGCCGTATTCCTGTGGTTTTTGTTGAATTTCTGCAGCTCCCCTGGCTGCTGCTTCATACGATACTGCCACGCTGAAAGCCTTATCTAGCGTCATCTCTTTTTCTGCGAGTAACTTCTTCTGTGTTCCTTCACTCAGGAGTCCACAGACAAATTTGTCCCGTAGGGTATCTGCCAGTCCTGCTCCGAACTGGCAGTGCTTTGATAGCTTGCGTAGTTCCGTAAGATACTCAGCATTGCTCTCATCTTTGTGCTGAGTTCTCCTGTGGAATTTAAATCTTTCTGCTATCAACAGCGGTGCAGGGTTTAAGTGCTCCTGTAGAACAGCAACAATTTCATTAAAACTCTTCGCCTTCGGTTTGGCTGGAGTAATCAGATCCCGCAATAGGCCGTACGTTCTAGCGCCCATTACGTTTAGCAATATTGATGCCTTTTTCCCCTCCGCTATTTCATTTGCCTCGAAATATACCTCGACTCTTTCCACATACGTGGTCCAGTCCTCTAATGTATTATCAAAAGCAGTGATACAGCCAGTCTTCGGCATCTTGGAAATCTAAAATGGCGCCTCCCGCGCTTTGCCTTCTTCCCCGATTTAACAAAATGGCGCCTCCCGCGCTTTGCCTTCTTCCCCGCTGTTGTTAGCGCTGCTTTCCACAGTTTCCTGCGCGTTAAATATTAATTTGTTTTCTTTTATTATCTTCCCGTCGTGGAGCGGACCCTCTGGGACACTTCCCTCCCTCTTCTGAGGTCCGAACGCTGCCCAGCTTTGAAACACCGGCCGCGCCCTGTGTGCTCCACCCACCCTCTCTCTCCTTGCTTCCCGACTCGCTGCCCGGCCCCGTTGAAAGGCCACCCGATCGAGCTTCAGCCCGCCGCAGCCCAGGAAGGATCAGAGCACTACCTGCCACCAGCCCGATTAGCTGGGAAACCACGGACCGAGGAACCCAGCCTGGCTCTGGACAGTCTCTCCTGCAAGTTTTGAACTCGATGATTGACGGTCGACGCCCGTTTCTCGAGTTTCAATGGCCTATTTTTTTTTCTTCTTTCGTCTGGCTCCGACCTTCAACAACGTCGTCGGAGCTGCTGCTGAGTTGCAGGTAAGTTCGTTTCTAACTCGTCGCCAGTGTTAAGTCCGTGAATGATTGAGACACGGACTAGCAGGAGAGAAACAAACAAGTCTTTAGATTCGTTTATGCCTTTCACCAGTAAACAACAGAGGCTCTCTAGCGCCTTTTATACAGGGGTGGTCACTGCCGGTACTGCAGTCTGAGACCAGTTATTCTCTTAAAGGTACAGAAGCAACAGCTCCTGGAAGCACTCATTGGGACAGCTGAACCTCCACTCAGCAAGTTTCAGAGGTTGTGTGCTTACTTCCTGTAAAGCTTCAGCTCCTGTCTTGAAGCAGTTGACTAATGCTAGTCTTGGTGCATTTTTTTTGTTGAAAATTAGTCCAGGCTCATTCCAATGAAGTACCTAAAGTTAGAAGAAAAACCGTGAATGGTGTAAATCTGAAATAAAAGTAGAAATTGGTGAGAAGATGCAGTCGGCCCCTCAGCATCTGAAGGTAGACAAGACAGACTTATTGAAAAGGAGAGGTCACACCCTTCACAGGACTGACCAAAAAATGAGAGGCGGAGAAAACAACAGGCAGAGGTTTCACTGCTCTTATGTAGAAACAGCTAAAGCTCAATAGCTTTAGCTGTTTAAAGTGGTTAAACAGCCTGTGGGTTCTTTGGGGAGCTTTGAGTATACTTTGTGCTAGGAACAACATGCCTCAAAAAGTTAGAACTTTTCCCCAGTGGTATTAGCCAAGAAAAACCTTTCCAAATAGTCATTCAGTGATCGCATTCCATTTCTGTATTACAACTGGATATGGGCCAAGTCTCAAGTGCAGGAGGAGTCTTGGACATTTCAACTGAGCCTCTCGCTTTCATACCCCATTCTCACGCAATTTAAAATAAAGTCAGTATAGTATTGGTGCTCTAACTACAGCACACCTGCTGTCCATTCCTGGGGCTAGGGACAGGGTCACTGGCAAGGCTTGGAAGCTAAGCCAGAGCCAGGCCTGGTTAGTACCTGGAGGGGTGACCATCAGGGAAGACCAGGTGCAGAAGGTCATGGAAGGAGCCCCGAGGAGGGGCGGTTGGTGAGAAGGTCACGGAAAGAGCCCCGGGAGGGGCGGCTGGTGAGCAGGCCCGGGCGTTGGGCTGAAGATTGTCGGACAGGAGGAATGGTGGAAATGGAATGGCGGCGCGCACAGACGCAGCGGCTTTGCTTCTCCCAGGGCGGTGCTATTTACGTTTAATGTTATTTGTACTGGACTCATGGGAGCTTGCAAGATCACATTTCGTTGTTCATGTACTTGTGCATTGTACAATGACAAAAAAGTTGAATTATTATTATTATTATTTCCTTCCATGGAGAGGAGTTTGTTTCCCCCATCACCAAGCTGTTGCACTCTAGGAACGGAACAAAGGCAGGTGTGTGCATCGTGTGTGGTCGATCGCCATGGAACTGGCTGCAAATTGTGACATCGTCACATGTAACTACCCGGGAGGTCAGAGTGCAACCTAATTCTCTTTACACAGGCACACTCCAAGTTGATGTGGCTCTTCAAGTCGGCCACCCGCCCACATTGGTTGAGCCATATGTCAATTGTGAAGCAGTTCAGAGTCATTGACAGGTATGGGTGAGAGGGAGTAAACTGCAGGAAGCACCTAAGCTTCAATCAATGGCCCAGTAATTCCTGTCACAACGCGTGAGTACGGACAGGGTACTCACGCGTGTGCCAGGAGGAATTGCCGGTTTTCAGCATGCACAGCGCATGCGCTGAAAACCGGCATTTCCTGTCCTCTGACCCAAGGGTTTAAGAGGCTGAACGCATGCGCGGTATTGGGCAGCGCGTGCGACTTGGATTTCCTGTATTTTTACAGATTTGCGCACGTGTAAAGGGCTCCAGTTTTTACGCATTGAAAAACCACACGTAAGTACTTAGTTTTACAGGTAAGTGGTCTTATAGTACAATTTAGAATTTTTTTTTCCACAGGTTTATTATTTTTAAAGAATCTACAGTAAGGTAAGTTTAGTTTTAGACCCTATTTTTCAAAAATTTATTTTTTTCAAAAATTTGATTAATTGTTTAAAATAGTTTTTTAAAGTTATTCATAGTTAATTTAATTATTGGGATGCTTTTTAAAATTTTATTTAAAGTTTAAGTAGTGTTTTGGGGTGCCGTACTTTTCATGAGTTTGACAGTCTTTACTATCAAACTTATGAATGAAGTTTCCCCTCCCCTGATTGGCTGAACAGTGCTCACCTGATCCCAGCCGGCACATCGCACTAACTACGCCGCTGGGTCAGGTTAGCACAGCGCGCCGAGATCAGAACCGGGCCACTTACAGGAAATCCACTGCGGGCCAGGTTTCAGATGTCGGCGCGCCGGGTAAGTGCACATCGGGGGCTTGCACGCGCGGCAAGCCCCCGACACCAAGTTCTGGGCCATTGTGAACAAACTAGACTGATTAATGTGAAGAAAATCTGAGCATCTGCATTGACATTCTGATGGAAGAGGTCATGCTTGACACTGCTGGAACATCTGGCCTTTATGCAATAATGCAAAGTCATTTTACTAAAAGATTAGAAAATACTTATTCTTCCACCACTCCCATTTTGTAGTGCTTTTTCTCTTCTACCCTTTTGTCCTCTCAGTAGATGCCTTGCTTATTTCAAAGGTTGGGCAGTTGACCTCTACCTATCTTGCTCTGGTGTTTTACGAGAGTTTTTATTTGCACCAATTTTCTCCAGGCTTTGGTCACCTTTCATTACCTTGCCCAAGTGACCTGGGTTCACGTGTGAGCCTCAGCAGTCAGTATTTTCAGGCTATTCATCTGCAAAGGACCTCATTTCAGAGCCCAATCTGACCTTACCCGATGTTATCAAACACAAATGGGGACCACTTCTCCTTTTTCCCTTTCTATCATGTGTGCACTGCGGGTAATTGTACCACTGTTCTGGCTAAATCCAGTAACTTGGTGTGGTAAACCACTGCTAACTCTGTACATGTCTGTGTGGTAAACCACTGTTAACTCTGTACAGGTCCGGGCATGTCTCCGCCCCTGGATCCACCCCTAAGCCCGGGTATAAAGGTGACTCACCACCCTTCCCCCGGGAGCTCTTAGGATGGATCCACTAGCAGAGGCATGCTCCAGTTCTTAGTCAATAAAAGCCTACTTCGTATAAGTTCAACTCGTAGTCTTTGGTGTTGTTGATAGTGCATCAATTTTATTGACTAAATTTTCGACATGGAGCAAATCTTGAAGCCGGAACGTTTAGACCTGGATCCTCAAGCAGCAGATGCAGCCAATAACTTTGAACACTGGCTGAGCTGTTTCGAAGCCTTCCTGGAGGCCTCCAGCACTACCGTCACTACAGATGACGCGAAACGGCTTGTCTTGAACTCACGGGTGAGCCACCGAGTCTACTCGATCATCCGAGACGCCACAACTTACGCGGCCGCCATCGTGACGCTAAAGGAACAATACGTGAGGCCTGTTAACGAGGTCTATGCCAGACACCTCCTGGCTACCCGAAAACAGCGCCCCGGGGAATCAGGCGCCGAATATTTACTGGCACTGAGAGTCCTCGGCCGGGCCTGTAATTGCAAAGCGGTGACGGCCAAGGAATGCACGGAAGACCTGATCCGAGACGCCTACGTAGCCGGCATCAGGTCCAACTATACACGGCAGAGGCTGCTGGAACAGAGGGGGCTCAACCTGCAGAAGACGGTGGCCCTCGCTAACTCATTAGACGTGGCCCTCCAGAACATGGGCGCCTACCTCCCTGACCGGATGGCCACGTGGATGTCACGGGAGCAGCCATCTTAGGACCCGGTAAGGCCACAAGCCGCCAGCAGCCCAACTACAGCTGCAATGACCAGAGGCCAGAAATGCTACTTCTGCGGCCAGGCCAAGCACCCCAGACAGCAATGCCCAGCAAAGGACGCGACCTGCTCCAAATGCGGCAAGAAAGGCCACTACGCGAGAGTGTGCAGGGCGAAATCGACCCCCAATTCCAGCAGCGCCGCGTGTGAATCATGCAGGCCGCCATTTTGGACCCCACCAACCATGTGTGAGCCGTGCGGGCCGCCATTTTGGGCACCACCAGCCGCGGGGGAGCCGCCATCTTGGACACCATTTTGGGACCAGGCCCCCGGCGCGGGCGAATACTACAGCGACCCACCGACCTCGACGATGGCCTCCATCACCCTGGACCAATCTAGGCCCCATCAACTAGCCAGGTCCATGATGAACGTAAAGGTAAATGGCCATGCCACAAATTGCCTTTTCGACTGCGGAAGCACGGAGAGCTTCATCCACCCCGACACGGTGCGACGCTACTCCCTATCAGTTATGCCCACACGCCACCAGGTCTTTATGGCCTCAAAGTCCCATACGGCGGACGTCGGCGGCTACTGTGTAGCGACTCTGACAGTGAACGGCGTGGAGTACAGAGATTTTTAATTCCTCGTCCTGCCACAGCTCTGCGCTCCCGTACTGCTAGGATTAGACTTCCAGTGCCATCTGGAGAGCGCCACGATGGCATATGGCCGGCCCCTGCCCCCACTTACAGTCTGCAGCTGGCAGAATTTAAACACGGCGCCGCGCAAAGTATGCAGCCTGTCCACCCTGAAGGTCAAACCCCCCCCCCCCCCCACGTTGTTCGCTAACCTCGCCAAAGACTGCAAGCCAATTGCTACTAAAAGCAGGCGGTACAGTGCCGGGGATAGGAGCTTTATTAAATCAGAAGTAGAAAGACTCCTGAGGGAAGGGATTATCGAGGGCAGCACCAGCCCATGGCGAGCCCAAGTGGTGGTAGTGAAGACCGGCGAAAAACAGCGCCTGGTTATTGATTACAGCCAGACGATCAATCGATACACGCAATTAGACGCATACCCACTTCCCCGCATATCTGACATGGTCAACCAGATAGCACAATACCGGGTATTCTCGACGATTGATCTGAAGTCGGCATACCACCAGCTCCCCATCAGGCCTGAGGACCGCCAGTACACGGCCTTCGAGGCTGACGGTCGCCTCTACCACTTCCTCCGAGTCCCCTTCGGCGTCACCAACGGGGTCTCGGTCTTCCAAAGGGAGATGGACCGGATGGTTGACCAGAACGCGCTGCAGGCCACCTTCCCCTATCTAGACAACGTCACCATCTGCGGCCATGACCGGCATGACCACAACGCCAACCTAGAAAAATTCCTCCGTACGGCCCAACGGCTGAATCTGACATACAACAGAGAAAAATGTATGTTCCGCACCACGTGCCTCGCTATTCTTGGCTGCGTGGTGGAAAACGGAGTCATCGGCCCCGACCCCGACCGAATGCGCCCCCTCCTGGAACTACCCCTCCCCCACTGCCTAAAAGCCGTGAAGAGATGCCGAGGGTTCTTCTCTTACTACGCCCAGTGGGTGCCCAACTATGCGGACAAAGCCCGGCCCCTCATCAAGTCAACCTCCTTCCCCCTGACGGCAGAGGCCCGTGCGGCCTTCACCCTCATAAAAGAGGACATTGCGAAGGCCACAATGCACGCAGTGGATGAGTCCATCCCTTTCCAAGTGGAGAGCGATGCATCCGACTTCGCCCTAGCCGCAACCCTTAACCAGGCGGGGAGACCCGTGGCCTTCTTTTCACGGACCCTCCAGGGCCCCGAAATGCGACACTCCTCAGTCGAGAAGGAGGCCCAGGCGATAGTGGAGGCTGTACGGCACTGGAGGCCTTACCTGGCCGGTAAACGTTTCACCCTGCTCACTGACCAACGGTCAGTAGCATTTATGTTTAACAACAGACAAAGGGGGAAAATCAAAAATGATAAGATATTGCGGTGGAGGATCGAGTTATCCACCTACAACTACGATATCTTATACCGGCCCGGGAAACTTAATGAGCCCCCAGACGCCCTATCCCGTGGGACATGTGCCAACGCACAAGTCGATAGGCTATGGACCCTCCCCAATGATCTCTGCCACCCGGGGGTCACCAGGTTCTTCCATTTTATTAAAGCTCGCAACCTGCCTTACTCCATCGAGGAGGTCAGGACCATGACCAGGAACTGCCAGGTCTGCGCCGAATGCAAACCGCATTTTTATAGGCCAGACAGGGCACACCTGATTAAAGCCACCCGCCCCTTCGAACGTCTCAGCGTCGATTTCAAGGGGCCCCTTCCCTCCTCTGACCGCAACACGTACTTCCTCAATATTATTGACGAGTACTCCCGTTTCCCCTTCGCCATCCCCTGCCCGGACATGACCAGCGCCACAGTCATCAGGTGCCTCCACGACCTGTTCGCCATATTTGGCTTCCCCAATTACATCCACAGCGACAGGGGCTCGTCGTTCATGAGCGACGAGCTGCGCCAGTACCTGCTCGAGAAGGGCATAGCCACGAGCAGGACTACCAGCTACAACCCCCGGGGTAACGGACAGGTAGAGAGGGAGAACGCAACGGTGTGGAAGACCGCCATGCTCGCCCTAAAATCCAAGGGCCTCCCAATCTCCCGCTGGCAAGATGTCCTCCCCGATGCGCTCCACTCCATACGATCACTGCTCTGTACTGCCACAAACGCCACCCCTCATGAGAAGATGTTCGTCTTCCCCAGGAAATCCACCTCGGGGACATCACTACCGCCATGGCTGACGTCTCCGGGACCCGTCCTGCTCAGGAAACACGTGAGGAGCCATAAGACGGACCCCCTGGTCGAAAAGGTTCACCTCCTCCACGCCAACCCACAGTACGCCTACGTGGCGTATCCTGACGGGCGGGAGGACACAGTCTCAATTCGAGACCTCGCACCCTCAGGTACCACCCGAAACACCATCGATCACCATCCACTACCTCCACCCACCACCACTACCCACGACGCACCACCGGGGTGTCTACCACGAACTGACGACATGCCGGTGCCATCCCTACCCCGAGAGGACGACACGCCAGTGCTCCGTCCCACGCGAGAAGCGGCCGCGGGCAAAGAACCGCCGCAACCGGCACCACGAAGATCGTTACGGCAGACAAGACCCCCGGAGAGACTTTCGTATATGAACTTTTGAAACACTTCACCCCGCCGGACTCTTTTTTAAACGAGGGGTGAATGTGGTAAACCACTGCTAACTCTGTACATGTCTGTGTGGTAAACCACTGTTAACTCTGTACAGGTCCGGGCATGGCTCCACCCCTAAGCCTGGGTATAAAGGTGACTCACCACCCTTCCCCCGGGAGCTCTTAGGATGGATCCACTAGCAGAGGCATGCTCCAGTTCTTAGTCAATAAAAGCCTACTTCGTATAAGTTCAACTCGTAGTCTTTGGTGTTGTTGATAGTGCATCACTTGGCACAAACCAGGGATCAAACTTGAGTCCTCCCTGACCAGTATGGCTCAGTCTCTCACTGGATAAGCTTGCTGAGTCATCAGGAAAGCTTACATGTATGCTGCAGGTCAACCCTCCTTCCAGCTTTCCCTTTGTTTCCCCAGAGGAATTGCCTTGTCTCTGTTCTACCCATATATATTGGCTAAGATTGAAACTAATTGTGCCATATCAGGCTGTGGTGGACAGCATTCGTGTACACATACATGCTGGCCACTGGGATGCGATAGTCCCTTTTAAGGAGAGTAAAGTGACGTGGAGCCATGGAGAATACTGTCCCTGGGTACACTGTTCACTAAGTTTTTGATTATGTGTGAAAACAGACCAACTTGTGATGTGAGGCCTTCATCAACCACCTGCCTCTCAAACTCTTGGGTAATATACAATACAATACAATACAAATCGCTTTATTGGCATGATAAGGTACATCTTATGTTGCCAAAGCATCAAAATACATTTATGGTTGAACACATAAACGCGGTTCCATTCATAGTGTATAAACAGGTATATCCCTGAGTTTATAAATATACATTCGCCTTGTTTATATATACTCTTGTCTTAGTTTACTGGTTGTCCCTCTGTTCATGGCAAGCTGTAACATAGTGTGCCGCCAGTGTTACACAGCTTCTCTCCTCCCCCAGTAGGAATGGGAGTTTTTGGTTGTCAGTCAGATTTCTGAATTCAGGGCATATTTGTGAGAATTTTTGGTAGAAATTCTCTCTGATGTCCTGATATTTTCCACAGGCTGTGAGGAAGTGCATCTCTGTCTGAACTACTCCCTGACTGCAGTGCGAGCATATCCTGTCTTCTCTTGGCAGCCTGGTCTGCCTGTGTCTGCCTTTTTCGATCGCTAGGCTATGTTCGCTAAGTCTGTACCTTGTCAAGGTTCTTCTCAGTTTGTTATCCTTTACCATGGTCAGGTAATCAGCTATGTTGTATTGTCTGTTTAGGGCCAAGTAGCAATTGAGTTTGCTTTGGGTTTTTGTTGTTTCTGCCCAATATGACAGATATTTTTCCTTTTGCTTAGCGACGATTGTGTTGGGTCGAATTCTTTGTGTTACCCTGTGTCACTCAGCCAGTCTGCTTTTCAGTAATGTCATACTCGGCATAATTTACACTCTTTGCTTAGCCACATTTTCAAAGTGTCTTTGTTGTGTCTTATAAATAATTACTTTACATTGTTGCTTTATCTTAATGTGCAAGTCTGTTTACTGTTAATTGAATGTTGTCATTTCTTTTGTGATCTAGTTTCTGATTCCCAGAAATGATAATAGTTAGACCAAATAAAACCTTGCTGCAGAATTTATCAGTAATGGATTAGAAAGGAAAGGACATGTTTTGCATGTTGCCAGGGTCATACTGAAACAAATAGATGCCTGTCCCTGTGCTAGTTGTGGTTTTGCACAATGTAACATTGGCTTGGAGTGACAGATGAGTGAACTCGTGCTGCGGTGGTTTAACTTGGGATCGGAATAGTAGCCTCAAAGTGCTGTGTTTCTGTGTCATTGTTCACGGTAGTAAACCTGTCTCTCCTCACGTCACAAGAGTGCAACAAATTTAATTTGCCAAGTTACTGTCTCTAATGTAGTTATTTGCTTCTAAATTCTCAGCTCCGTTCCTTTAATCTGCCTTTACTTTTTATCTGGCATTATGCCTCAATAGTTGTCTGTTCTGTCCTCAAAGTTTTCAGGTTCTGTTACAAAATTCAGGTTTTTACACAACTATTATTTTTACAGCGGTTCATGTAAGTGCAACTCCACAATCTGGAAACTACTTTTCTGTAATCTCGTCTTGCAGAGTTGCATGACCTGAAGATTTTCAGTTAATTCATAGTAGGCTGATTATTGATCTAATTGGATTTAACCCGTTACGCTATCACACTCACTTGGGATTGGTGGATATTGAACTCACTCCAGTTTTCCAGACTACAACAGTTAATCTACTTAATTCTAATTTAACGGAGATAAGAAGCACATTTAGTAAATCTATATATATAAAAGGATATGTCTATCCGTCTGTCTCTCTGTCTGTCTCTCTTTCTGTCTCTCTGGCCGGCTATACAATCAAAAGTTATAGAGCGTACCTACGCATATGTTATATCAAAAGAAAGCTCATCATTAGGGGACTCTTGTAGGCGTATTTACTTTTTGCTCCGACAAAAATTGTGCTGACGGTCGGACAAAAATTGTGCCGACGGTATCCAAAAAACGTTCAAAATTCCTCATTATCTGCTCATTTGCATCGAGTGGGGGTGGGTTCATTGTGTGTGCAGGCGGGCCATCCTACAGTTGAGTGACGTGATGATTGACCAATCCAACAGTTCAGTGACCTGATGGTTGACCAATCGGTGCGTGTGTGGGCGGGCCTTATCATTCTGACCCGAGGTGAGTCACCGCCATCTTGATTCCAAACTTTTCCTTTCTTTTTCCCGCTTTCTGCGTGTTTCTTTTCAAATCTACATTTCCAGCAAAAAAAAAGTTGCTTTTAAAACACACATTGTTTTTAAAAAAAGTTAATTAATTTGTAAATCTTTTCTCTAACCTCTATAATTCTCCTACCTTTCACCGTTTTTCCAGGCCCGGGCAACTGCCAGCAGTGCAACTCTAGACCCAGGCTCCCGGCCTAGACAGAGACAAACACTGGCAGAGGGGAGAGGGTGTGCTGCCTCAGCTCCATTCCCGGGGTCAGTAGGTGGGGAGGCTTCATAAGCAACTGGGGTAGGTCGCAAGCCCCGAATAATAATCTGAAGATCCTGTGTTTGCAGCTGAGGAAATTTCTTCTGCTGACAGCCCCAGGTTAACGGCAGCCATCTTTGTCAAGGAGGGCGAAAAGTTTCAGTGTGACGCCATTTTGATTCAGTGTGTAACAGAGTGCATGCGCGGCCATCTTAGTACAGGAACATAGAGTGGGTGGGGCTTCTGTGCTCCAAATCGGGTCCTGGTGACCGAGACAGACAATCGACTGTGTGGGCGGGGCCTAATCTTTCCAACTGAAAAGCAAGCGGCGGCCATTGTTTGTGATCCAACACACTGAGAGGTGAGCACCCCTTTTATAATAAAAAGATTGGTGAGGTTGTAAAGTGTATTATAGAAAGATTTACCAAAAATGTTTTATAAGTACAGGAAACTTTGTGCTATCCGGAGGTGAGCTATCCGGCAATCTGGAGCCACCGGCAAAAAACAGCAGCCGTTTTTTATTCTTTTTGTTTTTTTTTTGCTTTGTTTGAACAGTCAAGCTGTGCAAGGTCTGTAGCTATAGCAACAGCTTTAGCTACAGAGCTTGCAGGCCACACCTGAGTGTTTAGAAGCTGTTGCTAAGCAACAGTGTTTGTTGTCAAATACGGAGATAAGAATCTCCGTAACTCTCAACATTAACTCTGGAGAGTACGGCAGTTTTGAGGCAAGGCAGCAGCTCGGTCCCGTGGGTGCCGGATAGCACAAAGTTTCCTGTACTTTAAGTTTATCTCCCCCCCCCCCTCCCTTACCCCCCCTTTTCCCCACCCCCTCTTCCCCTTCCCCCCCCTTCCCCTCCCCCCAACCCCCTCTTCCCCTTCCCCCCACTCCCCACACTCCCCACACCCCCCTTTCCCCCCTTCCACTCCCTTCTCCCCCACCCCCCCTCCCCACCCCCCTTCCCCCACCTCTCCACCCCCCCTTCCCCTCCCCGCCCCCTTCCCCCCAGTCGCTCTCTCTCTTCCCCCCCCCAGTCGCGCTCTCTCTCTCTCTCTCCCCCCCCCATTCGCTCGCTCTCTCTCTCTTTCCCCCCAGTCGCTCTCTCTCTCTCTTCCCCCCAGTCGCGCTCTCTCTCTTTTCCCCCCCCCAGTCGCGCTCTCTCTCTTTCCCCCCCAGTTGCTCTCTCTCTCTTTTCCCCCCCCAGTCGCTCTCTCTCTTTTTCCCCCCCCCCCAGTCGCTCTCTCTCTCTTTCCCCCCCCAGTCGCTCGCTCTCTTTTTCCCCCCCCCCAGTCACTCGCTCTCTTCCTCCCCCCAGTCGCTCGCTCTCTTTCCCCCCCCCCCCGCAGTCGCTCGCTCTCTTTCCCCCCCAGTCGCTCGCTCTCTCTCTTCCAACAACAACCTGCCCTCGAAAAAGCCTCGGCACCACCGGGCACTCCAGCCAGTATGATATAAATGCAATGAGCAAAGTCCATAAAGCAGGAATTACCCTTTGCAGTAAACGTCATTAGATATAAAAAGGAAGGTTTTGATGTTTATTGGAAAATGTTTCCATCTTCTACCACTTTCAGTGCCTTTTAAAAAAATCATGTTTTATCCTTTAGTTAGGGAGCCAATGTGAGTTTCTGTGTAAATTAGGCACCAGTGTATGAATTTGAACCTTATTCCTGAAGTAGGAAATGCAACACGACTCTTTCTTCTGAAATTCTCGCAGCCAATTCATAAGAAACCCTGAGTTGAAATAAATACCCTTTTTTTAACATAAATCTTTTGAAGTCAGGTTGTTGGATGAGCAGCAGTTCGGGAGTTAAAACCTGCTTGTGTAGTGACCTGTGATTGGTCAGTTTGCTTAAAGGTTTTGGGCATCATCACTGACTAGAACCTGATATTAAGTGTGATGGGGCAAATGCTTGGGTTTTCAACAGGGCTTGCTGACATGAAGTTGGATATCTTTATTAATGTGAACTTTTTAAATGTACTTGAATAAAGGGGAAAAAAAGGGGCAATAAATATCCCACTGAATTTCCTGCTGGATGTCCTATTGTTACATCAGCAAAGCCCCTATTTTAAGCGCTCCTACGCATGGCAGTTAAGTAACCCAGCCACCTCCCAGAAAGTGCCAACAGCTTCGGGCGGAAGAGCACTTGGAGGAGGGGAGTGGGACTCTGGAAAAAATGCCATCCACAGGCAGATGAGCTAATCCTTGAATTAGCCAATGGCATCCACAACCTGCATGCTGTGATGCAGCTGCAGTACAGAACAAGTTTCCGATGATGGATGACCGATTGATGATGAACAACATTATACTCAAATAGTACAGTTGTTAATGGCTACAATATATAAATAGAGGCTCTGAAATTCCACAGGGGGAATCTCCTGAAATTCTTCTTGGCTTCTTCCAGTCACCCATCACAACCTCAAGAGAATGGTGGAATCCCCTAGAAAGGGCCTATTCCCTGGAAATTCCACCAGTCTCCTGCCGGCGTTATGGCTGGAGATGAGGAGAAGCCCTGTGGAATTTCAGGAACATAGGAACAGGAGTAGGCCATTCAGTCCCTCAAGCATGTTCTACCATTCAATGAGATCGTGGCTGATCTGTATCTTAACTACATCTACCAGAATCTTTTATGCAAATATGGAGCTCGACATAAATTACATGACCCAATCAGGGGGAAACTGCCTTTATGACTGTTAAGATACAAAACTCATTCACAAGTTTCCAGACATCAACGACGGACACATATCTGGTTTAAGCTTACAAATAACAGGAAATACCTGTGAATTGTATTGAGATGGCCATGAGCAATTTAAACCAAACTGATTTAGATTTAAAGTACCCTTTGGGCCATGTTTCATGCTGGTATGCAGTTTATAATCATTTTTGAGTGTGCATTTGCAGCTCCCTTCAAATGGAACATTTATATATATCTATATTAAACAATTTGAAAATGAGAAAAAAAAGCCAGTGACTTTAATGCTGTTATTTCTGAAATCGTCACCCACTTTCTAACCTGCAAAGTTCTGTGAACAATTGAACTCTGATTCACCTCAGCTTATGTTGACCTAACTATTAGACTTTGTAACCTTGTAGCATTTACGATAAAAGGCGCAAAAACTAGCCGGACCTGAGCATCGGCCTCAAGAATGCAGAACAATTGCATGCGCTCTTAAAGCAACGCATACCTACATTTTAGCAGCAGCATAATACATTGTGTGTTATATGGAATAATGCGCCTGTTGTTACAAAATAGTGCCTCCTCTAATTTAGTGTGAATACTACCATGGGACATCTACTGGCATATATACATCCAACATGTGGCCAATATACATTCAAATGTCAAAAGTTTTTTTTAAAAAGAACAGATGCTAGTCAGTTCCTGCTGTGTTATTTTTGTGACCAACAGGAAATAAATGGCTAGGTATTTGTAAGGAACCAGCAATCCACAGAAACCCCCCCCCTCGGTAATTAGCTGTCACTCATTTCAAGATGTGCCAATTTACATCACTTCTTCACGGTGAGTATCAGCAGCGGTGTTAAAGGGTCAGTTCTAACTAGCTCTACCTTCGCAAATAAACATCACAACTGCTCCAGACTCCAGATTACCCACAGGAGGCCAGCTAGCATAAACAAGATTAATATAAATGAGCAGAAAAACTTTTATTCTGGTCTTCGGTGAGGCGGAATCCCGGCAGATCTTCAGATAGATCTTTGGTCTGGCCTGTTTTTCTTGCGTTGGAGATCCTGACGGATTTCTGATGCATATGCAGCTGTCTCTTAAACTTGCAAGATAACATTGTCATATTTCTGTCCAAACTGAATGCCCTCATTGTTAATTTGTAGCAAATATAGGCAGAATTTGGAACTGTTTAATTAACTATTTATTCTAGTCAAGACTCTCTTTGATATATATTTTCCACCAGATTCAGCAATCTCAATCCATTAACAAATTCAGCTGAAAAGTAAAGTGTGTACAGGAACCAGCAAGCTGTTCAACTGGCTGATAAGAGTCTTCATTGAAATATTTCTCTGAGCTGTTGGTATGTGTATTGATTTGTATGTGGGTTCAATGACGAAACATTCATGAAAGAGAATGAGTTTTAATCTAAAGTCTGTTCAACACTTTTTAACAGCTTTACAGGAGACTTCATGTTAGAAATCCATCTAAAGCGAAACTGAAACTAAACTCAACTGCTTGTGTCTCACATGACCTCTGCTGGTCAGGCATAAGTAATCAATACATGCAAACATGCTGGTAAGGCATCATAATCAAACAGGCAAATACCATCACTATTTGCCGATATCATTACATCTCCTTTTCTTAAAACAAAAGTATTTTACTTTTAACTAACAACATGTTTTCTTTGTATTAATCTGCATTTTAACTGTAACACTTAATGAACTTACATTATCATTATCATGATCAAGGTTTTTTAACCTTGCTTTGTGTGTTCGCATGAAATATGTAAATACACTAGAACTTGAAGAAAGAATAAGATAACATTACTTCCTTCTATAACAAGAGTCCTTAAACTTGCTCAATGAGTCTCTCAGGAGGCTTCACGTGTCTTGAGGATTTTCTGATTGATTGTCCTTGAATCTGAGTTGTTGCCTCAGATGATGTGTTCTCAGCTGTGTGATCAGGTTGTTCAACAGTATCAGTCTTTTGACTTGCTGTGGCTGGTCCCATGAGAAGATCTCAACAATTTCTTCTCAGAACAGCACCCTCATCTGTCTGAATGGTGTATGATCTTGGTTGAACTTCACTCAGGACAGTTCCCTTCTGAGTCCATGTGTTTGTTTTGTCTTTGAACCTTACTTGGTCACCAGTGTGGAGTTCAGATAGGTTTTGTGTTCCTCTGTCATAGTACTTTTGCTTTTCTTTCTGTTGTTCTTTGAACTTCCTCACTTTCTCCCCCTCTTTTGTTTTCAGGAGGTTCTCCGGGATGGGTAGGTTTGACCTTAGCCGACGTCCCATAAGGAGTTGGGCTGGTGACTTACCACACTCAAGCATGCTCTGGTAGAAGTCAGTTCCACTGTCTTTTGCCTTGTACATCAGTCTTTTCACTGTCTGGACCGATTTTTCCACTAGTCCATTGGACTGTGGATAGTGAGGACTTGACGTTGTGTGGACAAAGTCCCACTCTTTGGCAAAGTGTCGGAAACTTGCATTGTAAAACTGGGGTCCGTTGTCTGTGAAGACCTCGCTTGCCACGCCATGCCTGGAGAATATGGCTTTCATACATCTTATCACAGCATCTGCAGTGGTGGTGTACAGTCTACAAACCTCTGGATACAGGGAGTAATAGTCTGTGACTACAAGATAGTCCTTCCCTTGACATACGAATAGGTCAGCGCCTACCTTCTGGTAAGGTCTGTCTGGTGCTGGGTGTGGCTTTAGTGGTTCTACCGGATTGCTTGCTGGATATTTCAGGCATATTGTGCAGTTTGACACCTCATTTGTCACATCTTGGTTGATTCGTGGCCAGTACATCACCTCTCGTGCTCTTTTCTTACACTTTTCGATTCCCAGATGTCCTCCATGGATCCTTTTTAGCATCTCTTTTCTCAGACTCTTTGGGATAACTATTTTACTTCCTTTGTAGATGATGTCTTCGACCACTGATAGTTCCGCCCTGCAGTTCCAGTACTCTGCCATGTCAGGTGAGCAGTCTTGCTTCATGTTGGGCCATCCATCCAAGATGCTTTTTCTCAGTCGTCTCATTGTTTCATCTTTGTTCGTCTCAATCTTTATGAGCTCCATTTTTGCATCTGCTATGGGCAGTGCACTTGTGATCATGTCCACGTAGGCGTTCACTTTTTCATCCATTTTAGTGTTTGCGGGCTCACTTGGGTCAACGGCTCTGGACAACGTGTCTGCTGTATATATCAGTTTACCCGGTGTGTACGCAACATTCAGTGTATAGCGTTGCAGCCTGATCATCATTCTTTGTATTCTAAGCGGACAGCTATTTAGTGGCTTTTGGAACAATGCAATCAAGGGCTTATGGTCAGTCTCTACACTGATTGCTTGTCCTGCCACAAACTGGTGAAATCTTTCACAGGCGTATGTGATGCTGAGCAGCTCCTTTTCTATTTGAGCATATCGCGTCTCTGCGTCTGTCATTGAGCGCGATGCATATGCAATAGGTTGCCAGTAGTCATATTTTTGCAGAAGAACGGCACCGAGCCCACTCTGTGATGCATCTGATGATATCTTGATGGGTCTCGCTGGGTCATAAAACCTCAGAACTGGTTCCTCTGTGAGCAGTTTCTTTAGATCGCTCCATGACTTCTCTTGCTCATGATTCCATTCCCATTCTATGTTCTTTTCAGTTAGTCTTCTCAGTGGCGCCATCTTTTCTGAGAGGTTGGATATGAATTTACCCATGTAGTTGATCATTCCATTAAACCTCTGCATGTCCTTTTTGCATTGTGGCTTTGGCATATTCTCAATGGCGGACACCTTTCTGGGATCTGGTCTGATGCCCTCACTGCTAAGGATATCTCCCACGAATGTCAGTTCTGTCACCCCGAGCTGGCATTTCTCTCTATTCAGCTTCAGGTTTGTTTTCCTTGTTGCTTCCAGCACTTTTTTCAGTCTCTCGTCATGCTCAGTTCTCGTGGTTCCCCATACTATGATGTCATCCATTGATGTATCAACTCCCTCCAGGTGCTCATAGATCATATGGATAGTTTTGTGATACACTTCAGGAGCTGAGGCAATGCCAAATGGTAACCTTAGGAATCTGTATCTGCCAAATGGACTGTTGAACGTGCACAGTCTTGAACTTGCTTCGTCCAATTTCATCTGCCAAAATCCTGATGATGCATCTAACTTGCTGAAATACTTTGCATTTGCAAACTGTGCCATGATTTCCTCACGTGTAGGAAGCTTGACGTGCTCTCTCTTTATTGCTCTGTTTAGATCTCTTGGATCCAGGCAAATTCTGAGCTTTCCATTCTTTTTGTCCACAACGACGAGGGAACTCACCCACTCAGTTGGCTCATCTATCTTCTGAATCACGTTCAGGCTTTCCATCCTGTCCAACTCTGCCTTCAGTTGCTTTTGAAGAGCAAACGGAACTTTTCTGCATGGATGTATGACCGTTGGCATACTTTTATCTACTCTGATCGTGTGTTCTCCTGGCAGGCAGCCTAGACCCTTAAATAGGTCGTTGTACTCTTTCATGAGTTCATCATAGACTGTCTCTCCTTCGCTTTCCACAACGAGGACTCTCTTTACCAGGTTCAGTCTCTCACAGGCTTTTAAACCTAGTATGGCTTGCACATCCTTTGGCACCACGATTAATGCTAGCGTGTGCTCTCTGTCCTTGTGTGTTACTTTGACAATGCATCTTCCTTTCACTGGTATATCAGTACCTGAGTATCCTGTCACTTTCACTTTTATTCCATGTATCTTTGGTCTGGGTCTAATTTTCTTAAACTCAGTCTCTGACATCACATTAACTTGTGCTCCAGTATCCAATTTAAATGGAATGTGTATGTCATTCACTTTTAGTGTCAACATCCAGTCTCTTCTTTTCTGTTTTCAGACACATCTACATTGAACTCCTCTATCTCACTTTCATCTACTGTATGGACCTTGCTTTGTTGCGCTTGGTTCTTGCAGCAACGGGCATAATGGTTGTTTTTGTTGCAACTATTGCATGTTTTACCATATGCTGGACACTTTTTTGGTGGATGCTGTGTACCGCATCGACTACATGACTTTCGATTGTCCCTTTTCATTTTCGTTCGCTGGCCACGCCTCTTTTTTCACATTGGCGCTCTTTTTGTTAAACGGTTTGTGTCCGTTCATTCTCACTGCATTCACGTTGCAGCTACTGTCACTGAACAGCTCCTTTGCCTGCAACTTCACAGTCTCTGTAGCCCTACACAGTGCTATGGCTTTTCCCAGGTCTAGATCTTGCTCTCTTAGCAGTCTTTCCCTTAGACCATTATCTGGAATACCACACACCAGTCTGTCTTTTATCAGCGAGTCTGTCAGTCCCCCAAATTCATATGTTTTGCTTCGGTTTCTCAGTTCAGTCACATACTGATCAATAGTCTCACCCGATTTCTGTACACATGTGAAAAATCTGTGCCTCTCAAACGTCACGTTACGTTTAGGTATGCAGTAGGCCTCAAACTGTTCCATTATTTTATCTAGCTTCATTTTGTCTCCAGCAGCAGCGAATGTGAAGTTATTATACACCTCCAGCGCTTCATCACCCACGACATGTAAGAACACTGACGATTTCTTATTATAACTTTTCTCGTCAGCTCCGATTGCCGCTAAATACAACTCTACACGTTGTTTGAATCTCCTCCAATTTTCAGCCACATTACCTGTCAACTGAAGCGTCGCCGGTGGGTGTAAACCTTCCATTTTTTACTTCGTTAGCTATTCTCCAATGGTAAGTAACGATGTTCTCTTTTGGCTTGCTAATCTGTGGAGAGCTGATTTAACTTCAGATTTTTCCTCTTCATCTCTTTCAATCACTTCTGACACCATGTATTGATTTCTTTGTGGGTTCAATGACGAGACATTTATGAAAGAGAATGACTTTTTATCTAAAGTATGTTCAACTCAGTTAACAGCATTTACAGGTGACATCATGTTAGAAATCCATCTAAAGCGAAACTGAAACTAAACTCAACTGCTTGTCTCTCACATGACCTCTGCTGGTCAGGCATAAGTAATCAATACATGTAAACATGCTGGTAAGGCATCATAATCAAACAGGCAAATACCATCACTATTTGCCGATATCATTACAGTATGCACTAGCTGATATTTTGTATGGACAATGCTGCATTTCTGAAACTTGCATTGTCTTTCTTGGCTGAGTTTTACAGATGGTCAAATGTAATAAGTTAGAGAGTTAAGCTTCTTGGATTTGGGAAACTGACTTGGCATGACTTCTGAAATCTTCAGACTTTACCACAAAGGGAAAGCCCACAGGACGCCATTTCTTTGTTCAGAATACATAAAGGGACCTGGGCCTCTTTTTGGAGCTCTCTACCTTGCTGCTTTGTGCGTTTGAGACTCCGTTTTGGAAGGAACATTTATCAAGGCCCATTCAACATTCTGCAAAAATGGATGACTAATATTAGAAATAAGTAGCAAAATTGGGACCGCTTGGGACAGTCTTTTCTAAACTACTCGGTGCAATCATTTCCTCTTGTAGGGACAGATCATCTGATTAAAGCATCATACAAGGCATTTAACTTCATTGCATACACTTTAATATTACATGTTTTGGTCAAGATGCAGTTACAGCTTGTCAAGTCAGCTTATGTTGCACTTTTAAGGTCAAAGGTACTAGCGCAACAGAACTCTTTGGTGGGCCCGGAGCGGGGAGAAATGTGTGCAAATTGCATTGAGGGATTTTTACAGCCACACGTTTGATACGGTTTCAAGATTATTTCCGCACACTAGAATTGCAAGGATTATATCTCTTAGTGCTACATAGTACGGGAAAGAGAGCCTTGAGGTTCTCTTATAAATGGGGGGTGGGGGGAAACATCAAAATGCATTTGGGTTATAATTGTTTCTGGTTGATCCAAGACCTTTCACACTTTTGCAAACACTTCCCATCCCAATACAGTGCTTTTTTGTAGGCTTCCCAATGTTATTCCATGCTTCTGGTGGGGTGCTTTAGAAGCAGATTGACTGAAGAAGGATCAGTGTTACTAGCTGACTGTCCTGGCAGCTATAGATTTGCCAGATTGTATTGCACATGCATGATATTTTGCATGGTCTCTAGGAGCTTGAACTTTTCCTCAGTGTGTGTATAGTAGCATAAAATCTTTTGTGCATTTTCTACTCCCCTTATTCCACGTGTTTTCTTTGGATGCAATTACTTTTGCTGTAGGGTTGCAGCTGAGGGGAGGGAGATTATTTCTAAATGATATGTTTTGATTGCTTAAGTAACCATGATGCAGCCTTGTCAGGATAAAGAAGGCGACACAAGACTGTACAAAGTAAATAGTGAATCATGCAACCTTACATCAATCATTCAGTCAGCCCCATAAAAGACCAGATAGACAGACAGTGATAAAAGATAGAAGCAGATACAATATGGAAAATCTGACACGTGACAGAAGATAGAGGCAGACATTGCATGGACAGTCTGAGACATTGGCTGCTGCATTAGTATGGAGGTTCTGACCAACAGTTGCACTACAACCACCAGAACACATTTTTCCAACAAGGACAGCTCATAATGACCGTAGGAACATGCCTCAACATTTCAGACGGTAGCCAACGGTGCTGCCAGAGCACCATGAGGTCTTCCTGGTGTATTCTTCAGCACTGGATAGACACAGTCAGTGATGCAGTCCCCAGACGGGCCATTATCAGTGGTTCTCTACTAGGTTGGGAATAATGACTTGCAGTGAACCACAGTTTCTGCTATAGGCGTCAGCCTTGGCTAAGTGATGGCACTCTTGCCTCTGAGTCAAACAGTTGTGGGTTCAAGCCCCACTCCAGAGACTTGCGCACATAATCTAGGCTGACATTTCAGTGCAGTACTGAGTGCTGCACTGTCAAGAGATGGCATCTTCCAGATGAGATGTTAAACAGAGGCCCTATCTGCCCTCTCGAGTGGTGTACAAGATCCCACAGCACTATTCGAAAAAGAGCAGGGCCATTCTCTTGGTGTCCTGACAAATATTTATCCCTCAACCAACATCTAAAACAGATTATCTGGTCCTATTTTTTCATTGCTGTTTGTGGGACCTTGCTGTGCTCAAATTGGCTGCTGCATTTCCCTACATTACAGTGACTGCACTTCAAATGTACTTCATTGCCTGTATAGCATTTTGGGGTGACCTGTAGGCATAAAAGGTGCTATATAAATGCAAGTTATTCCTTTCTATAGGGCAGGAGGATACAAAGGTATGCTCATCAATCTTTCATCTTTTTACAAGCCTAGTTAGCAGAGCCAAATCTGTCTAAGATATAGTTGATGGAATTAACAATGTATTAGGTCAACAGGTATTCAATATTTAAAAACAGAGTGTGCTGGAAATACTCAGCAGGTCAGGCAGCAGCTGTGGAGCGAGAAACCGAGTGAACGTTTAAGCGTATCTTGCTTTTATTTGGTACAATATTTAAAGACTGATGTTGGGTCAGATTGTAATGCTAAATAGGTTATTAGTTTACAAATGTTCTGATACTGAGATGTGTAATCTGTAGTTTCATGCACTGTGCTATTTCTGTGGTTGTGGCCTCTCCTCTGGTCGGTAAAACCGGAAACTTGCAAACTGAAGAGCGCCAATGGCATCCCCTTTCTTGCCTGTGGACATTGAGCTGCTGTCACTCCAGCAGCAAGAGAGGGTGGTATGGTGTTGCCTTCACAATCAGACACATTTCCTAATTGTGCCATCAGCACTCACTGGTTAGACAAAAATAATCCTAAAAATTAATTGAACTAGACCAAAAAATAGTCATGTGTTTTGTGGGTAGGGAGGGGGTTAATGATGGCTCTTTAAGGTGAGGGCTGTTGAACATTTACAGTTGTGATTTTTTTTCAAAAGATCTTGTTTAAAATATTCTATTTATTGTCTTGCTGTTTCTTTCCTCCTATAATTCTATTCAGTGTTCAAGTTCACCAGGGATCCTCATAAATATTTAAGTAAAGAGAATGGTGTCAGGGAATTACTTTACATCACTCAGTGGAGTTTTAAACATTGTGTATTTAAAAGAAAAACTTATTTTTGATTTTATATATACCGTAAACCACCAATATAGATAGATCAAACTAATGCAAATGTCTGTTTCAGTATTTACATTGTAATCTGTTTCCCTGATTGGTCCCACTAGCATTGCAACGTGGACAGATAGCACACACATTTTCCACATTTGCCCAATGTTTTCCACATCTGTTGGAGATAGCCATTGTAGGCTGCAGGAGATACTGTAACTGGAAAGATTTTGTGCTATGGGAGTAGGCTGTGACTGATATTTACTTTAGAGCTTTGAATAGGAGATATGTATACGAAGCAATGTGGTAACAATAGGTACTACTTTTAACAAAAACAGATCTCGTAGATGGGGAAAGTAGGGGCCAAACAAGGGTGTGTGAACATTTGAATATCGAATGAGAGTAAAAATGAATCCTAGAGACTGAAATGTGCTATCCCTTCTATAAGCGTTTTCTAGAATCTTGTCAGTATTTCTTGCAAAGGTTTTTTTTTTACAAAAAAGGAGGAATTTAAACATTTCACAATTGGTGTTGTACAGTTAATAGTTATAGCCTCAACCATATATCTTAAAATTGCAACTCCTGTTACCTTTGCTATCAGGAAAGACTGACAAGGTTGGGGCTCTTGTCTCTAGAATGGAGAAGGCTGAGGGGTGATCGAATAGAGGTCTTTTAAATTCTGAAAGGTGGTTAGAATGTGGAGCTTATTACCATATGGACGGACTACTTGAGGCGAATGGCATCGATGCATTTAAGGGGAAGCTAGATAAATACATGAGGGAGAAAGAAACAGAAAGATATGCTGAGGGGGGTCAGTTGAAGTAGGGTGGGAGGAGGCTTGTGTGGAGCATAGACCAGTTGGGCCAAATGGCCTGTTTCTGTGCTGTAACTTCTGTGTAATTCTATGATGGTAAAGAGCCTTTTCGATACTAACAGGTGGAGGTTGTGTACACTGAGAAGTACATTTGTCAAAACGATCACTCATGAATAAAGACTTGGAATGTTGCCATGTCTCTGAACCCAATTTATGATCCGGATCCGGAACTTTAACACTGCTTTTGGTGATTCTGGGGCCTAACATTATGCTAGATGGCCTGGTGATTGGGGCAAAAGCAGTTTTCACCAGTTTTGTGCTCCAAAAACGACGTACTCGAATTCCGATTAGGTTTTGGCATTGCCTATGATCTGCCCACCCGATTTCCTCACCAACACTACCTCATTCACCTCGGGTGAAAGCATCTGAGCTGGTGGGTGGGAGTGAAGCAAGGAGTGACAGTGAGGGAGTTGGGGAGGAGAAGCATGGCCAGGAGATTGCTGCAGGAACTCGTGGGTAGGCTTGAGTCCAATCTCATCTCCTTCATCATCCTCACCTTCCTCATCATCAGAGTTCACGAGGTAGTAGTTGTGTCTCTGTTCCTCCTCATCATCCTCCTCCTATAACCCCCCCCTCCCCCTCTCTCTGACTGTGGTGGATTAGCAGGAAAGGAAAGAACAAGCTAAGAATGGATGAGAATTACCCTTTTGAAATTAAGGAGGCAGGAAGAAATGTTCATTCACTGACCCGGCACCAGCACAATGCTCCCAACTTCACCACCTCCTATGGCATGAGCAGAATGCCTCCCAGAACTCAATAGATCTCGTAAGGTGCGAGGTGTTTCAGGTTGGGGTTGCCCCTTCTGATAGCCTGCCTCTTGCAGGGATTGTGCACCATTTTCTCCTGCTACAGAATTGAGCAGATTAGGTGAAGGCTAGCAATTAAGGTGTGTGTACCTAGTGACATGGGAGAGCTGAATTAAGAAATGTGGGAGTATCAGCTAGTTAAAGTGGAGGATTGCATGTAATTGCTGTTAATAGAAAGAAAGACTTACATTTATAGAACGCCTTTCATGACCACCGGATGTCTCAAAGCGCTTTACAGTCAATTAAGTACTTTTGAAGTGGAGTCACTATGTAATGTGGGAAACGCGGCAGCCAATTTGCACACAGCAAGCTCTCACAAACAGCAATGTGATAATGTCCAGTTAATCTGTTTCTGTTCTGTTGATTGAGGGATAAGTATTGGCCAGGACACCGGGGATAACTCCCCTGCTCTTCTTCAAATGGGATCTTTTACGCCCATCTGAGAGCACAGATGGGGCCTCTGTTTAACCTCTCATCCGAAGGACGGCAACTCCGACAGAGCAGCACTCCTTCAGCACTGCATTGGAGCATCGGCCTAGCTTTATGTGCTCAAGTCCCTGGAGTGGGACTTGAACCTACAACCTTCTGACTCGGAGGCGATTGTGCTACCAACTGAGCCACAGCTGACACACGGAGATAGATAAGCCATACTGCGGGCTCGCGTGTTAGTGTCCCCATTTAGCCACGAGCTAATAATGAATGAGGAAGGCCATTCGGCCTATTTGATTTGATTTATCCATCCGGAGACACCCTAAAAAACCCAGGGTGCATTGTGAAGTGTTAGTTGTACAGCTGTTCCTTTAAATGGTGAAGAGTGCTGGTGCCCAGGGTGCCCGAGAAAGAAAAGTGCCCTGGTTAGGCACTTGAATGTTCCGCAGCACTGGTCTGTAATCCTGAGGGTGCCACCTACCTCCACATGTGGCTTTTTTGGCCGTTTTCCCGTCTAAGACACCATGGGCAGGATTTTAACTCGGGTGCGGGATGGTGTCGTGTTATCCGCATTTTGTGTTATCCACCGAATCTAAATGGATGGGGGAGATTGATGCAATTTTAACTTAATTGTCCAATTGATTTCCAACGTGTGGGAACCCTTGGCAAATGGGTTTTTCCTGACTGAAAGTCCCCTCTGACATCTTCATTGCTGCTGCATTTAAGGTCTACAGCAAGCCTTGCTTCTTCTGCAGGCTGCCAAGCTTTCTCCGTTTGGTGTGAGAGACCTGCAGGAAGGATGACAAGCGGGAGGCCCAGATCAGCTCCTTGCTTCGACGAGGTGGCCCTGCAGGCATTGGTGGATGGGCTAGGGCCAACAGGGAGGTGTTCTTCCCTTCCTCAGGGAGGAAGAGGCCTCCCAAGCAGACTAAGGCTGTGTGGATGCAGGTGGCTGAGGAGGTCAACTCCTTGGGAGTCACACGAAGAACCTGGATTCAGTGCCAGAAAAGATTTCATGACCTTCAGCGCATTGGAAAAGTGAGTATGAATTTCCCATCACCCTCAATCTGATCCCTATTGCTTTTCCTCACCAGCACTCAGCTTCAGCAATCTCTTCCTCCACATCCCACTTGACACTGACATCCATGCACCCTTACCCAGTCCCTCTCTCTATGGTCACCTTCACATAACTATTCGATCATGCAGCCCTCACACTCCCTATCACTGATGTTTTGAACACAACTGACAACACACAGGGAGAGCCCTTGGTCTTGCAACCTCACTCCATCTTTGTCTCCTTCTAAGTATCTATGCTATGCAATCTCTACACTCACTCCTTCATTCTCACTCAACCTCCACTTGTCTCCCTCATTGCAGGGAAAGAGAGCTCACAACAAAAGAGAGCGAGAGAGGACAGGAGGAGGGACAGCCTCAATAGCCCACCTGACCCCCCGGGAGGAGGCGGTACTGGAAATAGTGGGAATGGAGGATGATGCGCACATGGGGGACGGACGGACGGGTGCAACACAGCAAGCTGGTGACAGAAAAGTTTCCCATCTCTCTCTTTGACATTGCATGAGTCGCTGATAATGATTGTGAAGCTCTAACAGATGGATTTATGAGCATCTGCAAAAAGCAATGTGCATGTAACCTTGGCATCACATCTCTGACTCCTTTACTCCCCCACAGGACCATCACAAGCATCCATCCCCCCTAGCCAGGAAGAAAAGGCTGAGCAGCCAAACTCCTCAGAGGAAGCTGCAACCTCTGAGGGCGCAGCATCAGCAGAATTCAGCGCATCCAGCGCCAGCGCAGACACTCGCACCTCGGTGGGACTTTCGGGACATAGAGTAGTGTTGTCACCTGGTGTATCACAGCTCACAAGTGAGCATCAGCAGATTGTGGAGACAGGGACAGCAGTGGAGAGTCCTAGTCGGAGGGCGCAGGACTCTGCCAGCTCGGCTCAGCTGCATGTCGACCCTCTGCCTCTGGGTCCATCCATGAGATCAGCGGTGATGGAACTCCAGGCACAGATGCAGGAGTTTCTGGCAGGTTTTGTCTCTAGGGTCGCTGCGAGTGTGGAGCAAATGGAGGAGTCCATAGCGAACATGACCATAGCCTTTGTGGAGTCATTGGAAAGGATGGCTACCTCCATGGAAAGGATGGCTACCGTAGAGGAGAGGGTGGCTACGGCCATGGAGGACCTTAGTCGCCAGGGTATGGAAAACATGGTCATTGTTCAGAATAGAATGACCTCTCTTGAGGAGCGATGGGCATTTATTGAACAGAGAAACCAGACCTTCATGGAAGTCCTTCTGAGTAGGATTGCCATTGCAGATACGGGTCCCCATGGCCCCCCTGATGTGCAGTAAGGTGCTCTCCAGCCACTTGCAGGCGCTGAGGGGTACCTGACCCATGAGAGGGAGGTTGGTGGCAGACCTCAAGGAAATGGGGGCTCCTCTCCAAGCGCTCACATTCCATGCACTGCAGAGCCCTCGGTCAGAGCCCCACCGGAGTCCACACCCAAGTGAGATAGGCGTCTCAACCCCTGCACAGCTGCAGGAGCAGCAGACTGTTGACGAGCCCTCACCGGCTCACAACCCCAGAGGACGCCCGACAAAGGTGTCGAGACAGGAGCAGCAGCAAAGTGAGCAAGGGGCCTCCACAGCTGCTGAAGCCACAGGGGAGGAACCACGTAGGAGCATGACAAGGGTAGTCACTTGGGTGCAATTTTGTGTTTATTGTAAAAATGCCATCACTTCGTTATTGTCCATAAAAATTCTGATGGCAAATGTTGCAGTTGTGGCGTCTGTCATTTCGCTATTGGGACTTCCACATTGAGGGCTTAGGAATACTTGCAACTGTCAGTATGGTGGTCAGAGTGCTAGGAATCCTCTGGTTCTTGGCCATTGTCAATGCTCTGGTAAGAAGCTGCGAGGCAAAAGTGTTTGATTGACTAGGCTAAGCAAATTTGGCCAGGATGAGTAGGTTCCTTGCATCCCGGGCAGCAGTGTTTGTGCGTAATGCTGCCGCTGGTTGATGGGCCTCTGCAGGATGTTCGTTTTTGCACTCCTCCTCCTCCTCCTCCTCATTTGAGGAGGATATGTGAAGAGCCACTTGGTCCGCAGGAATCTGCAAGCCACGACGCTGTGCCATGTTGTGAAGGGCACAGCAAACCACGATGATTCTGGAGACCCTGGCTGCTGAGTACTGCAGGGCTCCACCTGACCTATCCAGGCATCTGAAGCGCATCTTTTTTAAAATTCATTGATGGGATGTGGGCGTCACTGGCTAGGCCAGCATTTAGTGCCCATCCCTAATTGCCCTTGAGAAGATGGTGGTGAGCCGCCTTCTTGAACTGCTGCAGTCCATATGGTGTAGGTACACCCACAATGCTGTTAGGAAGGGAGTTCCAGGATTTTGGCCCAGCGACAGTGAAGGAACGGCGATACTAGTCCAAGCCAGGATGGTGTGTGGCTTGGAGGGGAACTTGTAGGTGGTGATGTTCCCATGCGTCTGCTGCCCTTGTCCTTCTAAGTGGTTTGCTTGATTATGGCTCTGGTGGACATGTGGCTGGAGTTGTAGCTCTCCTCAGCTTCGTTGGATGATCTCCTCAATGGCATCATTAGCCACGTCTTCAGGGGATAGCCCTTGTCTCCAAGTAGCCATCCGTTAAGTTGGTCTGGTGTACTGAATAGCGGAGGCACACTAGACTGGCGCAGTATGAAGGAGTCATGGCAACTGCCAGGGTACTTGGCACAAACATGCAAAATTTCCTTCTTGCGGTCACACACCAGCTGAACGTTAAGGGAGTGGAAGGTTGACAAAAATACCTGGATTGCGATGGGGTGCCTTAAGGGTCACATGTGTGCAGTCAACAATGCCCTGCACCCTTGGAAAGCCTGCCAGATGAGCTAATCCAACCGCTCGCGCCGTGACACTTGCTCGATTCTTGGTGAAATGGATGTGATTGTGCGCAAGGGCAAAGAGGGCATCGGTTACCTGCGTTATGCAAGTATGTGCGTCCGCCTGGGAGATGCCACTGATGTCTGCTGCTGATCCCTGGAATGAGCCTGAGGCAAAAAAGTTGAGTGTGGTGGTGACTTTGACGGCCACTGGTAATGCTTGTCCACCTGGTCCTCTGGGCAGCAGGTCTTGCTGTAGCATTGTGCAGATGTCAGTCACTACCTCTCGCGAAAGTCGGAGCCGCCTTTGGCACTGCTGCTCAGGCATGTTGAGATAGCTGACCTTGTGTCTGTAGGCCCTGTTTGGGGGGCATCTCCTGCGCCGACGGGCTTCCAGGCGCTGGCCCCTTCTAGTCTGTGCAGCTTCAGGTGGGTGAGCAGCAGCCTGGCGCTCCTGCTGCTGCTGCTGCTGCTGTTGGTGCTGCTGTTGTTCCTGATTCTGCTGCTGCCACGGCTGGTGCTCGAGCTCATCTAATGCCCAGATGGGAAGGAAATAAATGGCTCCCATGCTTCTGGTATATGCCTCAGTTGAGGAAACGCTGAGTGAAGGTGGCGAGAGAGGTTTCCCAGGTTGTCACACTGGAGATGGGTGTCAGGCTCCAACCTTCCACAGGTGTGGTTAAGCCTTCTAAAAGTTGCCCCAGACCTGAGACCACTAAGTCCTGCCACCTGCAAATCATGGCTGATCAAATCTCCTCTTTAATGGTTGACCTGTAGTTGATAGTCAGCAATCCAATAGTGCTCCCGCCAGGTTTCACCATCGTGTTTCCCACCAGGCGTGTTTCACGTGGGAAAAGGGTTAAAATCGCAAGGGCCTTTTAAAATAGGATTATAGAGGCCATTTAGTGCTTGTTAAGGGCCTTAACGACCAATCCTGCCTGTTGGATGCGGGACAGAGTCGGGACCATCAGACACGGCTGAGTTAAAATTGCTTGGAGTCGGGAACCGAGGGGGTCCCCCGCATGCCAGTTTTTGCGATTTTAACCCCCCACCCACCTCCAATCCCGCCTCACGGCCCAATGAAAATCCTGCCCTCTGTGTTCTATTTTGTACTGCAAGGTTTGCAGATTAAACTCTGTAATATTGTGGAATTTTCTTCTCTGCCTCTGTGTCATACCCTTCTGCCTTCATTGGCTGCCTCTTCCAGGCTCTGCTGTGTTCGACATTCTTTGTCATGAGACATGCAGTCAAGCTACAGTAGCTCATAGCCAACTGACTGAAGCAAGCTCTGTTCCTTACTCTGCTGCTGCTCCCCAACCTGCTGCTGCTGCAATCTCCAGCTAGAGCTGGCATTTCCAAAGGTTGCACGACGATTTCCATGCACATTACTCCATTTCACAGGGGTTTTGTGTCAATCACTACTGCAGTGGATAGGCAGATGAGTTGACCTAGGATATCCTGTTGAAAATTTTTCTCCGGGCCATTGGTGGGTGCAACTCATTGGCAGAAAAATGGTGCAACTTTCTGCGTGGCATTTCGGGGCCAGTGAGGCTCCTATGAACGAAACTTTGTGCTGTTAGCGGGATAATGTACTATTATCCCTTAACCACAGTGTGGTGCACCACAGGCTGTGTGAGATGTCCAGCAGGCATTTTGGTCTACTCTGAAAGGTGGTAAATACTACACTGTCGGACATTTATGTTCAGCTGGTTAATATCTTGATGTCAGTCCATTACATTCCGGGTAAGACTAATAGACATTTACAATTAATAGATTACACAGAAGCAGAAATAATATAATGCTAGACATAACCGCCTTACAAACTGTCGCAAAACTAAGAATGAGATGGTTTGCAATCCTTCGAGCTGTTTTCAGTAGCTACTGACTGAGTTTTTTTAATGAAGGGAAGTTGGTTTCCATCTTAGCTCTAGAAATGGTGTTTATGCTGATTTTTCTGCTAAATTTACGCAGATGTTTAGGGCAGAAGAATCCCGTGGAAATTCTACCCCATATCACAAAATGATTTTATTATGTACATATATATTTGCCACGAGTGGCTTGTTTTAACCACTGAACCTACTCTGATGCCTCTCTGATGTTCTTAAACTTATCCCGGTACTTCGTTGAGGTACCATGTGAAGGCCAGGGATGCCAGTTGCGCTTAACTGCTATGGTATAAGGGACCAATGTGGCCCTTATTTCAGGGTTTCTGTGTCCTAGGAGGACTTTTAAGCAAGCTGTATCGCCACTGCAGATGTGAGGGCAGCCTAGTCGTGTATCTGAGGGATTGGCTAGGAAAAGACATGAGGTTGCATCATGAAGGTGGACCCTGGCTACACCACTAGTGCTAGGTCCTGGATCAGCATACCCACTGATCAGCAGGGGGGCCGATCTGATAGTATCAGTTTGATCTGGAGAGTTGGTACCCTAAAGCTGTCCTCATTCTCTAAAAATGGTAGCCCAAGGCCTGGCCAGTGATCAAAGAATCCATGTTGGATGCACTAACAGGTTTGGAGGCCTCTTTATCAGGAGAGGGGTTAGGGGGTTGGATGCAAATGTTCCTGGTAGCACTTTATTGTATCAAATCCTCAGAAATTGGCACTGAGGATGGTGTTGACCTCTGCCATCTGAATCAGATCCTCCAAGATGGTCCTAAGTATTGCCACGTTAGTGCAGTGCTCATCCAGCTTCCTTCTTTTGGCAGCAGGACCCCAGAGATCTGAGTCCTCAGGCTTGAGAGCCAGAGACGAACTTCTGCAGAGCCTCTGTTCTCCACTGTTAGATCCCTCTTTCACCTCTGACTCTTCTGACATTGTTAGAGTAACAAATGAAGAGGTGCCACACATAAAGAGACTGCCAGTGGGAGCAGGTAGCTTACCATCCCTGCTCTGATGAGGTCATTTAAGCATCTTCCTGAAAAGCAGTCCTGAGGCCCAATGGCGTGGCACTCGCTACCACAGCCACGTCCCTCCATGTGCTTGGCAAGTCTGGGGCTCCCGACCCCAAAAGGCCTGTCTATCCAGCTTCGTACCTCTGGTAGGAGGACATCCAGGTCCATCTGCCTGAAGTTTGCTGCTTGTTTGTTTGATCTGGCTGGTTGCCTGCTTTTTTTTTAATCCTGCTGCTGTACCAGTCTCTCCTTCAGGTATGCACCCCCCCACCCCCAAACCCCTCCAGCTAATTAGGTCTTATTTGGAGTTGTATTCACCTCCAGCATTTCTGAGACATTGCGGGCTGTATGTATGCAGCCTGCATGCCTCTACATTTTTAAACCAGCTGCCCCTGCAATTTATGGTAGGATGAGCGCTATGACCTCATGGCAGATGGAAGTCACGGCCACCTCAGTTTTGATCGCGCAACAGCACTGTTGGAATTCCAGCCCAGAATATTTTCCTTACTTGACACAGGATGAAGCTCTGCTTTCATCACATTAGGCTCTGTTTCCATTCTACCATTTTAGTTTGAAGGGACCATTCGTAATAGTGGTGCCCTTCTTTTGCGGCTGACACTTGTATCTAATTTCACAGATCACAGAAATCACAGAAACCCCACAGTGCAGATAGAGGCCATTTCGGCCCATCGAGCCTGCACCGACACATATCCCACCCGATCCCCGTAACCCCTACACCAACACATATCCCACCCTATCCCCGTAACCCACGTATTTAATCCCCCTAACACTAAGGGTCAATTTATCATAGCCAATCAACTTAACCTGCACATCTTTGGACTGTGGGAGGAAACCGGAGCACCCGGAGGAAACCCACGCAAACACGGGGAGAATGCGCAAACTCCACACAGACAGTCGCCCGAGGCCGGATTCGAACCCGGGTCCCTGGCGCTGTGAGGCAACAGTGCTAACCACTATGCCACCGTGCTGTCCTGGTGATATTGGCTCTGCCCAGTATCATTCCATTGGTCCATTTCAAAATAGTCCTATCAGCCAGGGCAGCAATCGGGATGTTGCAATTACCCACGGGATTCCTGGAAAGAGAAAAAAACACTCAGAATTTCCTTTCCTATCTCTGTTAAGTGACCTGGAAAGTGCAGGTGTATGGATGTTGGGTGAGCGCAAGATTGGGCTGTGACTGTGATATCCCACAGTGAAATAGGTTTCTAACACTCAAATATCTAGACTCATACATACGTGGGTGAGATTACAGAGGCCCTCTGTAATCACCCCCAGCATGAATAACTTTGGGAAGAAGGGAGAAAGTTGAAAGGAAAAGAAAATGGAGCTGTGTTTATCTTTAAGGGTGAAGTTCATCAAAATAGGTTACACAATGGGAGTGTCATTCCTTATGAGCAAGACTGAATAGGCCTGTTATGACAGATCTAATTGCATCCAGTTCTAATACTGCCGGGCCTTTTTGCAGCATACAGATGAAATATTGGTAAGCCCACTACACTTCCCAGCCTGTGCCGCACATTCAAGCTGTGTTTAGCCTCATTTGTGAAGAATTTTTTTGATCAGTTTTCAAAGAGGCTATTACACCAAGTACTCTTTGTGAAGTGTTCTTTCTTACAGGGAAGAAATAATTGACCTTGACCGTGTTGTCATGCTTCTTATTGGCCAGTCTCAACACAGCATTGACTATGACCACGGCTAGCCCTGCAAGCTGGATCACTGCTTCGGCACTTGTGAAAGGAGCTGCCTGAAAACAAGTAGCTAAATGGAAGGAATTGTCAAATATTGGGACTATCAAAAAGTACTATGGCACAAATTCAGTCGCGATAAACAAGCAGCTGGTTATGTGGAAACTAAATGTGCTTCCTTTTACCTGGCTATTCTCTGTTTGTGCAAACTTCTGCTTTAGAACGAATATAAGTATTGGTAAGTAGTGTTCTATCTGAATGTTCAAAACAACTTTCGTGACATGGGGGTAGAGAGAATAATGGATAGCTGGGAGTGATATCAACAGTGTATGTTAGAAGACAGCAATTGTCCTAATAGCACAAGTTTATCTCCTGTTTGTGTTGGGTATTGTGACACTGCCTACTGAATGTTTAATGGCATAATTCTATTACCATATGGGTTGTAAAGAATGAAAACATTATAATGTTGCAAACAAATGTGAATTTTGCTTTAAGAAAAACTTAACTGATTTCTGTTGATTTAAAATGAGTTCTGTGTCATAGAGACTGACTTATGATGGTGAGTTACGGCATTGGGCAGGATACTTCACCTTGTAGTGAGGCAGTGACATCCTTGAATCACTGATCATCTCTACTGCCACACCCCCCCCCCACCCCCCACCATGTAAAACATTCTAAACAGCATTGTGAAAGGTCATCATGCTATTGAGCTAACTTGCTGTGTTGCCGACATTCTGATGAGGTAGCAGATTCTTGGTGCAGGTGGTTCCTGGGTGTTCCATAATAATATCTTACCTAATAACTCTTAAGTATGAAAGCGCTTTCCTGTAAACCACGAGTGCTGATGACCTCATTCGGTGAACTGGCTCAGAACGGTACTGTGCCTGCATGACTGATGGTGTGGTTGGCTCCACCTTTATTTTTATGTTTAATGGCAAGTGGTACCTGAAATAGCCACTATCTACATCAGAGGCCTGAAATTCTGGTCTGGGCCAAGGGCAGGGAGCAAGCAGATTGTCCAACAGCAGCTGGAATTTGGGACAGAACCCAGTTCTGCTGGATTTCCACTGCATTTCTTACCAATTGCCATTTTCCAGTTGGGGTAATGGGGCGATTCCTCTGCCCAGACCCCTACGTCAAGGGGGAGTGCCTGGGAGAGTTCCATGGCTATCCTGGGAATTCCAGCCAGCACGCATTGTAAGACTGCAGCTGAGCGTTTGCCAGTTGCGAACTAGCATGAGTCCCGCTGAGCCCCAGCAAAGGTCTCAAACCTTTAGAAGGCAAAAATAATCAATCTCAGAAAATGTCAATTCCCTAGCAGAGAAGCCTTCTTGACTCCATTGGGAGCCAAAAAAACACCTTGTTCGTTGAGCCGCACCCCAGTCTCTTTCTGCCCTTGAAGTGACATGGGCCTGCTCTGATTTCCCAGGTTTCTATTCGCACGGGCGCTGCTGATGCACCCTTGCCGGTGCCTGCGCCTTGCCGCAGCCGTGCAGTGCCTGGGATTTTGAGACGGAGTTTGCATTATAATGTCTGGACAGCCAGGAGTTCCGCTCCCCTGAACTTCCACAGATGGAGTAGGACACCTGGAATTTTGGAACCTATGGGGGGAATTTTAACCGTCCCTGCCCAGCAGACGCGTAGTTAGGCTGGAACAGAGGACTTATCCACTGGCTTCCTGCCCTGATCTTTCCGACTTCAGTTTTAAATTTGCAGGCGGCAAGGGCACCAACCTTTAAGCTTGTGGGACCCTTCTTTAGGTAAGCAGATTGGGCTCCAATGATGTCATCACAGCCAGACTGCAGCATTAACCCAAGTGAGTGGAAGAGCAGTAGTGGCTTCCCCGCCAGGCCAAAGCTTCTCGGGAAGTGGATTCAGGGCCAGAAGAGGGCTCCTCTGGGCCCCGCAAGGAAACCTTGGGCTTCCCTCCCTGTTTTCTGACTGTGATCCCTGTCAGACCTCCCCTCCAAAAGACTTGCGTTAGGGCTGGGGACCCCTGGTCCCCGACAACGGCCTCCTACCATCTGATTTTTATCAGCCGCACCCATGCCATTTTGGTCAGTCAGTCTGCCAGTGGCACGCTAATGAGGCCTAGCCATTAAAATTGGCTGGGACTACCCACTACTGCTCACGAACAGGCTGCCCGCTCGCTAGACCGCATTCCTGCCCCGGTCTTGAAATCGGCCCTTCCTGAGTTTAGTAAATTCTGGAGAAAAAAAATCAAACCTACCTTTCGTTGTGTATTTTGCTTTGTTGTGAATTTTCTAAGTGTGGAGATCTTGACAGTGTGCATGCGTGAACATGCGCAAATCAGCAACCTGCGTTTCTATCCCGATGTAATTGAAGTGGTTTCGGTGGGGATTAGCTAGCAGAGTTTTTGCCTTTATTTTGCTTTCTCCTAGTTTAATGAAAAGTGGGTGAGAGATGTCTCTGGAAGTGCCTTCTGGTATATGTGTGGCCATTTGTCCTAGGCACCCAGTATATTGATGGCACACAATCAGAGTGCACTGGAAATACTGTTCAATGATTCATTTGGAGGCCCTTAATTCCATTTCAAGGTATTGAATAAGATGGGTTTTTAATGCTGCGGCACTATGTATCTGTATTAGCATCAGCATCATTGATGGCACTAATGGTGAGCATAAAATATTTCCCAATGTTTTTTCCATCTATTAACAAAGAAGCCATAAACAATGCAATTTATATTAGCGGTCGGTATATTGGTGAATGTAATATTGAAGGCCTAAGTGTGTTCTGCCTGAAAATTTAAAATATTGCACTGTGAAAGAGCTTTGACCAATGCTGCAAATCAAACCACAGAAATCTGATCCATTATTATTTGGTCTTTCACAGCTCGTTTTTATCTCAATGTTTCATTTATTAGTATGAATGCATGTATTCTAAGTTGTGGTAATATATTGCCAAATTATCTTTTTATTTGCCTTTTAAATTTTTAGACAAATGAATTCTGAAGACTCTTCTGGTTTGAAACTTGAGACGTTCAGCATGGTCTGGTTTCCAGGCTGCACTGCTATGGCCAGTGTAAAGTTCAGTGCCAAGGGTTGTTTGGTGCAACGTGTTTTGTGTGGCTCAGTATATCTCTGGAGACTTTTAAGGCATCTAATAATAGAAGAGCTGAACATAGTTCACTTACATGATGGGACTGGTGTTCGTGGAGCTTACTGTAGATTCCAGTTTTAGACAATTTGGCTACAGACTTAGATTTCAGTCTCTTGTACTGTACCACATATCATTTTGATTTACTGCCTTTCAGCATTCCCCAGACTTTGGCACACCTTATGATGGTCTTGCCACTGGTTGTTTGGGACTTGCCAACTGAATTTGGTTTGTGTCTGTATTCCTTTTTCTCTTGCATTCTGCTTCTCTCATGCTTTTTTTTTCTACAGATGAGGGTAGGATTGAGATGGTATGATCTGTGAGCTCTCTCGATTGATGTTGTTCAGTAACTGGCCAGCAGCAAGTTCTCATCTACAAGAATTTGCCAGTTTTGCCCTCTTTTCCTCTCTCCCGCACTGCCCCCACCCAACCCAAGATGCAGCATACTGTTGTAGTGAAGTTTGTTATCTAGCAGCTGCCTAGCTGAGAGCCAAAGTGCCTATTGAGTCAGTCTCCCTGAATGGGAGTGCAGCTTTCGGTTGCTGGACCCAGCAGGCTGCTGCTGACTCTGCATTTCTAACATTTTCAGATCTGGTACATGTGTGTATAGCGGAATGTTGATTTGAAAGGACGTTTTCGGACAGTTTTCTGTCAGGAAATGAGTCCAGCTTTCCCAGGGGCCCCACACCAGCAGGCATGTCACTGTGTGGTTATTTAAGCACTTGATTTGTTTTGCTTCTTAATGACAGAATTCAGTGTTTACATGAAGAGTGAGGAAGTGAGCCTCCTCTCTGAGGCATTGGCCGCTACCTGGGGAGAGGGAATTACAGGCCACTATGACCTCTAGAAGCAAAACACGAACTCTACTCCCTGTAGCTATTTGGGGATATATTGTAATCTTAATCATACTGATTCTAAAGTATAAGGCAGTACATGTCACTTTTGTAGACCTTTATGTACTGTATTAAATAACTGTCAGCACGTTGCAGGCCTACTCTTTATCAAAGTAATTATGTCTATTACTCCAGAAGCTAACCAAAGATAGTAACACTTCACACGTTCAGTCCAACAAATTCCTGGAGTGGTTTCTATAAATAAGTAGTAAAGAATCATACATACAAAGAGAAACAGGAGTAATCCAGTGTTCCCAGGCGACATGGCAACTAAAGCTAGATCAAAAATGATAGTTTTGCTAGTTTTTGGCCAAACTGTGTACTTAGCATCATAGAATCTTATAGCACAGAAGGAGGCCATTCGGCCCATTGTGCCTGTGCCGGCTCTTTGAAAGAGCGATCCAGTTAGTCCCACTCCCCTGCTCTTTTCCCCATAGCCCTGCAAATTTTTCCTTTTTCAAGTATATGTCCAGTTCCCTTTTGAAAGTTACTATTGAATCTGCTTCCACCACCCTTTCAGGCAGTGCATTCCAGATCACAACAACAAGAATGTATTTCCAAGGTGTTATGGGTAGTTTGGGGAGCATAGAGTTTATTAGTGAAAGATGATTTTATCCAAAAGCAAAATACCGCGGATGCTGGAAATCTGAAATAAAAGCAGAAACTGCTGGAAATGCTCAACCTGTCAGGCAGCGTCTGTGGAGAGAGAAACAGAGTTAACGTTTAGGTCGATGACCTTTCCGTCAGATGATTTTATGTTGATCTGCAGCAAGGTGACGGAATGATTCAGCTGTCAGGCAGGTGACTGTTTTTTCCCCCCTTTGCTCTTGGTATCTGGCCAGTAAAAGTCCTGCAATGGGGTGCAGTGTGAGCTTGGATTTTGAGCGTGTCCCCTCCCCCCCTCCCTGCTGTCATGACATTATACCATGACATCAGTTGTCAAATTTTTGGTCTTATAATACTCCTGTGAAGCGCCTTGGGACGTTTTACTACGTTAAAGGCGCTATATAAATACAAGTTGTTGTGGTTGTCCGAGAACAGTTGGTCGCAGCTTGCGATGCTGTAACTTGCCGTGTAAATTCAGCAGAGCAACACTCTTTAGTTGCTGTCGTCCCAAGACCTGGCCTGTAGTATAAAAGACTCTGAAGGTTTTGTGCTGATCTTTGAGGAAAAAAAAGCATGCAAAAGTGTAAAAGCTTTACTGGCTTTTAACACCGTAATGGTGCGTCTATGCCCAGTAATGTAGTGGAACTGCAGTATACAGTCAGCGTGACACTCCATGCACATTTGGGAATGGGATACAGTGAGACATTTGGTGGCACGGGGCTTCAGAAATGTCTGCCCCACCATTTCCTGTGACTAACCGTGAGCATCAATTTTAGGAGTTTCATTATTTTATATAAATAAGAGATTGTGGGGTAGAAATTTGCCTTGGGCTTTAGTGCAAAGCAGGTGATGGTGAATCAGCAGCCCGTTTTACACTCCGCCCGATTTTCTCTTTACAGCAAGGGGGGGGGGGGTCACTGGTTAGCGATCAGGTAAAAACCAGTCATTTTTCCTCCCCATCCTACATCGGGGACACTAAACCCAATCATGCTACCCAATGTCTGCTAACTCAGCACAGATCAGGGATCCAGCACGGTAGCTTTCTGTACGGATCAGAGCCACACTTTGGAGGCTGCATTTACCTCGGAGACCTCAACGGAGCTAAAATCAAATGGGAGCAAGTTGCATTCTGTGGTTCAGTGGTTAAAGGTTGGTTCACCTGCATTCTGGGTCACAGAATAATTGCAATGCAGGTCCATGATGATCCCTAGCAGGGTGCTTTCTGGAGTTTGTTCATTATCTGAGATGCTGACAGCAGGCCAGGCATTTTGCCTCTGAGGGAAGGAAACACTTTGGGGGAAATGATCCTGGTTGCATTTGCACACCTCCTAGTGGTTGATGACAGAACAACACGGGTACAGGCTAGAGTTCAGGACACCTGCCATCCTTTGTGGGCAGGGAATGCTGCAAAGGGGGTTGTGAGATGTGGAGGAGAGAGATAACCCAACCTTGCAATTTAAATCAGTTAATTTTTAAAAATTTGTTTAAAATTGTCCAAATTTATAATTAAAAAAAAATATTATTATAATAATGCATTTAAACATCAGAACAACAGTCGGGTCCAGAAATGTTGGCTGGAACTCTGAAGAATAATAGTAGCCTGCAAAGGGCAACATTTCTTTTAGGCGTTTGGAGTTACATCATTGTAACATAATGTGATTCTGTGATTCTGTGAATGTGTGTGCTAATGGCCTATTTTAGACCTGGATCCCTGGCTTCACTTGCTTTGGCTGCCTGGCTTTAATTGCACCGACCCCCTGGCTCCACTGATGTCATTAAGATAACTCGGATATCTGGAAGTTAAAAATTTATATCCATCGTACCCTGTTCAAAATAGAACCCACCGTCAGTGGAGACAGAGGCACCTTCATTCACACTGAGGAATAATATTACTGATGATATTCACTCTTTCATTAATCGCTGTTAATGGTTGTAAGTGAAGTGCATTTCTTAAATTATATTGCAGGTGTTCGATTGAACTTTGGGTGTGTGTGAGTGTACTTTTGATAAACTGATGTTAACCCTTGCCTATCTGAAAAAACTAACCCAGCAAGAGCTGTGACTGACATTTCAAAGATAATTATGGTTTGCAAAGGCCTGCTGTTCAAGGTGGCACAGCCCATTGAAACATTAACACAACAGCACTGAGTGGTGGGACCCGGGTTCACATACCCTGCTACTCTGCTGAATCCTCAGAAATAAATTGGGGCTTGTCCTCTGGTGAAGTTATTTTATCAGGCTTGTAACTGCAGTAGGGCATGATGGTGATATGATGATAGAATTGTGGCTACAAGCATTTTTTGCTTGAAGAATAATATCAGCTGCGTTCTGGTGCATGACCGAGCTGATGTTGAACTGAGAGTTTGTATCTATGCCTGTCTCTCCAGAACAGAGCTGACTTGACAAACTGCCGAATGCAGAGGCCACACCCCCTTCAAAAATGCACACTCATAATGTACATGCAGGATATTTAATAATTGAATCTGAAACTTAAACCTCTTCCCTGAACAGCATGGTCATTCTTCTTTGCAGGCATCAAATTGCCTTATACCAAAACAAGTATTAGCTTTAAAAAAAGGGCTTTTACTCGCTAGAAATTCGTCTCCTTCGAGCTGTTTAAGTGGCATGTGTCTTTGTTTTTTTTTAACTAAACTTAAACGGGTAAATATTAACTCGGAGCCCTGAGCGCCTAGCATTACTAATTGCAGGCGGTGCTACCACCTGCTGTGTAAGGAGTTCCAGATCAGCTCATTATGGCTACCTTTTGAACAGCAGTTTAGCAAACTTCAGAAATGAAGCAGTGAAAAAAGTTACAATGTGAGTGGATGATCAAAACAAGATAATATGAGATGCCAGAGTGAATAAATGAGCTCATTGTAGCAATGACTAAGTGTTTTGTCCCCCTCACTCCTCCTGACTACCCTTGTTAATCTATAATCAGGACCAGTCATCTGTACCATCGGGGCAGTGCGTGGCTTGCTGTTCGGGGTTTTTTTTTGAGTTGGCTGTGAGATTCTTTGTTGTCCAGCAGACTGTAAGTACAGTGGGTATCTTATTCAGCCAGGGCAATGATTAAATGCAGCAAGCCACGAAAAGAGACTCCCTTTCACAGAACTGTTGATGCATTAAGCAAATTGTACTGGACCAAGAGGTTCCTGGATGGAAATTTCATACAACGGCCGTAGCCCTTATTATTTTGGAAGGATTCGGTCTTCTCGTTGCACTTTCGAGAAGCCTCACACGGAAGTAACTTCTTAAGTTTAAAGCTTCTTGCAATTGCCCACAAGGTTGACTGTCTGTTCCTGCTGAAAGAAACCAGTTTGAACTTGTCAGTAAAAAGAAAGCTGTTGAGGAAGGGAAAAATATTTGTTAAAAATAAAACTCATAAAAGTTTCATGGTGTAAGTACAGTATCCAATTAATTTGAATATGCATTAGCTACTTGCTGCACATCCTCAACACTTGGAAAAGTACCAGTTGGGTGGCTCCAGCTGTGGTGAATGTGAGGGAGAGGTAAGCACATTGGTTCTGTATTTCCTACTTACAACCAACGACTTCTATGTGTTTTAACATGAAAACATACAGGCCTAGAAATTGAGTTTTGGCGCTGCCAGGGCTTTAGCGCCGGAAGTTAGTGCCGGAGCTAAGTCGCGCTGGTCGGGCCCAAAATTCACTGGTTCTGCGCCCAAACGGCTGCCGGCGCTGCTGAAAGCTGTTAGCGCCTGAAAACTGGCGCTATGCGCTGAATTTCGGCGCTATTCCGGCGCTGCGGCGCCCGCTGCGGTGCGGCAGGTTCGGGAAGTGCAGGCCTCCTCCTTCCCTTAAGGAGGAGCTGCCTGCACCCGGCCGCGGCCCGCGATAATCTTATTAAAAATGAGCCCGGCACCTCGGACAAGTGCCGGGCTTGCTTCTGTTCCGGGGGCGGGGGGGGGAAAGTCCGGGGAGGGAGCTGCGGCCAGGCGGGCGGCGGGAAAGCGGCCGGCCGCCGCGGGGCCTTTAATGCGCCGGCGCAAACTTGTGCAAGGCACCTCTGCCAGAACGTTGCTTGCGGCTGCCACGCCCGTGGCAGCCGCAAGTCAATTTCGGTGCTGGGGCCCGTCACCACGGCAACCGGGACGCTGCGCACACCGATGACGTCATCGGTGCCGGCGCAGCGCTACCGGTCTACCGCGGCGGAAGGGCCCCAGGCAATTTAGGCGCCGGCGCCAATTGCAGCGCTAGGCCCTCTAGCGCCGCAAAATCGGCGCTAAGGGCACTGAATTTCTAGGCCATCGTGTGTGAAACATTTTTGAAAGCTGGAAGCTCTTGATCCCTTACTGTTAGTCAACTGTCACAGCTCTCAAGTTGCACTTTTAATACATGTGTGAAATTATTTTCGGTTACTGAGTTCAGTTCATAGTGTCCTTTTGAATATAATATTTTAATATGGCCAATGTTGATATATTTTTGATATTACTGCAGTGCCGAAATTAACGATGTCTAGATGGAAATGATGGCCATGGCTTGTAGATTTTGGATGATTCAGTTGCCATCCTGATATTTTGAAAAAGATCATGTGACCAGAAATATATATTGAAACAAATTGTGAAGGAGATGCTTGATTGGTGTAAGCACTGCATTTCAATTGTATGCAAGGGTAGGATTCCTTGCCTGCATTCTTTTTAAATGTTTAAATCTTTAAAATATTTTAGGCTACAAATTTTTTTATAGGAAAGAATATTTAAAAAACTGAAGTCAGTGACTTGTGAGATAGTATTGGATCATTCTAGATATGAGGCAAAATATGCCATGAAATTGTAATTTTGCCTGTTTAAGCATTGCTGCCCCAGCTTTGTTGGAGAATTAACTTAAGAATCATAGGCCTAAAAATTCAGTTGCTTTGCGCCTCCCGTTAGCGCCTCCCGTTAGCCTAAGTGGGCGCTAACGGGGCGCAAAGCAACTAGCGCCCGGGTGCGGCACCGCCAATGCCTCCCGCGAAATTCAGCGGGAGATTATCGGCGGTGGTAACCGTTAGCGCCCTGCGGTGCTTCGCCGCTGGCGATGACATCATCGCCGTGCACAGTGCCCCGTTCGCGCCTCGGCTGCGATCTTCGGTAGTGCCTCCTGACTTGCCGCCGGACGCTATGTCCGACGGGGCCAGGGGGGCTTACCTGCAGCGGCGCTATTTAAAGGCAAGGTGCCGGGCGGCCATTTTTATTGCTGGCCGCCTGCCCTCGTTGCCGTCCCCAGCCTCCTGACCACCAACCCCGCGGAGTGCCGGCTGCGCTCCGTGAGCCTGGCACTCCAATCCCAGGTGGCCCAGCTGGGCCCCGGGTCATGCTGCGCAAGGCAGGGAAGGAAGGCCTGCAGTACCGTGGCGCGACGTGCTGCAGCGCATGGCACTGCGGCATATAGTGCCATGATATTCCCTCACAGTGCCCCAAGGGGGAGGCAGGGCGCTTCCAGTAGTGCCCTGCTTCCCTCTTGGGGCGCTACCGATGAATTTCGGCTGTGGGGGCACTAATTTTTTCGGGGCGCCCCCCAAAGGGGTTGCAGCTAAATTTTTCCCCCATCGAGTCATAACGGCACAGAAGGAGGCCATTCGGCCCATCGAGTCCATGCCGGCTCTCTGTCGAGCAATCCAGTCAGTCCCATTCCCCCGCTCTATCCCTGTAGCCCTGCAAGTTTATTTCCCTCAAGTGCCGATCCAGTCTCCCCTTGAAAACATTGAGTATCTCCGCTTCCACCACTTCTGTCGGCAGCGAATTCCAGGTCATCTGCACTCGCTGCGTACAAAAGTTTTTCCTTACATCCCCCCTGTATCTCTTGCCCAAAACCTTCAATCTGTGTCCCCTAGTCCTTGTACCATCAACTAGTGGGAACAGCCTTTACCCATCTAGCTTATCCAAACCCGTCATAATCTTGTACACCTCTATCAAATCACCCGTCAACCTCCTTTGCTCTAATGAAAACAAATCCAGCTTCTCCAGCCTGTTCTTGTAGCTAAGATCCCCCATCCCCAGAACCACACTGGTAAATCTCCTCTGCACCCTCTCAAGGGCCTTCACATCCTTCCTAAAATTTGGTGACCAGAACTGGATGCAACACTCCAGTTGTGGCCTAATCAGCACTTTACAAAGGTTCAGCATAACTTCTTTACTTTTGTACTCAATACCTCTATTTATAAAGCCCAAGATCCCATATGCTTTGCTAACCACCCTCTCAATATGTCCAGCCACCTTCAGGGGCCTATGCACATGAACTCCCAGGTCCCTCTGTCCCTGCACACTCTTTAAAACTGTGCCATTAAGTGTATATTGCCTCTCCTTGTTCCTTATGCCAAAATGCAACTTGTACAATGCTTTAAAATTATACCTGGGTAAAATCTCATTTATGTCATTCAATGTGAAATTTAGGCCTAGAAATTCAGTTGCGTTTGCGCCCACTTACTGGCTATAGAGTGGGTTGCGCCGGAAGTTTTTTACGCCCGAAATTGAGGTCGTCCCTAACATCGGCGTTAGCCGGTAGCGCTGCACCGGCACCGATGACGTCATCGGTGTGCGCAGCGCCCCGGTTCCAATGGTAAACCGTCCCGATGGCCAAATTCAGTTGCGGCCGCCTCGCCCATCGCGGCCGCAAACAGCGTTTGCAAAACGGTGCCTTGCAGCTCCGAAAGGCCGGCGCATAAAGGTGGAGCAGCGGCCGCCTGCCTGCAGCTCCCTCCCCGGACTCCTGCACCACCCCCCCGCGGCATTGGTGTGTGACTCCCGCGAGCCCGGCACTTCTCCGTGGTGCCGGGCTCATTTGCCGGGGGAATCCAGCGGCGATCTCACGGCTGCAGGCAGCTCCTCCTTAAGAGAAGGAGGAGGCCTGCAGTACCCCAGCCTGCCGCACCGCATCGATTGCCGCAGCGGCAGCTGGGCGCCGGAAACTGACATTCTTCGCCCCAAACGAGGCGGCCAAACCCTGCAATAGCGGCCGCCGCCGTCTTGGGGCGACGCTACTGAATTTCAGGCGGGCGCTAGGGGAATGCGGCCCAGCGCTAAATTTCGGGCACTAAAGACCTGGCGCGGCGAGACCGAATTTTTAGCCCTTAGTCTTGTGCTGTTCCTCATGATTCCAAATTGCTGGACATGTCCTTTTGATTGTGTGAATGACTGAGTTGTTTTTGAGAGCTGACCCTGAGTGTGTGTTCCTGTGAGGGAGAGCTTTGAAACATGCAGGGCGCCACATTGGGCTCAGTAGTGCCTGTTGTTTGGGCGCTACAGGTGCCGTTTGGGGACAGAAATGGCGGCCGATGAGCCCGCGTACACTTCTGCCGCGAGTCGCGCTGGATGCCATCTTGGTGAGGGCATTGGCGCGTGCATAGCTAACCTCCACCGGAAGTATGCAGAGCAGGCAGATCATGACGTGTCAATCAGCGTGCAATGCTGATTTGACGCCAGCAGTGCCATTTTGGAGCTCAATGCTCCAGGCAGTGCCCTATTTTCACCTCGCACAGCTGAACACGTGATAAACAGCAGGAAGGACCCCGCCCCCACCAGCGCTATTTAAAGGGATCATCAACTGCTTACAGGTCAGTTGATTGCTTCTGGCTGTTGCCACGATTGTGCAAGTGTTTGGTGCTTTCCATATTTCTTTCAAGTTGCAAAAGTCTGCAGGGAGTGATGTGGCAGGTGCTGAAGGACTTTTTGCTGACTTCAAGGCTTCTGCACAAACCAGTTACTCCCAGACATGGGTGCAGTAGTAGGCATTTCCCTTGGATTAGAGCATGGCTGGGAGAATGAGCGGAGGCCACGCGGAGCAGGACTAGCTGCTGGAAGAGGGAGGAGGAGGAGGAGGAGGGGAGAAGGGTTCTCAGCAGGAGGCCATATCCACCCACAGTGTTCAGGGAGCAATTCTCCTACCTGAACCTCAGAGGAACAATGTGAGACATCTGCGCTTCAATGAGGATGTCCTCACTGAAATCTGCCACCTGCTGCAGCCACATCTGCAGTCTCAGAGCAGGGCGAGGACTGCATTGCCAGTGGCTGTGAGAGTGACTATGGCGATGAACTTTTACGTGTCTGGGTCCATCCAGACTGGAGCTGGAGATATTTGCAACATCTCGCAGTTTGCCAGTCACTGTTGTGTGAGGGAGGTCACTGAGGCTCTCTATTTAAAGAGAACTGAATACATTTAATTCTCTCTTGCCAGAGACCAGCAGGCAGAGCGAGCACACGGCTTCGCCCAGATTGCAGGCTTCGATATGGTGCAGGGTGCCTTTGACTACACTGACATCGCTTTGCGGGTGCCGCATGTCAACTCTGCCATATATCGGATCTAAAAAGGATCCCACTCCCTCAGTGTCCAGCTGGTGTGTAACCATAGGCAGCAAATCATGCAGGTCAATGCCCGGTATCCTGGCAGCAGTCATGCTGCCTTCATTCTGCGGCAGTCCGCTGTGCCATCTGCATTGAGTCACCACGCTAAATCAAAGGGGTGGCTACTGGGCGACAAGGACTATCCGCTGACAACATGGCTCATGACTCTGGTGTGCAACCTACACACGTGCACAGCATGCATAGAATGAAAGCCACGCTGCCACACAAAATGTGATAGAGCAGACCATTGGCGTGCTGAAACGATGCTTCCGCTGTCTGGACCGCTCTGGAGGAGCCCTGCAGTACTCAGCAGAGTGGGTGTCGAGATTCGTGGTCTACTGCATGCTGCATAAACTCGCCATCATGAGGGGACAGCTCTTGCCACCAGCTGAAAGGAAGAGGAGGAGAAGCAGGACCATGACCACTACCACCCTTGCTCTTCGGGAAGAACTAATTTGAGTGCGATACCACAATCCCAATTCCCCATTCACCAACAGCCCTACACCTTACCTTCCCTGTGTTACTGACCATCACAGCATCTGCTTGGCCACAATGTAAAAATAAAAGCTGCCACAAAATAAACATTCCAAACCAAATTTATAAATTAAATCATGCCGTATTACATACAAACGTAAACTAATGATCCTTCTACATTCTCTTAGTGCCTGTCTTCCATGTGCCTTTGCCTGTCCTACTGCTCCTATGCAGTGGCTGCAGCATGGCTGTGGAAGGCTTCTGACTTTCAATAGAGGAGTCTACCTTGTCCAGGAGGATGCCTTGTCTCGAGCAGCTCTGGGCCTAGAAGGCCCGGCTGCGGACTGCACCATCTCGGCATGTCTGGGCTGGCTGGCTGATGGGCAGAGACAGTGGTGGTAGGACGAATGCTGTCATCCTGAGAATAGGACAAAGCAATCTGCTTGATTGGAGCCCCATCCGCACCTTAAACATGCACTCTCTCCACCACTGTGGCTGCAATGTGTACCATCTACAAGATGCACTGCAGCAACTCACCAAGGCTTCTTTGACAGCACCTCCCAAACCTGCAACCTCTACCACCTGGAAGGTCAAGGGCAGCAGGCGCATGGGAACACCACCACCTCCAAGTTCCCCTCTAAGTCACACACCATCCTGACTTGGAAATATATCGCTGTTCCTTCATCGTCGCTGGGTCAAAATCCTGGAACTCCCTCCCTAACAGCACCACATGGACTGCAGCAGTTCAAGAAGGCAGCTCACCTCCGCCTTCTCGAGAGCAATTAGGGATGGGCAATAAATGCTGGCCTTGCCAGTGATGCCCACATCCAGTGAATGAATAAAAATAATGGGCAGCACCATCTCCTCCATGGGGGTTAGAACATGCAGGCACACCTGTCCCCCTCCGGTTAGCTCCTGCTGCCTACGGTTGTGCGCCACCTTGTCCTGCAAGAGAGGGGGAAGTGTGTCAGTGAGTGTGGTGCAGTCTGTTTGAGTGATGTGGCTGCCACATTTCACAGCTTGCACACACTGCCAGCTGGCTATGAGATGTGGGTGTGAGGCTTACAGCAGTGCTAAGTGTGTGATGGTGAGGTGAAGCTATATGTTGGGTAATAATCCTGATTGATCGAAATTGTTGGTAGGCGAGTGATGGGGCTGTGTTGAATTGAGGAGTGTCTGAGGCTAGTGCTACAGTTGGTGGGATATGGCATTTGAAGATGCATTCACTGACCTTGACCACTCGTGTGAGGTCATTAAACTTTTTGCATCCAGGTCCTGGCATTGACCTCCACGGCTATCTGCCTTTTGACTGTGTGCCTGGAAGGCCTCCTGCATCCCGCCCCCCCCCCCCCTGCATTAAGTGGTGCTAGGAAGTTATGATTTTGGGTCCCCTGCTGATGTGTGTAGCCAATGAATGGCGCGGTTAGCGCTGGCAGCTCGATGTTGGCATGCTGTCTGCATTTGACTCAACAGGCGCAGGTTAATTGCACATCGCCATCCCCCTGCTTGTTTTCGGGGGCTATCCAATTTAGCCCCCACAGAATCAATACAGCTCGTGTCTCCTTTGAACACTTGCATTTTCAGTTGCAAATATTTTTTGCCTCTATTTCTGCAAATTCGGACTGACCTGATGAGTAGTGTGCTCAAACATTAGATACTTCCTCTGTACTTGTTACCTAGTCTCAATAAATGGAGAGGTACTCAGTTTATTACGCTACCAAACTGTATGCATGTGATATGTAATGGTCTATTCACAGGGTGTGAATTTATTATACTTTATGTTCTGCAACAAAAAAATCCCATTGATAGCGGAAGCATTGTGATGAGTTTGAAAATGGAGGCAGGGCAAACGTACTCTTCAAAAAACATCTCCTTGTGACATTTAAGTTTGGGGTTAGTGAAGAGGCCTGGATTTAGATGTTCTGCTTTAGCTTGATCTGTACTGACCCACCAAACTCAGAGCTATATCTAAAGCATTAAAATCATTATCAAAGTCAGTATGCTGTATAAATGTCAACAGGTTGGCTCAATGCCGAAATTTCTTAGCTTGATGTTTGATAAACAGTAAATTGGTGACATTGTATGAGACACCAGAGCACACAATAAAAATTCCTCTTTTGCTCAGACTGTGAGCAATAAGCCAATTTACATTACTGTACCTACCTAAGACTTCCAGTCAGGTACATTATACTCCAGTAATTTTCAGCATCCAAACAAGGTACAGGAAACTTTCGATTTACCGGCACCTAAATAACCGGAAATGTCGCTTAACCGGCAAAATTCAGGAGTAGGTTCAGGTAACTTTTATTACTTGCCTTGCTCCATGTGTTGCTGTGCAAGGGTGTGGCTGCAGCTGTTGCTAAGCTACAGAGACGCTTGCAACTTGTGGCCATTGTTTTGAACCTGTTGCTAAGCAACAGGGTTTGTTGCTTTATACGGAGCTCTCGGCTCCGTATCTTTTACTATAGCGTTCGGTTATCCGGAATTGTTGATGAACCGGCACCACGTCGGTCCCGTCCGTGCCGGATAAAAGAAAGTTTCCTGTAACTACAAAAAATAACACGATTGCACAAATGTTGAGGTTTCTACTTTTGTTTTGAGGATGATATTCAATTTTATTTTGTGGACCCAGACCCCTTGCTTTCTGTTATAAATAATTGATCACTTATTTGACTGTTTAATGACATCTAAATATTCTCAAACTGCCCTGTTAGTAGATTTTGATGCAGTATGGAGAATATAAAATGTTCAAATAGTAAAATATTATTGGACTTTTATTTAGAACTTGGTTTGTGCCTGACCTGGACAAATGGAAGGAAGCGTAATTTTACATTGGCCAGAAAAGTAGAGGAGTTGATTGTGTGCTTAAGACTGCAGACTTTTCTTTCAATGCAAATTCCTGAAAGAAAAGTAAAAGTCACGGAGCCCAACAGTTCTGTATGAAATCCTTTGTACACAAATGTGTGCTGTTCTCCATCATTATGAATGTGTACAAAAGGTCTTTAGAATTCTACTTGTCAAAAGATGAATAAAAACAACAACAACTTGCATTTGTATAGCACCTTTAATGTAGTAAAACCTCCCAAGGCGCTCCTGTGAAATGCTATCAAACAGAATTTGACACCAATAAGAAATTCAGTCAAAAGTTTTAATTCTCTAACCATTTGACTCTGGACAACGACTTTAAACCCCACCTCCTGACTCCCCAAAGCTGTTCACAATATATATTAATGATCTAGACGAGGGAACTAGATGTAATATCTCCAAGTTTGCAGACGGCACAAAGCTGGGTGGGCGTGTGTGCTGTGAGGAGGATGCCGAGAAACTTCAGTATGATTCGGATAGGTTGGGTGATTGGGCAGATGCATGGCAGATGCAGTATAATGTGGATAAATGCGAAGTTATCCACTTTGGTGGCAAAAACAGGAAGGCAGATTATTATCTGAACGGCAATAGATTGGGAGAAGGGGGAAGTGCAATGAGACCTGGGTATCCTTGTGCACCAGTCGCTGAAGGTAAGCATGCAGGTGCAGCAGGCGGTTAAGAAGGCAAATGGTATGTTGGCCTTCGTAGCGAGAGGTTTGAGCACAGGAACAAGGATGTCTTGCTGTAGTTGTACAGGGCCTTGGTGAGACCACACCTTGAGTATTGTGTGCAGTTTTGGTTGCCTTATCTGAGGAAGGATGCTCTTGCCATGGAGGGAGTGCAGCCAAGATTCACCAGACTGATACCTGGGATGGCGGGAATGACATATAAGGAGAGATTGGGTCGATTGGGCTTATACTCGCTGGAGTTTAGAAGAATGAGAGCGGATCTCATTGAAACTTATAAAATTCTAACAGGACTAGATGCAGGAAGGATGTTCCTGATGGCGGGGGAGTCTAGAACAAAGGGCCACAGTCTAAAGATAAGGGGTAATCCATTTAGGACTGAGATGAGGAGGAATTTCTTCACCCAGAGAGTGGTGAACCTGTGGAATTCTCTACCACAGAAGGCAGTTGAGGCCAATTCATTAAATATATTCAAGAAGGAGTTAGATATATTTCTTAAGGCTAAAGGGATCAAGGGACATGGGGAGAAAGCAGGGACAGGGTACTGAGGTTGGATGATCAGCCATGATCTTATTGAATGGTGGAGCAGGCTCGAAGGGCCGAATGGCCTACTCCTGCTCCTATCTTCTATGTTTCTATGTTCCACCATTTAAAGGCACAAGCCAGGAGTGTGATGGAATATTCTCCACTTGCCTGGATGAGTGCAGCTCCAACAACTCTCAAGAAGCTCGACACCATCCAGGACAAAGTAGCCTGCTTGATTGGCACCCCATCCACCACCTTAAACATTCACTCCCTCCACCACTGGCATACCGTGGCTGCAGTGTGTACCATCTACAAGATGCACTGCAGTAACTCGCCAAGGCTTCTTCAGCAGCACCTCCCAAACCCATGACCTCTACCACCGAGAAGGACTAGGAAAGCAGGCACATGGGAACACCACCACCTCCAAGTTCCCCTCCAAGTCTCACACCATCCTGACTTGGAAGTATATCGCCGATCCTTCATCGTCGCTGGGTCAAAATCCTGGAACTCCCTCCCTAACAGCACTGTGGGAGTACCTTCAGCAGACGGACTGCAACGGTTCATGAAGGCGGCTCACCACCACCTTCTCAAGGGCAACTAGGGATGGGCAATAAATGCTGCCCTAGCCAGCGACGCCCACATCCCATAAACGAATAAAATAAAAGTGTAAGAGTTTCACAGTACTGTGGCGGAGCCACTAAGGGACTCCGATCAATTGTATATAATTCCCTTTAATAATATGTTAGCTACAGCCTGAGTCTGTATCTTTGTTTTCACTGTTTACATGTACAGAGCGGGATCACTTTAATAGCGCGGGTAAACGCGATGACGTCACGCCGTTCATCACGTGATCCCCCACCAGCGGGAAAAACGTCATGATGTCATGACGTCAGCCACGGGACCACCCAAGCAGTCCTCGTGGAGCCTCCGAGCTGACTAGACCTATATTGGATGTTCTCCTGTAGTTATCCGTTAAACTCTGTTAGTTTTCATTAAACCTTGTTTATTTGATCGCCTGAGTGGACCTCAGTCTTTTGGATAGGAACTAAACATTCCTACATTGGTGATCCCGACTTTTGCGAACGGTTTTCGCAGAAGTTACTGAACATGGAAACGAACGCCGTTGCTTTGAAGTTACCACAGTTCTGGGAGCAACAGCCAGCTGCGTGGTTCATCCAGGCTGAAGCCCAGTTTGCAATCAGGAACATCGTTGCGGATCAGACCCGTTACTATTACGTGGTCTCTGCCCTCGACAGCGCCACAGCCTCGCGGATCGTCAGCCTGCTTGGTAATCCACCAGAAGATCGCAAGTATGAAACGATAAAGGCGCGGTTGTTACAGGTCTTCGGGCTGATGAAGTCGGAGCGCGCCCGTCGGCTGCTCGCTATGCCCGGCCTCGGGGACTCCAAGCCGTCCGAGCTCATGAGCCAAATGCTTGGACCTCAGTCTTTTGGATAGGAACTAGACATTCCTACAGTACAGTATATTTGTGGAAGTTCACACAGCCGTGTTTACAATAAAGATTATCAAACTACAAGGATAAGGACATGTCTTTTAAAGCAGGAGTTACTGACATCAAGACTGGAGGTGGGAAAGAAAGTCCTGAGGGGGATTCCAGGAGGATATATCTTAATTTCCAAAAAGAATTCATGATAATTATCATTTGCTAATTTCAGGGTAATGCACTAATCCTACAGAATAGGCACCAGCATTTCCAAGGTTAACGTGCTTCTGGATTTAGTTCTTTTAAGGTAACATGAGTACAAGTGGAAAATTTAATGACCAAGGAATTTGTCCCCTCCTAGTCCACTTCTACAAATCTGTATTCTAATAAATCTCTTAAACTGCTTTACTGTAAAAAAAAAAGGTTGATTATTCTGACTATCAAGGTGTAGGATGTTGATGCAGGGAAACAGAATATTTTCTCCTTTCAAAGTGTTAGTTTTGAGCACTCCCAAGCTTCTTGTGGAAGAGTCTTGTATGGAGAACTCCCTCAGTCTACCCCACCAATGCATCTTGCCCTTAACCGAAGAAGAGAAGACTATACTAGACCAGTTTCACATCCCCGGCATTCTGTGGCACCTTGGACTAAGATTGCCAGTAGCACACTTAAGGTAGTTCTATTGCTGCGCTTACTAGGAGCTTGATCGAGACTTCCCAAATTCATTTTATGTTAAACCCATACAGCCAACAAGCGGAGGATTCTATGGCCTTGAAGTTGGATCGCACCCGAATCGGGGCCATGCAGGTGCATGTGTAATGAGGCTGGAGGCTAGACCAGGCAAGATTGGTTGGCTTGAAAGCTGGCCAAGGGTCTCTGGGTTGAGGAAGCCTTCTGTGGGTGGGTTGAGCAGTGGCCGACAGCGGCCTGTGGTTTTAAAGTGGAAGCGGAAGGTGCCCTCCTGCTTCGCCTGGCTCCACAATAAGGTAAATAATAAAACAATAAACAATAAACTTACCTTTTTGGGTGACAGCCCCTTAGGAACTGCTGATTTGGGTGTTGAGCACATGAAATAACTGACTGCAGCATTGACTGCACAAGCTACAGTCATTCGCAAACCAATTTCTCAAATGCGTTAGCCCCAGCCCCGATTTGCATATGCAATGAGCCTAATGTAGGCAAGCGTCTGGACGCCTACAAAGCAGCCCGATTCAATATAGCAAACGGCGGAATGCAGCGCAGAATGAGCATGCGCACCATAGTGGACCCTTGGCGCCCATTTTATGCCTGTAAAAGTATGAATGAGGTGGAGGATTAGCATTTCCTCATAATATTCTCTTTTATACTGGCACTCATTTATTTTGGATTCTTCTCTCTGTTCTCTGGCTCCTTGTGCTCACATTACTAAATCTGGCTTTTCTTTATCCCAATGACGCATTGTGGACCAATTAAAAGCTGAGTCTAGGATTCCGCGGCTGAGATGAAGGAGCCAGATTTAGCAGTGTAAACGCTAGGAGCTAGCTCATGGATGCCACTCTCCCAGATTCTGAACTAAACACACACCAATATAAAAGAGGCTTGAAAGAATCAGAGGATGGATTTTAACCTGTTCCCTGGTTTTTCAAAATAACAAGATCTAAAATGCGTATAAGGTGTAGCCAAGGGAAATACTCAACTGTAAAATCATCGAATCATACAGCGCAGAAGGAGGCCATTTGGCCTACCATGCCTCTGTCAGCTCTTTGCAAGAGCTATCTGATGCGCCATCAATTACTCAAAAGACTGAGGTTGAGCGAGTAACAATCAGGCTTTTATTAACTAAAGAATGAAGGTCTTGTCTCGAGTGGTCGACCCGTCCAGAATACTAAGGGACTGGGAGGTAGTCACTCATATACCTGGAATAGTGGGAGGAGTCAGCCGAGGCATGTCCAGACCTGTACCTAGTGGAATACACATACAGACACAGAGGTATAACAGTGGTTTACCACATTCACCCCTTGTTTAAAAATGAGTCCGGCGGGGTGAAGTGTATTTAAAAGTTCGTGTATTGGAGTCTCTCCGGAGGTCTTGTCTGCCGCTGTGATCAATGTGGCGACGGCAGGGGTGGTGGAGCTTCCGGCGTCGCGTCCCGTGTAGGCTGGGGCCCTGGAGTGTAGTCCTCGTGGGTGACGGTCCAAGGCGAGCCGGCTGCTGGGGTTGGATATCGGGTCGTGGGGGGGTGGGGTGGTAATGGGTAGTGGGTTACAGCGGTTCCCGAGGGTGCGAGGTCTCGTATGGAGACTGTGTCCTCCCGCCCGTCCGGGTACGCAATGTAAGCGTACTGGGGGTTGGCGTGGAGGAGGTCGACCCTCTCGACCAGGGGGTCCGTTTTATTGGCCCTCACGTGTCTTCTCAGTAGTACCGGCCCTGGGGACGTCAGCCATGGCGGTAACGATGTCCCCGATGTGGACTTCCTTGGGAAGACAAACATTTTCTCGTGAGGGGTGGCAGTGCAGAGCAGTGACCGAATCGAGTGGAGCGCATCGGGGAGCACCTCCTGCCAGCGGGAGGTCGGAAGGCCCCTAGACTTTAAGGCTAGTAGGGCGGCCTTCCAAACTGTTGCATTCTCTCTTTCCACCTGTCCGTTCCCCCGGGGGTTGTAACTGGTGGTCCTGCTTGTGGCTATACCCGTAGCGAGCAGGTACTGGCGGAGTTCGTCGCTCATAAACGATGAGCCCCGGCCGCTATGGATATAGCTGGGGAAACCAAACAGGGTGAAGAGGCTGTTCAGAGATTTAATGACCATGGCACTGGTCATGTCCGGGCAGGGGATAGCGAACGGGAACCGGGAGTACTCGTCAATGATGTTGAGGAAGTACACATTGCGGTCGGAGGAGGGGAGAGGCCCTTTGAAATCGACGCTCAGGCGTTCGAAAGGGCGAGTGGCTTTTATCAGGTGGGCTCTGTCTGGTCTATAAAAGTGCGGTTTGCACTCAGCGCAGACTTGGCAGTTCTTGGTCATGGTCCTGACCTCCTCGATGGAGTAAGGCAGGTTGCGGGCCTTGATGAAGTGGAAGAACCTGGTGACCCCCGGGTGGCAGAGGTCATTGTGGAGGGCCCTCAGCCTATCGATCTGTGCGCTGGCGCAGGTGCCATGCGATAGGGTATCTGGGGGTTCATTGAGCTTCCCAGGCCGGTACAAGATCTCGTAATTGTAGGTGGAAAGTTCGATTCTCCACCTCAAGATCTTGTCATTTTTGATTTTGCCCCTCTGCTTGTTGTTGAACATAAAAGCAACTGAACGCTGGTCAGTGAGCAGGGTAAATCGTTTTCCGGCCAGGTAGTGCCTCCAATGACACACAGCCTCCACGATAGCCTGGGCCTCCTTCTCGACCGCGGAGTGTCTGGTCTCCGGGCCCTGGAGGGTTTGTGAGAAGAATGCCACAGGTCTCCCCGCCTGATTAAGGGTGGCGGCCAGAGCGAAGTCGGACGCATCGCTTTCCACCTGGAAGGGGATGGATTCGTCCACTGCGTGCATGGTGGCTTTGGCAATGTCTTCCTTGATACGGTGGAAGGCTAAGCGGGCCTCTGCCGTCACGGGAAAAGAGGTGGACTTGATCAGCGGACGGGCTTTGTCTGCATAGTAGGGGACCCACTGAGCGTAGTAGGAAAAAAACCCTAGGCACCTCTTCAGAGCTTTTAGGCAGTGGGGCAGTGGGAGTTCCATAAGGGGACGCATCTGGTCCGGGTCGGGAACGATGACCCCGTGTTCCACAACACAGCCAAGGATGGCGAGGCAGTCTGTGCGGAATATGCACTTCTCCTTGTTATATGTCAGGTTCAGGAGTTGGGCGGTGCAGAGGAATTTCTCGAGGTTTGCGTCATGGTCCTGCAAGTCATGGCCGCAGATGGTCACATTATCTAGGTAAGGGAAAGTGGCCTGCAGCTCGTTTTGATCGACCATCCGGTCCATCTCCCTTTGGAAGACGGAGACCCCGTTGGTAACGCCGAAGGGAACCCTAAGGAAGTGATAGAGGCGGCCGTTTGCCTCAAAAGCAGTATACTGGCGGTCTTCAGGGCTGATGGGGAGCTGGTGGTACGCTGATTTCAGGTCAATGGTCGAAAAGACGCGGTACTGCGCGATCTGGTTGACCATGTCAGCTATGCGGGGGAGTGGGTAGGCGTCCAGCAGGGTGTAGCGGTTTATTGTTTGGCTGTAGTCGATGACCAGGCGTTGTTTCTCGCCGGTCTTAACGACCACAACCTGGGCTCGCCAGGGGCTGGAGCTGCCCTCAATAATCCCCTCCTTCAGGAGCCGTTCCACTTCGGTTTTGATGAAAACCCTGTCCCCGGCACTATCGCCTGCTCTTTGTGGCGATGGGCTTACAGTCGGGGGTGAGGTTAGCAAACAGTGGGGGGGGTGGGTCTCTGAGTGTGGAGAGGTTGCATCTGGTGCGCGGCGGGCAATTTGGAGGCTGCTGGCTGCGGACTGTGAGTGGGGGGAGGGGGCCACTGTACGCCATCGTAACGCTTTTGAGGTGGCACTGGAAATCCAACCCCAGTAGAACGGCAGCGCAGAGGTCGGGCAGGACCAGGAGTTTAAAATTATTGAACACAGTCCCGTCTACTACTAGTGTCACCACGCAGTAGCCGCCAATGTCCGCTGACTGGGACTCGGAGGCCATAGAAATCCGCTGGTGCGCAGGCAGGACTGGGAGAGAGCAACGCCGCACCGTGCCGGGGTGGATGAAGCTCTCTGTGCTCCCGGAGTCAAAAAGGCAGTTTATTGCATGGCCGTTTACCTTAACGTCCATTTTGGACCGAGCTAGCTGGTGCGGTCTCGTTTGGTCCAGCGTCACAGAGGCCAGCGTAGGGGTCGGTGTGTCGCTGCGGGTATCAGATGGCGGGGGGGTTGGCAGTCTGCTGCGTCCCGGCTGGTGTCCAAGATGGCGGCGCCCATGATTCCCATGTGGCTGGAGTCGTCCAAGATGGCTGCTGCTGCGGTGGTTCGCACATGGCTGGGGAGGCCCAAGATGGCGGCCCGCACGGCCCACACGCGGCGCTGTTGAGGGCCCAAGATGGCGGCTCGCACGGCCCACACGCGGCGCTGCTGGCGTTCGGGGTGGCTTTGGCCTTGCAGACGCTGGCGTAGTGTCCCTTTTTCCCACAGCCCGAGCAGGTCGCATTCTTCGCCGGGCAGCGCACTCTGGGGTGTTTGGCCTGGCCACAGAAGTAGCATTTCTGGCCTTGGGATACTGCTGTCTGGCTTTGGGACACTGCTGCGGTAGTTGGGCCGTTGTTGGGCTGTGGCTGGGGTGGCACGGTGCTATGGGGCTGTCCTACCATGTCCCAGGTTGTCGTTCCCCGCGGCGTCCACGGTGCAGAGGAGTAGGCATCCATGCCCCGGAAGGCTGCGTCCAGTGTTAGTGCGATGTCGGAGGCTTTGTCGAGGGTGAGGTCACTCTGCTCCAGCAGTCGCTGTCGGGTGTAGTTGGACCTGTGGCCCGCTACGAAGGCATCCCGGATCAGTTCCTCCGTGTACTTAGTGGGCGTTACCGCCTTACACCCACAGGCCTGGCCAAGCACGGACAGTGCTTGGAGGTATTCCTCAGTCGATTCCCCAGGTTGTTGCTTGCGACTCCCCAGAAGGTGCCTAGCGTATACTTCGTTCACAGGGCGCGTGTACTGGGTCTTGAGGAGCTGGAGGGCGGCTGTGTACGAGGTCGCGTCCCGGATGACTGAGTACACTCGGTGGTTCACCTTGGAGAACAGGACAGACAGTTTGTCCGCATCCGTTTCGACCGCAGTGGAGGCAGTCAGGAATGTCTCGAAGCACGTGAGCCAGTGAGCAAACTTTGTGGAAGCGTCCGCTTCCCGACTGTCCAGGTCCAGGCATGCTGGTGTGAGGATCTTCTCCATTATAAAAAATTAGTTAATAAAATTGATGCGTCATCAATTACTCAAAAGACTGAGGTTGAGCGAGTAACAATCAGGCTTTTATTAACTAAAGAATGAAGGTCTTGTCTCGAGTGGTCGACCCGTCCAGAATACTAAGGGACTGGGAGGTAGTCACTCATATACCTGGAATAGTGGGAGGAGTCAGCCGAGGCATGTCCAGACCTGTACCTAGTGGAATACACATACAGACACAGACAGGTATAACAGTCGTTTACCACACTATCCAATTAGTCCCACTCCCCTGCACTTTCCCCATAGAGCTGTAATTTTCTTCCCTTGAAGAATTTCTCCAATTCCCTTTCGAAAGTTACTATTGAGTCTGCTTCCAGCACCCTTTCAGGCAGTGCATCTAGATCATAACTGCTTGCTGCATAAAAGAAATTCTCCTCATCTCACCTCTGGCTCTTTTGCTAATTACCTTAAATCTGTGTCCTCTGGTTACTGACCCTTCATAGAAAGTTACAGCACGGAAGGAGGCCATTTCGGCCCATCGTATCCGCACCGGCCAACAAAGAGCTATCCAGCCTAATCCCACTTCCCAGCTCTTGATCCGTAGCCCTGCAGGTTACAGCATCCTTCTGCCGCTGGAAACGGTTTCTCCTTATTTACTCTATCAAAACCCTTCATCATTTTGAATGCCTCTATTAAATCCCTGGTGCCATTCTAGTAAATTTGCTCTGCAACGTCTCCAAGGCCATGACATCCTTCCTAAAGTGTGGTGCCCAGAATTGAACATAATAGTTCAGCTGAGGCCTAAACAGTGATTTATAAAGGTTTAGCATAACTTCCTTGCTTTTGTACTCTAAACCTCTATTTATAAAGCCATGGATCCTGTATGCTTTTTTAACAGCCTTCTCGGTTTGTCCTTCCAACATCAAAAGATTTCTGTACATAAACTCCCCAGGTCTATCTGTTCCTGCACCCCCTTTAAAATTGTACCATTGTAGAGTCTGTGATTTAGCTTGAGTTGAAAGCATTAACAACTAAATATTCAGTGTACCATGAGGCTGGTCAGATGTTCACTCCGAAATCAAACAACCATTTAGGAAAAATAAACAGGATAGTTTCAGGAACATTAATAGAAATCTTTCTTGTGTTTAGGAATCAAAGGAATGCGAGGTAATTTTTTCTGCTGGATGTTTGACATTCTGTTGTATGCATGGGAGTCACAGTCTTCAAAGTCAACTGTCAGAAGAGGATTTGGGGGATTATGACTGAAGGTGCAGATTAAACAGGTTTGCAGCCGATTAACCTTCTGAAAAGCACTTTGGAATAGAATTCGGACAGGCAGCACTAATGTTGGTGCAGCCTAACAATTGAAGCCTTTTTAAGCAACTGGGTGGCAACAAAACTTTCTTGTGAGCCATAATCTATCAAATTCTCTTCCTTGACCACTAAATGGATTGGTATTCTCCATAGACATCATGATTTAGGCACCAGGCAGTGCAGCTCTATTAAACAAAAGAGAAAGTATGTGGATTTAGTTTAGGATTTAAGGTCGTTTTTACATTTTTGTCACCAGCTATAATTTCAGTGACACAAAAATAGCTTTTACTAAAAGGAGATAATTACCACACTGGGAGAATTTGATCCAGTATAAATGGGCTCACTTTACTGCACTGGGTGTAACATACCCAGTATAATTGGGCCTGTTTTACTGATCTGGGCCTAACTTGTCTAATTTAAGCAGCACTGTTTTACCACATTGGCATAACTCATCCCGTAAAAACAGGACTACTGTATTAGGAGTAACTATCCAGTATAAATGAGACTACTGTATTAGGAGTAACCATCCTGTATAAATGGGACTACTTACTACACTGGGAGTAACACATCTCATATAATTGGGACTGATGGTAAAACTTGGCTAACGAAAGAAAGGTAATGTGCATCTCCTTTGTTCTTTGCTCTTTTTTGTGTAATAAGTATCTATTCCGTTTGAAATTTTAAAAAGCCCTTGGCTATGGGGAGTGATTATCTGAACAGACCATCACCAAACTGGTCCTAAGTGAGTATTGTGAGCTGTATTTTATTTTGGAGATGTGGCATTTTGAAGAGGTTCTGCACCAGGATTTTGTCTGTGTAAATGTCAAGGCTGTTAAAGCCGCAGCATTTTGAACCATTTCAACAGCTAAATTCATTGGAAAACAATGACACTATTACTGCTGCTTTTGGAACAATTCAAAAAGGAACTGGGTAAAATTTATGATGGTTTCAAATGTCTGCTGCCAGCTTCACTTCTGCCTGAAAATCCTGACAACAGAAAATGTTAAATCTGGGAAGAAAACTGACCTGAAGATGAGCAGGAAGTGTGGGGGCTGATCTTCCTCGGATTTAATTGAACACACATGTTCATGAAAGTATCCACAACAAAGCTGCTTCCGTGTTGTGGAGGAAAGTGGCTCTGCTCATGAAGTGTGCAGTGCAGCCTTGTGATGTGGTGGTCCACTGTGTGGTCTGCTTAACTGGGCCATATGGAGGCCAACTTGATCGTGTTCTGAACGTTGATATTGTACAATTATTTTGAAGAGTATAGTTGAATTCTATTGAATGGCAAGTGTAGCTTCCACAAGACAAAATGGAGAAATTGAAGTACTTTATAGCACATTCAATTGCAGAAGTGTTGGCCTAGGCATTCCGGTTCCATCCTGGCACTTTTCCGGTGGATCTGGAGCGGACAGGGTGAGAAATGTGCTCGGGACACATTCAACCGAAACCCTGCCATTCTCTTTTACAGAAGACCGAGAATGCGTTCACCCATGTGTGTGGACACATACAAATGACGCAAAAATGAGGGAATCACAATCTTCAACCCAAGCTTCCGACATTTACCCAGTTCGAATGTTGGATGCAGGACCCAGACTGTTAGTCCCCAGTGTCTAGATTTCAGAGGTAGGTGAAAGTGACTTTCGGATCAAATGTAGAGGGGCCTGTGCAAGTAATATTGGGAGTGTGGCCATGCATAATCCCAGCAACATCTTGAGAACAAAGATCAGTCTGTGTGGTGGTGGTATGTTGCCCTCACATTTTGTAAAACATTCCCTTTGAGTTATGGATGAGCCAGAACTTCCTTCAGCTTAATGCTGACAAGGCCAAAACCACCCTGTTTGGCTCCTGTCAGAAACACTCTATCCTAGCTCTCAATTCTAGTCCCTCCCTGGCTCCTTACTCCTGTTTAACCTAAAGGTGCCCACTCTCTGTGTCCTGTTTTCACCTGGACGGAGCTTCAAAGCCCACATCCTAACCATCACTAAGATTGCCTCTCACCCATGGCATTGTCACTTCCAGGCTGAACTTCAACTGCTTCATCATTGGCCATTCAAGCTACATCCTACAAAATCGCCAACTCATCCAAAACTCTGCTGTCTACATCAACACTGTACCAAGCCCCACTCACCCACTATATCCCTGTTCTTGCTAGCCTCCACTCGCTCCCTGTCCCCCAGTACATTGTTTTAAAGAATCCTAGTCATCCTTCCATGACCATCCCCCACTGTACTTCTGCAACCTCTTTCAGTCCTACATCCCAATTTGCATTTTCCTTTCATCCAACTCTGGCCTTTTCTCTCCCTCACTCTCGGGGTCTTTGGCAATCGTAGGATTGCACCTTGAAATTCTCATCCTCCCTCCATATTGCTACATCTCTTTAACCACGCCTTCAATCTCCTTTCCTCCCCTCCCCGCCCCAAGTTTCTTTTCCTGCTTGATTTCTACCTCCTCATCTTGTGAAGTACTTTGAGCGATTCTTTAATGTGGGGAATGTTATGCAATGAAAGTTGTTGTCTGCTTTACTGTCATCAAGTAATCATAGTAACACCTCTTGGTTTGTACTCGCGTTGCTTTTCTGCTAAAATTAATATCGGGTGGAATTTCAGTAATCTAGGATTTTGACTAGCTTTAAGAATGAAAAGATCAATGGAAATTATACTGGGCCGTATTACATTTCTTCACAAGGATTGAGTAATGGGAAGAAATGTTTTGTTTTTCTACTCGAGCACTGAGTTTGTGATTTATTATTACTTGGCAAGTAGGTAGGCAACAAAATATCCAGCTCGGGCATGAGTCAAGACCAAGACTGTTGTATCAGTTCTTTTCCTTTGCAGTGTAACGTTGTAAAGTACTGATATTCAGATGCTTTGTAGTGTAAGTAAACTGGGCATTGTTGAAGTGTTGGCTGGGGGGTGGGGGGAGGAGGATGTTCAGTAATACTGGTAGTTATTGATGTTCCGAGTTGCTGCAGTCATGTTGCCCTTTGGCTTTTGGTAATTAAGTAGTTAAGCGGATTTGAAGTGTACTTTGAGCTAGATCGAACAATCTGACACTTGTGTTAAGAAACCATCAGAGACTAACTAGTGTACTAACGTTGAAATTTATTACCTCTCTTTCATTGTAAAAGTTTGTATAAATCTGCATCCATGCCTTTAACCAAAAGTCAAAGTGAGGTACTTAATGGTAATAATGATCAAATATCTCCGTTTACTCATTTTGATTACCGTAGATCACACAGATCTTTAGTTGGGTTTCCTAAGTAAATGCCCAAATTCATGAAATCCGGAGATGCTGCCATTGTAGAGGTGATTCCAAATAAGCCTATGTGTGTGAAGAACTTCTGCAAACCCACCTCTTGCGTTGTTTTGCTGTCCGTGACATGAGACAAACTGGCTGTAGATGTGATCAAAGTAGTCACCAAGAAGGAAACTGCTGCGAAAACCACCAACGCTGCAAGTGTAGAGTGTTAAACAAGGCTAGCCACTAGGATGCAATGGGCCCTGTCAAGATTGTCACCAACAAAACTGTTATTCATTACCAGCCAAATATGTATATTCATGATGGACAGGTTATTGATTAAAAAACATCGAAAGTAACTGGAATAAAATGGTGAACAGTTCTGTCAAATACTGACTGAATATGAACCACAGTGCAGGAGATATGCTGAGGCATTTATTTCTTTTATCTTAACAGAGCTCTTTGATCATCCTATTTGAAAGGGCATTCAACTGAGGCAAAGTACTGACTTCCACTCTTTAGCCATTCACAACTTTGGTCAAAGAGCTTTATAGTTTTAAAACAGAAAATGTTGGAAACATTCAGCAGCTCAGGTAGTTTCAGGTTCACGGCCTTCAGAACCGGAACATGTTACAGATGAATAGCTGATAAGGAGGAACAGAGCCAGGGAAAAGGGGGCGGGGAAGAAAAGAATGGTCTGTAGACCGTGATTAGGAGAAGGCCTGGAAGTGATCGGACAAAAGGAGGCAATAATGTGAGAAATTGCAGGAATAAAAGATGCATCCAAGAGCCAGAGGAGATGTTATAGACCTGAAACATCAGCAGTTGGTGGAAAGGACGAAGAGGCCCTCCAGGTAAGTGGGTAAATATTTGGTGTGGGGCCAGGAGGAGCAGAAGTGCCCACAAGGAAAGTCACTGCCTCCCCTGCCTCAGAGTCCCTCCCCACCACTTACCTGCAAGCTGGCAGGTGGCCAAGGGTGTCTGATCTTCTCCTGCCATTCGTTCCCTTTTCCCATCTGTTCCGGATGGGGAGTTAAAATCCACACCATTATCTTTCACAAATTATGCTAAGACCAGCTGTAGTGGTTACTACCATCCTTGACTCAGCATGGACTTGGGATGTTCCCGATCCTTGTGGCTTAGTGCCTCATGATGTGGCAATTAACTGTTGAGTCACTGTGGAGAACATTGTAGTGAAAATCCTAATTCGTTGATTGAACATAACATAAGAAATAGGAGCAGGAATAGACCACTTGGCCCCTGCTCCGCCATTCAATGAGATCATGGCTGATCTTGGGCTCAAAGCCACTTCCCTGCCTGCTCCCCATAACCCTTCACTCCCTTATCTTGCAAAGATCTGTCTCTCTCCACCTTAAATGTATTTAATGACCCGGCCTCCACAGCTCTCTGGGGCAGAGAATTCCACAGATTTACGACCCTCTGAGAGAAGAAATTCCTCCTCATCTCAGTTCTAAAAGGGCGACCCTTTATTCTGAAACTATGTCCCCGAGTTCTACCCACCAGGGGAAACATCCTCTCTGCATCTACCTTGTCGAGCCCCTCGGTATCTTATATGTTTCAATAAGATCACCTCTCATTTTTCCAATAGAATCCATGATAACATCAGAAAAATGTATTTGTGCATACTGTTTGTAAAAATTGCGGATTTTGTTTAAATGCTAGAAGGCAGAGTACCCACATAGCTGGTGTTAGTTTTTGTAATATGTTGGCGTCTTACACTGTTGAATTCACTCAATCTGTCAATGCCCAGGGAGGCTTGACATTTGTGCACATGACAAATTCAGCTATTTCTTTCTGAATGGATACCATGTCCACCTCTGCTTTGGAGTTCAAGTTGACTCAGATTAAAGTAGTTGTATTTTGCATTACTCAAGAGTTTTGATACAATGTCTAAAAACCTTGCAATTTTTTATTTTCCCCCAAAAAGTAAAGATAACTCAGTTAATGGACAATTAACTGACCGCTTCAGGCTTTACTGTGAAACTAAGAAATTATGCCGTGGGATATTATCATACGAACACATAATAAATTTGTCTGAAACCCTTCTCCATTATTTTAGGGAAGGAGTTACCCATTGGCTAATGTTTTCAAAAAAATAGCAGAAAGAGGAATTTCAGATTAATCAGATATTTGTATAATAAAATGTGGCATAATCTCGGGGCGTAAATGTTTGTAACAGGACTTTGTGGCCCCCAAAATCCACTGGTCTTTCCAGTGCAGTCCTTGAGTAAATCCATCCAGGTCCCTAAGAGGCCCCCAGGAAACTTATAGCTGCAGGTTTCCTGGGGCACTTTATTAGGGCAGAACTTGGTCCCCAATGTCAGGGGTGGGAGAGGGAACTCTCCAGCTTTGAGTTTCCATGGTCCCAGTCAGGGTTGGCTTGTAAACGGGGAGAAAGCAAGTGTGCCAGATTCCTGGCAGATGTGGGGCCCACCTTTTTGAAAATTCATTCATGGGACGTGGGCATTGCTGGCAAGGCCAGTATTTATTGCCCATCCCGAATTGCCCTCGAGAAGGTGGTGGTGAGCCGTCGCCTTGAACCACTGCAGTCCATGTGGTGAAGGTACTCCCACAGTGCTGTTAGGGAGGGAGTGCCAGGATTTTGACCCAGCGACGATGAAGGGATGACGATATATTTCCAAGTCAGGGTGGTGTGTGACTCGGAGGGGAACTTGTTCACAGACCTGGATGTTGGCCTAGATCCCTGATGAAAATCAGAAACTTCCTGTAACTGATTGTCTCCCTTGTAAAGGAAGTTGATAGATCTGTAAAAAAAATCATTGTAGGCCAGGGTTGCTGAGGTACTTTGAGTGGCTGTCCACTGTTGTCAGATATATTTAAAGAATAGATTCTCCCATTCCCGTTTCACAAGTTCATATTGACATGGTTTTTAAACCATTCCTGCCATTTTCTCGTATATTTCTCAGTGTCACCATCATCAATTTTCATGTAAAAGCTGTTCAGAAGATTATTTACTTTGTTTTTATGTCAGTTTTAGTTGAACGGCACAGGAGGAGTTGATAAAGAAAACTTGGAACTGATGTTACAATAATCAACTTTTTTGTTTTGTTTTGCCCGTTTATTTTGTTGTTTGCTACTACACAATTTTGGATTCTGTGCTACTTGCATGGGCTGATAATTGCCTATTATTATGTCCTGGAAAATTGTGGTCATTTGTGAATTTGGTAATTGCAACAAAAAATGTTGTTTGCTGCAAAACTGTGAATAATTGCATTCCCAGTGGGAATTCCCAAGGGTTGCTGAACAAAAGCCCTCTGTGCATGGTTCATTCCTTGGCTGGGTCTGTGGAGATGCCTATGGGCTGGGCCCGTAACTGAGGAGGATCTTGTAGATGGTGGAGAATAAATTTGGGGGTGGGGTGGAGGGGAGGGAGTAAAGAAAGACTGAAGCATTTCAAATTTTAAATGAGCATATCTCATACAAATTGTCCTGGAAGTGTAGTCTGAAATGGTTGTGTTTGCTTAATGTGTTGATGGACTATATGTGGCAAAACTAGCCTGTACAGAACACCCAAGGTCTCTGGGCCAATCACCTGGTCCATGCTGAGTTAACTGATCAAACTGTGCTGGCAGTAGTGGTGTACTATTGGCCTCAGTGCCCTGGACTATGGATTGGAAGATCTGTTAAGCTCCCCTTTCCAATGACCCCTGCTAGAAAGGGTGTGTGTGGACTTGGATGAGGACAGAATTGGACTTAGCTGCAATTCTCCCACAGTCAAATAACCTACTGATGCTCACTGATTAGATTCTCAAATGGAGAATGGTCGATCAGCTAAAGTACTGGAGGGTTGCCAATTGAATCAAGACCACCTACGGGGTGGGAGGTGTGGTGGGGCCGGGGGTGGGGGGGGGGGGGGGATGTCAAAGTATTGAAATTAATTCTCATTTTCTGAACCACTTCGTGGTGACCTACACAGTGGGCCTTGGCCTTCAGCTAGGTTTACTCAATAGAAATATCACAGTTCTAGAATGTGGAACACCACTTTACTCCTTTTAGGAAAACAGGTGGATTGTTGTATTACTGCAATAAATTATGCACTTTCTTAATTTATTCTTCTATGGGTATATCTCAGACATGTACCTCTCAGTATTGTGGACTGATTTGGCACAAATCTTACTCCAACGTTGTTTCCAGTACTGGAGAAAATGCATGCTGGGATTTAAAGCTGCTGGGGCCCATGATTCTGTTAAAATCATTATTGTTTTTGGTGGACTTTCTTAACTCATGTTTAACTCTCCGTTTCTCTGAATCTGGCCTCATGTACGTCTCCCCTCCCTTCACCGTACCTTTGGCAGCTGTGCTTTTAGTCGCCTAGGCCCCAAGCTCTGGAACTTCCTCCCTGAACCTCTCCACTTCCTTTTAAGGCCCCTCTTAAAAGCTACCTCTTTGACTTAGTTTTTGTTCACCTCTCCTAATATCTCCTTTGGCTTAGGGTCTATGTTTTGATTACGCCTCTGTGACACCCCTTAGGATGTTTTTCTGCACTGAAGGCACTGTAAAATGCAAATTGTTATAAATTGGAAAAGTCTTCTGACAGATTTTCATCTTGGTACATATATTGTGGGTCATGCAGCTTTAATTGGAGGTTAATGAGCTCGTAATATTATGTCCACTATTCATGCAAATGAGTGATTTACTGCCATATACAAAGTTGGAATGAGCATGTGATTATTTGATAGCAAAACAAGTTATTTCAATACTAGCATTGCCAAAGATGATGATTGCTCCATCACAGATATTTTTTGTTGCTGTTCATTTGTCAATGGGAATGTGCAAACTAACAATCAACCTAACAGAAACAGATTATCTGGTCATTATCACATTGCTGTTGTAACAACAGAAAACGCTGGAAAACTCAGCAGGCCAGGGCAGCATCCATGGAGAGAGAAACGGAGTTAACGTTTCAGAAATCTATTCCTCTTCTTACTTTTTTTCCAGTTCTGACGAAGGGTCTTCGACCTGAAACGTTAACGCCGTTTCTCTCAACACGGATGCTGCCCTGGCCTGCTGAGTTTTTCCAGCGTTTTCCGTTGTTATTTCGGATTTCCAGCATCCGCAGTATTTTGCTAGTACATTGCTGTTTGTGGGAGCTTGCTGTGCACAAATTGGCTGCCGCGTTTTCCACATTACAACAGTGACTCCACTTCACAAATACTTCATTGGCTGTAAAGCGCTTTGGGACGTCCGGTGGTTGTGAACGGCGCTATATAAATGCAAGTCTTTTGCTGTTTTTCTCTGATGTACGTTTGGTTTGTTTGCTTCTGTCAGGGAACAGGTATGTCACTTTTAGAAAAATGAATAAATATTTGGAGCTGATGATGATGCAGGATTATGGGGAGAGAGCAGGGCAGTTTTGGATTGCTCCAGCAAAGAGCCGGTACATACATGGGGGGCACGGTGGCATAGTGGTTAGCACTGTTGCCTCACAGCGCCAGGGACCCGGGTTCAAATCTGGCCTCGGGCGACTGTCTGTGTGGAGTTTGCACATTCTCCGTGTCTGCGTGGGTTTCCTCCGGGTGCTCCGGTTTCCTCCCACAGTCCAAAGATGTGCGGGTTAGGTTGATTTGGCTATGATAAATTGACCCTTAGTGTTAGGGGATTAAATACGTGGGGTTACGGGGATAGGGTGGGATAAGTGTCGGTGCAGGCTCGATGGGCCGAAATGGCCTCTATCTGCACTGTAGATTCTGTGATTCTGTGATAATGGGCTGAATAGCCTCCCTCTGTGCTGTAAATGTCTGTGGTTCTCTGTTCTGGCCAGGCTTTGGCAGTGCATTCTGTTGACAACCAGGCTCCTGTCAACAAAGACTAGTACTGATATTTAGCTGGTATTTTCTTGTGAGAACTTCTGGACTGACTTCCTTGGTGGGTTAAGTGGGTAATTGCAGGATATGCTGTGGTATGGAGCCAGACCAACCAACAAGGTGGCAGATTAAATCCATAATCCGCACTGGTCCAGCTAATCCTGTATCAGGGGAGGTGGTGGGATTCCACAATTGCCATTATCATCCCAGGGCTAGGAAAAGGGAAAAGCAACTAGGCTTTCCACTGACGGTGTGAGTCAACAATCCTTACTGGAAAGTCCCAACGTGCAGAGTTCGGGTGAGGACAGGATCAGGTTTAGCTGTCATGGCCTCTACAGTTGAATATTATTTACTGTTGTGGTTCACACATGAAGAATGAGATACCAAGTGCCTATTGGTGTCTGAGCAACTGTAGCCCAGCACAAGTCACCGACTGGCAAGAAAAAAAGTAACTTTCAATTTTATTTTATGGTATTCTATCCTAGGGGCATTCTGAGTTTCTTGATTCCAACTTCAGATAATTTAGTTTTACTTTTAATGGAAGATTGTCAAAATATTCATGTTTTAAAAGCATTATTTAATAGAGGAAAAGAAATCTCCTAAAACAAATCAAAGTCCAGTGTATAAGCTTGGTGTGCTGGATGGGAAGTGATGTTATTGTATTGCCTTGTCCATCAGTCAAGAGCCATTAAAACAACAGCCAAAGATTTCTAAAGATTGTAGAAAAGTTGTGTTAAGTGAATTTTAACACGGTAGTTTGGTTCAGGCTGCTCCAGAAACTGTTTATTATAAACAGCTGAGATCCTTTATGAAACATTGGGTTGGATTCTTCGCTGCCTCGCCATACCAACCAAGATTTCCTTACTCACCTCCACCAGGGGCAACAACAACTTGCATTTATACAGCGCCTTTAACATAGTAAAACATCCCAAGGCGCTTCACAGGAGCGAGCGTTACCAAACAAAATTTGTCACCAAGCCACATAAGGGAGATATTAGGACAGATGACCGTAAGCTTGGCCAAAGAGGTAGGTTTTAAGGAATGTCTTAAAGGAGGAGAGAGAGGTAGAGAGGCGGAGATGCTTAGGAAGGGAATTCCAGAGCTTGGGGTCTTGGCAGCTGAAGGCACGGCTGCCAGTGGTGGAGTGATTAAAATCGGGGATGTTAGAATTGGAGGAATGCAGAGATCTTGGAGGGTTGTCGGGCTGGAGGAGTTTACAGAGGTAGGGAGGGGCAAGGCCATGGAGGGATTTGAAAACACGAATGAGAATTTTAAAATCGAGGCATCGCTGGACCGGAAACAGTGATGGGTGAACGGGACTTGGTGCGAGTTAGGATACTGGTAGCAGAGCTTTGGATGAGGACATGTTTATGGAGGATGGGAGGCGGGCCAGGAGAGCTTTGAAATAATCAAGTCTAGAGGTAACAAAGGCATGGGTGAGGGTTTCAGCAGCAGCTGAGCTGAGGCAGGAGCGCAGCTTCCCACTCACCCAAGCAAATTGTGACAGTAGGTTGTGGCCTGGGTCCCTGTTAGATTTCCTTTCTGTCCACCCCACTTACCGCCACTTCCCAGGCCACTATATGGAAGGTAGCAGTAGGCCTCGAGACCCCCCTCTTCCTCCAAATTAGTTCTAGCACCTGCCCATTGAAGCTCTCCGTCCCAGCTGAGGCCTAGTAGGAGCATTGATCCTATCTTTGGGGTGCTTCTGTCCCTCCAAGGTTCCTTGCTGGCTCTTCTGGTACCGCAGTGGAGTCCCCACTGCAGCAACCTTGGGATTCTCCTCTTTGGACTGATGGGCTCCCTCTTAGTGGCATTACAAATGACCCTCCGAGCCAGGGAAATGGTGGTAATCCCATACTGCCGGAACTCCACCTGCAGAGAAGAATCCACTGAGCAAAAAGCAAAAATCTGCAGATGCTGGAAATGTGAAACAAAACCAGAAAGCAATGGAAACACTCAGTAAGTCGGTCAGCACCTGCGGAGAGGAGGGATGAATGAACAGTGTTGACGAAGGGTGCACACCTGAAACGTTAACTCACCTGTTCCCTCCACAGACGCTGAATGTGAATGTTTCCATAATTTAGGGTAAAACTAAATGTCACCAGGCTTGAACCAGCACTCATTCATCTAGATCTCATTGGAGGAAGGTGGGATGCTGTTCACTTTTAAAAAGACATGTTTTGTGGCAATCCTGCTGAAATAACACACTAAGCCCTTTGTAATGCAGTTGGACGTCAGTAGGGAAATTCCTGTTCCTGAACACTTCATGCACATTGCATCATTCTAAAGCACAGGTTGATGTAATGCAAACACCAGATATCTTCTGGAATGTGCACCAATGTTACATTCCTGTTTGCAACCATCTTCTGAAATGAAATTGGCATTACTGTGTTAATAAAATGCTTCTCCCAGTGATTGTGTGGCGCGGTGGGTTACTGCACTGCCCTTGTACCTCTTGATATCCTTGAATTAAGCCTAGACTGCAACAGTGACTACACTTCAGAAGTACTTCATTGACTGTGAAGTGTTTTCAGACATCCTAAGATCTCCTTCTAGACATGATGGATAAATATCCCCTCTCTCTCTAATGACTGTACAAGATACAAAATTAAAATAATTTTGTGAAGGATAAATCTGTTTCCACTTTTCATCCACAGCACAAAAGCTGACATGAATTGGCAGCCTCTCAGAGCCCACTGGAAATGGTGGTGGAAAATTGGATGAATAATGGGCAGGATCTGTCATAACAAGTGCCCACCCCCACCCACAACCAGGCTGATGTCAGCTGTGGCTCAGTTGGTAGCACTCTCGCTTCTGAGTCAGAAGGTTGTGGGTTCAAGTCCCACTCCAGAGACTTGAGCACAAATTAATCTAGGCTGACACTCCAGTGCAGTGCTGCACTGTCGGAGGTGCTGTCTTTCGGATGAGACGTTAAACCGAGGTCCCATCTGCTCTCTCAGGTGGACATAAAAGATCCCTTGGCACTATTTCGAAGAAGAGCAGGGGAGTTATCCCCAGTGTCCTGGCCAATATTTATCCCTCAACATCACAAAAACAGATTATCTGGTCATTATCATATTGCTGTTTGTGGGAGCTTGCTGTGTGCAAATTGGCTGCTGCACTTCCTACATTACAACAGTGACTCCACTTCAAAAGCACTTCATTGACTGTAAAGCGCTTTGGGGCATCCAGTGGCCGTGAAAGGCGCTATATAAATGCAAGTCTTTCTTTCTTTGGTGCTATGGAAAATCTAAGGCATTGAGTGGAATGTGATCGTTCTAACTGGGCCAGTAACTTGAATGTATGGAGCATTTAGAACTAGGGATCACTCTCATCGGGACTGATTCCTTAGTGTGTTAACCTGAAGGAAATATATTTACAAACATTGAATGCTTAAAGCTGCACATGTTTTTGCTTTTACACAAGACAACATTCTATGGCAGTGCTGTCCAATACATTAGCCACTAGCCACATGTGACTAATTGTGAATCCAGATGTGACTAATTGCATTTTTGATTAGTAAATAAAAGATGAATAAGAGACATCCTCATTGGGCATGTGACCTCGGTATTCGTGCTTGCATGGCATATGCCTTTTTGTGCATTTGTTGTTAGAATGTTAAGACAAAAAACAGAGGGCGCAATCTTGCCAGCCCTGGGGAGGCGGGACTGCCGGGAAAATGGCAGAATCTGGGGGCAGGTGCCCATCCCGCCCCCAACCCACCTCTGTGCCATCTTGCCAGGAGGCGGGTAGCCGACCCGCGCTAGGTCCCATCTCCTTGGAGGTGGGAAGGGGGTTACAGCCACTTAACTGCCTGTTAACAGGTAGTTAACAGGCAGATAAGAGGATTATCCCCATTTTGCCCACACAAGTGCAGGCTTCCCGAAGGCTGCGAACCCCGCCAGGGTCACCGAGGTGAGTAGTGGGTCTGCGGGGGTCGGAGGGGTGCAAAAGTGCACTGTGAAAGTAAGTGATGGGTGCAAGTGTGGAGAGGTGAGTATGTGAGGTAAGTGGAAAGTGTTAGAAAAAGTTTACTTACCTTTGTTTCTTCCTGCAGGCTTCAAATGTTGGGGATTTGGAGAGTCTCGCATCTCCGCGGCAGAGATGACAGATGACCAATGCAACAACCATCTAATTTCTGCAAAAGAAAGAGGTTTGATGAGGTCTTGAATTTAAGAACTCATCAAACTACAGAGAAAGTCAGTGTTTGACAGCTTAAATGATGACAATTCATCTGTCAAAAATTTTTGACAGATGAAATGTCATACATTGACGTTCTCTGCAACCGACTTTCCCTTAATTGTCCTGCTAAGCCCGCTGGGTGGACTTAACAAGGTCAATCAAGGGAAAATAGCATGGGTTGGCCAGAAGTTGATGGAGGTGGGACTGAAACCCTGAAAGTGGGAGTCCCGCCTCCAAAAGCTCCCCATTGGCAAAATCCAGCCCAGAGTCTGCCATGTGTTGTTTGATTGTTGTGTGTGCTATACTTCCCTGGTTACTACTTATTGGATACCTGCTAAAATGGTGTGTAACATGGAAACTCCAGCAACATTTTATAGAGAGGAGAGCTGCCATCACGCTCGGCTCAACCAATGAGAATAACCAGTTCAGGCTAGCAGAAGAAAGCATGCCCAACCAATAACCAGTAGCTCTAACAAGGCACATCATGGCAAAGGACAAGCAGCATCCAACCGCAGTCTGGAGGGCGAGCTGGGGTGTCCTGGCATGTCTTCTTGTGCGAGTTGAACATTCTCAGCAATCTCTCTGAAGGCAAAGTACTGCTCGTCACTGGTGGGCCAAAGCCTAGAAGCTGCACCAAGATGGTGCTGTGTCTGATCAACTCCATGGCAGCATTCCAAACTTTGGTGGAAGAGAAAGACTGCAAAGTTTCACACGGAAAGGTGCTAGATGTTTAACTATACATGTGAAGTACATTTACCTGCGTTGTATGTGAGGCTTTTTCTACTAAAATTAGTGCATGTGGCTAAAACGGTGCCTCTGTAGCCACGCCTGTGGCTCGCCAGCGCTTTTATGTTCTGGGGGTTAGTAACAGATTTAGTATGCTTGTATGGAATTTATTTGAACTTTTATTCTAAACAGTTTACAGTATTGCTTTCTGTTCACTGCCCCACTGTCTCAAAAACGACAACTAACCAGAAATGGCATGGTGGACTTTAAACAGGTGGTCTAATTATATAATGTAGCTCCATCCCAGCTGTTTGGAAAGTTAGATTGTTTGGTTTACATTTTACAGAATAAGTAAGTGAGTTCATTGTTCTGAAAAAAAAAACCCCCAATTAGGTGTGATAAATGACTTGAGAATCTCCTTCCCAAGTTTGTTTATGAAATCTTGCAAAGAGCAGATTTGTTTTGAAGCTGTTGCCAAATAGACGGCATACAGCAGGTGGTGGAAGTGCAAAAGATCTTAAGTCAAATTCATGCAAATGTTCAATCCAGTCAGCCCTGCAAAGATATAGTAGAATTTGGTCTCTTTGCTTATTTTTTTTAAAAAAGAGTCTGCAATTTGTTGTGACCATTTTGTAAATAATCATAGGGCCTCATTAACTTGCGTGCTCATTTTGAAGATAATTAAGTTTTACCCTTTTCCCTCCTTTTATGTTACAGAAGTGAAATGTATGTGTGATGTGGAAGACGTGTTGGACTACGACACTGCAAGAAAGCAAACCCCTTTGAGAAATCAAGAAGGTATGAATAGGTCTTGATGGTAAAACTTGATGTATATTAGTTGGAAACGGAATAAAAGCATGAGAATTTCTTCGTGTTGCAGGAGCTCAGGGGGCCTAGAACTCTATTAACTTTATTTGTGGTAGTAAAATAACACACTGTGGGGTGATTTAATGAATAGGCATCCATGGTACAAAGCTTTGCCCAGCAGGAACCTGATGTGCACCTCCAGGAGGAGAAAAAGCAAAATGTAAGAACTTGCCGTTATATTGTGCCTTCCATGACCTCGGGACGTCCCAAAGCACTTTACAACCACTGCTGTAATGTCAGAAACACAGCAGCCAATTTGTCCCACAAACATGAATGCGATAATGGCCAGATAATCTGTTTTTGTTATGTTGAAACAGATAAGCTGGTCATTATTGTTGTGTATGTAACCGTTTACCTTTAAGGGAACTATAGAATGTAACCGTTCACCTTTAAGAGCACTACTTTAGGGTGGCACTATCTATTGGCTCATGTATACTGTAATACTGATAGTGACCACACCAGTATATAAGGGTTGTGATACGTTAACTAGGGCAGAATCGCCCGAGCCTCTGAATAGTAAAGACGTGTTTTATTTTGTTAACAGTGGAGTCTGTGATTATTTATAATACAACCCACAGACTTAACATTGGCGACGAGTCAGGATTCGAACCCTGCGGCAGTTGTTCCACGGCGGCTTCGTCCGAAGACAGGACGTTGAAGAGAGGTTTCAATCCTCACCAGTCTGGAACCGACAGGCTGGAAGCGACAGGCATTAGGACCCTGAAGCCTCCATAACCTCGTGGGTAAGCCGCAGCGTTGGCTGCAAAGACAGGGCGATCGCAATCCCTGATAAGAGCCGCGGTGAAACGCGCGAGCGGGTAAGCCAGAGCCCGGGAGGGAGCGAGCAAGAGCCGCGCGAGCGGGTGAGCCAGAGGCCGGGGGCCGCTTTCAAGTGCGAGGCGCAGCCGGGCCATCGATCGCATCCGCTGATAAGGCCCGCACTCGGGCTGAAAGTCAGCGTCGGGGAACGGGTGATAACCGCCATTGAAGTGGGCGGAGAGCGCCGAGAAGCGCGGGAAAACCGCCATCGAAGTGGGCGGGGAGAGCGAGAAGCGCGGGAAAGCCGCCATTTTTCGCGGGGAAACCGCTGAAGAAGAAGGAAGAAGCGGGAAACCGCCATCTTGGAAATTATTAAGAATTTCAGGAAAGTAATAAGATTTTTCAGAAAGGCTGGTGTGTTCTCAAGAAGAGAGGGAAAATAAGTATAAGTACAGCAATACTTGTGGTGTTCTCAAGAAGAGAGAAGAAAATTAATAATAAGTAAAGTAATACTTGTACTGTACTCGAAAAGAGAAGAAGATGCCTAAGCGAGGAAATATTAATGACTTTAATGCTGAAATAGAAGACTGGGCCACGTATGTGGAACGCATAGAAATATATTGCGTAGCCAACGAAATTGAGGATGACAACAAGGCAATAACTTTGTTAAATTCGATGGGAGCAAAAACATACGGGCTTTTGAAACATCTAATAGCACCAGTTAAACCAGTGGACCAGACCTTCGAAGAGATCGTAACAGTGTTGAAGGATCACTTGAACCCCACACCGTTGATGCTGGCTGAACGATTTAAATTTTACGCCAGAACCCAGAGGCAAGATGAAAGCAATGCGGAATACTTAGTCGAACTGCGTAAGCTAGCGAAATACTGCCAGTTTGGAGGGAATTTGACAGAGGCGCTGCGGGACAAGTTCGTATGCGGCTTGGCCAAAGAAGGAACGCAGAAGCGACTTCTGGAAGAAAACGACCTCACACTGGACAGGGCTGTCCTCATAGCTTCATCGCACGAAGCCGCAGCGAAAGGGACGGCGGAAATGCAGCTAAAGGCGGCGGCACTCGGGGTGGACCAAATTACAGCAAGCACTCCCAAATGCTACCGTTGTGGAAAGACAACGCACGACCAGAATCAGTGCTGGTTTAAGAACCAAGAGTGCAGGAAATGTGGCAAACTGGGTCACATCGCAAAGGTATGCAGGTCCGGAAAGAAGACCAACAAGCAAAGGAAGCCACCACCACAAGAAAAGTACAACAAGGTGCATCAGGTGGCTGAAAAGAGTTCAGACGAACAAAATTCAGACTCAGACCCAAACAGCCAGGAGTTGGATAGTCTGAGAATCCACAATGTGGGTAAAGTAAATGATCTACAGACGATCTGGGTCACACTAAAAATAGCTGGAGTCCAAGTACGAATGGAGCTGGACACGGGATCAGCTGTATCAGTCATCAACCAAAAGGACTACCACCGACTATTCTCTCACATACCCTTAAGAAATACCAAGTTCGTATTACAGACATACACGGGGCATCGCGTATACCCCATGGGGAAAATAAGAGTCAAGGTGAGAGATAGGGGTAAAGTACACCCAAGAATGAATTTGTACGTACTACCTGAGGGAGGACCACCACTTCTAGGACGGGAGTGGATCAAGAAAATAGACATGGAATGGCACTACCGACAAGCAATGACGAGTGAGGACTCGGTGCAGACAAGCAGCTCAGACTCTGAGCCGGAAGACGATAAGTCCAGCTTATGTATGAAAAACAAGGTTAACATTAACTCACAGACTAAGGTTGGAAAATCGATGGCGTGCATAAAGACAGAGAATTCTGAGTCTGTTCAAGCTACAGACATATGCATTACGGAGGAACACCGGGCTCGAACTCAACGCTATTTCAAAGTACAACAACAATTAGAACAATTAAGTTACCGCCTCGTACAAGAGATGAAAACAATGAAAAAGTTCTATGACACCGAATGGGAGAGTCTGGAAAGACAACAGAACCTACTGGCTCAAGCAGAGAGCGACCATAGAGCCATCGTGACCAATTACCGATCACATCTCCCTGATGATGTTCAGGGGTTAGAATATTTGCATGATCTAGAGATACAGCAGAAGGGCAAATCACGCTGCACTGAGGATTTTGTTCTGCAATTAGAGACGGAGCTAGTGCAGGCAAAGTTAAGAGAAGTTGAATCACAGGGTGCTCTTAAGGAGATGCAGAAACAAATCTTGGACATGGAAAAGAGAAACGCTTCTTTACCTGATGAGAATAATGTGGCCATGTTGCAAGAGGAGCTTATAGGGGCGAAACTGAAAGAAGCTAAGCAAAGGATGTTGGAACTTGAAACGCAGAACCAAATCAGCGGTAATCAGCTATGTCAAGCAGAGAAGGAGTGCAAGGGTCTACATGAGAAGGTGCAATATTTCTCAGCCCAAAATAAGGGACTACTCACTCAGTTAAATGAAAGTAAACGGGAAATGGCTGAGATGGACTGCAAGAATAAAGAAGAGTTGATGGCAGTGAGACTTCGAGAGGCAGATAGCATAGCAGCCTTGGCTGAACTCCAACAGGAAATTGCGAAAGAAGCAAATGAAGAGGAATCTTCAGGAAGCCAGGATTTTATTCCAGTTCTTCTCTACGACTCCTTACAAGCAGAGTGCGAGAAGTTGAAAAAACAGTATGAACAGGCCCAGACTACAATTCTGGAGGGGGTTAACTCAGCAACCTCCGAAAAGCTAGTTTCGTTGGAAGTATATGAGCAACTAAAGGTTGAACATGAGCAAGAAGTCCAAAGGCTGCAGGAAATTCTTGAGGAGCTCAGGGCCAAGACAGACTCATCGGTAGAAGTTCCATACATAGATGAGGATGTAGAGGTGAAAGACATGGCAGAACTCATAAAAATATGGAAGGAAGCCCAAGACAAATATGAGGCGGCAATTACCGAGGTTGACCGACTTGAAGAACAGTTTCAACTGGGAATGGGCCCTGAACATGAGCTAGAGAGCATTGAGGCGCAACTTCTCCAAGCACTGGAAGCCAAAGTACAAGAGGAAGAGAAGATGAAAGCATTGGAGAAAATGATGGATGAAATGGAGGAGTACGCTGAATTACGTCCAGGGGAACAGGAGAATGGGGAAACAGCTACTTCAGTAGAAGGATTAAATAGCCTGATAACGAAATCCCTGAAGGAAGGGAAAGGATTGAACGCACAAATGAGGCCAGGAGGGAAGGAAGGGCAGACATCCGAGGAAGAGCAGGATGAATATGATTGCTTGAAGAAGGGTTTTGACCTGTTGAGTGACACCGAATGTTATGAGGATGTGGTCTGCCCAGATTGTGATGGGAACTCCCAAAGTGCTGAAATCCTGAGGAAGCACTTAAGGTCTAAGGAACATAGAGAGTTGGTGGCGCTACAGATGGCAGCCGGGAAAAGAGCTCGGAGAGTTTCAAAAAGGCAGAAAAGAAAAAGAAGAAGCAGAAAATAATAACTGTTTAAAATATTATTACTTCTACTACCTCAGTCCGAACACTACGAAAGGTGCTAAATTTGTAAAATAAATCCAGGGACATTATCAAGACAGCCAGTGGGTTGTATAAGTCCGCACTGCTGGTTCAACAGGACGAAAGTACAAGCTAAAAAAAAAAAAAAAAAGGCTATGGAGGATGCTGTCTGGAACGAATTAATACCAGAGACTGAATTTATGAACTGTTCCCACAGAGACTGAACCTGTAAACTGATTCCACTGAGAGTATGTTTGTAAACTGTTATATGACGTTGACTCCATTGAGAGTATATCTGTAAATTGTTATATGACGTTGACTCCATCGAGAGTATATCTGCAAACTGTTTATATAAAGTTGAAGATTGTATGTTTAACGGGATTCTGTAAGTAATAAGCTAGGAAGGGAGGAGTGTTGTGTATGTAACCGTTTACCTTTAAGGGAACTATAGAATGTAACCGTTCGCCTTTAAGAGCACTACTTTAGGGTGGCACTATCTATTGGCTCATGTATACTGTAATACCGATAGTGACCACACCAGTATATAAGGGTTGTGATACGTTAACTAGGGCAGAATCGCCCGAGCCTCTGAATAGTAAAGACGTGTTTTATTTTGTTAACAGTGGAGTCTGTGATTATTTATAATACAACCCACAGACTTAACAATTATCACATTGCTGTTTGTGGGAGCTTGCTGTGCGCAAATTGGCTGCCGCGTTTCCCACATTACACAACAGTGACTCCACTTCAAAAGTACTTCATTGGCTGTAAAGCGCTTTGAGACGTCCGGTGGTCGTGAAAGCTGCTATATAAATGCAAGTCTTTCTTTTTTTTCCAGTATGAGGGAGTGCTGCACTGTCTGTGGTGCCGTCTTTTGGATGAGACATTAAACCGAGGCCCCGCCTGCCCCCTCAGGTGGATGTAAAAGATCCCATGGCACTATTCAACTGCACTAAAGTGTCAGCCTAGAATATGGGCTCAAGTCTCTTGAAACCATGACCTTCTGACAGAGTCGAGAGTGCTACCTCTGAGCCAAGGCCGACACCTGTGCTGGGAGTACTAAGTCATAAAATTAACCCTCATAGCTCGCCATCTGTCACTCAGTGCCTCACATAGTTACGATGAACCTCAAAGAGATTGGAATAAAAGCCCCATAACATCTATGAAAACTCAGACTCTGGGATGAAAGGCTTTACCTGCTGGAAGCTAGGAGAAATAAATGAGTTACACTCTAATTTTATAGTGATTGTATTAAAAGTTGTTGTTACATTTCAGGATTTTTGTCAATGCTGCCACAGGGGGCCTTGGTATAATATATGTCAAAAATGCTACTCTGGAGCTAAGTGTAGCTCTCAGGGTTAAACCCACTGAAGGCTAGGCTGAGAGATGCAGATTAAGATGCAAACAGGGAGTTTGAGTGTCTGAAGTAACATGCTGCAGACAATGAAAGATAGCTTAACATTGCATTGATCGTTCACACTCATTGTTGCTGTGACAACTCTATTCATTTCAACCCATCAGGGGTCATTGTTAATAAGCTGCAGGATTAGCCCTCTCCCCTGATGGAGCAGCAAGGTGCCACTCTGATATCCCTGGTCCACAGACACTTGGGGAGGGCTGTAAATGACACCAGCCCCTTTATATTTAAAAACAACCACAGCCCCTGAGATTTCAGATGAGGCGTGCTCAGAGGTACTGACCCACCGAACATCTACAGAAGCAAAATACTGCAGATGCTGGAAATCTGAAATAAAAACAGAAAATGCTGGAAATACTCAGCAGGTCAGGCAGTGTCTGTGGAGAGAGAAACAGAGTTAACGTTTCAGGTCGATGTTCTGAAAAGTCGAAAGATCATCGACTTGAACTGTTAACTCTGTTGTTTCTCTCACTGCAGATGCCACTGAAAATCTAGTCATGCAGCTGGGGCTCGAATTTGACTGTTGTGGTCACGAAGACCAAAGTGATCTCCAATAAATAAAATCCGAATTGTTCTAAATTGGAGCAGTTAGATCCACTTTTCTTGATTTGTTTCTATTTTTTGGATAAGGGAGGGAGAATGAAAAGCAAAACTGGATAAATGAACCCAGCTGCTAGTTGAGCTAATCTGTTTTGAAGTCTTTTGTGGCTGTGCCTTCCGTCTTTAGGCCCCAAGCTGTGGAATTCTATTTTAAACCTCTCTATCTCTTCATCTCCCTTTTCTTTTAAGACATTTCTTACCCACCTCTTTGACCAAGCTTCTTTTCATCCCTCCTAATCTCATCGCATTTGGCTCAATACCCACTTTTGGTCTGTTTGCACCTCTGTGAAGCACTTTCTGCATTAAAGGCACGATACAAGTGCAAGTTGTTGTTGTACCTAAGGCTTTGTGTTGTGATGGCATATCCCATCATCCTCAGCTGAATAATGCTCTTAAAATCTGAAGCAAAATTATTTTGATTAAATATCAGTTGCAATTTGCAAACTAGCCTAGGTGGATATTTTCCACCATTTTGAATCAGAAAAAGCAGTGTTGTGTTTAAAGGTTAAACATTTATGAATGGTAGAAACCACCAGCTATGGATCATTTTCTAATTCATAGTATAAACTTTGAAACATAAAGTTTTGTGTGTGGGCGTGTGTACATGTGTCTGTGTGTGAGGCGAGTTTGTGCTCGCATCAGGAACACTTGCATGTGTGTAACTACAGAAATGCTTTGGAATGTTTTAAGAGTTGAAGAACACTGCCATTTTTTTTGGTATCATGGCAACCAATTAAAATATACACTTCCAATATCATTGAAAAACAAAATGATCAGAACCACAAGTTATAATAGAGTATTCTGTGCCGTGAGCCATGTCTTCAGGTTTTCAGTGGAATTTAGTAGACATTTTAGATGTGGTGTTCTGAGGCTCACGGGATTTCCAGGTACAATAATAAGCACATGGAGGCAGGAAATTAAAGTTTTTAGTATCTCTGTGTACAATAATGGGTCCAAGGTGGCAGGAAGTTAAGAGTGTCATTATCTCCAAACACAGTAATAGGTACGTGGAGATGGGAAATTAAGGCTTTTAGTATCTCCATATCCCAAAATTGATGCATGTAATCAAAGCTTTTGGCATTTCTATATATAGTAATGTAATGGAAATACAGCAGTTTGAGTAAAGTAACAGTTTGTGCAATGCTTTTCCTATCTCCTCTTTTGCAGTCAATATCCTAGCACTTGGTGAGTAAATATACACTTTGCATCTTAAATGAAACAGACGCATGGTAAACGTAATGGTCAATGTCTTATAAACCTCAATCAGATCACCCCTAAGTATACATTTCTCTAAAGTGTAGAGTCCTAACTCTTTTAGCCTATCTTGATAACTAAGATGTTTTATACTGAAAATTAGTCTAGTGGCCCTCCTCTGCACCCTTTCCAGAACCTCAATATCACCCACCGTGTGAGCAGACCAAAACTGGACACCGTATTCCAAGTGAGGCCTGACCAAGGTCTTGTATAAGACAAAATAGTATGCCTCACCTTATAATCAATTGTCCTGTAAATGGACCTCAACACCCTATTCGCTCTCGCTATCTCTTCACGGCATTGCTCATGTAACTTTTTAGAGATGTATGCACTAGAATGCCCAGATCGCTTTTTTTCTCCACCTTTAATGCTTTTCCTTCAAGGGTGTACGTATGTTGAGCATTCGCTTGCCCACATTCATAAAACTACACTTTTCCAAATTAAACATAATTTGCCAGTCATGAGCCCAGTCTCGCAACACATCAAGATCTGCCTCACGCCATCGAGCACAGTCTATACCCCTAACGCTCACACAGATCTTGGGGCATTATCTGCAAACCCAACACCTACATCGAGATCATTAATAAAAATCCAAACAGATCCAAATCTAACTATAACTACTTTTTGTCTACATCCTTCGAGCCAGTTCTCAATCCAGCTCAATATATTGCCACTAATACCGGAGGATTGAATCTTGTAGAGAAACCTCTTGTGCAGTACCTTATCAAAAATAATTTGGAAGTCTAAGTAGACGATACCTATTGGGCTTCCCTCATCCACCATCTTGGTGACTTCTTCAAAAAATACAATCAGATTTGTAAGACATGACCTTTTTATGAAGCCGTGTTGGGTGTTCCTAATATGTCCCTCCCTATCCAAGCAATCATATATTGCATCCCTAAAGATTTCCTGAAGCATTTTTCCTATTACTGATGTTGAACTAATGGGCCTATAGATACCCGGGTCCTCCTTGTCACCATTTTTGAAGATGGGGACTACATTAGTCTCCTTCCAGTCTACAGGAACCATCCCAGAGTATAGTGAGGCATTAAAAATACAGGCAGGGGGCTTACACAGCATGTGTTCCGTCTCCCCGAGGACCTTCAGGTGGATATTATCCGGCCTGGCTGCTCTATCTATTTTCAAGTTTTTAATACTATTCAAAACAAAATGTTGATTTAAAAAAAAATTCATTCATGGGATTTGGACGTCACTGGCAAGGCCAGCATTTATTACCCATCCCTAATTTCTCTTGAGAAGGTGGTGATGATCCACCGCAGTCCATGTGTTGAAGTTACTCCCACAGTGCTGTTGGGGAGGGAGTTCCAGGATTTTGACCCAGCAACGATGAAGGAATGGCGATATATTTCGAAGTCAGGATGGTGTGTGACTTGGAGGGGAACTTGGAGGTAATGGTGTTCCCATGTGCCTGCTGCCCTTGTCCTTCTAGGTGGTAGAGGTCACGGGTTTGGGAGGTGCTGTCGAAGAAGCCTTGATGAGTTGCTGCAGTGCATTTGTAGATGGTACACACTGCAGCCACTGTGAACTGGTGGTGGAGGGAGTGAATGTTTAAGGTGATGGATGGGGTGTCAATCAAGTGGACTGCTTTGTCCTGGATGGTGTCGAGCTTCATGAGTGTTGTTGGAGCTGCACTCATCCAGGCAAGTGGAGAGTATTACATCACACTCCTGACTTGTGCCTTGTAGATGGTGAAAAGACTTTGGGGAGTCAGGAGGTGAGACACTCGCTGCAGAATACCTAGCCTCTGACCTGCTCTTATTGCCACAGTATTTATGTGGCTGGTCCAGTTAAGTTTCTGGTCAATGGTGATCCCAGGATGTTGATGGTGGGGGACTCGGCGATGGTAATGCTGTTGAATGTCAAGGGGTGGTGGTTGGAGATAGTCACTGCCTGGCACTTGTGTGGCGCGAATGTTACTTGCCACTTATCAGCCCAAGCCTGAATGTCATCCAGGTCTTGCTGCATGCGGGCTCAGACTATTTCACTATCTGAGGAGTTGCAAATGGAACTGAACATTGTGCAATCATCAACGAACATCCCCACTGCTGACCTTATGATGGAGGGTAGGTCATTGATGAAGCAGCTGAAGATAGTTGGGCCTAGGACACTGCCCCGAGGAACCCCTGCAGCGATGTCCTGGGGCTGTGATGATTGGCCTCCAACAACCACAACCATCTTCCTTTGTGCCAGGTATGACTCCAGCCAGTGGAGAGTTTTCCCTATGATTCCCACTGACTTCAGTTTTACCAGGGCTCCTTGATGTCACACTTGGTCAGATGCTGCCTTGATGTTGAGGGCAGTCACTCTCCCCTCACCTCTGGAATTCAGCTCTTTCGTCCATGTTTGGACCAAGGCTGTGATGAGGTCTGGAGCCGAGTGGCCCTGGCGGAACCCAAACTGAGCATCGGTGAGCAAATTATTGGTGAGTAAGTGCTGCTTGATAGTACTGTCAACGTAACCTTCCATCACTTTGCTGATGATTGAGAGCAGACTGATGGGGTGGCAATTGGCCGGATTGTATTTGTCCTACTTTTTTGTGGACAGGACATACCTGGGCAGTTTTCCACATTGTCAGGTGGATGCCAGTGTTGTAGCTGTACTGGAACTGTTTGGCTAGAGGCGCGGCTAGTTCTGGAGCGCAAGTCTTCAGCACGACAGCTGGGATGTTGTCGGGGCCCATAGCCTTTGCTGTATCCAGTGCGTTCAGCCATTACTTGACCTCACGTGGCGTGAATCGAATTGGCTGAAGACTGGCTTCTGTGATGGTGGGGACCTCAGGAGGAGGCCGAGATGGATCATCCACTCGGCACTTCTGGCTGAAGATGGTTGCAAATGCTTCAGCCTTGTCTTTTGCACTCGCATGCTGGGCTCCACCATCATTGAGGATGGAGATATTCATGAAGCCTCCTTCTCGTGTTAGTTTTTTAATTGTCCACCACCATTCATGACTGGATGTGGCAGGACTGCAGAGCTTCGATCTGATCGGTTGGGTTGTGGGACCGCTGAGCTCTGTCTATAGCATGCTGCTTCGCTGTTTAGCATGCATGTAGTCCTGTGTTGCAGCTTCCCAAGGTTGGCACTTTATTTTTATGTATGCCTGGTGCTGCTCCTGGCATGCTCTTCTACTCTCCTCATTGAACCAGTGTTGATCCCCTGCTTGATGGTAATGGTAGAGTGAGGGATATGCCGAGCCAGGGGGTTTACAGATTGTGGTGGAATACAATTCTGCTGGTGGCCCACAGTGCCTCATGGATGCCAAGTTTTGAGCTGCTAGGTCTGTTCTGAATCTATCCCATTTAGTACGGTGGTAGTGCCGCACAACATGATGGAGGGTGTCCTCCGTGTAAAGATGGGACTTCGTCTCCACAAGGACTGTGTGGTGATCACTGCTACCAATATTATCATGAACAGATGCACCTGCAACAGGTAGATTGATGAGGACGAGGCCAAGTAGGTTTTTCCCTCGTGTTGGTTCTCTCACTACCTGCTGCAGGCCCAGACTGGCAGCTATGTCCTTCAGGACTTGGCCAGCTCGGTCAGTAGTGGTGTTACCGAGACACTCTTGGTGATGGACATTGAAGTCCCCCACCAGAGTACATTCTGTGCCCTTGCTACCCTCCGTGCTTCTTCCAAGTGATGTTTAACATGGAGGAGTACTGATTCATCAGCTGAGGGAGGGCGGTAGGTGGTAATCAGCAGGAGGTTTCCTTGCCCATGCTTGATCTGAAGCCATGAGACTTCATGGGGTCCAGAGTCAATATTGAGTACTCCCAGGGCCACTCCCTCCTGACTGTATACCACTGTGCTGCCACCTCTGGTGGGTCTGTCCTGCCGGTGTGATGGGACATGGTGATGGAGAAGCCTGGGACATTGGCTGAAAAGTATGATTCTGTGAGAATGGCTAAGTCAGGCTGTTGTCTGACTAGTCTGTGGGACAGTACGATAATGGAGAGGACAGTAACGACATTGGGGATAGTGAGGAAGCATGAGGGCTCCAACAATTGCCTGGAGCCAGAGCTCTTCGGCAGCAGCTTATTGAAGGTTGCATCAGATGAACAATCCCTGCTCCCCTGTATTAAGTCATGTGCAACATTCCTTCCACTCCTTCCACCCTCCAATAAATTGCTTCTGCTCAAAGACCAACATTGATATTCATGTCAACTTACATTGCAGGGTTACCAGCTACTACAGGAAGACTCTCTGCATACAAAGATTTCAATAAGGATTATAATTTTATAGACTTTTACAAATGGCGAAGATTATTTATCACTCTGGTGTGAGCTCCTGGTATCTTTCTTAAATACTGTCTTGCCAATTTAGTGCTCCTCTGATGTGCTCCCCCAGTGCTTGGGAGGTGGAAGGCTGCTGTGGCTCAGTCAAAGAATCATGAGATATTTGTGCTTGGTGACCAGTAGCAGCCTGGGCCCAAGAGGGCCTGAGTGCAGACTTCAGCAACTCAACAGCTGCTGGGGCAGTCTGGTTCAATTGGCTTTCTGGCACCAGGGTAGTAATTGGTGGTGAGGGTCCAGATGTGATGTCATGGAGGTGGCAACATGTTCCATTCCTACTGCACGACGGGCCCTGCTATTGGGCTGTGGATGGGTACCCACCATCCGGACAGTGTATACATGAACTAAAAATTGCCCCATTGGTTTCCTGAGGCAGCCAGCAGGGCATTTTTGAACTACAAGAGAAATTAATTTTATTTATTGTCCCTTTTTTTAATTCACTGCTCTTGTTTGAGTAGAAAGTTGGTTTATCCTGGGCTTTTTTTCTTCTCCTGATTCGTTGCTGCGGTTGGGTTCAACAGCTGCTCTTTGGTACCTCATCGAAGCAACCATCGTTCCAGTATTACCTAAGCAATACATGTTGGTAGACAATTTGACAATGGGAGCTGTCACAACTGAGGCCAATTCTGTCTGCACCTGATGCCCACGTGCAGTCTTTTGAATAAGGTAGCTGAATAGCTTACAGGAACCAGAACTGTGGCTTAGGTTAATGATAGTCCTCTCAGTTGGGATCAGCTAACTCCAAACCGACCGAGGACTGTGCTGGTCTGTGTGGCTCACTCGACCAACTCGCTGACCAATTGGGGCAGCAGACTAATGTTTTATAACCAACTAGCTGGGGGGGCCTGGCATTGCCAGGGCAATTTTGGGCTGCGCGGTTTACGGCCGGGCGCTGCGGCTCCCGCGCTCTGTGTCACTCTTTCCCTCCCTGACCCTCTCTCTCTGCCTCCCCCTCTCTCTCACTGCCCCTCTCTCTTTTCCCCCCCCCCTCTCCCTGCCCCTGTATGTCCCCTCTCTCTGTCTTTCGCTCTCTCTACCTCTCCCCCTCTCATCTCTCTCCCTCCCCCTCTTTTGGCACCCGGGGAAGGGCTTTGAAAACTGAGCCCGGCCGCGGTGGACGTGCGGGGCCTAGCGGTTGAGGCCCGGCCGGGTTCTGGGGCTGAGACGGACCCCAGCTGAGCTCCCGGTGCAGCAGGGGGCCGCGCCGCGAGTGGCGCGGTTAACGTCCGGCCGCTGACGCTCCCCCGCCTGCTCTGTGTCTCGGGCCGAGCGGTTGTGAGGCCCGGCCCGAGTGACTCCAACTCACCTCCCGCTCCCGGAGCCGCAATGTGGGGGTTTGTTTGGCTGGTGCTGTCGCTGTGGGGATGAAAAAAATGGCGGCGAAGTTTCGGGAGGCTGCAGGATTAGGCCCGCCCACAGACGGCGGATTGGTCAACCATCAGGTCACTGAACTGTAGGATTGGTCAACCATCACCTCACTCAACGCTAATGAGCGGTAGGATTGGTCAACTGCTAATGAGCGGATTTTGATGATTTTTGAATGTTTTTGTATAGTGTCCGAACAATTTTTGTCTGACCAAAAAGTAAATACACCTATTAGACTCCCCTAATGATAAGCTTTCTTTTGATATAACATGCGTGTAGGTACGCTCTAACTTTTGAGTGTATAGCGGACAGACAGACAGACAAACCAACTCATTTATTTATATATATATTAGATAGATAGATTATTGGGTGTACAAGAGCAGGCTAGTCGCAAATGCTATCTTGTTCTTTTTCCCCTTTAAAGCCCCTGCCACTGCACCCCCCCCCCCCCAGACACACACACACACACACACACACACACACACACACACACACACACACACACACTGTCCCGATCTCTTTGACTGTTGTGGGATCAACCTGTGAACCCACAAATCCCCTTTGATCAAGTGGAATACTGTGCTACTGTTCAGGCAGCTAAATCAATTCTATGGATTGGCTAATACCAACATTTTTATTAACTTGAAGAATCAAACTAAAAATTACTCTTAGTCAGTTTACAAATACGATCAGAGTCAAGTTCCCATTCAGTCAGGGCCTGGAACTACTTGGGTGGCCTGTGGCACTTGTGTTGCATTCATGGCTGTTGTGCAGTCGCCCCAATATCTTTTTTTTTCTCTGCAATGATCGGATTCTTCCTGAGGATAACAGCTGTCCCGCCAAAATATTACTAACTTGTTTAGTTCCTGCAGCATAAGAGCAGACTTGCCACAAGAAGTACTGTGGCGATGAACCATAAAGATGATTGGCTCCGTTCAAGTCGGAAAAATCGACTTGCTGCCCTGCTCCCACTGGAAACCCGCCAAACGCTATTTATACCCTGCAGCTGACTGAGGTCGCAAATGCCTCCAGCGAAAGGAGTGTGCCGCATGAATCGATTCAAATAGGGGTCCAATGATGTCATTTGGACCCCGGCACGTTTTCAACTCCGCGATCAACCTGCTGAGTAAAACTTGGCACGCATTGGCTTCACAAACTGACTAATATGACTGGAAGATGCATTTAAATGTGGAATAATCGGATCAGCCATGATCTTATTGAATGGCGGAGCAGGCTCGGGGGGCCGAGTGGCCTACTCCTGCTCCTAATTCGTATGTAAAGGGGCAGTCACTCAGGTCATTAAAATCTGCGTGATTTTGTGAGTATTCCATTTCCAAGGTAGTTCTGCACTTCCAGTTTGTTTCTTTCTGATCGATTGGCTGCATTACAACAGTGGTTACACTTCAATAGTACTTCATTGGCTGTAACACGCTTTGTGACATCTGAGGATATGAAAGGCGCTATATAAATGCAGGTCTTTTTTTTTTCTTTCATAATTGCCTGCACTCCTGTAGCTATCAAGGCGCCAGAAGACAAGCTAGCAGTTTATGTGAACAGAGAAGTCTTCTACTCCATCAATGTTCAATTGGTGCATGATCACCAGAGAAGGATAATGCCCGTGTTTGCCAGTTTCACCGGCAGCTGCTACAGCGCCTTCATTCTTTGACACTCCTCTTTAACCCCCCACACTTTTCCACCCATCGAAGAACGCCAGAGGATGGCTGCTAGAGGACAAGGGATTCCCCTCCACACCAGGCTGATGACGCCCCTCCGCAATCTCTCCATGCCTGAGCAACACGGGTACAGTGGGACCACCAGGAGCATCGTAGAGCATCCCATTGGCATTTTGAAGATTCAGGTGCCTTGTTTGCTCTCGGGGCTCCCTACGTTGGGGCTCCCTACGTTATGGCCCAGACAAAGTGGGTCGCATCATTGCAGTTGGCTGCATTCTGCACAATCTGCCAATGTAAAGAGGGTTGGAGTTGGAGTGAGCAATCTGGAGCACGCACCTGTTGAGGCATCATCAGATGAGGAAAATTGGATGAAGACGAGGAAGACCAACAAGATGGAGCACATTGAGCTAGAGAGGCCAGGGAGCAATTGATAGAGCAGTGTGATCAGTGGTTTCCTCAATTCCCTTACCTGAATAGTCAGAAACAGACCCTCAGTATTAACAGTACTTGTTACCCCTTCACCACACTCTTGATTCTGCATTGAAAGCATTCAACCAACCTCTATGTCAATTAAATTCTGACAATACAGATTAAATGGCTGATTTTAACCCTGCCTGCCTGGCAGAAACTGGGTGTGTGGGCAGCTAAAATGGCTGCAGCAACTGACCCCCTCCGATCCTGCTGCCTTCCGCAGCTTGCAGTTTTAAGGATGTCTTGCTGCAGTTGTACAGGGCCTTGGTGAGACCACACCTTGAGTATTGTGTGCAGTTTTGGTCGCCTTATCTGAGGAAGGATGTTCTTGCCATGGAGGGAGTGCAGCGAAGATTCACCAGACTGATACCTGGGATGGCAGGAATGACGTATGAGGAGAGATTGGGTTGATTGGGCTTGTATTTGCTAAAGTTTAGAAGAATGAGAGGGGATCTCATTGAAACTTATAAAATTCCAACAGGACTAGACAGACTAGATGCAGGAAGGATGTTCCCGATGGCGGGGGAGTCCAGAACCAGGGGTCACAGTCTAAGGATAAGGGGTAAGCCATTTAGGACAGAGATGAGGAGGAATTTCTTCACCCAGAGAGTGGTGAACCTGTGGAATTCTCTACCACACAAGGCAGTTGAGGCCAACGTATTAAATATATTGAAGAAGGAGTTAGATATATTTCTTAAGGCTAAAGGGATCAAGGGATATGGGGAGAAAGCAGGGACAGGGTACTGAATTTGGATGATCAGCCATGATCTCATTAAATGGCGGAACAGGCTCGAGGGGCCGAATGGCCTACTCCTGCTCCTATCTTCTATGTTCCAAGCAACCTCCTCACTTAAGCAGGCAAGCGGGATACACGCCAGAAGGTCCTTCTCTAACCTGGCGGCAAGCGGACCCGGGGTCAGAAGAGGCCCAGAGCTGTATATTTTTTCTTCCTGTTTCCATGTGGAACAGGAAGAGCAGGGCCATTCCTTTGGGCCCCCAGTGGTGGCCTCCTGCCGCCCGAAATCTCGCCCCTGGCCAGCTGGCGCATCCCGCCAGGCTTGGGCAGGAGACTGACTGCTAGTATGGAGATGAGGCCCGGGTGTTAAAATCTCTCTGGCATCACGCTGTGGAGATTCCCGTCCACCTTGGCCACGGCCTGCAGGACTCCCACTGAGTATTAAAATCTGGCCTTAAGAAGCTGTAATAAGAGGAAACTGTAGATCAAAGTTACAAATGTGATAAGGTGTTGATTTTAATTCCAAACACAATATTGTAGTGGATTATTTTGCCACCTGTTAAGTCTGTGTGTCCCAGTTATGCTTATTATAAATCACTGGACACAGACCACAAGAATAACTTTAACAGGTCTTTACTATTCGGAGGTCAGGGCTGAACTGCCCAGCAAATCCCTACACAACGTTTATATACCGGTGTGGTCACCACCGCTATTACAGTATACAGCAGCCAAGAGAAAGTAGTACATCTCTTAAGGTAGTTCTCTTAAGGTGGAACAGGTTACATACACCACACCACCCAAGTGATCAACCCATGGTGCTTTTCTTAAAAGAAGGTTTATTAACTCTGGTGCTCCCCTACAGGCTTCAGCAGAGCTGGTGGAAGGCTGCTATAGCTCATGTGGGGACCCTCGAGATGTGCGAGGCCAGTGACTTCTGGGAACTTGAAGGCCTGACTGCAAATTTCAGTACTTCGGATGTTGTCAGGGCTGTCTGGACCAACTGGTTTTCTGGCACCCGTGGTTGGTATTGGTTAAGGGGTGGTGAGGCAGAGGGCTCGGACACCTTGAGAAGGGCAACATGTGCCGCAGCCTCTGATACTGCATCTCTCATAGGTCGGGCGTTCATCACTTCCACTCATCAGCGGAAGAGCAGACTGCAGAAGATGAGCAATGCCTTCAAAGCTACTATCTGCTCTAGCAGTCTCTCCAAGGTGGATGTTTGGCTTTCCAAGACGGAGCTCAGAGCCCAGAGCCTGCATGACAGCGTTTGAACTTCCACTGAAGCGGCAAAGGCTGGTGACTGATTCTTGTTGTGAAGGCCCAGCTGTAACATTCTTGGAGGTGGCCACACTCTTCTAAATAGGGTGCTGATGCCCTGGAAGATTACTCCACACAGGCTAGAAGTGTGGTGTAATCTTCTACACTTTCAGCTATGATAGTAAAACCTCTTGGAAGGCCTTCCAATACCTGATATAACTGCTTGGGTGCAGCAAGCAGTTTTCTTCTCATTGATGGATTTCTGAAATCCACACCAGTGTCCTCCTTGGCAGAGATGGAAGAGGACCTCCCCCTCTAACTCGCTCTCGAACCCACGTAGAGTCCTAATTTCTGTGCTGGTGCTTGGGACTGATGAGCGCGTGATGGTTTCTCCACCAAGGTGTCGTCTTCTACTCACAGTGGCTATTGAGAAGGACCTTGAAGAAAGAGAAAGGACAAGAGTTAGGATGGTTCCGAAAGGCTAGACAGTAGCAGATAACAACAACTTGCACTTACATAGTGCCTTTAATGTAGCAAATGAACATTATCAAACAAAATCTGACACTGAATCACATGAGCGATATTAGATGACCAAATACTTGGTCAAAGAGGTAGGCTTTAAGGGAGCGTCTTAAATGAGGAGAGAGAGGCGGAGAGGTTTAGGGAGGGAAGTTCAGAGCTTAGGGCCTCGGCAGCTGAAAGCATGGCCGCCAGTGTCTCAAAATGCTTCACATAGTTAATTACTTTGAAGTCACTTTTATTATGTAGACAAATGAACCACTATTTTCATCACATTTGTTCAGCTTCGTGAAGATGATTTAACCTGGCCAATGTCTCCGTTCAAACAGTACTCCTCGGGTCTGCCTTGTCTGGATCTCCTCTTTGCGTTGCGCAAAATGTAGCTGCATACTTAAGAGATTCGGCATGTTTCGACATGCCGTGTGTCAGCACAGTTTTTTTTTTTACTAACAGGCTTTATTTTAAGGTCTTTTATTTTGAGCCATGCTATGAGGAGTCACACCCAAGGCAGGTCCTGTAAAAGCCCCTTCAAGGACTGGAGGGTAGGAAGTTGGCAGTGATTTTCCATTTGAAATCCTACCTCCTAGCTCTTTTGGGTGTAACTATCGGTTTGTTACTCAGTTGGTTGAGTGTGCAGTATGTGGGAACCTGGATTGATTTTCACTTTCAGCAGTTCGAGTTACAGTGGAATCTCCATTATCTGCCTGAATTTTTGCCTGCACAACTGTCGCTGCACTTCAAAATTAACTTCTTGTGTGAAATATTTTGAGATGTTATACTGTGATAATATTACTATATAAATGAAGGTCTTTTCTACAATTGAGGAGACTAATGTTCCCTTTAAGCTGAGCGGCCGCGGAGCGCTCTGGAGCTCTCGCTCCCTTAAAGGGGCCGCACACCCAAAAAGAAAATTAAAGGGAACATTGGAAGGGACCCCTTGATGAAAAATGGAATTTTGCAGATAATTGAGATTGTTCTTAGCAGGAGTCCAACGCATGGTTTTGTAGAACTTCTGTTGGATAAGTAGGAAAGCAAATTTTTAAGCATGAATAATGGAGGTTAAACTATTTTAGGTGGAAACCAAGAGCAGGCACATTAACCGGCCATGTTTTGGACTTTCTGGGGTAATTTTAACCTATCCCACTCAGCGGGAATCTGACAGGACGGCCACCCGTTTTACGCCCCGACCGCTTTTGAAATTGTTTCAAAGTAAAAATGTCCACCCGATCAAATCCCGTCAGTTCCCTGCTGTACTGGTTGGATTAAAATTGGCCCCTTGGTGTCTGTGGACCACCTATTTCCACCTCCGTAACATCGCCTGACTCCACCCCTGCCTCAGCTCATCCGCTGCTGAAACCCTCATCCATGCCTTTGTTACCTCGGGACTTGACTATTCCAATGCTCTCCTGGCCGGCCTCCCTCGTTCTACACTCCGTTAACTTGAGGTCATCCAAAACTCAGCTGCCCGTGTCCTAATTCGCACCAAGTCCCGTTCACCCATCACCCCTGTGCTCGCTGACCTACATTGCCTCCCGGCTAAGCAATGCCTCGTTTTTAAAATTCTCATGCTGGTTTTCAAATCCCTCCATGGCCTCGCCCCTCCCTATCTCTGTAATCTCCTCCAGCCCCACAAACCACCCCCCCCCCGAGATATCTGCACTCCTCTAATTCTGCCCTTTTGAACATCCCTGATTATAATTGCTCAACCATTGGTGGCCGTGCCTTCTGTTGCCTAGGCCCTAAGCTCTGAAATTCCCTGCCTAAACCTCTCCGCCTTGCTTCCTCTCTTTCCTCCTTTAAGATGCTCCTTAAAACCTACCCCTTTGACCAATCTGCCCTAATTTCTCCTTATGTGGCTCGGTTTCAAATTTTTGTCTTTTGTGAAGTGCCTTGGGACGTTTTACTACGCTAAAGGTGCTATAGAAATACAAGTTGTTGTTGTTGTTTATCTGCATGTACATAAAAACTTTTGATTTGTTCCAAGTGACAGTGATAGATTGAAAGGGGGAAAAATTCGGTTGCTTTGTGCCTCCCGTTAGTGCCCTAAGAGGGCGCTAATGGGGCGCAAAGCAACTAGCGCCCGGGCGCAGCGTCGCCAACGCCTCCCACGAAATTCAGCGAGAGGTTAGCGGCGGCGGTAACCGTTAGCACCCCGCGCCGCCGGCGATGACGTCATCATCGTGCACAGCACTCCAGCCGCGATCTTCGGTAGCTCCCCCTGACTTACTGCCGGACGCTATGTCCGACGGGGTCAGGGGGGCCGACATGCGGCCGGGGCGGCACTAATTAAAGGCGAGATGCTGGGCGGCCATTTTTGTTGCTGGCCGCCTGCCAGCACCTGCCCCCGTTGCCATCCCCGGCCTCCTCTGCAGCCCCCCTGTGGAGTGTCGGCTGCGCTCCGTGAGCTCGGCACTTCTCTTGAGTGCCGGGCTCTTTTGCCAGCACTCCAATCCCTGGTGGCCCAACTGGGCCCTGGGTCGAGCTGCGCTAGGCCCCTCCCCTTTAAGAAGAGGAGCTTCCAGTAGCGCCCCACTTCCCTCTTGGGGCGCTACCATTCAATTTCGGCTGCGGGGGTGCTATTTTTTTGGGGGCGCTGAAAGTAACTCCCCGGCAAAGTTAACGCCCCAAAGGGGGCGCGACTCAATTTTTCCCCCAAACATTTTCAAACCAGTTGCATTGCTGGTAATGCAATTCTGTTCAGCTTTTGCTAACTTTCTAGGTTGGCATAGTTTTGAGAAGTCCCATTTCTGTACAAAGCAGGCTGTATTTTTTAATTGCTTTTGCCAGCAGAATTGCACTGCCAGCATTACTAGCAACGCAATAGGTCTGAAAGTAGAGCAGTAGTGTATCAGTGTTTGAATCAATCACTATTAGTTGGAACAAATTGCACGCTCAATACAGTGATCACCATATTGAACACACTATGATTTCATTTAAAGAAAGGGTGAAGGTTGTGTTGGTTTTGTGAATGTTTTCCCCTACTCAGCAGATATGCTGCACAGGATTACTCAGGGGAGCAGAACAATCCAACTGAGAGAGATCTCCAGGATGACAGGTCATGCAAGTTGTTAGTTGCTGTTGTTTTCAATTTCCCACCCCGCCCCGACTCGTCTCTCCTTGAAGGCATTGGATCTTGCTAGAGTACAATCCTATGGACAGAAGCCTTGTACTTTGGCTAAATGGCTATCGTTCATGCGTAGATCTAGACAGAGCGTGTCAGCAGGCTACTTGACCATGAAGGACATCACAGCCAAGCCTGATCCTGTCCTCGTTCGACATCTACACATGCACATGCCAGTGGAGTCGCTGGATGTAAGCAGTGGTGAGAGTCCAAGGTGATGTACCTTTTCTTCCCTCTTCCAGTCCAGAGATGCTGTGGCCAATTGTATTGCCCACTTCTGTCCAGGCTAACACTGAGTCCCTCAGCCCAAACCAGGGATTGAACCCAAGACCAAGCATGTTTCAGTAAACACCAGCTGGTGCATTTAACCACTGAGCGATTCCTTAGTTGACTTACTAGAAAAGACACCTGGGTAATATGGGAAATGAAACCGTCTGACTGATGAACTAGCAAACTGCTGCTAAGGATGCCAAAGTGTGAACCGGTTGAGACAGGATTCACTATCTGAGTCTCGTGCCCCATTTTTAATGTCCTCCAATTGGCACAATAGAATAAATTCCTGACGTTGCATTGCTGACCTTGCCTGCCAAGAGTGCACATCAGAAACTAGGGGGATCGCTGCTCATGGTTTTCTAGCCAAAGTCAGAAAACTACCCATAATATTCTGATGAGTTACGACGGGTAGATCATTTAAGTTATTAGACATTTTGTTGACTTAATTAAAAAAAAAAAAATCAATTTGATGGCTGGTCTATTGACCAGGTATTGTGGTTACTATTGTATGGGAGCGCAGCGAAGGTTCACCAGACTGATTCCTGGGATGGCAGGACTGTCGTATGAGGAGAGATTGGGTCGACTAGGCCTGTATTCACTAGAGTTTAGAAGAATGAGAGGGGATCTCATTGAAACGTATACAATTCTGACAGGGCTAGACAGACTGGATGCAGGGAGGATGTTTCCCCTGGCTTTGGGGGGGGGGGTCTAGAACGAGGGGTCACAGTCTCAGGATACGGAGTAGGACATTTAGGACTGAGATGAGGAGAAATTTCTTCACACAGAGGGTGGTGAACCTGTGGAATTCTCTACCACAGAAGGCTGTGGAAGCCAAGTCACTGAATATATTTAAGAAGGAGCTAGATAGATTTCTCGACACAAAAGGCATTAAGGGTATGGGGAGAGAATGGGAATATGGTATTGAGATAGAGGATCAGCCATGATCATATTGAATGGTGGAGCAGGCTCGAAGGGCCGAATGGCCTGCTCCCGCTCCTATTTTTCTATGTTTCTATGTTGACCCAGTATTATGGTTACTATGATACATTGACCCAGTATTATGGTTACTATGATACATTGACCCAGTATTACGGTTACTATGATACATTGACCCAGTATTATGGTTACTATGATATATTGACCCAGTATTACGGTTTCTATGATATATTGACCCAGTATTACGGTTTCTATGATATATTGACCCAGTATTACGGTTTCTATGATATATTGAGCTACTATTATGGTAAGATACTATGGAATGATCAACCATGATTCTTCAAATGGATCATCTGGGAGAGTCAGTAGGGTCCTCACTAATCAGCACATACTGCATTGTATTTTGAGGAGATTTTATGTCAAATTTGATAAGAATTCATTCATGAATATTACTGATCACTTTATACTACATATTTAACAAAAAAACACAATTCATCTCTGCTTCATCTTGGTACATTCGGAGATATAGGGGCCGTAATCTTGGAGGCCTTTGATCCTGGTGTAAATACTGGGATCTGCCCACTGGTGACTTCTGGCACTGATCCCAACAGAGTTTGTGAAGTCGGAGGGAAGTTATCTTATTTAAATAACGGCAGTGGGTGCCTGCACCAGAGTGCAGCTGGTGTGTCCACCAGTTCCAGGAAACTCGGCTGGGTCAGGGGGATTGGTTGGTTGCTGGTTCCCCTCCCCAGAAAAACGTCAATACTTTGCCTGTCGGCCATCATTTATAAGAAGGCCGAGCAAAAAAATTAACAAATGTCCAAATATCCACGGGTTTAGCCAACTCCAGGCCTAGACCCGTCATTGGACAGGCCAGTATGCCTTGTACACACTTGGCATACTAACCTGTCGCTCTTCTGCCAGGTTAGGGTTGTGGGACATCCCATCCTGGGAGCCTCCTCCCCCAGCCATGCTCCCTAGTACGCTGCGGCCATGTTTGTGGTGGGTGGACCATCTGTCCCTCAAGACCTCGGGGAAACGGCTTGGGAAGCCAGGACCTGGTATAATTAGCACCCTTTCTGCCAGAAGTACAGTGGGAATTCATCGGAAGGGATACAGATATTCAGCCCCACATAGAATAAGCGAGGAGCTGAAAAATAAACCACTTCAGGTTAATGGTGAGGAGGTTTTAGAGCCTGCTACCATTTATTTTATTTTATTTATAACCAAACTTTGAAAAGCAGCTCTGTCGAACATATATTTCACTTTTACTACATTTTACGTGGGTCCCGCTGTCTTCAGAATTAGCAACAGTCTCATTCACCTCATAGAACTGCTGCTGAACTTTTTCAGCACTGTAAGGCAAATTGAGCATTAAACAGCTTCCCTACCTCTGGGGTTTTAAAAAAACATCCAGCTGGGATTGCTTATCTTTTTCTTGTATAAAAAAGGAACTGTTGCAGGTTCAGTAAAACAAAACATTCTTTTCCTGTCAACTAGCTTGTGGTTAATTCAAATGACCTTGGATCATCTGAATGAAAAATGATACTTATGTGTGGTACAGTAACTTTGAACAATATATTCAAGTGGATGAATAGTGATTGTAGAGGAAATGATGTTATCCTAATCTTTGTTTTGAGACATAATTAAAACCATAGAATATTGAGCACTTCAAAGGGATTTTAACAATTACTTTGGTAATTATCTGTGCTTCTGTCTGATAAAGCAAGTGTTGAATTTGATGAGTTACCCTCCCAGCATTGTTAAGGAATTGATTTAGGTGTACAGTGGAAGGAAACCAATTATGAAATGTATCCCTAAATAATTTGTTCGCTTTAACATTGGCCAATGCTACCTTAATAGCAGTATCTGCTCCAGCAGTGTCACTGTAGCATAAACCACTAGCACCTCAAGGCAGCATGGAGACCCACACAAAGAGGGCATTTCTACAGTCGTCGCTGACCATGCCAGGGAACCTCAGTGAGTGCTAAAAGCGATGCTGGGCATTGTCATTTCAGCCCAGCAACCAGAGAATATATTATATTTTGTGTGTGTATTTGCGAAACTATTACTATAAACGTCTCCAGTTTACAGAGTAAAATAAAACCCCGGTACAGTCTGCGTAGACCATCTCTGAAGAGCTGGGGCGTTATCCCTGGTGTTCTGGCCAATATTCATCCCTCAATCAACATAACTAAAACAGATTATCTGGTCATTATCGCATTGCTGTTTGTGGGAGCTTGCTGTGTTCAAATTGGCTGCCGCGTTTCCCACATTACAACAGTGACTACACTTCAAAATTACTTCATTGGCTGTAAAGCGCTTTGAGACGTCCGGTGGTCATGAAAGGCGCTGTATAAATGCAAATCTTTCTTTCTTTAACCTTGGGGAAGGTTCACTGCCAGAAATAGGGGGCATAATTTCAGAATAAGGGGGCACCCTTTTAAATCGGAAATGAGGAGGAATTTCTTCTCCCAAAGGGTCGTGAATCTTTGGAATTCTCTTCCCCAGAGAGCTGTGGAGGTTGGGTCATTGAATATATTTAAGGTGGAGATAGATTTTTGAACAATAAGGGGGTCAAGGGTTATGGGGAGCAGGCAGGGAAGTGGAGTTGAGGCCAAGATCAGATCAGCCATGATCTTATTGAATGGCGGAGCAGGCTCGAGGGGCCAAATGGCCTACTCCTGCTCCTACGTCTTATGTTCTATGTTAACTATCAGGACTTTTAGACAACTGAGCTTGCACAGTTGTGAACATGTGACATTCTTTACTTGGATGGAAGCAATGTTCCTTGTAAGCTGCGCTTTGTTCTGCGCGGCCTGTCCCTTTAAATTTCTGCGCATGCGCAGTACTTGCAATGGAAAAGCCAGTGAGCAGCCTGTGTGGGACCAGTCGTGCAGCTTGGAGGGAACATTGGATGGCAGTGCTCTGAAATCTGCCCTCTGCATAAAGGGGCGTATGGAGCACCAGCAGCCGTAACACCTGGAGCCACCTCCATTGAGAGGTTGCACCCAAAAAGTTAAATTGTCTTTCCTCTTCAGATGTTGACTGATCTGTTTGTTTTCTGTTTTATAATTTCAGATTTCCACTCCTTGCAGTTTTCTTTTACCTTCACTGTTCAAAGGGTCATGTCTTTAAGATTTAGTGGCCTTGTGGTTTTGTTTGTGTTTGCAAGCAAAGTCACCTGACCACTTAATCTGCATTGAGCCACAGTACATCAGAATGTGGGGTTGAACAGCATAATGTCAGAATTATGAAAGTTGGGGACCATATGATTTTAGAAGTGCAGAGAAGGATTGCCAAACGCCTTTCTATAAGATGATGTATATCTTTTTAAAGGAAAACAATACAGGCCTATTCTAAAATTCAGCAAGTTAATCCATTGAACAGTGGAGTTCATCACCGGGTGGTGTTAGGTGAGGTCACAACTAGCCTTTGCATCTCTGGGTTAGGAAAGGAAAAAGTAAATTTGGGTTTCTCTTCATGATTGTTATCAAGAGACTAATGTTGGTGTGTAAATGTCCGGTGACAACTGTAACGGGTCTGACCAAGTTGCGTTCCATTGTCTAATTGCCTGCTGACACTCACTGTCAAGGCTCATACAATGATCTCTTGAGTGAGGTACTGGGAGGTGCCTGGCACCTTTGGATCAATATTCTAGCAAGAGGAGAGGAAATTAGTGAATAAAGCAGGGAACCATACTTGACTGGAAGAGCTAAGGAAGTGGTAAGACTCTAAGGAACTCTCTCTAAACGTTTTGAGCTCTTAGATTAAAAAAATATATTTTAAAAATTCTAACTCGTAATGAAAAAGTAGTTCATGAGATCGATCATATTGGGTGACCCAGCTAGAAAAAACCCTGTGAAGCATGACAACTGATTTGTCATTGGACAGCTCATATTAGGTTGAATGAGGATCAGTATCCTTCCTGATCCCTGCAGTCCAGTGTAACTTTAGAAGCTGAATTTCTGGATTAGCTCAACATGTGAAACAGTGAGATCCTGCCTGCCCATACCACAATGTGGAATAGACAGCTCGGCTTCCCATTGTTTCTACAGGCAGGACTATTCGAGTCTGCCTACCAAACTTGGTTTGCTGTCACATTGTAAAATAAAGTGGCCATTCCCCATTTACTCCAACAACATGGATTTAGGCACTGGATTTGCTATAAACAAAGTTTGTTAAGTTGTCCTTACTTAAAACAAAATCCTTTTAGTATTTTTTTTTAAACAACCAGCGAGAAATTTGGCCAAGATCTATTCCAGCAACAGGCATTTCTCAGTTACTGCCTTTACATTGAAGGAGATTCACTGATTGCAACAACCTTCTCCTATACATTTTATGTAACTTCATTTACAACTGGACTCACGACAAAGTCTTTCAGTTTTAATTAATCCTTTGAGATTGCAGTGGTTTTATTAATACAGATTAGAACCATCCATTTTCTTACCACCAGGGGCTTGCAGAAATGCTCTGTGTATGTTCCATGTGTTTAATTCCCCCTTGCCCATTTTTGGAAAATGTATTTTGTATCCTTTTGGGTCTTTCAATGCTGTGCACAATTCCCCAGCCAATAAGTTGGACAAGTTCCCACATCCCACGTTTGTCAATCTTGCTCTTAAGGTGGCCTTGGATAACTTTTTTTTTCTCCTTTGGTCAGTTCCTTGCGTAAACAGAGTTTCCAAGTTATGGTGGCGGGGTGGAAATTCCCGGCAATCCAGTTTCTAGATGACACCAGGCCAGGCAAACAAACGTTGACTAGAGTTGAGCCATTGGTGCCAACTGTAAGAAGTATGTGACATTGGGTGGCAGATGCTTGTGTGCCTGCCATATTCACTACAATCTGTGCAAAGCAAAAATAAGACCGGGTAAATGAACGTAATTGTAAAGTCTGTGGGTTGTTTCGTTAATTAATACACAGACTACCAGAGTAACTTAAAACAGGACTTTACTATTCGAAGGTCAGGGCGAATCTGCCCAATAAATCCTGACACAGCACTTATATACCGGTGTGGTCACCGTCGGTATTATAGTATACAGAAGCCAACAAAGTAGTGCAACACCTAAAGTAGTTCTCTTAAAGGTGGACGGTTACATACAATAGTTCTCTTAAAGGTAGACGGGTACATACACTACAATCCTCCCTTTTTAGCTTACAACATACTGATTCCCCATCAAACATACATTATAACATATATACAACTTTATGCAAGACAGTTCACAGATTCAGTCTCTCTGGAGGTTTCCGGACTCTGTCCGGATAACGCCTCGGTGGTGTCGTAACTCCCGGCGGGGTAGTAGGTGCTTCTGGCAAGGTCGATTCGGCTTGAAGGACAGTGTCAGGTTCATCTGAGGTAGGTGTTCTGGGTATCTCTGTCTCAACATTAACCGTGTAAGGTGGTGGAGTAGGTTGGCCATTTGTGGCTGACCCTATGATCTGGTCAACATGGCGCCTTATTATACTGTCCCCAATGTCCACCGTATACATCAACGGCCCGAGCCTTTTTCCAATAGTTCCAGGCTGCCATTTCTCGGTACGGTAGTCCCGGGCCAAAACTTGTTGACCTATCTGAAAAGATCTAGTTGGCCTTTCATTCATGCCCTGGAATTGCCGGTTCTCTACGTCCCTTCTGACGTTTGGCTTAAGCAAATCCAGCCGGCATCTTAGTCGTCTATTAAAAAACATCATGGCGGGAGTTTGATTTGTGACCGCATGTGTTGCATTCCTGTACGCCAACAAGAAGCTATCCACCTTATGTTGTAAGTTAATGGCTTCATTACCCATGGCCTTTATGGCCTTCTTGAAGGTCTGGACAAACCTTTCAGCCAATCCATTGGAGGCGGGATGGTATGGGGCTGACGTGTAGTGCTTAACCCCATTGCTCTTTAAGAATTTCTTGAATTCTTCGGACACAAATTACGGTCCATTATCAGAACAGATCTGTTCCGGCAGCCCATTCCTAGCAAACATGGTCCTTAACACTGTGATGGTTTTTTCCGTGGTGGTGGTGGACATCTTTATTACCTCCGGCCACTTGGAGTGTGCATCCACCGCTATTAGAAACATTGAGTCCATAAATGGACCAGCAAAGTCGATGTGTACCCTTTGCCAAGGAGATGAGGGCCACTCCCATGGATGCAGAGGAGCCTGTGGTGGCGCGTTTTGGACCTTCTGGCATCCTAGACAGCTCTTAGTGATTTCTTCGATGTCCCCATCAATGCCTGGCCACCACACAAACGCTCTTGCTAGGTTCTTCATTTTCACTCCACCCAGATGTCCCTCGTGCAGCTCCTTTAACACCTTCTGTTGAAGATTGGGTGGAATCACCACTCTAGATCCACACATCAGGGTTCCTCGACACACTGACAGCTGTTCTTTTCTCTGCGAAAATGCTGGCAGCGTTGGTTCGCCCTGTGCTGGCCATCCCTCCACCGTTAAATCATAGACTCGTGAGAGAGTCGGGTCATTTCTTGTTTCGTTTTCGATCATCGAATTTGTTACTGGTAGACATTCCACTATGGATGAGTGGAACATCTCTACCGGGTCCACTGTAGTCGCTTCTTCTACTATCGGCAATGGCAAGCGCGATAACCCATCAGCATTTCCATGCTGTTTGGACCTTTTGTATTCGATGTCATATTGGTGTGCCCCAAGTAACACGGACCACCTCTGTAACCTTTGCGCTGTCATGGTGGAAACGGCCTTGTTAGGGTTGAATATGGACACCAACGGCTGGTGGTCTGTCAGTAATGTGAACTTCTTGCCCTGCAGGTAATGATTGAATTTCTTTACGCCCCACACAAGGCTGAGGGCCTCCCTATCTATTTGAGCATAATTTCGCTCCGCGGAGGTCAATGACCGGGACGCGAATGCCACTGGCCTTTCCGAGCCATTTGGTAACTTGTGTGAAAGTACTGCTCCAATTCCATAGGGGGAAGCATCACAAGCTAGACGAAGAGGTAACGTTGGGTTGAAATGAGCCAACACTTCTTCAGAGGTAATCAACGCCTTGCTTCTGCGAAAGGCCTTTTTACATTCCTCACTCCACTTCCATGGTACTTCTTTCCGCAACAGAGCATTCAGCGGATGCAGCACCGTGGATAGATTCGGCAGAAACTTGTGATAATAATTAATCAACCCCAAGAATGATCTTAACTGTGATACGTTTTCCGGAGCGGGGGCCTTCACGACAGCTTCTATCTTGTCAGGTGACTTGTGCAGCCCCTCTCGGTCAATGACATGACCGCAGTACGAGATCCGTTTTTGGAAGAACTCACATTTCTTGCGATTAACTCGAAGGCCATATTCCTTCAACCTAGTAAGCACCAGTTTCAAATTTGTGAGGTGTTCTTCCTCGTCTTCTCCCGTAATCAGGATATCGTCTAAGTAACACTGCATGCTTGGAATTCCTTGTAATACCTGCTCCATGGCCCTCTGCCAAATTGCTGGAGCCGAAGCTACCCCAAAAACCAGTCTATTATAACGATACAAGCCTCTGTGTGTGTTGATGGTGAGGTACTGACGCGACTCTTCCTCGACTTCCATTTGTAAGTATGCCTGTGCCAGGTCTATCTTGGTGAAGTGTTTCCCTCCAGCCAACGAAGCAAAGATATCTTCAATCCGCGGAAGCGGGTATTGTACCGTGTGAAGCACCGGATTCACTGTGATCTTGAAGTCTCCGCAGATGCGGACCTTCCCCGGTCCCCCTGGCTTGTTACTTGGTGAAGACTTCATGACGGGAACAATGGGCGTGGCCCACTCACTCCAGTCCACTTTTGACAGTACCCCTGATCGTTCAAGTTCTTCCAGTTCTGCCTCCACAGCAGGTCGTATCGCGTAAGGTACCGATCTGGCTTTGAAAAATTTTGGGCTTGCATGTTCTGCAATCTTAACCTTTGCTTTAATTCCTCGCAGTGTTCCCAGTCCTTGCTGGAATACCTCTTTAGCTTCGTCCAATATTCTGGACAACCGTTCAGGTTTGACATCTTCCTTTCCGGAATCTACCGTCATGGTGTTTAGTGAATGCCAGTCTAACTTTATCTTCCTGATCCACTCCCGTCCCAGAAGTGGTGGACCTCCCTCAGGCAACACATACAGGTCCATCCTTTGGTAATCTTTGTCCTTGTATCTCACCTTGACTTCTATCTTTCCGATGGGGTATACTTTGTGCCCCGTGTATGTCTGCAATACTAGTTCCGTATCCCGTAGGGGAATATGCTTGAATAACTTTTTATAATCATGCTTATTCATGACCGTCAACGCTGATCCGGTGTCCACTTCCATTTTCACTTGGACTTTTGCAATCTGTAGTGTGATCCAGATAGCTTGTCGGTCAGCTTCATTACTCACATTGTGAATTCTCAGACTATCCAGTTCCTTGCAGTTGGAGTGTGAGTCCGAATTCTGTTCTTCCGGACTCTTCCTAGTCACCTCATGTACCTTCCTGTACCTCTTTTGTGGTGACTCATTATTGTTGGTCTTCTTTCCTGACCGGCATACCTTAGCTATGTGACCGAGCTTGCCACATTTCCTACATTCCTGGTTTTTAAACCAGCATTGGTTCTGGTCATGTGTTGTCTTCCCACAACGATAGCATTTCGTTGTACCCGAAGTAATTTGCTGCACACTGAGTGCCGCTGCCTTTAGCTGCATTTCCGCCGTTCCTTCCGCTGCGGCTTCGTTCGATGCAGCAATAAGGACAGCCTTATCAAGTGTAAGATCGTTCTCTTCGAGCAGTCGTTTTTGTGTTTCTTCCTTCGACATTCCGCACACGAATTTGTCTCTGAGTGCCTCTGCCAGATTTTCCCTAAACTGACAGTGTTTCGCTAGCCTACGCAGTTCAATCAGGTACTCCGCGTTGCTTTCCTCTTTCCGTTGCGTTCTCGCGTAAAATTTGGATCGTTCCACTAACATCAGTGGTGCGGGGTTAAAATGATCCTTCAGGACAGCAACAATATCATCGAAAGTCTGATCCGCCGGTTTAGCTGGTGCTAGTAGATGCTTCAAGAGCCCGTATGTCTTCGCGCCCATCGAGTTTAGCAAGGTTATAGCTTTGTCATCTTCTATTTTATTGGCCTCACCATAGATCTCAATGCGTTCCACATACGTGGCCCAGTCTTCTACCTCTGAATTAAAATCGTTGATGTTACCACGCTTAGGCATCTTCCTCTCTTCCTGATAACACCACGGATTATTTCTTTAAATTTTCTTTTTTTTTCTTCAAAATGGCGGTTCCCGCGCTTATCTTCTCTCCCCGCCCACTTCAATGGCGGTTCCCCGCTTCTGTCTTCTTCTCCGCCTAATGGCGGCTTCCCGCGTTTCTTCCCCTGGCGGGAGGGGTACACTTTCCCCACGGGCGACGGCCGCTGGCTTTCAGGTTCACAGCCTGCGCGTCGGCTTCAGTGCTTTCCCTTTTCTCGGCAGGGCAACCGGCGCTGGGTACACCCCGTTGACGGCGAACAGTTTCAGCCGCTGGGCTGGCTCTCGCTCAGTTCCCCTTGCTCGGGCTCTGTCTCTCTCCCGCTCGCTCGGCTCTACCGGCGCTGGGTACACCCCGTTGACGGCGAACAGTTTCAGCCGCTGGACTGGCTCTCGCTCAGTCTCCCTTGGTCGGCTCTGCCTCTCCTGCTCGCTCGGCTCCCAATCGCGCCTCCCAGCCCTCTCGCAGTCCGGTGCTTCCCTCCCCGGCTGCGGCTGAGTTTTTATATCTTCCCGCGCCTACGCTCCCAGTCGCAGCGCTTCGTGGCTTCGGTCGCTGCCCGGCCTTTTTTGCCGGTCGCGGTCTAGCTGTCTCACGACGCCGTTGCGTCCCCAGCCTGTCTGTACCGCGGCTTCCTTGCTCCACGCTGCCCCAGTCTCAGCGCCTCTGGGCCCGACTTCTGTCCGGCTCCTTTCCCCCTCGACCGTTATTCTTTTTACTTTTCCCTTACTCACAGTCACCGTGGCCGGCTTGCTTCTCGTGCTGATCGGCTCACTCCTCACCGTGGCAGAAGGGACAGTCAGTGCCTGTTGCTGATGGAAGTCTTTGTCTCTGAATTCTTCCTCCTTTCCAGCTCTGCAGACTCGAGTTTTCTCCCAGCAGAATGACGAGGGCGGTTGCCTCTTCTCGACGCTCGTTAACTGCTTCGGAAGTATTGTTGCCACAGGGTACGATCGGACTCGTCGCCACTGTAAAGTCTGTGGGTTGTTTAGTTAATTAATACACAGACTACCAGAGTAACTTAAAACAGGACTTTACTATTCGAAGGTCAGGGCGAACCTGCCCAATAAATCCTGACACAGCACTTATATACCGGTGTGGTCACCGTCGGTATTACAGTATACAGAAGCCAACAAAGTAGTGCAACACCTAAAGTAGTTCTCTTAAAGGTGGACGGTTACATACAATAGTTCTCTTAAAGGTAGACGGGTACATACACTACAGTAATTATTTTCACTTTCCTTGTTAAAGCCTGAATTGTTTAATTCTGGCAAGTGTTATGTATTCCCCAATAGTTCACTTGGTAAAGGCAGTGTGTAACTGAACCATACAGATGGGAAAGTACCATGTTCAATTCCCAGTCTATACTCAACTGGAATGGCAGCAGGGACACTACAATTGCCCTCAGTAGCCCAGATTAGCCTCTGGATAATCTGACAGGCTGCCAGTTGCTGATTGCTGCAAAGGGCACATGTATGAATGCCGGGTGAGGACAAGATTGAGTTCAGTGGAAAGTGCACATGTGAATATTGAGTGAGGGTACGATTGGGTTCAGTTGCAGTGTCCCCTATGTTTGATTGGCCCAGCAACATGCACACAAAGGAGAATCGACACTTGGGTGAGGTACAGGAGGACAGTTGGTACCAATGGAATTGTATCTCGGCAAAAATCAATGCCTTCAGGAGATGATGAGGGGGAAATGATTGGCAAAAGAAAAATGAGTGATCTGTTGGAGTGGGACAGTCCATTTGCAATATGTGGGTGTAATTCTAAGACCTCATCAAACTGCAGAGAATGTCACTGTTTGACAGCTTCACAGAGCTGTCAAACGATAATAATTCATCTGTCAAAAATTTTTGACAGATGAAACATCATACGTTGACGTGCTCTGCAACCGGCTTGCCCTTGATTGGCCTGCTAAACCCGCTGGGCGGGCTTAACAAGGTCAGTCAAGGGAAAATAGCGTTAGTTGGCCACGAAATCGATGAAGGTAGGACATCGACCCGACAAGCAGCAGTCCCGCCTCCAACACGCCCACAGTCACAAAATGTGTCTTTAAAACTCCCCATCTAATCGATAATCATTTTGAAATCTCCTCTTTGTCATTGACCCCTAGCTCAACTTTTTATCTTCCAGCATGGTCTCCAAAGCCAAAGTTATACAGGTGATTCATGGCGTTGTCCTACTGAGTCAGTATTTGTGTCGCAAATGTTATCTTTGTTTAGAAATGTTATCTTTTACGAAAGAGAGGGAGACTTTACAGCTGGAACGTCTTTCATGTTGTAAATTAAGGTTTCAAGTGTGTGAAAAAGTATGTGTAAAAGAACAGGCCACAATAAGTAAGGAAATGTATGTTTAAGTGCAGTATAATTTTTGGTTTGGAAGAATCTGTGTCATGTAGGTGAGTACAATGTAAGAATCCCTTGAATTTCAGATCTGGATAGGTCATGAAAAGAGAAGAAACTCTGTAAAACCCACCTCCAATACCAACAACCAATGTGTTTCACAAAGGGCAGTAGATGCTTTTCATTTAAAACGGTATTTGGCAATCAAATATATAGCAATGATGAAGGTATCTATAGCAACTGACATGTTCAGACAGTCCCCATGAATCTGGGATTTCTCAGCACTTTTGCTAACCCCTCAGCAGATTATAGGCAGTTATTATCTGAAGTTAGTCCAAATGCATTTTGGTAATACTTAAAAGGTGCTTCTTGTTTATATTGGCTCCAGGCCTTTGGCAGTGCTGTCAGCTGCTGAACTGAGAGTTCAAATTCTGTTTGACAGCTTGTGTTAAAAGATGACTAAAAACATTTCCATTTGTGTGGTGTCTGACAACTGTTGGAAATAAAGAGAAAAATCCTATTTTCACAGTTGCCATGTCATCATCCAGCCCTGCATCTCCGTGAGTCATCCTGTCCAGTAACTGAAGATTTCCACCCTTCTACCGTATTTGGACCACGAGAGCAGGATGACCAGTCTTCTAGCCAGCTATGTGGAATTTAACAGGTAGATTTTCTACTTGATACCATCAGACACTGCCCAATTTTCAGTGGCATTGAAAAATGAGCAGTGCCTATGACAGGCAGCCGATCCACAATGCCAATTTTATACCAGGGCGGCAAGTTGAAAATCTACCCCAAAGTGTTTCTTTACGTGCAGCATATATTTTTATGTAACCTTAGAACTAAAATTCTTATTGGTTTCTTGACTCCCTGGTGAAATATGTAGTATTTGGTGCCAAGACTGCCCCGTGAATTTAATTACCAATTGGGGAAGTTTCAGGACAGTGGTCAGTCCTTTCTTGAGAGAAACGAGAGGCTGCTCACATGATGTGTTGGGGGGGGGTGGGGGGGAGTATTGACATGCTTTTTCCTTTTCTTCATGGTCATCAAAAATAAATCTACAATTTCTGTATTAACTTATACTCGATGATAAGATCTTGTGAGTTATAAATGTGTGCTCTGTGCAGAGTAATGTAACATGATTTCTATTCCCAGCTGTGGGATGGACCACAACAATTCTCTGGTTTGCCTCATTTGGACATAAAAGGGTAAAAATTCCAACAGTGCTGCTGTTGATCTGGCTGAGATCAATTGGCATTTGAATTCCACTTAGTGAGGCCCACCTGCGGCACAGAAGGGCATATACAGCTGCTTCCTGCAGGCATATGTACTGCTGGCCCCGTTGGCATATCTGGCAGGATTCGAGGAGAGTCTAGTAACCGCCCAAACTGATGTCGGGACAAGAGGTGGGTGAAAGCAGCACCCCCCACCCCGCCCCCACCATCAGATTTTGCCATGGCACCTTTCAGTTTGTAGAGACCCGACCGAGTGTCTCCACTCCCAGAATACCTGACCTCTGCTCTAAGAAGGAGAAGATGTTCTAACCTAAAATTCCTATTTTATTTCTCTTCCATTTTGTATTCTCTATGTACAGGAAACTTTCGTTTAAACGGAGGTTAAATATCCGGAATGCTCTATCCACCAGCAAAATTCAGGAGTCGGTTCAGATAACTTTTTTTACTTTTAGTTGCTTTTTTTCTCCATTTGGGGCTCTGCAAGCATCTAGCTGAAGCTGTTGCTTAGCTACAGAGACGCTTGCAAGCTGCGCAGACTGTTTTGAAGCTGTTGCTAAGCAACAGGGTTTGTTGCTTCAGACGGAGCTCTGAGCTCCGTATGTTTTAACATTAGCGCTTGTTTCTCCGGCAGTGTTGATCGACCGGCACCAGCTCGGTCCCGTCAGTGCCGGATACCAGAAAGTTTCCTGTAGTTTGATGATCTGTTCCATCTGATGTGAAACTCAGTGTGATTTGTGCAGTTTGTGGTTGATGTAAAGTAAAATAAAAAGTGATATCTGGGAGGAGGGGGAATGCACTGGAGTAAGTATTATTTTAGCAGGAACTGGTAGAAAATAGGTTTTGGGAGTGGAATAGATTGTACAGGAAATTGATTATAGACGATGAGGGAAGGGTCCATGGAAAAGAGTGTGTGACAATTTTTTAAAAGCTCTGACCAGTTATAATTGTAATATGTATTGAGCTGGACAGTATTTGCCTTCCTTTTTTTTGCTTGATAAAGAGGATGTTATCTCCCTTTCAGTTTCTTCTCTCCTATTATGTGTATTAAGTGAAATGCCAAAACAACAACAACAACTTGTATTTATATAGTGCCTTTAACATAGTAAAACACCCCAAGACGCTTCACAGGAGTGTTATAAAACAAAATTTGACACCGAGCCACATAAGGAGAAATTAGGGCAGGTGACCAAAAGCTTGGTCAAAGAGGTAGGTTTCAAGGAGCGTCTTAAAGGAGGAAAGAGAGGTAGAGGGATGGAGAGCTTTAAGGAGGGAATTCCAGAACTTAGGGCCAAGGCAGTTGAAGGCACGGCCACCAATGGTTGAGCGATTAAAATCAGGGATGCTCAAGAGGCCAGAATTAGAGGAGCATAGCTATCTCGGGGTTGGGGGGGGGTTGGTTATAGGGCTGGAGGAGGTTACAGAGATGGGGAGAGGCGAGGCCATGGATGGATTTGAAAACAAGGGAGAGAATTTTTAAATCGAGGCATTGCTTAACTGAGAGCCAATGTAGGTCTGCGAGCACAGGGGTGATTGGTGAACGGGACTTGGTGCGAGTTAGGACACGGGCAGGCGAGTTTTGGATGACCTCAATTTTACATAGGGTAGAACGTGGGAGGCCAGCCAGGAGTGCGTTGGAATAATGTTAATATGTTAATAAAACATGTTCTAAATGCTACAGGTTTCACAGTGACAGCATCTCCTATTTGTATATTCTACTGACGATGTTTCCTACAGGACACATGAGCAATGATGTGACCATAATGTTATGATGTTGCTGGTCATGTCTGCAGCTGGATCTCATTACGACTTATAATGAGTTGACAAAGACATGAATTTAGACAAGACCACACTGCGGAGGATGTGATGTGTTCCAAGAAACAAATCACTCTGACAGGATTCAGACTGAATTTTCTTAGTGGGCTTCAGCGGGAACTGAGCCTGGCTAAAACTTCCCAAAATGGTGTCAGCACTGCATTAATTAACCTCAAGCTTATATCCTGATGAGGCCAGGACTAATTTGGCTAATTCCTCTGTTTGTAAGCTCTAGATATGACAGTGCAAATTAGTCTGGCTGGTTTGTGGTGAATTGTGAACATTTCTTTAAAAGTACTTTTCCATTGCCTAGTATTGTATTTTGTGTATAGAGACATTTATCAGAAGTCTGCAGTAGCTCATCCATTTATATTTAGCCTGATTTATCAGCAATAAGCCTACATTATATATAAAGTATGAGCCCCGATTTTAACTCTGGGCGAGAGGAGGCCGAGGCAAGCGACAAACTATCCTGATCTCAGCAGCGTGAGGCCCGGGAGATTTTTTCTCGTCTGCAGAGCCTCCGTCAATCTCCTGCCTGAAACTGCCCGGGAAACGGCAGCTGGGTGGCTGGAGGAGAAACGGTCCCCACCAGTCAGGGAAGTCCACGGGGATGGGAGGAGGTTGGTTGGGGGTAGGTGGGGAGAGTTTGAGAAGGCCTTGCAATCGTAGGATGGCAGGGGTGTGGGGGTGGGGGGTGGGAGCTCTGGGCAGGAGAGGCCTAAACTTTCCTTCTGTGGCCCAGAACAGCACTCCCGCTCCTCCGGGCCCCACAAGGCATGTCGCAAAAAGAAAAACACTAGCCTTTTTGAGCCTCTTGCCCCGACTCCTCTTCCCGTTAGATAAGCCACAGCGACTTCCCTGCGCAGGCTCCTGGCTAATCTAACAGTTGGGCCCTGATGACATAATTGGAGCTCGATTTCCGGCAGGTGTCCTTCCCACCTGTTCAGAAGAGCAGGTTAAAATTGGAATCATCAGGTACAGAGCGGAACCTAGGCAAGTAAGTCCCACGGGTGATTTTAACTGCCCGCCCGATTTCTGCCTCTATATGCAGATACTAACTATATACGGACTAAAGAATCCCCTGTTATTCACTGTCAAAGGTAAGATGCTACAGTAATGTTGTGCCTTATGTCATGTGCATTTTGAAACTGCAGAAACAAATGGTATCAAAATGTAAGAAAAACTTAGGGAGAAAATTCACGCTATGTAATACAGACTGGATTGTCACTCAATTAAGTGATTAAGTCACAATTGATAAATTTTTAAGTGTGGACCTTGTAGTTCATGATGTACATTTATATTGTCGTCTTATATCTCAGGAACATCTGAAAGCACTTCTCATGCAATTAATTATTTTGTAGTGTGACTTGTTTTGTCGGCAAACACAGTAGCTATTTTGCATTTAGGAAGATTGCACAAGTAGGAATGGGATTAATGACCAGTTAATGGCCTAGAAATTCACTGGCGCCCCGTCAGTCTCGCCAGGGCGCTGGAAGTACCGCCCCGGAAGGAGTCGCGAACGCCCGCCGGAAATTCAGTTTCAGCGCCCCAGGCGGAAGCGCGGTGCTACTTGAGGCGCCCCACATCCTTCTTGGGGCGCTGCAACTGAAAATCGCAGTGCAACGTGCCGCAGCGGCACGGCGTGCTGCGGTACTGCAGGCCTTCCTCCCCTTCTTAAAGGGGAGGGGCCTGCTGCAGCACGATCGGCGATCGCGAGTGCCGGCAAAAGAGCCTGGCACCGAGGAGAAGTGCCGGGCTCTTGGGACACAGCCGGCACAGGGGGCGGGGGTGCTTAGGAGGCCGGGGACGGCGATGCGAAGAGGTGCTGGCAGGTGGCCAGAAAAAAAAAAGGCCACCACGCACCTCCGCGTCTCTGCCGCTGCAGGTAGGCCCCCCTGAACCGGTCGCAAATTGCGACCGGCGTTAAAGCAGGGGGCGCTACCAAATTGCAGTAGCGGGGCGCTGCGCACACCGATGACATCATCGGTAGCGGCGCAGCACTAACGGCTAGCGCCGCCATTAGCGTCCCGCTAAATTTAGCAGGAGGCGTGGCCAGTGGCGTAAAACCCACTAAGTGCCCTCTTTGGGCGCTAACGGGTGGCGCAGCCCACTGAATTTCTAAGCCAATGTATTTTGTAGTGAGCTTGAGGAGGAATGTTGGCCAGGACAATGTCCTTGCTCTTTGAAATATCCATGGGATCGGTAACATCTACCTGCACCAACACAGGGCATCTCAGTTTAATATCTGGACTGGTATCTTAAACAGTGCAGAACTCCCTTAACTATTGCACTAAAGTGTCCATCTAGATTAAGTGTTCAAGTGGTTGAGCCCATCACCTTCCCAGGGCCAGAATGGTACCAATTGAGCCAAACTAACATTGAGTGGACTCAATTTTGCTCTTGAAAATCACCACCACCACCACCAACAACAACTTGCATTCATCTAGCACCTTTAATGTAGAAAAACATTCCAAAGCACTTCACAGAGATGTAATCAGACAAAAATGGACACTGAGCCAGAGAAGGAGATATTGGGAGAGATAACCAAGTAAAACTTGGTCACAGAGGTCGATTTTTAAGGAAGGTCTTGAAGGAGGAGAGCAAGGTGGAGAGCTAGAGGGTTTTAGGAAAATAATTTCCCAGTGTAGGGCCTAGGTGGTTTGAAAACACAGCCACTAATAGTAGGACAAAGGGAGTGGGGGGGTGCACAAGAGCTTAGTGTTGGAGAGTTATTTTTCCATTCTTGCGATATGGGTGTCGCTGGCATGGCGCTGCAGTCCATGTGGTGAAGGTGCTCCCACAATGCTGTTCAGGGGAAGTTCTAGGATTTTGACCCAACGATAATGAAAGAATGTTGAAATACGTACAAGTCAGGATGGTGTGTGACTTGACGGGGAACTTAGAGGTGATATTGTTCCCATGCACCCGCTGGCCTTGTCCTTCTAGGTGGTGAAGGTGTGAGTTTTGGGGGTGCTGCTGAAGAAGCCTTGGAGAGTTACTGCAGTGCACCCTGTAGATAGTACACACTGCAGCCATGGTACTTTAGTGGTGGAGGGAGTGAATGTTTAAGCTATTGGATGGGGCGCCAATCAAGCAGATTGCTTTGTCCTGGATGGTGTCGAGCTTCTTGAGTGTTGTTGCAGCTGCACTCATACAGGCAAGTGGAGAGTATTCCATCACACTCCTTATTTGTGCCTTGTAGGTTGTGGAGCTGCTTTCGGGAGTCAGGAGATGAGTCACTCACTGCAGAATACCCAGCCTCTGACCTGCTCTGGTAGCCATGGCATTTATGTGGCTGGTCAAATTGAGTTTCTGGTCAATGGTGACACCCCCCGCTCAGGATGTTGATGGTAGGTGATTCAACAATGATATATGTCATTGAGGGGGTGGGGGTGGATAGGTTCTCTCTTGTTTGCGATGGTCATTGCATGGTACTTGTGTGGCGCAAATGTTACTTGTCATATATGAGCCCAAGCTTGGGTATTGTCCAGATCTTGGTGCATGCAGGCGTGGACTATTTCTTTATCTGAGGAATTGCAAATGGAGCTGAACACTAATTATCAGCGAACTGCCCCACTTCTGACCTCATTATTAGAGTAAGGTCATTAATGAAGCAGCTGAAGATAGTTGGGCCTACGATGCTGCCCTGAGGAACTCTTGCAGTGATGTCCTGGGGCTGAGATGATTGGCCTCCAACAACCATAACCACTTTCCTTCAGCCACTGGAAAGTGTTCCTCCTGATCCCCATTGACTTTAGTTTTACTAGGACTCCGTGATGCCACACTCTTCCATGACATCCAGAGCAGCCACTTTCGTCTCGCCTCTGGAATTGAGCTCTTTTGTCCATATTTGGACCAAGGTTTTAATGAGGTCTGAAGTTGAGTGGTCCTGGCGGAACCCAAACTGAGTATTGGTGAGCAAGTTATTTGTGAGTAAGTTCCACTTGATAGCTGTGTTGATAATTCCTTCTATCACTTTGCTGATGATTGCGAGTAGGTCGATAGGGCAATAATTGGCTGGTTTGGATTTGTCTTGCTTTTTGTGGACAAGACATAACTGGCAATTTTCCACATTGTCAGGTAGGTGTCTGGTGTTGTAGCATTAGCTTAGCTAGAGGCACAGCTAGTTCTGGAACACAGGTCTTCAGCGCTACAACTGGGATGTTGGCAGGCCCATAGCCTTTGCTGTGTCCAGTGCAACCAGCCATTTCTTGAAGTGAAGTGAATCAAATTGGCTGAAGACTGACATCTGTCACTCAGTACTTCTGACTGAAGATGGTTGCAAACACTTGGGGGTGTTTGTGGAGCTGCCTCGTCCTGTTATTTGCTTAATTGTCCACCATCATTTGCAACTGGATTGGACAGAACTGCAGAGCTTTTACCTGATCTCTTGATTGTGCGATTGCTTAGCTGCCTATAGCACGCTTGCTTCCGCTCTTTAACATGCATGGAGTCCTGTGTTGTAGCGTCACTAGGTTTGCACCTCATTTTCAGGTACGCATGCTCTTCTAGACTCCTCATTGGAAGGGGTTCGTAGGGCTGTAGAAAGTTACAGGGATAGGGAGGGGTGAGGTCATGAAGAGATGTCGGGATGAAGATGAGAATTTTATATTTATGACATCAGGGACGAGGAGCCAATGTAGGTCATCGAAGACAGGGTGATGGGTGAACAAGGTTTGGTGCAGGATAGTATACAGGCAGCAAAGTTTTGAATGAGTTGAAGTTTATGATGGATGGAGTATGGGAGGTTGACCAGGAGAGCATTGGAATAGTTGAGTCTGGAGGTGATAAAGGCATGGATGTTGGTTTCAGTAGCAGATGGGCTGAGCTAAAAGTGGACGATGTCACAGGTGGAAGTAGGCAGTATTTGTGATGGAGAGCATATTGGAATGAATAGGATGCCGAGGTTGCAAACAGTCTGGTTCAGCCCAAGACGATGGTGAGGGGGGAATAGAATAGATGTCAACCACCATAAGTGCATAAATATTTAATAAAGCACCTCTGCAATAACTGATAGACATTAACTCTTGAATCACTTCAACTAATTTTGTGATATTCCATCAGATTACTGCATTCTAATCACTCTTGGGTGTGCATTGTGCCCTACATGTTCTAACAATTCCATGGAACTTCTCCTGGTCTCCAGTGCGAATGTTGCTTGTGGAACCCCCAAGGAATTGGTGTAAAACGGCTGTTTTTAGCTGTATGTGCTGTTTCTTGTGGGGCAGGTGTTTCAACCTGCCAGAAGGCATGTTATCCCAATTTTCCTCAGATTTTAATGCTACCCCTCTTCGCATTGGGAAGGAACCTGCTGCCCACTTGGTACTTCCCAAGTCCCAACAGCAGTGTAGCTCAGATTGGGAATACTATGAACTTCCTCAAAGTTCTCCTTTATTTTAACCTCCCCTTTTATTTCTGTCTGTCTTTGTATAGTAGTTACATAAAACTATAACTATATTATACATGTTTTCCTCACCTCTTCTGATGACCGACTCGGAGGACTTATTTGACTAGGTTAAGAGTTTTGTCTTGCAATCCAATTTAGCTCTCTTCTACTGTTGGATTTAGGAACTCCTCGCAATCCTGCCATCATCTCATTTGAAGCAAAAATGTAAAGTACACTATTTTCAATAAAATGAGAATTCTTTCTTTTCATTTTAAAACCAACATACTGACGGTTGCTTTACAATTCGCACCTCCTGAAATTGTCTTATTTTCAAGAAATCCAGGAAACATTTTTTGTAGTTTTTTTTTTAAGTGCCTGTGGTTCATTCTGTTTGTTTCCAGAATCATCAAATCTGACTTGCTTATACATTCAACTCCAACTGAACCTACTGACCCAGGCAGGCAGACTGTCGAATTCCAATGCAGCAAGCCACTTCCCATTTGCTCCCACTCCATACAATCCCTGGTCCAAGCATAACACTTAATGGGTTGTTTTTCCTGTATTGGGAGACGTTATTGAGACACCCCAGTTCCTGCAATAGTTTTTCTCTGAAAATCAGCTGCAAGGCTTCCACATTATCTGTCAGGATAAGGCTCTTGCTGTTTACAGACTTATCTGGGGCGAATGTAATCCAGTAGCCTAATCGGAATACTGATCAGATCATTCGACATGACTGTGTTTATGAACAATTGTGAGACAGTCTATGAAGGAAAAATGGCCCTTTTCCCTACTTCTCTATTATTTACCTTTTCTTTAATTATCTTTATTGGTTTAAGCGGTCAGCATACTAAATATGGTCAACCTGCTATCTTATTCCATCAGAAACAGCAGCACACTTCAGAAGTGAAACAACTTTCTTTTTAGTAAACCATTTTTTGTTGGGTCTGAATTGCTGAATAGATGTTTAAAAAGGCTGTAATACAAATATTTGAAGTTTCTGTTCTCGGTCTGCAGTAAATAGAAATCCTGCTCTGAGCAAAAATGTTCTTGCCAAACCAGCGATGTGTTTTTATCAGCAACAGTGATTCGATCGCACCGTTAACTCCTTCATGACTGAGTAGGAGTTACTAACCAGTCTCTCTTATCAAGAGTTCTCCATTGGGATCAGTTTCTTTCCTGCGGTGCCATTGACAATTAAAATGTGTTTGATTTCATTCCATTCCAAGTGTTTCTCTATCATCCTCAAAAATACAGAATTATTTCAATCATCCTTTATAGATCTGCAAAACAAATGGGGCTGGATTTTCATTGAGGAGTCGGGTAGGAGGCGGGACTACAACTTTCGGTGTCCCGCCTCCATCGAGTTCTAGCCAACCCATGCGATTGACCTTGTTGAGCCTGCCCAGTGGGCTCAGCAGGCCAATTAAGGGCCACCTGCCCACAGGTGACGTCACAGATTGAAATTTCATCTGTCAAGACCTTTTGACAGATGAAATATCAGCGTTTCACAGCTGTTTGAAGCTGTCAAACACTGATAATCTGTACACCAGGTTAATTCCTTCCTTTCAGGATGATTTAGAGATCTCCCCAGAACAGAAAGCAGAGGCTGCAGATATTGACAGATCGCGGCCATTCTGCTTTCTGTGCCGGTGAGATGAGGGACTCCCGAGACCTGAAGGAAGGAAGGCTGTAAAGGTAAGTAAAGGTTAGTAGAACTTCTTTAAACACTTTACACAGACCAAACACACTTACCTCTGCACTCATGCACCTATCACTCACCTGAACACTGGACATCTCGACCCCTCCAAGCCCTTCATCCCGATGGCCTGCCTCGCTAACTTGGCGTGGTTTGGAGCAGTTAATTGGCACTAATCCCCTTCCCGCCTCAGGGAGGCGGGTCCCAATGCGGGGGCGGGTACCTGCCTCCTTTGAAACTGGCATGGAGGCGAGTTGGGGGCGGGATGGGGTCGGGATCCCCGATTTTGGGATTTTAAACCCCCACACGCCTCCAATCCCGACTCCACGGCCCAATGAAAATCCAGCCCATGGTAGTTTTATTGGAATAGACTGCTTTATTTTGAAATGTTGTGGTCATTTAATAATCAGATCAAGATAGGAGGATAGTAACAGACTTCAGGAGAACATACAGACTGGTGAAATGGACAGACACATGACAGATGAAATTTAATGCAGAGAAGTGCAAAATGATTTGTTTTGGTAGGAAGAATGGGGAAAGGCAATCTAAACTAAATGATACATTTTTAAAGGGGGTGTAGGAACAGAGAGACCTGAGGGTGAATGTGCACAAATCTTTGAAGGTGGCAGGACAAGTTGGAGAAAGCTATTAAGAAGGCATACGGGATCCTTGGCTTTATAAATAGAGTACAAAAGCAAGGAAGTTAGGCTCAACCTTTATAAATTACTGGTTAGGCCCAGCTGGAGTATTGTCTCCAGTTCTGGGCACCACACTTTAGGAAGGATGTCAATGCCTTGGAGAGGGTGCAGACAAGATTTACTAGAATGGTACCAGGGATGAGGGGCTTCAGTTATGTGGAGAGACTGGAGCAGCTGGGGTTGTTGTCCTAAGGGAAATTTAGGAGGTGTTTGTTAGATCCGTGATTCTGAGAGTATGATGTTTTTCAATAACCACACGGATGCTGTAACTTAACAATAAACAGGTATTTACTGGAGGAGGGTAGTCTCAAGCCTGGGGGTACAGAGGCATGCGCAAGGCTTATATACAGGTGTGGTCACTGCCGGTACTACAGTATACAGGAGCTGTAAAAGTAGTTCTGTCTTAAAGGTACATACACTACAATTCCTCCCCTTTTAGATTAGTAGTACCCCTAATATTCAAATAACAATTAACACTTTAACATGTACATTAAACAACAATAGCCCATTTATAGATTCAGTCTTTGGGGCGGCTTCCTGACCCTTTTGGGATAGCGCCTTTCCTGAGGTTCTAGTTCTTGGTGCAGAGGTGATTCTGGCCCCTTTTCATCGGGTAGTTCATCGGGTTCCACTGCTACTGGTTCTGAGGTAGATGCTACCGGTATGTCGGGTTCATCCCCAGGTACTCGAGACATGGGGTTGACTCGTTCCTGTGACGCTAAGATCTGATCGACGTGGCGTCTCACAATGTTCTCCCCGACATCCACTGTGTACATTAATGGCCCCTGCCTTGTGCATATCGTTCCGGGTTGCCATTTCTCTGTTCGATAGTCACGGGCCAAGACTGGTTGTCCTACATTGAAGCTCCTTGTCGGCTTCTCATTGATGTGCTGGAATTGTTTGTCCTCAACATTTCTTCACACATTTGGTCTGAGCAAGTCCAGACGAGATCTCAACCTTCGGTTAAAGAACATCATGGCCGGGGTCTGGTTGGTAACTGCATGTGTCGTGTTTCGGTAGGCTAATAAGAAATTGTCCACCTTATGCTGCAGTGGAATTTCATCGTCGCACATGGCCTTTATCGTCTTCTTAAAGGTTTGTACGAACCTCTCAGCCAATCCATTTGTGGCTGGATGATACGGGGCGGATGTGTAATGCCTTACCCCATTCCTTCTCATAAATTTTTGAAACTCTTTGGACACAAACTGTGGTCCATTATCAGAGCAAATCTGCTCTGGCAAACCGTTTCTGGCAAATATGGTCCGTAGGACTGCAATCGTTTTCTCTGTAGTGGTTGAGGACATTTTTATCACCTCAGGCCACTTCGAATGCTATTAAGAACATTGAGTCCATGAACGGACCAGCAAAATCAATATGCACCCGTTGCCATGGAGAGGAGGGCCACTCCCATGGGTGTAGAGGGGCATTTGGTGGTGCATTTTGGACCTTCTGGCATCCTGAGCAGCTCTTAGTTAGGTCTTCAATTTGTTGATCGATTCCCGGCCACCACACAAGCCCTAGCAAGGCTTTTCATTTTCACTCCCCCCCAGATGACCTTCGTGTAGCTCATTTAGCACTCTCTCCCTTAACTTGGGTGGAATCACCACTCTGGATCCACACATCACTGTCCCCTGGCATACTGACAGCTGTTCTCTTCTGGATGAGAATGCTGGCAACAGTGAGTCGCCATGTGTTGGCCATCCCCTCACCGTCAAATCATATACCCGAGACAGCGTCGGAGCATTGAGGGTCTCCTCTATATCTGCGTTCGTTACTGGCAATCGTTCAATTATTGACGAATAAAATATCTCGATAGGGTCCACTGCTGGTGCTTCCTCCACAGTAGGCAGTGGCAGGCGCGATAGCCCATCAGCGTTCCCATGCTGTTTCGTCCCTTTATATTCTATTTCATATTGATTCGCTCCTAGAAACAGGGACCATCTTTGTAACCGTTGTGCAGTCATCACTGGAACGCCCTTCTTAGGATTAAAGATGGAGACAAGTGGTTGGTGGTCAGTCAGCAAGGTGAACTTCTGCCCATGCAGATAGTGGTTGAATTTTTTTACTCCCCATACTAGGCTGAGGGCCTCCCTGTCAATCTGGGCGTAGTTGCGCTCGGCTGAGGTTAGTGACCGAGACGCAAAGGCTACTGGCCTCTCCAACCCATCTGGGAATTTGTGCGACAGCACCGCTGCAATACCATAGGGTGATGCATCACATGCCAAACGAATTGGTAGTGCTGGGTTGAAATGGGCCAACACCTCTTTTGATGTGATCAATTCTTTACACTTCTGGAAAGCTCGTCTACGTTCGTCATTCCACTTCCATGGTACCCCTGTTTGCAGTAGGGTGTTCAGTGGGTGTAATACCGTGGACAAATTTGGTAAGAACTTGTGGTAGTAGTTTACCAGCCCGAGGAATGACCTCAGTTGTGACACATTTTCCGGTGCTGGAGCCTTGACTACTGCCTCGATCTTTTCAGGGGACTTATGTAACCCCTCTTCATTGATGACGTGGCCACAATACGAGATCTGTTTCTGGAAAAACTCACACTTGTGGCGATTAGCTCGTAGCCCATACTCCTTTAATCTGATGAGCACCTTCTCCAAGTTGGCAAGGTGGTCACTGTCATTTTCGCCCGTGACCAGGATGTCGTCCAAATAACACTGGGTCCTGGAATCCCTTGCAGGACTTGATCCATTGCCCTTTGCCAGATAGCCAGAGCCGAGGCTACGCCGAACACCAGCCGGTTGTATTGATAGAGACCTTTATGAGTGTTAATCGTAAGGTATTGTTTCGAAGCTTCTTTTACCTCCATTTGCAAGTACGCCTGGGCTAGATCAATTTTGGTGAAGCGTTTACCTCCAGATAGCGAGGCGAAAATATCCTCAATTCGTGGAAGCGGATATTGTACCGTGTGAAGGACTGGGTTCACTGTCACCTTAAAATCCCCACAGATGCGGACCTTCTTTGGTTCCCCAGGCGTATTACTCAACGACCTCTTCATTACAGGAATGATGGGTGTAGCCCACTCGCTCCAGTCCACTTTGGACAGTACTCCTGAACGTTCCAATCCTTCCAGCTCTGCTTCGACAGCTGGTCTGATCGCATAAGGCACTAGTCTGGCCTTAAGAAACTTTGGGCTTGCATTTTCCTCTATTTCAATCGTTGCTGTTATGCCTTTTAGTGTTCCGAGTCCCTCCTGGAACACTTCTTTTGCGTCAGTTAGCATTTTTGACAGTCGTCCAGGTGTGACATCGTCATCCTTTTTGGCCTCAACCTTCAGTGCCTGTATGGAATGCCAATCTAATTGTATCTTCCAGATCCATTCACGTCCTAGCAGTGGTGGTCCTCCATCTGGCAATACATATATATCCATTTTAGGTATTTCCTGGCCTTTAAATATCACTTTCACCCTTATTTTTCCTTTGGGGTAGACTTTTTGCCCCGTGTACGTCTTCAAGACAATCTCTGTAGCTTTCAAGGTTATATGTGAAAATAGCCGCATGTAGCCCCTTTAGTTTATGACTGTTAGGGCTGATCCTGTGTCCAATTCCATTTTCACTTGGACTCCGTCTATCTTGAGTGTAACCCAGATAGTCTGGTGATCCTCCATTTTGGTTACCTTATGTAGTTTCAGACAACCCAACTCCTTGCTTCCGGAGTCTGTGTCACTTTTCTGTTCGTCTGAACCACTGTCCATCACCTGGTGTACCTTTTTGTACTTCTCCTGTGGAGATTTCTTACTGTTGGTTTTCTTCCCAGACCTGCAGACTCTTGCTATGTGTCCTGCTTTCCCACACTGTCTGCACACTTGGTCCTTGAACCAACAATCCTTCTGGTCATGTGTTGTTCTGCCGCAGCGATAGCACTTCCCTGTTCCATAGGACATTTCATTGGTGCCATATTCTTGCGGTCTCCGTTGTATCTCTGCAGCGCCCCTTGCGGCTGTTTCGTGTGATACTGCCATACTGAAAGCCTTGTCCAGCGTAAGATCCTTTTCTGATAGAAGCCGTTTCTGGCTTCCTTCACTTTGTAGCCCACACACAAACTTGTCCCTTAACGTATCTGCTAGTCCCGCTCCAAACTGGCAGTGTTTTGATAGCTTGCGCAGTTCCGTTAGGTACTCAGCATTGCTTTCTTCTTTGTGTTGGTTCCTTTTATGGAACTTAAATCGTTCTGCTATCAGCAGCGGTGTGGGGTTTAAGTGGTCCTGTAGGATTTCTACTATGCTTTCGAAATTCTTGTTCACTGGCTTCTCTGGGGTTATTAGATTTCGCAGTAACGCATACGTTTTTGCAACCGTGGAATTTAACAAAACCAGTGCTTTCCTAGCATCTGGCACTTCATTCGCCCTGCAGTACACCTCAATACGTTCCACATATGTCGCCCAATCTTCGACTTCATTGTCGAACGTAAAGATACTGCCACTCTTCGGCATCCCTGGGTGTGATTTACTGTCAAAAATGGCGTCTCCCGCGCTTCCCCTTCTTCTCCGCTGGCACAAAATGGCGTCTCCCGCGCTTTCCTTCCTTCCCGCGTTCGCCCTTCTTCTCCGCTGCGGCTTCTAAAAATGGCATCTCCCGCGCTCTCCCTTCTTCTCCCCGTGGACACTGTTCAGCCCTTGAGCCCTGGCTGTGCTCTGCGCGTTCTTTTTTTTTTCGACACCGCTTGGTCCTGAACCCGGCTGTTGCTTTACCCTCTCTCTCTCCAGTTTGTTGTTTTTTCTCTCGACGCCGCTCGGTTTTCAACCCCTGGCTGCGCCCTGTGCGCTTCACCCTCTGTCTTATCCCGTCAACGCTGCTCGGCTTTCTCTCCGCCGTTGGTCGGCTCCAGCCGCCGCTGTCCGGGAAGGGTCTGCGCTGGACCTGTCCTCAGTCTCTTGCTGATCGTCGTGGCTGGGGAACCAAGCCCGGCTCTCCACAGCCTCCCCTGCGATGTTCACTCTCTGCCGGACGACTGGGCGGTTGCTCGTGGTCGACGCCCATGTTCCTGGCCTCGACTTTCTTTCACCGCCCTCCCGGAGCGAATCCTCGAAGGGAAATGCAGAGTTGCAGGTAGATTCGAATCGACACTCGTCGCCACTGTTAGATCCGTGATTCTGAGAGTATGATGTTTTTCAATAACCACACGGATGCTGTAACTTAACAATAAACAGGTATTTACTGGAGGAGGGTAGTCTCAAGACTGGGGGTACAGAGGCATGCGCAAGGCTTATATACAGGTGTGGTCACTGCCGGTACTACAGTATACAGGAGCTGTAAAAGTAGTTCTGTCTTAAAGGTACATACACTACCGTGTTCAAAATCATTAAGGATTTTGATAGAGTAAATAAGGAGAAACTGTTTCCAATGGCAGAACGCTTGGTAACCAGAGGAGGCAGATTTAAGGTGATTGGCAAAAGAACCAGAGGCGACACGAACAGAGGAAATTCAATCTAAACAGGGGAAACTACAAGGGTATGAGGGACAAGTTGGCCATGGTAGATTGGGATACTACACTAAAAGGTATGAAGGTGGACATACAATGGCTAACATTGATGGAAATAATGTATAATTTGCAACAAACATATATTCCTCTAGGGCATAAATACCCAAAAGGAAAAGAGATCCAACCATGGCTAACAAAAGAAATTAAAGCTAGTATTAAGTCAAAGGAGGAAGCTTTTAAAGTTGCCAGAAAAAGCTGTCAGCCTGAGGATTGGGATCTTTTTAGAAATCAGCAAAGGGGGGCTAAGAAATTGATAAAGAAAGGGAAAATGGAATATGAGCACAAACTAGCGAAAAATATAAAAACGGATTGTAAAAGCTTCTATAGGTATGTGAGAAGGAAAAGATTGGTGAAGGTAAATGTAGGTCCTTTACAGTCAGAGACGGGAGAATCAATAATGGGGAATGGGGAATGAGGAAATGGCAGAGAAATTAAATAAATACTTTGGGGTTGATTTTTAGTGTGCCGTGAGGCGGGCTTTTAGGCATGCGGGGGGGGCAAAAATCCCGAATTCGGGGATCCCGACACCATCCCGCCCAAAACCCGCCTCCACGTAAGTTTCAAAGGAGGCGGGTACCCGCCCCGCACTGGGACCCGCCGACCCGAGGCGGGAAGGGATTAGTGCTAATTAACTGCCTGTTAACAGCCTAATCCCTATTTTGAAGGGTGTCGTGTGGGATTCCCGACGGCTCCAAACCACGCCAGGTTAGAGCAGGTGGGCCATTGGGTTGAAGGACTTGGCGGGGTCGAGATGTCGGTGTTCAGGTGAGTGATAGGTGCATGAGTGCAAAGGTAAGTGTGTTTGGTGTGTCTAAAGTGTGTGAAGAAGTTTAAATTGCCTGTACTTACCTTTACAGCCTTTCTTCCTCTAGGCTTTGGGAGTCCATCATTCAGCCGGCACTGAAAGCAGAATGGCCGCGAGCTGTCAAAAGTGACAGCCTTCAGCTTTCACTGCCGGCAATATTTCTAACTGAGTCTGCGTAGAAGGACTCATGTTAGAAATAAGACTGTCAGTGTTTGACAGCTTCAAACAGCTGTGAAACACTGATATTTCATCTGTCAAGACGTCTTGACAGATGAAATTTCAGTCTGTGACGTCACCCGTTGCCGGGTGGCCCTTATTTGGCCTGCTGAGCCCGCTGGGCGGGCTCAACAAGGTCAATCAAGGAAAAATCGCGTGGATTGGCCGCATCTCGATGGAGGCGGGACTAAAACCCGAAAGTTGTAGTCAATCTCCCTGAAATACGAGAAAACCAAGGGTGTGGCGAGAATGAGGAATTTAAAGAAATTATTATTAATAAAAAAACAGTACTAGCAAAATTAATGGGACTAAAAGTTGATAAATCTCAAGGACCAGATGACCTACATCCTAGGGTTTTGAAAGAGGTGGCCATTGGGATAGCGTATGCATTGGCTGTCATCTTCCAAAATTCTATAGATTCTGGAACGGTTCCGGCAGATTGGAGGATAGCAAATGTAACCCCGCTATTTAAGAAAGGAGGGAGAAAGAAAATGGGGAACTACAGACCTGTTAGCCTCACATTAATAGTTGGGAAAATGCTGGAATCTATTATAAAGGATACAATAACTGGGCACTTAGAAACTAATAGTAAGATTGGCCAGAGTCAACATGGATTTATGAAAGGGAAGTCCTGTTTGACAAACCCATTGGAGTTCTTTGAGGTTGTAACTAGTGGAGTAGACAAAGGGGAACTGGTAGATGTGGTGTATTTGGATTTTCAGAAGGCCTTCAATAAGGTGCCACACAAGAGGTTGGTTGTGGCGGAGCCACCAAAGGACTCAGAGCGGTTGTACATAATTCCTTTAACAGCAATGTAGTTACTGTCTGTGCCTGTACCTTTAATTACACTGTTTGACTGTACAATGCCTAGTTACCTTTACAGCACGGTTTCAACGTGATGACGTCATGCCGTTAGTCACGTGATGCCCCAATGGCGGGAAGAACGTGATGACGTCATGACGTTAGTCTCCTGATCAGGGGATCAGTCCTCGTGGAGCCCTCAAGGAGAGTAGACCTGTCATTGATGTGTTCTAGCAGTTCCTAGTTTAAACTCGTTTGATTTCATTAAAGTTCATTAATTTAATTACCTGAGTCGAACTCAGTCTTTTTGATAGGAACCTCCGTTCCTACATGGTGAACAAAATTAGGACACATGGAATTGGAGGTAATATACTAGCATGGATTGAGAATTGGTTAACAGACAGAAAACAAAGAGTAGGGATAAATGGGTCTTTTTCAGGATGGCAGGCTGTGACTAGTGGGGTACCGCAAGGATCAGTGCTTGGGCCCCAGCTATTCACAATCTATATCAATGATTTGGATGAGGGGATGAGGGGACTAAATGTAACATTTCCAAATTTGCTGATGATACAAAGCTAGGTGGCAGTGTCAGTTGCGAAGAGGATGTGAAGAGGCTTCAAGGGGATCTCGACAGGCTCAGTGAGTGGGCGAGAACTTTGCAGATGGATTATATTGTGGATAAATGTGAAGTTATCCACTTTGGTAGAAAAAAGAGAAAGGCAGAGTATTTCCTAAATGGTGAAAGATTGGGGAATTCAGATGCTCAAAGGAACCTGGGTACCCTTATACATGAGTCACTGAAAGTGAATGTGCCAGTGCAGCAAGCCATTAGGAAGGCAAATGGTATGCTGGCCTTCATTACAAGAGGATTTGAGTACAGGAGTAAAGAAGTCTTGCTCCAATTATATAGGGCCTTGGTGAGACCACACCTGGAGTACTGTGTACAATTTTGGTCTCCTTACCTAAGGAAGGATATACGTGCCATAGAGAGAGTGCAACGAAGGTTCACGAGATTGATTCCTGGGATGGCGGGACTGTCGTATGAGAAAAGATTGAGTAAACTAGGCCTGTATTCTCTTGAATTCAGAAGAATGAGAGGGGATCTCATTGAAGCATGCAAAATTATTACAGGGCTTGATAGGGTGGATACTGGGAGAATGTTTCCCTTGACTGGGGAGTCTAGAACCAGGGGCCACAGCCTCAGGATAAAGGGTAGGCCATTCAGGACTGAGATGAGAAGAAATTTATTCACACAGAGGGTGGTGAATCTTTGGAATTCTCGACCCCAGAGGGCTGTGGAGGCTCAGTCATTGGCTATATTCAAAACAGAAGTCGATAGATTTCTGACTAGCAAGGGCAACAAGGGATATGGCGATAAGGCCGGTGAATGGAATTGAGGCAGAAGATCAGCCATGGTCTCATTGAATGGCGGAGCAGGCTCAAAGGGCCGAATGGCCTACTCCTGCTCCTATTTCTTATGTTCTTAAAACATATTTTACACAATGAGTTGTTATGATCTGGAATGCATGGCCTGAGAGGGTGGTGGAAGCAGATTCAATAGTAACTTTCAGAAGGGAATTGGATAAATACTTGAAGGGGAAAAATTTGCAAGGCTATGGGGAAAGAGCAAGGGAGTGGGACTAATTGGATATCTCTTTCAAAGAGCCAGCACAGGCACGATGGACCAAATGGCCTCCTGTGCTGTATCATTCTATGATTCTAAGCAAATTGGAAGTTAAAAAAACTGCCTTCGAAATAGGCTACTCCGAAAAGCACACAGATTCTAATGTCCTGAGTACCTGCGAGCGAGTGCTGCTTTAAATTAATCTTTCAAAGAGCTGGCACAGGCATGATGGATTGAATGGCCTCCTTCTGTGCTGTATGATTCTATGAAGAGGCCAAGATTGTTGATAGATGAAGAAGGACTTAAAGGTGGAGCTAAAGCTAAGTGGTGGTAGCTGCTAGTTAGATATGCAACAAACATGAAGCTATGTCTTTGAAGAATTGAGTGACAGTTTTCATTGTCCCATTGGTGAGCATGGAGGATATCAATATAGTGATTCAGGCATTACACTGCAAGGGGACTGGAGGGTTTGCATCTGGGAGAAGTTGATGCACGTAGAATGGGATCATTGGCAAAACTGTACAGGGTTGGATGGTCAGTGAGAAGACTGCTGACATACAGAAGGATGGAAGCCAGGGCCTTAGGGTACTCGGTAAAATAATGGGACTCAAGGCGGATAAATCACCTGGACCTGATGGCTTACATCCTAGGGTCTTGAGGGAAGTAGCGGTAGGGATTGTGGATGCATTGGTAATAATTTTCCAAAACTCCCTGGACTCGGCAAAGGTCCCGGCAGACTGGAAAACTGCTAATGTAACACCCTTATTTAAAAAGGGCAGTAGACAGAAGGCTGGAAACTATAGACCAGTTAGCCTAACATCTGTGGTAGGTAAAATTTTGGAGTCCATTATTAAGGAGACAGTAACAGGATATTTGGATAATCATAATTTAATAGGACAAAGTCAGCATGGTTTTATGAAGGGGAAGTCATGTTTGACAAATTTGCTGGAGTTCTTTGAGGAAGTAACATATAGGGTGGATAAAGGGGAACCAGTGGACGTAGTGTATTTAGACTTCCAAAAGGCATTTGACAAGGTGCCACACAAAAGATTATTGCTTAAGATAAAAAATCACGGGATTGGGGGTAATATTCTGGCATGGATAGAGGATTGGCTATCTAACAGAAGGCAGAGAGTTGGGATAAATGGTTCATTCTCAGACTGGCAATCAGTAACTAGTGGTGTTCCGCAGGGGTCAGTGCTGGGTCCCCAACTCTTTACAATCTATATTAACGATTTGGAGGAGGGGACCGAGTGTAACACGTCAAAGTTTGCAGATGATACTAAGATGGGAGGGAAAGTAGTGAGTGAGGAGGACATAAAAAACCTGCAAGGGGACATAGACAGGCTAAGTAAGTGGGCAGAGATTTGGCAGATGGAATACAATACTGGAAAGTGTGAGGTTATGCACTTTGGCAGGAAAAATCATAGAGCAAGTTATTATCTTAATGGCAAGAAACTGGAAAGTACTGAAGTACAAAGGGATCTGGGGGTCCTGGTGCATGAAACTCAAAAGGTTAGTATGCAGGTGCAGCAAGTGATTAAGAAGGCCAATAGAATGTTGGCTTTCATTGCTAGGGGGATAGAATATAAAAATAGGGAGGTATTACTTCAGTTGTACAAGGTATTGGTGAGACCGCACCTGGAACGCTGCGTACAGTTCTGGTGTCCATACTTAAGAAAAGACATACTTGCTCTCGAGTCAGTACAAAGAAGGTTCACTCGGTTAATCCCGGGGATGAGGGGATGGACATCTGAGGAGAGGTTGAATAGATTGGGACTCTACTCATTGGAGTTCAGAAGAATGAGAGGCGATCTTATTGAAACATATAAGATTGTGAAGGGGTTGGATCGGGTGGATGCGGGGAGGATGTTCCCGATGATGGGTGAAACTAGAACTAGAGGGCATAGTCTTAGAATAAGGGGCTGCTCTTTCAAAACTGAGATGAGGAGGAACTACTTCACTCAGAGGGTGGTAGGTCCATGGAATATGCTGCCCCAAAAAGCTGTAGAAGCTACATCATTACATAAATTTAAAACAGAAATAGACAGTTTCCTAGAAGTAAAGGGAATTAAGGGTTACGGGGAGCGGGCAGGAATTTGGACATGAGTCTCGGTTCGGATCGGTCATGGCCCTGTGGGTAGCGGAGCGGGCCCAGGGGCCGTGTAGCCTGATCCTGCTCCTATTTCGTGTGTCTAATTCTGTTAGTTTCAGGAGATAGTTCTGTGATAGTAGATTGGCGGTTAGGGTCAGATCAGCCATGATCTTATTGAATGGCGGAACAGGCTGGAGGGGCCGATTGGCCTACTCCTGCTCCTATTTCTTATGTCCTTATGTTCTTATGATTTAATTGAAAGTGAGTCAGAAGATGAGCCTGAAGTATAACATTTTTCGTGACTTGAGAGGAAACTATATAGCCAGAATGAAAAAGTTTTGTTGGGCAATGGCAGATGACTCACTGAAATGAACAAGAACAGTGTCCCAGAAACAAGATCACAGCAGAATGGCCATACCAAAAATCATGGATTAGACAAGAACTTTCAAGATTCATAATATTGAACAGTATTAATATAAGAGCAATAGGATAGTTGTTGGAATAGTTAGAGGGTGAAAACAAGCACATTCCAAGGTCTACTGGGAGTAAAGAGATTGATGAGCAGGAGGCAGCTTAAGTATGGAGACTCCATCAGATCTTTATTGGTATCCATGTAGACTGGACAAGGATAAATCTTTATCTCATTCAAGAGAATGGAACAGAGGGAGGTTCTTTACCAACACCATGTGCGTATAAGCGCCGTGGGAGATTTTATTACATTAAAGGCACTATATAAATGCAAGTTGTTGTTGTTGTTGTTGGAGGTGAAAATTAATCCAAAAAGTTTAGCTTTTTCTTTAGGAGAGCTAGTTCTTGTATCATCAGGACAAAAGCAGAATGGAAATGGGGGTTACCAGACCCTATGAGACCGATTTTGCAATGGACCTAAAGGAATGATCGCTGGAAGGGCAGGAAGACAGCAGTTGATGTTTCTTTTCAATAAAGTATTTGGAAGCTCCAATGATTGATTTACTGAAGCTACAACCAGGCATTAAGTTGGTTTGGGATGCTTCAGACTGATCAGGACTGCAGATGCGATAAGCAGAATATTTGAGGCAGCTGGGCCATAACGTAGTGTCAGACTTGACAGAAAGATTGAGGCATGAAGCCTTCCTATACAGCGAGAATAACATCAATTGCTACACAACATTTGGGAGGGTCAGAATAGCGAAAGCAACAGCAATATATGGTGAAATAACATAATACAGTAATAAGACAGAGAATGCAAAGAATTCTTTCCGACAGAGTCGGAAGGTTTTCTTTATAATGTGTGCGGATGTATTACGTTTGATGCTTGATCCACATCCCTCTCCTTTAGGCAATAGAAGGCACTTCCCACTAACTGTACTCCTATTGTCTGGCTGGATGTTTTCCATTCCATGACAGATCTGACTTGCATCTCTTTTCTGATCTTTTTGGTTGTGATAGTTGATAGGGTGGGGAGGAGGAGTGGAATGGAATGAATATTTGGAACATCTTAGGTGAGCAGGCGGGAAGAAGGAAGAGGAGGGTAATTTTAGAAAGTGCAATGTAATTTATTCCTTTTTATTCTTATCTTTCATTATTATTTTTGTTTTCTCAGCATTTATCCTTTTTATCTGAGGAGATCTGGAATACAGGTTTAAACGTGGAGACTTCATCTGAAATCCATAGCTTCGCAGGTATGACATGTTCATTTCTCATTGTCCTTCCAGATTCTTATTTAAATACCTGTAGGAGTAACTCTTCCGAAAAGCTCTTGAATAGTTTAGTTGGTTATTGCAATAAGAACATAAGAAATAGGAGCAGGAGTAGGCCATTTAGCCCTTTGAGCCTGCTCCGCCATTCAATAAGATCATGGCTGTGTTGTGGTACCGTGTCATGCAGCACAGGATGGTTTTGCGTTTGATCTCTGGTCTGTGCTGAGTTTACTGATCTCAGCAAAGATACCACTGGGGGCCCTACAATTGCTTCAGCATCTCTAGGCTAAGGAGGGAAAAAATTAGCGAATGGTTATAGTAGCTACTGGAAATGTATGGAGGGTGAAATTGGTCTTCGATTGTCATGCTAAACAGGCACTAACGAATTGGCTGCCTGTTTTACACCCCTGGTCTGGGCGGGTGTAAAACACGCTGCTGATTAGTTAGCGCCCGTTTTTTTCAACCCTTGAAGACCGTAGTGTGAGGTGGGATAATTTTGAATTCCAGCTCATACAAGCAGAATTAGATCTAGAAGTGCTTTATTGAAATGGTGGTTGAAGCATGTTGGCGGCCATTAACATTTAGCAAAGCTGGCAAGTAAATACTTGGCAACACCGGCGACAATGGTGTCACGCAAATTACTTTCCTCACTTACAGGTCGGATTGTAAATAAGAGGCGAGCATCATCATCTCCCAAAAACATGAACAAACTTGTCTGTCTAAGTAACTGGCTAAATGGCAGCAAGAAATAGGACTGAAGTTCCTCTTACACTCGTATGCAGCATTGAATTTTTGGGGGGAGGGGGTAGTTATGTAAAGCTACCAATTTCCTTTTTAAATTTACACTTTTAGATATGAGGACTCAAAAGTTTTTGATGATCGCTTCAGATATAAAAAGTTCAGTTTGAGTTTTTCTGTGCAAGTCTGTGTAAATAAATATGGAACTATAAAGAAGGACCAACAATATGAATCCAGCATTAGAAAAACAAGGTTTTTACACCAGGTTATTTTTTGGATGATAATAGCATCAGTAATAAAACAAATTTCAATGAGATGGATGCAGCAACTGTTTCAATTAAATATACAATTAAAACCAAGGTTAATTTGAGATTAAAATTTTTAATTACAAGATTAATCGCAATTCATATTTTTACTCGCTTGACAGCCCTAAAAATAACTTTGAGTTATGTATCTGAGGTCCTGCCACCTGCAAAACCATGGCTCACCATCATCAGGAAAAGGGCGATCACCTTTCTCCTATGATAGGGAACCTACAAGCTAATGTTAATTTTATCTACTGAGTTGTCCCGATAAAACCAATTACAGGAAACTTTGGTTTATCCGGAGGTTGTATGTCCGGAATACTCGATCTAACGGCAAAAATCAGGAGCCGTTTTCTGTAAAAATTTTTAGATCTCGTTCTTTTTTTTCCCCAGTCAGCCACTGCAAGGTCTGTAGCTATAGCAACAGCTTCAGCTACAGATGCTTGCAGCTGCAGCCGACTCTTTAGAAGCACAGTGTTTGTTGTCAGATACGGAGATGAAAACCTCCGTATGCTTCAACATTAACTTTGTATGTCCGGCAGTTTTGATAGATCGGCAACACGCCGGTCCCGTCTGTGCCGGATATCACAAAGTTTCCTGTACTGCCCATTGTGCTTGTGGTATTAATCTTTAGAATATCTTATTCTCTGTTAGCTTGGAAATCACTGAGAGCAATAAATGCCTAACGTGCTGATATCAAATTCCTCACTCTGCTATTTTAACAGAGGTAGAGGTTCTGGGCGAAACTTTCCAAGATGCCATTCTATTGGTAGGGCCTTGTACACAGCGACAGCTTATCATAACACTGTCCTTTTCCTCTCATTAATATCAAAATTGCAGGCAAAGCATCCACGATTTTCTGATCAATTGACCGTTGTATGCGGGGAACCCCAGAGAGCCTAGAAGTTCCACCCTATGTACGTAGAATACACTCGATGCTTATCCTTGGATTATATACAGTGTTCTCAATGAATGGAAGGAACCAATAAACTCACAAGTTGTCTAAATTCCATAAACACTTTTAATAAATATTTGTGCTAAACAAAATTGAGAAATTAAATTGCTCAATTTAGAGCTTATGTGTAAATACTAGAATTAAGCTTTGGGTTCAAAAATATTTATAAAACCACTTCTAAAAATAGTGCTTCATGGATGGAGACAAATGCTACTTTGTACATGATCATCATGACATCCCTGCTCCCTTTAATTTTGAAGAATCTCTGACTGCAGCCATAGCACTAATGTTAATGGCCCTGAAATTCCTGGGTTGGGGAAAGGGATTTGCACCTTTGCTGGGCCAGGAATTTGGGGCAGAGCCGAGATGTGACAAGTTTCAGAGCGGGCTGAAGAAGCAGCTGTTAAGCCAGATTAATCAGGCTGCAACAGAGGAGAGCCAGTCAATCCCAGTAGTACCCAGTCAGCAGGATGTATTGACTTAGGTGCACTTTCCAAGATCTCTTGCATGAGCTGTGTCTTGGTCATGAAGCTTTGGAAGAGTTCTGTTTGTTGCTGCAGTCAGATTTACAACCGAAGCACACAGTACAGCAGAGAAAGTGATCACAACTCTCAACTTGTATGTAACAGGCTCATTCTAGGGATCCACAGGGGACTTTTGCCAGATCAAACAATTCACTGTACATTCCTGTATAAGGCAAAGTCACCGATGCCCTCTTTGGCAGGGCAGCCGCGACAGTGGGCCCAGACAAATGACTGTGCAATAAATTTTTATAGAATTTCTACATTACCAAGGGTTGTGGGGACTATTGATGACACCCATGTAGCATTGTGTGCCCAAAATGTGAACTCTCATACTTGTATCAACCGCAAAGGCTTCCATTCACTAAATGTGCAGCTCCTTTGTGACGATAGGCACAGTTTCCTTCTTGTGAATTCCTGACATGCAGGGAGCTGCCATAATGCTTTTATACTTCACGAATCTAGTATCTCAGCTCCATTTCAACAGTAGGGACAACGGGCAGTATGGCTATTGGAAGGCAAGGGATATCCGCTATTCCCAGTGCTGTATAGGAGTGCCACAATAAAGCACCCAGTAGGAAAAGAATTAGAATTAAGTAAGCTATTGGGATGCTTTAAGGTGATCAAATCAGTGTGGGTGTTCCTGTAATATGTGCCCAGCACTGTTTCGTGAATTGTGATAGCATGCTGTGCTTCATAACTTGGCTATTAGGAGAAGATTGATGGTAGATGTCTTGGAGGATGTCAAAGAGGCTTATGATGATGCTACTGATGCCAAAGATCAGGCCTGTGAAGAATATGAAGCAGGTGCAGTTGCTAGTGCTGCTGAGATCCACCCTCATTAAGAACACCTTCACAGATGCACAAGAGCAATGTTTTTGAAAGTCTTCGCCCATCAAAGAGCAGCCTCCTCTCTCAAATTTCTCTACGGTTTAAATAAAATCTTTGTACCTCATAGCTACCACATGCTAATTATGATCCTCAAAGTCAGCATGGTACCCATTCCCCATTCCCCTCCAAGATAGCCAAACATCAAACAGTCTTTTATCAGTAATTCCAGTGATTTATCATAACTATTTACAGAAACATTACTTGGTTTCTTCACTGTGCACAACACCCCTTGTGTGAACTTTCCTCTGCCCAAATCTAATACTTTGTAGGAATGGCTAGATTCCTAACTAAAGGACTGAGGTCGAGTCAGTCTATCAAACAAACGATGTTTAATACTAATCAACAGAGTTTAAAACGAAAACACAGGAGAACTACATTACAGGTCTGTACTCTTTGCTGGCTCCACGAGGACTGGCTAGGGCGGCTCTCCAGCCTGACGTCATCACGTTTTCCCGCCGCTGGAGGATCACGTGATCAATGTGATGTCATCGCGTTTGGTCTCATTCTTAAAGGGACCGCGCTATGTACATGCAATGATATGAACAAAGATACAGATTCATTCTGTAGCCAATAATTTGTTAAAGATAATTATGTACATTAGATCAGAGTCCCCCTGGTGGCTCCGCCACATGCGCCCCCCCAGAATTGTCTTTAACAGTAAAAGTCAATCGACTAGGAGGTCTGACAAGCCTGTCAGAGCGACTCCTGTATTCTTGGAGTGGACGTTGTTGAACAGCAGGCGGGCTGGCGGATGGAAGCCTTCGGTCTGGTGTGGATGCAGCGGGAGGTCGACCACGTTGTGGTGGCTGTGCAGTCTCTACCGGCCGGTCGATGTCCAGGTGTGCCAGTTTGAGACAGTCAATGGATATGTCGTCGGGTTTACCACCGATGTCTACAGAGAAACTCTTGTCGCCTGTCTCCAGTATGCGAAAAGGGCCTGTGTAAGGGGCCTTGAGCGGATCCCTATGGGCATCATGACGAATGAATACAAATTCAGCATTCTTTAGCTCCACTGGTACGTGTGAAGATGGAAGGCCGTGATGCGAAGTTGGGATAGGCGCAAAAGCCCTGGCTGTTTCCCGGTGGCTGCTGAGTTGTTCGGCTGCGGACCACGGCTCAGTTGGAAGCGGCAGGAAATCTCCCGGTACGAGGAGTGGCTGGCCGTACACAAGCTCCGTGGCGGACGATTGCAGGTCCTCTTTGGGTGCCGTGCGGAGACCCAACATGACCCACGGAAGCTTATCCACCCATCCGACGCCTTGGAGGCTGGCCCTCGGCGATGCCTTTAACGATCTGTGGAAACGTTCGCACAAACCGTTTGCTTGCGGGTGATAGGCCATGGTGCGGTGAAGCTTGGTGCCGAGACCCTGGGCCACAGCGTTCCAGAGCTCGGAAGAGAACTGTGGACCGCGGTCTGAAGAAATGTCCGCCGGAACACCGAAACGTGTGACCCATGAGGAGAGGAATGCTCTGGCGACATCAGCGGACGTAGTAGATGCCAGAGGAACTGCCTCTGGCCATCTAGTAGTACGATCGACCATGGTGAGGATGTGTGTGAACCCCTGTGACGGTGGAAGTGGCCCGACGAGGTCCACGTTGACATGGTCGAATCGACGTTCTGGTACTGCGAACGTGGCCAATGGGGCCTTAACGTGACGTTGTACCTTAGACGTTTGACAGACGACGCAGGTGTTAGCCCAGTCGCGGATATCCTTACGCATTCCTCTCCAGACGAACTTAGCCTACATTAATTTTTGAGATGCCTTCACCCCAGGGTGCGAAAGCTTCGAAAACTTTGCAGCGCCAGGAACGATCGGGCGGGGATCTCCCATGGAGACATCGCAGAGTAACGAGGTGCCTGCAGCGTGGAATTGCACATCGGTTGGTTGGAGGCTAGAGGTGTTGGTGCGATATGCCTGTGTTTCAGGGTCGGATGCCTGATCGGTAGCCATAAGGGCATAATCGATGCCCAGCTGGACCGCCCGTACGGTCGCGCGAGAAAGGCAATCAGCTACCAAGTTGTCCTTGCCAGCTACGTGTTGGACGTCTGTCGTGAATTCTGAAATGAAAGTTAGCTGTCGCTGCTGTCGAGCCGACCACGGTTCGGCGGTCTTGACCATGGCGAAGGTCAGTGCTTTGTGATCTACAAACGCAGTGAAGGGACGTCCTTCTAACAAAAAACGGAAATGGCGGATAGCCAGGAACAGCGCCAGCAACTCCCGGTCAAAAGTGCTGTATTTGCGTTCGTTGCGCCGGAGTTGGCGGCTGAAAAATGCCAGTGGTTGCCACGTCCCATTGACCCACTGTTCCTGCACAGCGCCTATGGCATAGTCGGAAGCTTCGGTGGTAAGGGTGATGGTGGCACCTGGCAGAGGGTGCGCCAAAATAGTTGCATTGGCTAGAGCGGTTTTTGTATTGTCGAAAGCGTTGTCCATTTCGACCGTCCAGGCTATTGTATCCTTTCCGGCCTTGCCTTTGAGGGCCTCGTAGAGGGGCTGCATCAGTCGTGCTGCCTTGGGCACAAAGGGGTGGTAGAAATTCACCATGCCCAGGAATTCTTGAAGAGCCTTGGTGGACTGCGGCCTTGGGAATGCCGTAATTGCTTTGACCTTTGACTGCAGTGGAATTGCGCCCTCCGAAGTAATGCGGTGGCCCAAGAAGTCAATCTGTTGTAGGCCGGACTGACACTTGGCCGGGTTGGTTATGAGGACATGTTGGCTGAGGCGCCGAAAGAGGGTGCGGAGATGGCAGACATGTTCCTCTTTGGTAGAGCTGGCTATCAGGATGTCGTCAAGGTAGACAAATAAAAAGGGAAGATCCCGCAGGACTGAGTCCATTAGTCGTTGAAAAGCCTGTGCGGCGTTCTTGAGCCCAAATGGCATCCATAGAAACTCGAACAGTCCAAAGGGAGTGATGACAGCCATCTTCTGGACGTCCTGCGGGTGTACAGGAACTTGGTGGTAGCCACGGACAAGGTCGACCTTGGAGAAGATTGAGTTTCCCGCCAAATGGGCGGAGAAATCCTGTGTATGCGGGATCGGGTACCGATCGGGAGTAATGGCGTCGGTAGTCCCCGCATGGCCGCCATCCGCCGCCGGGCTTCGGGACGATGTGGAGAGGCGAGGACCAGGGACTATTCGACCGGCGAATAATCCCCAGCCGTTCCATCGTGGCAAACTCTGCCTTCGCAGCCGCGAGCTTGCCGGGTTCCAGGCGCCGAGCTCGTGCGTAAACTGGCGAGCCAGTCGTAGTAATGTGGTGTTCGACACCATGTTTGTGGCCGAGGAGGAGAAGAAAGTGGGTTTGGTCAGCTCCGGGAATTCACCTAATAGGCGAGTGAACTCGTCCGGCGAGGACAACGCGCAGGAGACAGTGTGCGACGTTGCGGAACTGCGGAAGCAAGGGATGGAGTGGAAGGTGGCCGCGTTGACCAATCAACGATTTCTTGCATCCATCAAGAAGCTGTTGGCGCATAAGAAATCCGCGCCGAGGATGGCTTGCGAAACCTTGGCTGTAATAAATTCCCACTGAAACCGTTGCCCGCCGAAGCACACCTGGACCCGCCGTTTGCCAAAGGAACGAATGGGCCCGCCATTAGCTGCCACAAGGGAAAGGCCGTGCATTCCAGACTGAATATCGAGTGCTGAGGCAGGAAGGATGCTACACTGCGCCCCGGTGTCGCATAAAAAACGCCGGTCTGAGAGGGAATCTGTAATGTAGAGGAGCGTCCCGGAATTTCCAATCGCCATCGCGGCCGCGGAACGTCCCTCAGACTCAGTCCTCCTTTTCTGGAGTTGCTGCTGGTGTTGAAGTCGGTTTTTTTTTAGGCGCAAAACTGCAGGGAGGGCGGCAGCCTCTGGCTTTCGTGCCGAAACAGGTGTGGTAAAAACACAAGCCTGGGGATGGAGGTGTCGGGGCGGCGTTCGCGGGGGAGGGGTGCCTCATGGCGGCGCAGGATTGCTGTGTGACCGCATAAATCGTATCTGCTTCTGCAGCAAGTGCTGCGCAATCTGTGGCTTCCGATCTGGCGAGGGCAGCCTGAACCTGCTCGGGTAGTTGACTCAGGAATAACTCCCGAAAGAGGAAACATTGTGGTTCTGAGCCAAGGAGCGTGAGCATCTGGCTCATTAACTCAGATGGCTTGGAATCGCCAAGCCCGGGCAAAGCGAGTAGCCGGTAGGCACGCTCCGCCTTTGTGAGCCAGAAGACCTGTATTAACCGCGCTTTAATAGTATTATACTTGCTGTCAACTGGGGGGTTTTCGAGCAGGCTGATGATGCGTGAGGCCGTGGAGCTGTCGAGTGCGGAGAACACGTAAAGGTAACGGGTCTGATCCGCAACGATGTTTCGGAGATCGAATTGTGCTTCTGCTTGGACGAACCAGGAGGCCGCCTGTTGTTCCCAAAACTGTGGGAGCTTCAAAGCCACGGAGTTCGCTTCCATGTTTCGTTGCGCTTCGCTTCTTCCGCGAAAATTGTTCACGAAAATTCGTGGTCACCACTGTAGGAATGGCTAGATTCCTAACTAAAGGACTGAGGTCGAGTCAGTCTATCAAACAAACAATGTTTAATACTAATCAACAGAGTTTAAAACGAAAACACAGGAGAACTACATTACAGGTCTGTACTCTTTGCTGGCTCCACGAGGACTGGCTAGGGCAGCTCCCCAGCCTGATGTCATGATGTCATCACATTTTCCCGCTGCTGGAGGATCACGTGATCAACGTGATGACGTCATCGCGTTTGGTCTCATTCTTAAAGGGACCGCGCTATGTACATGCAATGATATGAACAAAGATACAGATTCATTCTGTAGCCAATAATTTGTTAAATATAATTATGTACATTAGATCAGAGTCCCCCTGGTGGCTCCGTCACAACTTCTTCTATGTGCCACCTGAGGGTCTGGTGTGAGATCTGGTCAGCTGTTGCAAAGTATTATGAACCTCTTGGGATGGAGGTGGCCCTTCTCTTGAGGCCTCCAAGTCCTGGCATGGCTAAGAGATGGATTGACTCTTTGTTATGGGTTTCATGGTAGCCTGGTCCTGCAAAGTTGAAGGCTTCTTCTGGGAACTGATGAAGTGCTTCTCTATGTTCCTGACATGAGGTAAAGCAGTACCAGTAGAACGCACACCACTGGGAACAGGATTCTGGTTACCAGTGATCTGTGGGAGAACTGACCTCATGAAATCAGAAAGATTTGTAAATTTCTGTGAGAGTCAATCGAATATCCTCTAGTCCCTCCAAGATGCTGCCCTGTATACTTTGCAATTGGGTTGACATAGACATATCCAAATGATCTCCTAAGTCCTGTAGTCTTTCATAAAGTGTCTCCACATTGAACTGACTTGCCTGGATCTCGCATGAAGCAGAAGTGGGTTTTCAGATGTTCCTTCATTTGTCACTTTATCCAGAGGTACTACAATAATAGGAGACCTCCTCAGATGCTGACACACAGCAATGCAGTGGACTTCACTGCTAGGTACTAGTTTCCTTCTGTACCTCATGCAGGTGACCATTATTCATGTGTCAACAGGCTATTTGCATTCCAACAAGCACTTACCTGATATTCACACATGTACTTCAAGCAGGGTCACTCCAACATAAGGTCAAAAATGGGGATGTTCGCTGATGATTGCACAGTGTCCAGTTCCATTCACAACTCCTCAGATAATGAAACAGTCCATGCCAGCATGCAACAAGACCTGGATTACGTTCAGGCTTGGGCTGATAAGTAGCAGGTAACATTCGCACCACAGAAGTGCCAGGCAATGACTATCTCCAAAAAGCGAGAGTCTAACCACCGCCCCTTGATATTCAACGGCATTACCATCGCCGAATCCCCCACCATCAACATCCTGGGGGTCACCATTGACCAGAAACATAACTGGACCAGCCACATAAATACTGTGGCAACAAGAGCAGGTCAGAGGCTAGGTATTCTGCGGTGAGTGTCTCACCTCCTGACTTCCCAAAGCCTTTCCACCATCTACAAGGCACAAGTAAGGAGTGTGATGGAATACTCTCCACTTGCCTGGATGAGTGCAGCTCCAACAACACTCAAGAAGCTCGACACCATCTAGGACAAAGCAGCCTGCTTGATAAGCATGCAGGTGCAGCAGGCGGTTAAGAAGGCAAATGGTATGTTGGCCTTCGTAGCAAGAGGGTTCGAGTACAGGAACAAGGATGTCTTGCTACAGTTGTACAGGGCCTTGGTGAGACCGCACCTTGAGTATTGTGTGCAGTTTTGGTCACCTTAACTGAGGAAGGACGTTCTTGCCATGGAGGGAGTGCAGCGAAGATTCACCAGGCTGATACCTGGGATGGCAGGAATGACGTATGAGGAGAGATTGTGTCGATTGGGCTTATACTCACTGGAGTTTAGAAGATTGAGAGGGGATCTCATCGAAACCTATAAAATTCTGTCAGGTCTGGACAGACTAGATGCAGGAAGGATGTTTCTGATGGCCGGGGAGTCCAGAACCAGGGGTCATAGTCTAAGGATAAGGGGTAAGCCATTTAGGACTGAAATTAGGAGGAATTTCTTCACCCAGAGAGTGGTGAACCTGTGGAATTCTCTGTTACAGAGGGTGGTGGAGGCCAGTTCATTAAATATATTCAAGAAAGAATTGGATATATTTCTTGAGGCTAAAGGGATATGGGGAGAAGGCAGGGACAGGGTACTGAATTTGGATGATCAGCCATGATCTCATTGAATGGCGGATCAGGCTCGAAGGGCCGAATGGCCTATTCCTGCTCTTATCTTCTATGTTTCAATGTGTTTGATTGGCACCCCATCCACCACCTTAAACATTCACATGGTGTACCGTGGCTGCAGTGTATACCAGCTACAAGATGCACTGCAGCAACTCACCAAGGCTTCTTCGGCAGCACCTCCCAAACCTGCGATCTCTTCCACCTAGAAGGACAAGGGCAGCAGGCACATGGGAACACCACCACCTCCAAGTTCCCCTCCAAGACGCACACCATCTTGAGTTAGAAGTATATCGGCGATCCTTCATCGTCGCTGGGTCAAAATCCTGAAACTCCCTAACTAACAGCACTGTGGCAGTACCTTCACCACACGGACTGCAGCGGTTCAAGAAGGCGGCTCACCATAACCTTCTCGAGGGCAATTAGGGATGGGCAATAAATGCTGGCCTTGCCAGCAACGCCCACATCCCATAAAATGAATTAAAAAAAAAAAAAAAAAAATTCCCCCAAGGACACCATGCACAATTGTGACACCCCTACCGTCACATTGAAGCTGAGACTGAGGATTGAACTTAGCACCTTCCTGATCAGTATAGTTCAGCTACTCATTAAGTAAACTCATCCAAGTAGCTGATTTGTAGCTGATGTCTGGACAGTACTGTGTAAACAGAAGTGATGAAAGTATGCATACACTGTCGAAATCCCAATTTTCTCAGACCATATTGCTGTCTGCACAGTGTTAAATGGTTTGGTTCTGTGTCATATATCTGGAACCCATGGTATACAGTAAAGTCTAAATCCCTGCTCAAAAAAAAAAATGAGCAAGGTTGTATCTACAGCTTTTTTCCTCTTTTTTTTTGCCAGCAACCTCCTTTCCTGAAGGCATGACTCTTGCTGATTGCTGAGCACCCCTTGTTGCTTCGTCCAAATAGCAATTCTTCATGTTGAGCCCAGTGAATGTTGGCAGGCGATTTGTCGGGGGGGGGGGGGGGAGGGTGAGTAACATCACAGCCAAGCCCAGTCATTTCTTTGCCCAATGCCATGCACGCACGCACGCACACCGTTTTCCAGCAAGGATCACTGGCTGCAAGCAGAAACCGAAATCCTGGCAGATTATTCCCTTGCCTGACTCCGAGGCACTGTGGCCCAGCTGAAAGCAGACAGCTCTGCGCACACTTAGAATCAAACTTTGGACTTTCTGCTTTGTGTGGCTCAGCTACACAGTGCCTTTACTCATACATTAACTTTTGACAGTATTATTCCAAGGTCTTGGGTTTTCCAACTTAACTTGTATTTAGAAAAAATATCCAATATCCACATCTTACTTTTCTGAGTTGTGGATCCCTGAATTTGTATTTAATGTTTAATATTCTTTTATGGTATATGAATGTTTTAGCATGGAATAATCGTCCAAGAAATGTGCTATTAAAGGAATACTACAGGATAAGATCCTATAATGATCCTATTTATTTCAAAAGCTTGTATTTTATTATTTTTATTTGATAGGTTGTGCATTGTTTTTATTTATTTATGTGATACCTGTCAGGGCCACCATCATTATTCTGATTCTTGGGCATGAAAAGGTGATATCTTGAACCATGGCTTTGAGTATCTCCACCCTCCGACCATCTCCCCAAAACACTGAGTGAGCTGAGTTGGGTAATGTAACTGCCGCATTTTTCATGTTCTGACCTTGAAAAAGCTAGGGAGCTGGAGGTCTGATCGGGAGGCCAGCGGTCCTGTGGTGAATTGGCAGTTTTTTTTAAAAAGTGAACACTAGTCAATTTATTAAACACCTTCACAGAAATCACAGAAACCCCACAGTGCAGATAGAGGCCATTTCGGCCCATCGAGCCTGCACTGACACATATCCCACCCGATCCCCGTAACCCCTACACCAACACATATCCCACCCTATCCCCGTAACCCCACATATTTTAATCCCCCTACCACTAAGGGTCAATTTATCATAGCCAATCAACCTAACCTGCACATCTTCTGAAGGAAAAGATAATAAGAATATTGAAAAATAAGCAAGGGGAAGGGAAAGGGCAGCTTGTGAAATAAGCAGGGAAAACAGCGGGGGTTGGCTGGAAATGGGTTCATGAGCTACTGCAAAGCGGCTCGGGGGGGGGGGGGGATGGGTGGTGGGGTGGCAGCGGGAAATGAAGAAAGTACCAGTTCAGACAACTCACTGCATTATTAGGACCTTGTTTGGAGTTGCACAAATGTAATCTTTCTCTGGGTTATGTAAAACGTTGCTTGATTTCTCTTTCCCCGCCCCCTCCCCAAGTCTATGACCAAGGAGCTAATTTTGATTCCTTGGCTACTGGCTGCTTTGGCTGAGACAACATCCCCAACTTACATTAAATAGCAACATTTGATGTAGAAAAATGTCCCCAGGCACTTCACACACGCATAGTTAGAAAAAGATTGACACCGAGCTAAAGAAGGAGCTGTTAGGAGAGGTGACTAAATGCTCGGTCACAGAGGTAGGTTTTATGGAGGGCTTTAAAAGACGAGAGAGAGGTAGAAGGACAGATTTTTAAGGAGGAAATTCCAGAACTTGTGACCTAGACGCTGAAGTCACGGCCACCAGTGGTGGGGCAAAGGGAGAGGGGGAGGCACAAGGGTCCAGAGTTGGAGAAACGGGGAGTTCTTGGAATTTTGTAGGATTGGAGGAGGTTACAGAGATAGGGAGGGGCGATTTAAACATGACTGAGAAATTTAAAATCAAGGCGTTGGTATCAATGTTCCCCATAATTTAAATTTGGGTGCGCGGTCCCTTTAACAGGCCCATTCAAACTTTCGCGCAGAGAAATTTCACATTGTAAAAGCTGGTCCTGGGCTGTGCGGGACCAGTAGGCAGCTGCACAGCCACCCAGCTTAGAGGAAATGTTGGTTGGTATGTAGGTCAGCAAGCACAGGTGTGATGGGTGAGCGGGACTTGGTTTGGCTTAGGATACGAGCAGCAGAGTTGAAGTTTATCGAGGGTGGAAGATGGGAGGCCAGCCAGAATAGTCCAGCCTGGAGGTGACTATTACAGGAAACTTTCGATTTACCGGCACCTAAATAACCGGAAATCTCGGTTAACCGGCAAAATTCAGGAGTAGGTTCAGGTAACTTTTATTACTTACCTTCCTCCATTTGTTGCTGTGCAAGGGTGTGGCTGCAGCTGTTGCTAAGCTACAGAGATGCTTGCAACTTGTGGCCATTCTGTAGCTGTTGCTAAGCAACAGGGTTTGTTCTCCGTAGCTTTTACTATAGCTTTTGGTTATCCGTAATTTTTGATGAACCGGCACCACGTCGGTCTCGTCCGTGCCGGATAAAAGAAAGTTTCCTGTACCTTCTTCAGAAATAATCTTGCCAGCATTGTTTTCGATGACTTGGAGGTTACAGGGGTTGGAGGATGTGAGGCCGGCCAGGAAAACATTGCACTAATCGAGTCTGGATGTGTCAAAGGCATGGATGAGAGTTTCAGCAGCAGAAAGGCTGAGGCAGGTGTTGTTATGGAGGTGGAAGTAGGTGGTAGTTGTGATGTATAGGCTTTGGACTTAGAAGTATAGCTCAGCGTCTGGTTCAGCCTAAGAAAGTGGTTGCTGAAGAGGATGGAATCGGTGGCTTGGGTACGACTTTTGTGGTGGAGGCCAAAAATGATGGCAAGCAATTAGGAAGGCAAATGGCATGTTGGCCTTTATTGCAAGGGGGTTAGAGTATAAGAGTAAAGAAGTCTTGCTACCATTGTACAGGGCTTTGGTGAGACCACACCTGGAGTACTGTGCACAGTTTTGGTTTCCTTATCTGAGGAGGAATATACTTGCCTGGATGCGGTGCAACGAAGGTTCAGTAGATTGATCTTTGGGATGAGAGGGTTGTCCTATGAAGAGAGATTGTGTAGAATGGGCCTATACTCTCTGGAGTTTAGAAGAATGAGAGATGATCTCATTGAAACATACAAGATTCTGAGGGGATTGACAGGGTAGATGCCGAGAGGATGTTTCCCTGGCTGAAGAGTCTAGAACTAGGGGGCATAGTCTCAGGGTAGGGGGTTGGACATTTAAGACTGAGATGAGGCAGAATTTCTTGACACAGAGGGTTGTGAATATTTGGAATTCTCTACCATAAAGGGCTGTGGATGCTGAATCATTGAGTATATTCAAAGCTGAGATAGATTTTTGAACTCTAGGGAAATCAAGGGATATGAGGATTGGGTGGGAAAGTGGAGTTGAGGTCGAAGATCAGCCATGATCTTATTGAATAGTGGAGCAGGCTTGAGGGGGCCATACTCCCTGCTCCTAATTCCTACGTTGTATGTTCTTCCTATTGTTTAACTGGAGGAAATTGCAGCTCATCTGACACTGGACGGTGGAGAAGCAGTTCAACAGCATAGAGGCAGTGGCGGGGTAAAAGGCTGTGGATCCAGGGTCAATTGAAATTTTTAAGACTGAGATTGATAGATTTTTGTCAGTCAAGGATATCAAGGGGTATGGAGAAAAGGTGGGTAAATGGAGTTGAAATACAGATCAGCTATGATTTAACAGGGTTGAGTGGATGAATGGCCTATTCCTGTTCCTATATTGTCAGCACATATGTGGAAGCTAACTCCATGGGCTCGATTTTAATAGCCCTGAGGAGGCGGGTTTAGAGGCGGGTCGGCAGCGAAAATCGGAAAAAAATGGCTTCAGACTGCCATCCCGCCCACATGCGGTTTTCATGAGTGTCGGGTCAGCCGCTCCCAAACTGAACCGGTGGGACAGGTAGTTAAGGCAGTTAAGAGCCTGTTAACTGCCTTGCAAATCCTATTTTTATAGTGGTTTCCCATTTTCGTGCTTCTGGCTCCTGTTTCCTGTCTTGTCAGAAACACGCCAGCTGCAAGGAGATGAGTTTCTCGAGGACATGATTTGTAGCCATTGGTGCAGCACTTTACAAGCGCTCCTGAAACATGGCTGCCATTCAAACGCAACAACTGTTGTTGGAGGTTTGGGATAAGATTTTGCAAATCTACAGACCTTGCGACTGTTCAAGCTGACGCTCATCTGCAGTGTTACCTGATTGGAATAATCTCCGGCCACTTTGTGCGCTTGCAAGCTTCTTGCCTCAACTGAAAATATAGCAACGGGATGGGAACCATTTACATCCTCTCATCCTGGTCGTCAGATGCGGAGGAAGAGCAGCCGTGGCAGCACCAGCACCAGGAGCGCCAGCCTCCTCCTCACCCACCTGATGCTGCACTGGACACAGGGCATCAGCCCCTGACAAAACTGCTGGCCAGCGATGGCATCACCATGGCCAGATTTTCTTCACTTGATGCTGTAAACCCTGGCTGGCACATGATGCACCAGGTTGACACCATCCCACATCAGCACCGTGAAGCATCCCTTTAATGTCCAAGCCATTCCATGCACACTCATCACTATGGTGGGGGGGGGGGGATGCGGGGGAAGTTATGACTGAACAATCACTGGAACTCAGTAAGACTTCTCAATGTGTGCTCAGATCTATCCAATAAGGGGCACTTTTGGAAAAAGATATTTCACTGTATGACAACACATTACCAGAACCTTCACATGGACATTGGCTAAACCTCTCAAGTGCCTAACCTTGTGTTTTGTTAGTTGGTATGCTTGCAGTAGGATGAAGGTGAGTGTGAGGGGTGTCTAGTGAGATGGGGAAGTGATAAAGTAGATAGAGAGGGTTGGATGGAGGTTCAAGGTAAGTTGGTGTCCTGGGGAGGTCTCTTGCGCCCTTGGAAGGGAAGGGAACTTCCCTGCGTGCTGTGACTCCCTCCATAAGCATATGGAGGGAGTCATTCGAGAGGCTGGGTGCAAGTGTTCACCTTTGTGCAGTGATTCAGTGTTTGCAGCACTTCAATGTTGTCAAACACTGACAGATCAACTGTCAAAATAAAATTGTGCATAGTCCCTTTAAGGAAGCTGTGCATGGTCCCTTTAAGGAAACCGGCAGATGACGCGTCATCAAATGACATCATCAGACCCGCTTCCTGTTAATTGGTCGGTAAGCCTGCAGGCTTAACAAGACCAATCAAGGGAAAATGATGTCTGCAGAGCGGAGGTGGCTGGGGGCGGGACCGGAACCTGGAAACCAGCTGACCTGCCCCCATCCCACCTCTAGAATTAAATTTGCGGCTCATGCCTTTAGATAATGTCGCAAAGAGGCAACGTGTAGATGAGGAAGAGAAGGGGGGCCAAGGATAGATTCTTGGGGGGCACTAGAGTTAATGGTGCGAAGGTGGGAAGAGAAGCCAATGCTGGTAATGCTCTAGCTATGATCGGATTGATAAGAGTGGAACCAATTGAGGGCAATCCCATCGAGGTGGACAAACGAGAGGCGTCATTGATGGAGGATGGTGTGATTGACCATGTCAAAGACTAGAGAGGTTGAGGAGAACGAGGAGGGATAATGCACTGTTTCACAGTCACAGCAGATGCAATTTGTAAATTTAGCTAGCGCCGTTTCAGTGCTATGGCAGGGTGGAAGCTTGATTGGAGAGATTCAAACATGGAGTTGTGGTAAAGATGGGCACAGGATTTATGAGGCAACAACAACTTCAAATACCTTGGAGAGGAAAGCAAGCTTGGAGATGGGGTGGTAGTTTGCAAGGACAGAGGGTTTTTGTTTGAGGAGGTGGATGATGGAGTAGTTTTGAAAGGGAGAGGACAGTACCTGAGGAGAGGAAAGCATTTATAATGACAAATACAGCTAACAAAATTTACACAGGTTATTGCCATTTTGGATTAGAACTTAAGAAACACAGGGGTGATTTTCGCCGAATGCTTTAGGCTCTAAAGAGCCTCCAAGGTGGCCAAGATGGAGTCTTAAGCTTCAAAGCCGGTTTAACCCACGTTTAGCACAAGACAGCATCTTCAAAAAGGAGTTGAAACCAGCACGAGGAACAGCTGCCCGGAGGCTCATTAAACAGCTGATTGCCACTTAAAATGCCTACTAGTACTTATTAAAGAGGCTGCACGGCATTTTGGTGGCTAGCGCTTTAACTAACGCCCTTTCCTTGGAGTAAACACAGCGTTGATGTTGATTTCAAATGCTACTTAAAGGGATTCATGATCATTGCTGTTGGAGGACCTCTAAAACACTTCAGGAGACTTTCTGGGACACTGTGTCAAGACTTCACCAACACTCAAGCAACATTTATTTTGGAAATTCTCTGAGGACTTAATCCCTAAAAAGAGTAAGTGCTGTGCTGTTCCACCTTATTGGACATGTTATTGAAGTCACCAGGAGAACTGGAGTGCTTGGTCATGCGCATCTTGCTTGAGGTCCCTCTTAGTCGGGACGAGGTATAGGAGGAGAACATGAGGCCAGGCAGAGCAGCACTAGCTACTGCAGGAGAAGGGGACAGGAGGGCAAGGTTCTGTCCTCTTGCCCCTCCCCGCAGGTACAGGACATCCCGCCTCCTCTGGTACAACTCCACCGGGACCTCAGTGCCACGTCCGAGAACCTGTGCACCCTCTCCCTCGGTCTCTGAGCCATCCAGCAACGTGCTGCTGTGTGCCAGCCAGAGCACGCCACACCTTCAGTGGAAGTGGGTGTGAGGCGCCCACATACACTGCTCCACGAAAATTGTGTCTAATCAGCACTTGAGTGCTAAACCTGCAGGTTTCTGGTTTAGCGCCTCCAGGCAAGTTCAAATTATGGTAATCGGCAATTAAGACCCAAATTGTGTACTAAATCCAGACTTTCAAACAGACTTGTCTTATTAGCACTGCACCTATTTAGTGCCTGTTTTCACCCGTTGGCCAAAATAACCCCCCACATATTTTGTTACTGACCTGTTCTCTGTTCACGTGTTCCCTGTTTGGAATTTATCTCTTTTCAAATTTTTCCTGCTTCAATGAGATACAAGGCTAGCTCATGTGTAACTTACTTCCTGTTCTCCGAGGGTGGCAGGGTAATCGTTCAGGGAAACATTCTTGGGCAGTGACTAACACAGATAAAATCTGATAGCTCTGACCAGGGGGCCTATCCCATCTGTTAATGTCTAGAGGCAAGGACAAGCAGATAGAAAATTGGTAGAGACTTGCAAGATTTTTATCCATTATTTCCGCTCTTCTCATTTGAAGTTTTCCTGCTGATTTGAATGACATCCTGTTGGAAGTCGATGCAGAGCTGGGGCTTTGGTTTGGGAATTTTACTGTGAATTGTAAAGACTCGTAATAATGAAACTCCAGCCACATCTGATGATTAACCTGCAGCAGGTTTTTCTGTATTTTTAAGAAGTTAGTGATTCACTGGCACAGAAACTTTGGAATAAGACAAAGACAGTGAATGAGTTAAATTTGATTCATGTTTAACCTACATTGATTAACCTTCAAGTGAGGCTTTGTTAGGCAAGTTGTCTGTGTCCAGCAGTGGTTTCGATAGTTGGGTTTACTTGATGGACCAGATTCCTGCCTGGATATTGCGCAACAATAGATCTTACAGTCAAGTCATTGCATCATCAGTTTGGAATGGGGCCTGAGTAGTAAATTACTGAGAAATGTGAACTGAACACTAGAGTGCCATACAGCCAGGGCCCACAACACGAGGACAGGATTCTTAATGGTTTTATACCGGCTGTATCATTGTAAGTAAAATCTGACCCATGCTGCTGTTGTTTGCAGAGTTTGTGCAAAGACTTACAAATTATCAGCTACAAATGCTGTCCATGTTTATTTCTGTTTAAAATGAAAGTAGTTAAATGTGTCTTTGTAATCATGCTAGAAACTTTTTTGTAAACCTGAGGCTGTAATAATGAGCTGCTTCTGAAGGTGCCAATGCCAATACGTGCATCTAAAAGATTGCTTTATTGGCTGGTTGTGTGCTGTAAGCATTGTGTACTGTGCTGGGGTGCAAAATAATACTGGAGATTAATTGAAGAATTGCCATCACTTGCAGGGTTGACTCTGAATACTGACATTGTTTTTGGTTTGTCTTTTTCTGTTAATTGTGAATTGTGCATCGTGAATATGTTTATCCTGGAGCGCCCAATCTTACAGGAAGTGAATTGAGGCTTTTCAGACATTCAAATCAGAAGCTAATGTAACATTTATCATCTTAGGCAACTGAAGTAGTACCAAGACATTGCTATCAAAAGGGAATTACAAGGTGGCAAGTTGTGAGTTTTGCTTTCCCTTAAGGTAAGAGACCGCTGGAATGCAAGTGACTGGTGAATAGGAAGCACATACAGTACTGGCAAATTGAGGTCCAGCCTGGCTGGAAATTCGACATCTAACATGAATAATCCAGTAGCAAATATTTTTTGAAAATATGGAGCTTCACCCTAGTACAAGTGACATAGGGTCTAGAATAAACACATGTACCAGCCCTGGGGAGGTGAGTATGGAGGCGGGACTGCTGGGAAAATGGCAGAAACTGGGAGTGGGTACAGGCAGTTTTGAGGCTTTTCCCCATTTTACGCCTGCAATTGCAGGCTTCCCGACGGCTGCGAACCTTGTCCGGGTCAGCGAGGCGAGCAGTGGGTCTGCGGGGGTGAGAGGGTTGGAAATGTCAGCTGTAGAGGTGAGTGATGGGTGCAAGTGTGGACAGGTAAGTATGAGGTGAGTGTAAAGTGTTGGAAAAAGTTTCCTTACCTTTGCTTCTTTCTGCAGGCTTCAACCCTTAAAGATCCGGAGGCGCCTCATCTCAATGGCAGAGATGACAGAATGGCTGCTGCATTCTCAGATGTAGCAGCCATCTGCTTTCTGCTGAGGAGAGAGGTCTTGGTGAGCCTTCTGTGCAAGGGCTCACCTTAGAACAGAGATCATCAGTGTTTGACAGCGTCTCAAAGCTGTCAACTGCTGACAATTCATCTGTCAAAAAAATTTCGACAGATGAAGCGTCATACGCTGATGTCATCTGTCACCGGCTTTCTCTTAATTGGCCGGTAACAATGCCAATCAAGAGAAAATAGCGTGGGTTGGTCAGACGGTGGCGGGACTGAAACCTGGAAAGCAGGAGTCCTGCCTCTAGCACATTTCCATTGATAAAATCCAGCCCATGGGTCACAAAATGCAGACTGAAGCAGGGTCTTGTATCGACGAGGGCCATAGGGTTGTGAACTTGGGTTTGTAATCCCTATTTTGCATTGTTTCTTAATATTTTAAACCTCGGGCACTTGCAGCCTGATGTGAAAAACTGGCATCCAGTAATACAGAGGAGTTTATGAGCTTCCCATGGGCCAGCAAACAACATCTCCTTCACTTGTATAATCCTGAGACATGGGCAGACACTCCTTGCCTGATCACCAGGAGCAAAAAGGAGTCTGTTGTAGGGTCTGGATGTGTTCTCTACCACTGGGCACACCAAGCCAGTGGAGATAGAATACTCCCTGCTCCCCAACGAGATCATGGGAAGCATTTTTCAAATTCTTTACTAATGTTGTGGCTCCAGCCGTAGACAGCAGATGTCATGGAGAAGGATCTCACAGGCTGGGTTACATATTGCAAACTATTCGAAGGACGTTTATTTTCTTCTCTGTGCATAAGTGTTGAAAAATTGGACAGATACCCAAACCCAAATAGATCTGAACTGGGCACAAGGCATCTGTAGGTCTCTAATCTCAGCACAAGTCAACACCTTCAGGACAAGAAGGAAACAAGGGGAGAAAATTAGGTTTGATAGTTTTACAGCAGTAATAGTTATTGCATATGTAAATGCCTGTTGAATATATAGCACTATTACTATTACTACTAAATTACCATCCGTCAGCTCAGCAGTAACAATGGGGCCAAATTAGTTCACTGCACTGTTGTCGGTTCTGAACTAGCCTGGCTGCTTCAGTTTTCTGTTTCCCCTTTCTGTGATCAGTCACTCTTGACATTGTCCAGCGTTTCCTTGGTGTTCCTGGGCTTCTTGTACGCAGGGCCATGAAAGGTATCCTAGCTGTTTCCATTCCTGAAACGTGCCCAAGCCATCTCTGTCGTCTTTCTTGGATCTTCTGTATAAGAGTTGTTTCATAGAATCATAGAAATGTACGGCACAGAAGGAGGTCTTTCGGCCAATCATGTCTGTACCGGCCGAAAAAGAGCTATCCAGCCTAATCCCACTTTCCAGCTCTTGGTCCGTAGCCTTGTAGGTTACAGCACAAGTTATGGCACTGCGGCTCTTGTCCAAGCCTTGTTTTTATATCATTCTTGATTCTTTGCATCCTGGATACCCCCAGTGCTCCTCTCAACCAACTCTTCTCTGCTGAGAGTATTTATGCTTGTCAGCTTTTCTCCTGTTTCAACGCTGAGGTCCCTATAATAATATGGGGATAACTATTGCTTCATAAACATTTACCTTCAATTTTACCAAAATATCTTCAGCCTTCCATACCCTGCTTAATTTTCCAAAAGTAGCAGAACCTAGTCCAATCCTTCTTTTGATGTCTTCTTAACTAATACCATTCTTTGACACTAACCCATCAAGGTATACAAACTTCTCTACCTGTTCAACTGCATCCCCTCTAGTTGTATTGTGTACATCTTCATGATCACAAATCATTGAAAGTAGCAACACAGGTTATCAAGGCCATAAAAAATGCACTGGGGTTCATTTCTGGAGGAATAGAGTTGAAAAGCAGAGAGGTTATCTTAAACTTGTATAGAACCTTGGTTAGACCACACTTAGAGAGTGCTGTGCACAGTTCTGGTCTCCATATTACAAAAAAGATATAGAGGCTCTAGAGAAGGTGCAAAAACGATTTACAAGGATGATACCAGAACTGAAAGGTTATAACTATCAGGAAATACTGAACAGGCTGGGCTCTTTCCACTAGAACAGAGAAGGCTGAGAGCTGACCTATTGGGTTTTTTTTTAATTATGAAGGGGTTTGATAGGATAGGCTTAGAGAAAATGTTTCCACTTGTGGGGGAATCCAAAACTAGGGGTCATGAATGTAAGAGAAACAGAAAATGCTGGAAATAAACTCAGGTCAGGCAGCATCTGTGGGGAGGGAAATAGAGTTGACGTTTCAGGTCGATGATCTTTCTTCAGAGCTGGAAAAAGTTAGAGATGTAACAGATTTTAAGAATATGCAGAGGCAGGGAAAGGGGGGAGGGGAAGGAAAGAACAAAAGGGAAGGTCTGTGATAGGGTGGAAGGCTGGAGTGATGAAATGACAAAAGGGATGATGGTGCAAGGCAAAAGGAGACGGTAATGGGACAAGTAAAGAAACAAAAGATAGGCCTAGAAGAGGTGTAAATGGGAATGGCAGCATAATCAACAGCTGTCATGTGAAAAAATGGGGACAGAGCTTATGGTCTGAAATTGTTCAACTCGATGTTGAGTCCAGAAGGCTGTAAAGTGCCTAATCGAAAGATGAGGTGCAGTTTCTCGAGCTTACGTTGAGCTTCGTTGGAACAATGTCAGAGGCCAAGGACAGAGAGGTCAGAGTGGGAGCGGAGCGGAGAATTAAAGTGACAGGCGACTGGAAGTTCGGGATCACGCTTACAGACTGAACAGAGGTGTTCCACAAAGCGGTCACCCAATCTGTGTTTAGTCTCCCCAGTGTAGAGGAGACCGCATCGTGAGCAGTGAATACAGTATACTAGATTGCAAGAAGTACAAGTAAATCACTGTTTCACCTGGAAGGAGTGTTTGGGGCCCTGGACAGTGGGAAGGGAGGAGGTAAAAGGGCAGGTGTTGCATCTCCTGCGCTTGCACAGGAAGGTGCTGTGTGAGAATGTAAGATAGTCACTAATAAATCCAATTAGGAATTTGGGAGAAACTTCTTTACCTAGAGAGTTGTTAGAATTTAGAACTTGCTAACATATGGAATAGTTGAGGCGAATAGCATAAATGCATTTAAGGGGAAGCTAGATAAGTACGAGGGAGAAAAGAATAGAAGGATATGCTAGATAGGGTTAGATATAGTAGGGTGGGAGGAGGCTTGTGTGGAACATAAACACCAGCATAGACCAGTTGGGCTGAATGGCCTGTTTCTTTGCTGTAAATTCTATGTAATTTGTATCTATGCTTCCCAAACGATATGACCGTTGTCTTTTTGTTAATGTGTAATCCAAATTTTCTACTCTCTAATACACCTGATCAATTATTTTCTGAAAATCTATTTGATTAATATCTAGTAGCACAATTCTATAACTGATTAGCAAAATAAAAGACTGGTGACGTTAAACAAATTGCAAATAGAAATGGAGAAATGTCTTAAGGTACTTTTATATTGGTCTTCAACTGTTAGCTTGTGTCACACCGGTCTTGCATAGCCTAGATAAAATCCTTTGATACATGTTTATCTGTAAGACCCATTTTATTTATCGTGTTGCCTCAATTGCTGCCAGTCACTTTGGGGGCAGTAAACGTGCCGTTGTGGTTGCAGCAGCACATTTTGGCCATTTCATGACATCACGACTTCACGCAGGTTCCCAAGCCAGAATCTCTCACGCATTCTGTACAAGCGCAGAATAGCGACTCCCACAGCTGGTTTACAGGAAGACCATCACGGCTTTAGGTTTTAAAGAGTAAAAATTCATGGACTGCAGCAAAGAACACATAATTTGTATTTATGTAGCACCTTATCACATCTCTCCAAAGCACTTTGCATAAAATTAATTAACTTCAAATGTGTTACCTTTTGTGTTGTGAGCAAATGCAGTAGTCAATTTCTACACAGCAAGATCCCAAATAACGATGAAATTAATGACTTTTTTTTAGTGATATTGCTTGAGGGGGGAATTTTGCCAGAACACATGGACAAGTATCTGCTCCACTTCAAATATTGTTGTGGAATCCTTACCATCCACTTGGAATCAGCAGAGCAGACAGACCTCAATTTAACCTGTTATCTAAAGGTCACCTCTTTGGAAAATGCATGGGAGTGTTGATTACATAACATACTTGTCACGTGTACCCCATCCTATAACTGTAAGCACCTTGTTTGAAGTGGTTACATAAATAAGCATCAATTAACATCAGTTTCCCCACATTTTCCCAAGAGAATCTTTGCAAGCTGAGGCATTTTATTAATAATAGTGACAACGGGTGCAATATTTTGCATTACTGGTTGGCCAGAAAAATTAACAACTTGGGTAAGTGATGCGTTGTCACTCAGATCTGATTAGAAACTGGCATTTTTACTGAAAAAACAACCGAAAATGCTGGAAACACTCAGCAGGTCAGGCAGCGTTGAGGAGAGAGAAACAGAGTCACCGTTTCGAGTCGGGGACCCTTCATCAGAACAGGAAAAAGTTAGAGAAGTGAGATTTTTAAGCAGAGACAGGGAGGGGGGGAGGAAAGAACAAAGAAGGGAAGGTCTGTGATAGGATGGAAGCCAGGAGAGATTGACTGACAAAAGGGAAGATGGTACAAGGCTAAAGGAGAGGTAATGGGACAAGGTAAGAAACAGAGGATGGCATTTTTACTGCCTTGCCTCTGGGACCTCTGTGCCAAGTTTAGTATGGGGCAATAAATTGCTCTTCATGCAGTATATGTAGAATTTTGCTGGATTTCTCATGGGATGTCTATCACATTGCAGTAAATCACTTGTCCTTTTCATAATCCATCTGTACAATGTAATCCCACATACACTTGTTTTACTTTGCTGTATCATGTTTCTACAGAATTCTCATGCCACTACATAATATATTTGAACAAAAATATGTAGAAGGGTAACAGTGTTGATCGTACTGTAGAAATATGTTCGTGGGATCTTGATATTTGCAAATTAGCTGTCGTATTTCCCCACATAACAACAGCAACTACACTTTAAATTAATTCATTGGCTATAAAGCATTTTGGGGTGTTTTAAGGACTTGAAAGTTGCTCTATAAATGCAAGTCATTTCTTCTTTCTTAGGAGTTTGGTGTTCCTGTTGTATCAGTTTCTTGTGGAAAATCTGATGGTTTGGAGAATTTCCACAGGGTCTAATTGTTGTGGATAGTTTTTGTTTGCCTTCCTATGATGATGCAGTGGGTGTGATGACACATCTAGAGACCAGTTGCAAGAGTTACATGACTCACTCACATACATTACACATTCCCTTTTCTGTAACAGGAGAGTGGGCTGAGTGATACTGGATTTCTTCCAAGAAAACACTACTGACTGCTAGTATAGTGGAGAGTATCCTGATATGTTGGCAGTCATCAATCAATCAATCTGTTGATGATGTTATAAACTGAAGTGCTAATTTCCCCCCCCACCCCCCCATCATTTTTGGCCAGTTATCTCCCTGTTTTCCTCCATTCCCCTTCCCTCCTCTTGACATTGGCTCCTTGTTGGGGTCTGAATCCATGGGAACCCAACTGGCCACCTACATGTGTGAGCCCAGACAGTGACTATTGACTTTTTGACTTTGGAAGACTTACAACTTAGTCCAATATTGTCTTCACCAGACATTCACACCCTAGCATGGGCCACTGGATAGCAACCAGGCAGTAGAACTCTGGCTGATCTCTCCAATCTGCAAATGAGGGGTCCTGTAACTAATTTAGCACTGTAACTGATATTCCAACTGACTCAGCGCAGATCGATAATTGAAGCTGGGACCTTCTTGGTTTCTATGGCTTGGTACATCATCGGGTGGTGCATTTACCCATCAAATCATATGGGGAGTTAGGCTTTTTGAGAATACTTAAACATTAATACTTAAATAGTTAAAAATTGCCCTCCCCAATAAAACACAGTTAACACTGATATTAGTAAAGGTAATTATGAACTTGGGAACCTTTAAAACTTGACATGCATCTCGAGCAGGAATCTTAGCTGATTTTTTTCCCCTTTTGTTATCCACTACTGCTGCCTTTCCTAATGTCCCAGTGATTTCTTCAGTGTCTCTATAACCAACCAAACAATTACCTCTGTAAGTGGGACAGTTTGGCAGTGGACATCGGCTCCCTACAGCACCAAGTGGAAAGTACTTGCCATCCCAGTGCTGTACCCAGTTTCCTTCCGCCTTCCATTTGTTTTAACTTGGCCATTAGATCTGTTTAGGAGCAGTCTAAGTGAAGTGTATTGTCTAATTGTAATGAAATTTCTTCACTAACTTGAATAACTTGGCAGCACCTCCCAAACCTGCGACCACTTCCACCTAGAAGGACAAGGGCAACAGGTGCATGGGAACACCGCCACCTCCAAGTTCCCCTCCAAGTCACACACCATCCTGACTTGGAAGTATATCACCAATACTTCATCGTCGCTGGATCAAAATCCTGAAACTCCCTCCCTAACAGCACCGTGGGAGTACCTTCACCACACGGACTGCAGCGGTTCAAGAAGGCGGCTCACCACCACCTTCTCGAGGGCAATTAGGGATGGGCAATAAATGCTGGCCTTGCCAGCGACGCTCACATCCCATAAAACAAATTTTTAAAAAATGATAACCCTACGCAAGACCAAGAAAAAGGCTACCTTAACTGAAAAATATTTTCTGTTGTGAAAACTTAGGATTCAATATGAAGAGCTTTGAGCTACAGAAGGGAAAGTGCGTTATAACAGAGACAGGTTCACAATTTCATAATCAGCAAAAATATTGGCAGTAAATTAATGCACATACTTTCTTCATTTTTGGTTTCTTCCTGGTTCTTTCTTTCTTCTCCAGCTGATAGTTTGTGCACACAACTTGCACCAGGCAGCTGCCAACTGCTGCTGTGTAATAGGCCAGGAGACCAGTGTGAGAGGGAATGGTCCTTTATTACTTGCAACTTTTCTTTTTCCTCCCATTTCTCCTATTGGGAAGCATTACCCTACACTTGGGACCTTTACATGATGAACTGGCCAATATCTGCGACTCTCCACATGTGGAATTGTACAATCTACTCGTGTAGAGCTCCAGCTGCACCGCTGGCCTGCCTACGAGTTCCACCTTTAAACTGGATAAATTACAGCCTGATTTGGGGGAATTCTTTTAAAACTCTGGGCTCTGTTATTTCATGAACTATTGGGTGTGAAAATCCTTCCCATTTCCAGTGCATTAGCAGCTGGAACAGCATAGAAAACCCTGGCACTTCTGGACCTGTTCCGTGATGTGCCTGCAAGTCACCGCCGGCTGTATTTACTCGCCTGTCAGTGAGAGTTTCTGGATTTTCCCCAGTATTGCACTCGGGATAAGTTACACCTGATTGTATGAGGCTCAGCACCTGCTGATACTGGCAGAAATGAGGAGTTACTGACCGTGAGAACTCTCTGACCTACTACCAAAGAACTCTGAAGGTGCAAATGTTTTTTAAAGGCTTTTTTTGCATTCTGCCTACTTGCATCTGGCTTCTTGGGAGCAAGGATGGCATTCTCTATGGGCATAGCAACAACTTGCATTTCTATAGTGCCTTTAATGTAGTAAAACATATTTTTACTTCTGTGCATGGGGTTTGTTGCCTCCTGTTACAAATCTTGGGTTCAGCATCACTAGTCTCTCCTGTATACCGACTCTTACAATCAAGAACTTACCTCTATGGCCTTAATATATAGTAATATACCATAGCATGACCAGGGTAGTGACAGTGAAACCCTGCATTATGTGAACTGGTTAATGTAATCTCCTATTTTCTGGAAGGTAGAATGACAAAAACTCTAGTGAGATGAGACCAATTATAAATCAACAAGCTGATTTATTTTACATATAATATGTGAACGAACAGGATAATGTTTGCAGTGAATTTTAACCTAATTTAAAAACGTATCTCGTAACATAGAAAATAAGAAAGCACACCACACTGTTTCCTGTTTGTGGGCTAATACACTTCTCTGATTAGTAATTTTTCTGAAGCCAATCAATGCTAAAGTAAAGCAGGGAGCGTTCACGCTCCGTGACTCTGTGACAAATCTCTGCAGACCCTCCATGTGCCTCTTTTCTTAGCTGGATAGGAAGCCAAAGACTTGAGCTTTGACCCATCTCCAGCTCTTTGTGCCTGGGGATTGGCCAGTCAAGCTGCCAGTTAAACCTGTCACAGTGCTGCTAGGTCTTTCCTCTGAGCAGCCATCCCCTGCTGAGCTCACGTGAATGAAGCCATTCCAAGATACTATGATTGTTTTTAACCAGCCTCCGTGCCTAAAGTTGATGTGGTATGTGGGAGCACCATTTTGGAGTTTCAAATGTGTCTAGTTCACATTCCCAGCATTTGACACATGGAAATGGAGTTCAATCCGGAGAAGTATGAGGTAATGCATTTAGGGAGGGCTAACAAGGCAAGGGAATACACATTAAATGGTAGGATACTGAGAAATGTAGAGGAACAGAGGGACCTTGAAGTGCATGTCCACAGATCCCTGAAGGTAGCAAGACCGGTAGATAAGGTGGTCAAGAAGGCATACGGGTTACTTTCCTTTATTAGCTGAGGTATAGAATATAAGAGCAGGGAGGTTATGCTTGAACTGTATAAAACACTAGTTAGGCCACAGCTAGAGTACTGTCTACAGTTCTGGTAACCATATTACAGGAAAGATGTGATTGCATTAGAGAGGGTACAGAGGAGATTTACAAGGCTGTTGCCAGAACTGGAGAATTTTAGCTGTGAGGAAGGATTGGATAGGTTGGGGTTGTTTTCTTTGGAATAGAGGAGGCCAAGGGGAGATTTAATTGAAGTGTATAAAATTATGAGGGGCCAAGATAGAGTGGATAGGAAGGACCTATTTCCCTTGGCAAAGAGGTCAATAACCAGGGGCATAGATTTAAAGTAATTGGTAGAAGGATTAGAGCGGAGTTGAAGAAAACCTTTTGCACCCAGAGTGTGGTGGGGGTCTGGAACGCATAACCTGAACGGGTGATAAAGGCAGAAACCCTCATCACATTTAAAAAGTACTTGGATATGCACTTGAAGTGCCGTAACCTACAAGGCTACGGACCAAGAGCTGGAAAGCGGGATTAGGCTGGATAGCCCTTTGTCGGCCGGCACAGACACGATGGGCCGAATGGCCTCCTGTGCTGTAAACTTCAATGATTCTTCTATAATTCTATGGCTGTTGTTTGGATTTAATCTCATGAGCTAAATTTTACTAAATAGAAACATCTTTATATGAATTGATTCAAACTTTCTTCTAAGTGAATTAGTCAAAAATTCTGAAATGCAACCCCTCCAGATGCAAAAAGATGTCCTGGGTCATCTCTCACCCCCTTCTGAATAGCTGTTTCAGAATGACATTGTGGAAGCCAGGGAACAGTTCAGCTGCAGATGGTGTTTGGTCCAAAGAAGTTCGGGAAGAATAATAGGGAAATATAGATAGTGCTTGTCCTCAAGTGGAAAACAGTGACTCCTCCTTTCTCCCTGCTACTTTACAGCTAGTTCCTAATTTGCCTTTGCTTCTTTTAAAGGTACTCTGGGGAGATTTTGCAACTGCCGTTTATTTTTCTAGGCAAATATGAAGTCATTTCCTTTTCATGTCACTATAATAATGCAATCTGCAACAAAGGATATTGGGGTGGAGAGCTGCCCAAAATATTCTTTTTTTAAAATTCCTAACAGAAGTATGGTTAACTACAACAGTTCAAACTGGGCAGAATCTACCCCAGTTTGTATCTGGTTTCCAGGAGGGAGGAATGAATCTGAACTGTAAAATATGGATTACTTGCATTTTGTTTGGTGAGGACAAAGGGCAATTGAAATTCAGTCTACGGTTTTATAGATTCTGTTTAGGTTAAAGATTTTAATTTAAATTATTCCTCCTCACAAGTGCAAGGGTGAACGTGACATACTGGGCTCGGACTGCAAGCTGGGCTCGGACTCCAGAAGACTATCTTCATGCTGTTATACTTGTCATTTATTTTAGAGAAAGTAAAAATCTGAGTCCGATTACCAAATTCTGATGTGGGATGGTCTGATTGAAGTTTTCCAAAGCAGAAGGTAATTGCTTGGCTTCTTCAAGCTTCAGTATGTGGGAGGAGGGTGGGCGATTGTTCAACTGAGCCATTTCTATGTGATATTTCAATCATCAGTTTTGAGCATTCAGAATATTATTTACTTAATAATGACACAATTACAGGGCAATAACAAAATATAAAGAGGCACCATGAGCTGGTTATCTGAAGTAACAATATAGAATGCTGCTGAGCAAATTTAGATAAGCAGTTATAACTGTACAGAGTCGGGTCAGTATGATAGTCTGCACTTTAAATAATCTCAGTGGCAAACCCCCAAAGGCTTAAATTCCTTGCATGCCGCCAAAGGAAACTATACTGTTATATTACAATCACAAGCACAGACATGCTCACTGGGTGACTAGATGTGCAGCCAGTTCCTGTGTTGTATTAAATTTAGTTTTTAAAAAGGTTGTGCTGTGAATTTGCAATGGTTGATCTGTCACAGAACTTAAGAGTTGCTTATTCCTTCATAAAGGGTGAATGCCTAATAGTTTCTGAGCACTGACACTAATTTCTGAGTCATGGTATCAGTACGGCACAATCTTTTGCAGTACATTGTCAAACATACAGCATAATGCTAACAACTTGGTATTTGAAAAAGGACGTGGCGGGGGCCGGGGGTGGGGGCAGAAATCAACTGCTATCTGCCCATTTCTCACCATGAAAAATGGGTGTCCGGCAGTGGGAAATTGGGCGGGGAATCTCAAGTACCCATTGGACACCCAAGGCCCACCTGATGTGAAACAAGTGGGAGGCTGCTTACATATGCAAATCAGGTCCTTTGCTGGCTGCACATCCCCATTTCAAATTTTCAGGTACAAATGGGTGGAGCGTCTGCCAGGTGCTGTGCTGCCTAAACAGTGATCCTTAAAGGGGGCAGCTCCAGAAATGATCTGGCACTTTTTTGAGGGTTTTTTTTTTTGTGTGACCCAGAGGAGCAGAAGGAATACACACCCCCTCCACCTTTTTAATGCAAACTTCCAAATTGGCTCACTCAAGGAGCCGCCAGATTTTCATCCCCTCCGTATGGTGAGCTGCCCGTTCAGCAGCTCACCCGAAATATGCTGATGCAGCCTGAACTTGAAAATTCTTTGGGCCTCCTGTCCTCGCTTTGGGCGGACAGCATGGCTGCTCCGCAACGATCAACCGCCCATTTGTTCTGGCAGCCCATTTCGAGGCCCACTCAAACCGAGTCAGGCAGGCCTCGGGCAGCCAGTGAGTGGGATCTTTTTTTTTCTAATTTTCAACCCCATGGTCTCCCATTACTATTTCTGCACATAGACCAAAGTATAACTGAAACCAGCGCAGAGCTGATGTGTGAAGCCATTTCTGACAGGAACTTCGCTGGTTGCTGAGAAGAGCCTCATCTATGCAATTAAGAACATGTGCATAAAACTCTCTCCCGCTTTATACAAGAGCATTGCAAATGGGCCGATTAATCACACCTCCATGTTCTCCTTTCACAAAGGTGGCAGTTGCTGCACCATTTGTTGCGGCACTACTGCGACGTAAAATGTACTGATGTCTTCAGTTGACATATAGCTCAAGATGTTATGCTCTATACTTTTTCCATGTGCTGTACTATTTTAATAAAACCTTTTATTACAACTGAACATTTGGCAAGCTGTCGTGCCAGTGTTGGTATTTTCTAGAGCGCTGAAAGGTGGGCACTTTCACAAGATATGAGAGAGTGACAGGCACTCATGGAACCATATCCAACAAGAGTCAGCGGTTGGGGGGGGGGTGGGGTGGGGGGGGATTTTTCATCTGGAGCACACATCGGGCAGAACGATCGTATCATTTGTCCGATGGTGCCAGCGAGTCGCCGGAACCATTTTAATGTTTTTTTAAAATTTGTTTGAGATGTGGGCGTTGCTGGCAAGGCCAGCATTTATTGCCCATCCCTATTTGCCCTTGAGAAGGAGGTGGTGGGCCACCTTCTTGAACCGCTGCAGTCCATGTGGTGAAGGTACTCCCACAGTGCTGTTAGGATGTTGACCCAGCGACGATGAAGGATCAACGATATACTTCTAAGTCAGGATGGTGTGTGACTTGGAGGGGAACTTGGAGGTGGTGGTGTTCCCATGTGCCTGCTGCCCTTGTCCTTCTAGGTGGAAGAGGTCATGGGTTTGGGAGGTGCTGTCGAGGAAGTCATGGCGAGTTGCTGCAGTGCATCTTGTAGATGGTACACACTGCTGCCATGGTGCGCTGGTGATGGAGGGAGTGAATGTTTAAGGTGGTCGATGGGGTGCCAATCAAGCGGACTGCTTTGTCCTGGATGGTGTCGAGCTTCTTGAGTGTTGTTGGAGCTGCACTCATCCAGGTAAGTGGAGAGTATTCCATCACACTCCTGACTTGTGCCTTGTAGATGGTGGAAAGGCTTTGGGGAGTCAGGAGGTGCGACACTTGCCACAGAATACCTAGCCTCTAACCTGCTCTTGTAGCCACAGTATTTATGTGGCTGCTCCAGTTAAGTTTCTGGTAAATGGTGATCCCCAGGATGTTGATGGTGGGGGATTCGGTGATGGTAATGCCGTTGAATATCAAGGGGAGGTGGTTAGACTCTTGCTTGTTGGAGGAGATAGTTATTGCTTGGCACTTCTGTGGCATGAATGTTACCTTCCACTTATCAGCCCAAGCCTGAACGTCATCCAGGTCTTGTTGCACGCGGGCATGGACTGCTTTATTATCTGAGGAGTTGTGAATGACACTGTGCAGTCATCAGCAAACATCCCATTTTTGACCTTATGTTGGAGGGAAGGTCATTGATGAAGCAGCTGAAGATGGTTGGGCCGAGGACACTGCCCTGAGGAAGTCCTGCAGCAATGTCCTGGGGCTGTGATGATTGGCCTTCAACCACCACAAACATCTTCCTTTGTGCTAGGTATGACTCCAGCCAGTGGAGAGTTTCCCCCCTGATTCCTATTGACTTTAGTTTTACTAGGGCTTCTTGATGCCACACTCTGTCAAATGCTGCCTTGATGTCAAGGGCAGTCACTCTCACCTCACCTCTGGAATTCAGCTCCTTTGTCTATGGTTGGACCAAGGCTGTAATGAGATCAGGAGCCGAGTGGTCTTGGCGGAACCCAAACTGGGCATCAGTGAGCAGGTTATTGGTGAGTAAGTGCCGCTTGATAGCACTGTCGATGACCCCTTCCATCACTTTGCTGCTGATTAAGAGTAGACTGAAGGGGCGGTAATTGGCCAGGTTGGTTTTGTCCTGCTTTTTGTGGACAGGACATACCTGGGCAGTTTTCCACATTGTCGGATAGATGCCACTGTTGCAGCTAGTTCTGGAGCACAAGTCTTCAGCATGATAGCCGGATGTTGTTGGGGCCCATAGCCTTTGCTGTATCCAGTGCACTCAGCTGTTTCTTGATATCACGTGGAGTGAATCGAATTGGCTGAAGACTGGCTTCTGTGATGGTGGGGACCTCAGGAGGAGGCTGATATGGATCATCCACTCAGCACTTCTGGCTGAAGATGGTTGCAAACGCTTCAGCCCTGTCTTTTGCACTCATGTACTGGGCTCCACCATCATTGAGGATGGGGATATTCGTGGAGCCTCCTCTTCCCGTCTGGATGTTGCAGGACTGCAGAGCTTTGATCTCATTTGTTGATTGTGGGATCGCTTAGCCCTGTCTATAGCATGCTGCTTCTGCTTTTTAGCCTGCATGTAGTCCTGTGTTGCAGCTTCCCCAGGTTGGCGCCTCATTTTTAGTGCTGGCGCTGTTCCTGGCATGCTCTTCTACACTCCTTATTGAACCAGAGTTGGTCTCCTGGCTTGATGGCAATGGTAGAGTGAGGGATATGCCGGGCGATGAGGTTACAGATTGTGGTGGAATACAATTCTGCTGCTGCTGATGGCCCACAGCGCCTCATGGATGCCCAACTATGAGCTGCTAGATCTGTTCTGAATCTATATCATTTAGCACGGTGGTAGTGCCACACAACATGATGGAGGGTGTCCACAGTGTGAAGACGGGACTTCGTCTCCACAATGACTGTGCAGTGGTCACTGCTACCAATACTGTCATGGACAGATGCATCTGCGACAGGTAGATTGGTGAGGACGAGGTCAAATAGGTTTTTTTCCTCGTGTTGGTTCTCTCATCACCTGTCACAGGCCCAAACTGGCAGTTATGTTCTGTGGTAAACCACTGTTATACCTGTCTGTAGAGGTATGTGTATTCCACTAGGTACAGGTCTGGACATGCCTCGGCTGACTCCTCCCCCTATTCCAGGTATATAAGTGACTACCTCCCAGTCCCTTAGTATTCTGGACGGGTCTACCACTCGAGACTAGACCTTCATTCTTTAGTTAATAAAAGCCTGGTTGTTACTCGCTCAACCTCAGTCTTTTGAGTAATTGATGGCGCATCATGTTCTTCAGGACTCGGCCAGCTCGATCAGTGGTGGTGCTACCGAGCCACTCTTGGTGATGGACATTGAAGTCCCCCAGCCAGAGTACATTCTGTGCCCTTGCTACCCTCAGTGCTTCCTCCACGTGGTCAGGCCTCATCTAAATAAAAGAGCACACAGACAGTTCACTGTTGTGGGAGGGCTATGGAATCTGGTAGCTCCTCAGTTGGAGCCGAGCCGGAAAACAGCCCCAGGGGATCAAAGCCATGTGAGGGGGTGTCTACTGAATAGCTGGCAGCTAGCCTGAAGAGTTTTGTGAGGTCCGGAGCATTCATGGTCCTCGTGGCCATATAGAAATCATTGTGGTAAAGCTTTTGGGGCCATTTTTGAGAGGTCTCCAGCAGTCCTGTTATGGATCACGATATAGGGAGCAAATTGACATAAACAACAAATGGGTCTCATTGTTGTATGTTAGTAATGAGCAGAGGTAGAAGTAATCGGCCGTTAATTAAGTTGACTTGCATCAAATCTACAGCACAGAAGCAGGCCATTCGGCCCAACTGGTCTGTGCTGCCGTTTATGCTCCACACAAGCTTACTCCCTCCCCTTTTCATCTAACCCCATCAACATATCCTTTTATTACTTTTATCCTCGTGCTTATCTAGCTTCCCCTTGAATGCATCTGTGCTGTTTACCTCAATTACCCCTTGTGGTAGCGCATTCCACATTCTTGGCACTCTTTTGGTAAAGAAGTTTCTCCTGAATTCCCTGTTGGATTTATCAGTGACTATCTTCTATTTACGGCCTTTATTTTTGGTTCCCAGCACCCCCCCCCTCCCCCAAAGTGGAAAGTTCTTCTCTAGGTCTACCTTATCAAACCCTTAATCTTAAAGACCTCTATCACTCACCACTCAGTCTTCACTTTTCTGGAGAAAAGAGCCCAGCCTGTTCAATCTTTCCTGATAGGTATAACCTTAGAGTTCTGTTATCATTCTAGTTATTATTGTTCACCTCCAGAGCTTCTATGTCCTTTTTATAATATGGAGACCAGAACTGTTCACAGTACTCCAAGTGTGGTCTGACCAAGGTTCTATACAAGTTTAACATAACTTCTCTGCTTTTCAATTCTATCCCTCTAGAAATGAACCCCAGTGCTTTGTTTCCTTTTCTTACGCCCTTATTAACCTGCGTTGCTACTTTCAGTGATTTGTATATCTGTACCCCTAGATCCCTTTGCTCTTTTACCCCACTTACATTCTTATTTTCCAAGGACTATGTGGTCTCCTTATTCTTCCTACCAAAATTCAGCACCTCACATTCATCTACAGTATATTGAAATTAATTTACTAATTAAACACCCATTCTGCAAATTTATTAATGTCATCTTGTATTTAGTTGCATTCGTCCTTTGTGTTAACTACACGCCCCAATTTGGTGTGGTCCGCAAATGTTTAAATTGTACTTACGGTTCCCGAGGCCCAGTCATTAATGTAAATAATGAACAGTATTCCCAGCACCGATCCCTGTGGTACACTGCCCACCATTTACCAGTCTGAGTAGCTGCCCTTATCCCTACTCTCTGATTTATGTTTCGTAGCCAGCTTGCTGTCCATTCTGCTACCTGTCCCCTGACTCCACATGCTCTGACATGATTTAAGTCTGTACATCATCTCTCATCAGTGTGTTACATATAGATTCCTCTTTGTTATTTTGTAAATATGTTCCTCTTGATTAGTGACAGACTTTTCTAACCACTATTTAAAGCTATTTTATTACAATTAGAACTCAGATTTTAAGTTTTAGCTGTGGAACACTTTTAAAGCCTATGATTATGTTGCTGAAATAATCTCAGATAACTGGTTTCTTAAGTCACAGTGGTGTTAGTGATTGTACTTGTGACAGTGCATCTTCAGATAGAAGATGAGACTTTCTTCCCTTTTTTGTTCGTTCCTGGGATGTGGGTGTTTCTGGCATTGCCCATTCCTAATTGCCCTTGAGAAGATGGTGGTGAGCCACCTTCTTGAACTGCAGCAGTCCATGTGGTGGAGATACTCCCACAGTGCTGTTAGGGAGGGAGTTCCAGGATTTTGACCCAGTGACGATGAAGGAACGGCGATATATTCCTAAGTCAGGATGGTGTGTGACTTGGAGGGGAATTTGGAGGTGGTGGTGTTCCCATGCGCCTGCTGCCCTTGTCCTTCTAGATGGTAGAGGTTGCGGGTTTGGGAGGTGCTATCGCAGAAGCCTTGGCGAGTTGCTGCAGTGCATCTTGTAGATGGTACACACTGCAGCCATGGTGCACCGGTGGTGGAGGGAGTGAACGTTTAATGTGGCAGATGGGATGCCAGTGAAGCAGGCTGCTTTGTCCTGGATGGTGTCGAGCTTCTTGGGTGTTGTTGGAGCGGCACTCATCCAGGCAAGTGGAGAGTATTCCATCACACTCCAGACTTGTGCCTTGTAGATGGTGGAAAGACTTTGGGGAGTTAGGAGGTGAGACACTTGACGCAGAATACCCAGCCTCTCACTGGCTCTTGTTGCCACAGTATTTATGTGGCTGGTCCAGTTAAGTTTCTGGTCAATGGTGATCCCCAGGATGTTGATGGTGGGGGATTCGGCAATGGTAATGCCGTTGAATGTCAAGGGGCGGTAGTTAGACTCTTGTTTGTTGGAGGTAGTCATTGCCTGGCATTTGTGTGGCATGAATGTTATTGCCAATTATCAGCCCAAGCCTGAATGTCGTCCAGTTCTTGCTGCATGTGGGCATAGACTGCTTCATTATCTGAGGAGTTGCGAATGGAGCTGAAGACTGTGCAGTCATCAGCGAACATCCCCACTTCTGACCTTATGTTGGAGGGAAAGTCATTGATGAAGCAGCTGAAGATGGGTGAGCCTACCATGACTAACAACCGACATTTAAAGTGCTGATGTTTTCATAGAAGTGTGACAGTTCAGTGGAAGTTTATAGTTTTCTGTAAGAATGCTTGGTAACCTTTTAGTGATCTTCATTATATTTGTGCTTTTTCTTGGTTCCTCCATCACCATCCATTCCAAAATGAATTCAAGGCTGCTTTTGGCACTGCAGGAGTACTGCTGACTGCAAACAAGCTTGGGCCTCCCTCCGTCAGCTCTCCATAGTTGAAACAAGCCCAGAATCCAGGAACCAACATCATCGTAGTTTCATTGCTGTCAGGATAATGAGCCAGTTTTGATTATGTAAGCAAGGAGAGCCAATACAGTACATTTGATCACTGTCGTTGTATAAAAGCTAAACACGGCATACTTGCAGAGACCAGCTTCCTAGTCCCAGTATAAATGCAGGAGGGTACTACACATACACCGCTCCCCCAAACTGGATGAAGTATAAGCACAAACATAAAAACAGCTCAAATGTACGTCCGATGCAAAAAGCTACCTTAAGATACTGGTATATCTACTGTTTGTTTCAATCACCTTTTACTTGTCAGAGATCCAGAGTCCTATATTTAAATAGTAGCTGAGAAACACCAATGAATCGCCAGGTGTCAAACCTCAGTTTTAAAGCTCTGCCTGTAATCTCCTTCTCACGCTACATATAATCCCTAAGGATAAAAAAAACACCTTCTGTTTTTAATACATGTTTAATGTCTCATAGTTTAAGAAGTGTATTGTCACCAAGAATTTTCTGGCACCTGTGCAAAACCTCTCCTGGAAACCAGCTATTATCACAGTATGCCAGGACTGTACAGTGCTATTGGTAGCCACTTTCACTGCTAGAATTGTTCGCAGTGCCACCCTGCCCAGCAGGCTGATGTTAATGGCCCATAATTTCCTGTCAAAATAATGGTGAGGCTAACGGCGCTCGGCATAATTTATGCGCAAATACTACCGCAACTTCGGTCCGAGATATGCCACTTGGCCATTGGCTTCTTTTATAATGGCATCTCGCTGTCTGGCTCACCATTGAAATGCATTGAACTGTGTGAAGTTGCTGTACTCGCAGGGTAGATGTGAATTAAACTCGCCACAGAATGTTTAGTCTTGTCTATTTCAGTCTAAGTACCATTTTAACGACATGATGAGTATTAATTACTGCCAGTCAACCCCACTGGCACTGAAAATATATATTACAAGTGTGGAGTCTCGATCCTTCAGTTTTTAATTGTTGGAGATTTTTAAAATACAAAACTTAATTTTTTTTTTACTTTTTCTTTCGCTTGTTTCTCTTAATCTGCTCTTTCTTTCCCTCCCTTTGTTTCTCTTTCTGTACGTAAGTTGACATTAAATTCACCCGCTTTAATTTACATTTTCTTCTCCATTCTTGCGCTGTTAATTTCATAATAGAAACATGGAAACATAGAAGATAGGAGCAGGAGTAGGCCATTCGGCCCCTCGAGCCTGCTCCGCCATTTAATGAGATCATGGCTGATCATCCAGATTCAGTACCCTGTCCCTGCTTTCTCCCCATATCACTTGGTCCCTTTAGCTTTAAGAAATATATCTAACTCCTTCTTGAATATATTTAATGAATTGGCCTCAACTGCCTTCTGTGGTAGAGAATTCCACAGGTTCACCACTCTCTGGGTGAAGAAATTCCTCCTCATCTCAGTCCTAAATGGCTTACCCCTTATCCTTACACTATGACCCCTGGTTCTGGACTACCCGCCATCGGGAACATCCTTCCTGCACCTAGTCTGTCTAGTCCTGTTAGAATTTGATAAGTTTTATAAGCCCAATCGACCCAATCTCTCCTCATACGTCATTCCTGCCATCCCAGGTATCAATCTGGTGAATCTTCGCTGCACTCCCTCCATGGCAAGAACATCCTTCCTCAGATAACCAATCTGATTGGTTAAGGAGATACATCATTGTTTGCCCTGTTCACTCAGGTCTCAGATGCTCAGTTTCCCTCGCTGCGACGTTATCAGCTCGCACTTTCAGCACTTGCCACGCAAAAAACTTAAAAACTTAAGCATGCAAGCCCAATGATTCCCATTTATTTCCAAAACTTTGAATAGTTGTACTGCAAATTCTAGATACGCCACATGGGTTGAATTCATGTTCCGTTTATATTTGTAATTTTTGCCGTCAGAAGTGGCATGCACCAGCAAAGTAGGCTGCCATCACTTTTAGTTCCAGTGTCACCTCAGCCAGTAATACAAACGCTACCATTAGAGGCAAGAAATGGGCAAAAAGACTGAGGACTGAGCAGCTGCAGTGCTCCCACTCACTTGTCTACAGGCAGCAAAGCTGTTTCCTACCACTGTACGGAACTTGGTCAGCTGTTGGAGAAGGTAGCCGGTCTGAATAAAACAAACATGGCTGCTGCAGACTAAAGAACCCTGCAATGTTAGTTGCCGATGGAGACAGTACTGCACTAAAACTGTGATTTGGTTGGGATCTCTGAAATGGAGCTTGGCCAATCTGAGCGCAGATGAAGTTGCTGAATTTGCAACATCTATTATTCCAAATGAAAGTTGGATGTAATGAAATTGGCATGAGTTGGTTCACTTGGGAATACTAACCAAGAGGTCGCAGCACCTCATCATGCTGCTGTTCTGTACCTTTGGGTGAACATCCAAAATTCAGCAGATCATGAGGTGACTTTTGACTTCATTTTCCTCCCTCTTTTGAGCTGTATCAGCGGCAAAAGTAAAATTGTAAATATAACAATCGTGGACACTACTAGCACAGCTAGCCCCTGCCTGGATCAAACTCTTCTGCTCACACCAAATCTAACTGATGGAGCTTTCGGAGCAGTTAATGGTGCCATAGTTGTGTTTTCTTTGTTGCACCAGTTTCTCTACTTCTCCACCTGGCACATTCTCCATTGGGTGCAGGGCAGCAGCGGAGCTGGGGAATCTGGCAGCAGTTTTCAAGATCAATGAAAAAGTGGACTCCACTGCCGCCAGCAGGATTAGCTTTGATGTTAGCTTAACTTTTACAGCTGTTTGAAACTTGCAAAAAGAAATATTCTTAAATATAAAAACCGCAATCTGACGTACATGCAGTATATGTGTGCATTGGTTGATCTGGTGTTGCTTAAAACAGTCTTTTAAAAAAAAGTGAGCTCATTTTTAAACTGCCGGGTACAGGCACTGTACGTGGGCTTGTGAAACTGCTTTAATTGTATATAGGAGAGTGGGGTGGGGTGAAACAGTAGGATTGGTGGCAGCTTTTTGTTTTGTTCTCCACTTTCTCCCTCCTGCTTGTGACACTGCCTGATATTATAAAGGTCTATTTTCATGTTTTTGGAGCATGAAACTGAATATACTGACCTAAATACAACACAAAGTGAGTAGGTTGGGGGGCCAATAGCTTTACCTTTTGAAATAGGAATCTACCTTGGCTTGAAGTGTCTGTGAAAGAAACAAAGAAAGAGCTTGTATTTATAGAACGCTTTTCGCAACTTCAGGACGACCCAAGTGCGTTACATCCAATGAAGTTCTTTTTGAAGCGTAGTCATTGTTGTAATGCAGGGAAGCGTGGCAGCCATTTTGCGCACAGCCAGGTCCAACAAACAGTAATGAGATAATGACCAGATAATGTTGGTTGAGGACACTGAGGAGAACTCCCATGCTCTTCATCAAAATAGTGCCATAGGATATAACAACAGAAAACGCTGGAGAAACTCAGCAGGCCAGGCAACATCTGTGGAGAGAGAAACAGAGTTAAAGAGTGTTCCACATATCCCACGAAAAGGCAGGCATAGCTAGGACCCATGCGGGTACAAGCCATGGGATCATTTACGCCCACCTTGAGTGCCACGTCACGTCAAAGTGAAGTCCCATGGCAGTTGGCAATTCAAGCTAAAATGAAAGATTCAGGATAGTTTTAATGTACCACAGCTATGATTTGGGAATTGCAGCGGTACAATGGCCTTGGGGAGCCATGCCACACTGCATTTGTTATTCAGAGGGAAAAGGAGATGAAAGTGCTGGCCATGCTGACCAGTCACCAGTTGGATATGTGTGTGGACAGCACGTCGTCTGATACTGCAGATAATTCCATACCATTTTAAAACATTTCATGGGTAAAGTGGTGTGGGATTGAAAGAAGGCATACCAAGGAGATGAAAGGAACCAGTAGGCACCAGAGCTGGACGGCTCACACCTATCGTTAGCTGCAGGCACTAGCACATTACCTGGTAATGACCGTGGAGAATAGGTTCTGTAAATTGCAGCCTGAATGCTGCCCTGCTCAAGTATGGGTATTTATCAATGAAAAAGCTATAAGGTTGAGCGAGGCTTGGCTAGCAGTAAATGTGGAACAGGCTGATGGGCAGCTCTTTTTGGCATGCATACTAATGCCATCTACCTGGTAAATAGTGGCATTGGATAGTTTTACCATTGAAACTTCCTTAAGATTTGCCATCGTCTTCTGCATCTGTTCCCAAATCCTGAGAGTACTGTACCCAGCATTGACCATATCCCTCACCTTCAAGTATGTTGCACTGTTGCTCTCTTGGAGAGAGGAGGCCCTGGAGTGCCCGATAGGGCAGCCATCCTCACACTCATGTCCTGCAGGAGGACCTCTACTTTTCCAGCCGTCAAGCGGGGATCTAGGCCGACATGCCCAGTGCAGTGCTGAGGGAGTGCTGCCTTATCAGAAGTACAGTCCTTCGGATGAGTTTACCTGTCCACTGATGCCAGGGATGAGAAACAATTGTAATTGGGAGAGATTTCAGACACTGGGACTGTTTCCACTGTGGCAGAGATGGCCGAGAGGAGAACTAATTGAGGTTTTTAAAATTATTATGGGTTTTGATAGTGAATGGGGAAAAACTATTTCCTCTGTTTGGGGAATCGTGTCGTCAATTTAAAATTGCCACTAAGAAAGGGACAGATTAGGAGAATTTTTTTCATGCAGAGAGCTATTCGAGAATGTAATGCTTTGACACAGGAAGTAGTTGAGGCCAAGGCAGTTGCATGTTTTAAGGGAAAAGCAGGTAAATATTTGAAGTGGCGGAAGAACAGGACTTTGGGGAGAGGGCAGGGCAGCGGGATTAGTTTTGAGTTGCTCCAGCAAAGAGTTGGCACAGACACAATGGACCAACTGACCTTCTGTGCTGTAAATTTCTATGGTCCTGTGGTTTAGTAATTTCCTGCCTCTACGTTTAGTTTGCTACCCACAGGATTTTGCCAGTCACTTTCCTTGCTCTGTGCAGCCTTTTAAAAAGCTAAAAACATACTTTTTAAAAGCTTAGCCTTTTTTACCCCTTTATATAGCCACTTGCCTCTACATGCACAATTTCATACCTGTCCCTTCTGGTAAGCTTTTAATACTAGGTCCGCGGAGCTCAAAGTAAATTATTAAGGTCAACCCTTTAGAGTTATGACCAGAAAATATACCCTCATATGGCATGACCTCACAACATGCCAACGCTCCTGAATCCTGCAATTTTGAAAGTTTAAAAAAAATGTTTTTCAGTTCACGGGGGAATTTAACCCTGTAGAAAGCTACATTTAAATCACTCCCGCCCGGTGTGAATCGTGAGCATTAAAAACATACAGTAAACCGGAGTTCATCTTCCATCTTGGCTCGATATAAAAGATCCCACGACACTTTTCAAAGATCAGGGGAGTCCTCTGGGTGTCCTAGCCAATTTTAACCCTTGTCCAACATCACTGAAAACAGATTATCTGGTCATTATTTGTTTCTGTGGTACCTTGCTATGTAAATAGGCTGCTGCATTTGCCTACATTACAACAGTGACTACACTTCAAAGGTACTTCTGCTGTGCTGCTCTTGGTAAGTCCTATGGACTTTTACAAAGTTGCAGCACTCGACAGTATTGGCAAAGCTGACTTTATTATCTTCTGTTGGAAGTGATTGTGTATGTTGAATCTAGTTGCTGTGGAATTTAAGCCGTTTAAGGCACTTTGTCACTTGTTTAGTTTAGATCATGGAGTTTGGTGTGCACATGCAGGCTCCCCAAGTTTATATATGTTTTTATTCGTTTATGGGATGTGGGCGTTGCTGGCAAGGCCAGCATTTATTGCCCATCCCTAATTGCCCTTGAGAAGATGGTCTTGAACCGCTGCAGTCCGTGTGGTGAAGGTACTCCCACAATGTTGTTAGGTAAGGAGTTCCAGTATTTTGACCCAGCGACGATGAAGGATCAGCGATATACTTCTAAGTCAGGATGGTGTGTGACTTGGAGATGAACTTGGAGGTGATGGTGTTCCCATGTGCCTGCTGCTCTTGTCCTTCTCGGTGGAAGAGGTCGCGGGTTTGGGAGGAGCTGAAACCAGCTCTCTCATTTCAACGGCAGAATCGTTGACTCGTGAAAAGGTGGGCGCAGCTGACTGGCCAGTTTGCAGATCTCTGCCACTGTATCTTTTCACTAGCCTGGAGGAGTCATGAGTTACTGGCTAGGTTGGACTGGCCAGTCTGAATTCTCCCACCAATCAGGAAGCGCCACAGCCTTGCACGTAGCGTACCATTCCCTGACTCCGATCAGAAATTGAGCAGAGTGGAAGATCTGAATGTTAGTGCTCCAACACTCGGCAACATTTCTTTCAGCACTCTTTTTATATAAATAATATTTAAGTATTTTGTAAGCTCAATTCTGCTCCAGCTTTCTATTTTTGTAACGCTGATAATCTGTCCAGTATCTATGGAAAAACAACCGCATAGGTGCTGCATATTCGGGCAGTAGCTGATGGATGCACTTTTTCCTCCTTAATTCTGCTCCTTTTTGAACCACAACCAGAGGTGGCACATATAAAGTACGGCTCACAAAAGCCACTTGAGGGTCAGTTGAGGCCTGGTAATGTTGTATTGACTCTATTGTGCATGTGTGATTTCTGCTTTTCACTCCCGATGGGAGAGGTTCCACGCCCAGGAGCGCACAACCAGAAAATGTCCGTATAAACGAGGCAATGGAGTAACAATGTGTTGCTAGCAGCAGGAGACTCTTTGACTTTTTTGACCACCTTTCCAGATAATTTGAGGATCCACAGAAGTGAGAAGCTTTGAAGAGAAGGGATTCAAATGTGAAAATTGAGTTAAAATAGCCAACAAATGTTTCCTGACTGCTGGGCCTTTGCTTTGGAATACTTTTGGAACCAACTTGAAAAGGGATTTTGGCATGTTAAGGGATGTTGTAAAACTCGGATGGCAGCCAGATGAGGTGGAAACGTGCAGAATTACTTAACCATTTCCATAACTGCAACCACCTTCACCAAACCAATTTATATGTTAATGTCTTTTGAGATTCTCTTAATTTGTAGCTTCTTTACATGAATTAAAGGAATAATTGCTTAAATACAACTAATATTAGTGCCACATTGGTACCAGATCCGAGTTGTTAGACTCTTTTATTGGTAGAAACAGAAGCTCTGGAGCCCTCCTGTCTCCAGTTTGCCAACACTGGGATTTTTAAGCAGGTTATTCCATTAAAATGGCATAGAAGAAAGACTCAGAAGTAAGATGAATTAAATAAAGGAAGCTAAAGAAAAGAATAGGATAAATGAAAGAAATAGAATTATTGCAACATGTGGGAAGCTCTTTGTCCCCAATTTGCCATCAGAGAATCAAACCGGTGGCAGCAAACCCAAGTTATTTTTTCTGACTATTTCAAATCAACATCCAAAAATTCATGAGTAGCACGGGATAATTTGTCGGCCAGCAGGGACACTTCACCTTTCGTCTTCTACCTTTATACCACCAGGGATCTCGAGCCCCGATTTTAACTCGGGGTGGGAGTTGTGAGGGCGGTCCGCAAACCATCCCAACCCAGGAGATGATGTCATCGGAGCCCGATCCGTATATTTAAAGTAGGACCTCGCTGGATTCTGGTGGCTCTCCCTTGCTCAGAAGAGCAGGTTAAGATTGGAATTCGCAGGGATACAGCAGGTCCTCAGTGGTTATGTCCCACGAGCCTTTTTAGCCGCCGGGTTTCTGCCGGGTGGTTAGGGTTAAAATCAGCCCTTCAATTTCTTGCTGAAGATATTTCTGGGTGGTGCAATGAGGTGATTCCTGATATTCCTGCTAGTTTAATGGGAGAGGTATTCCATAGCAGGGAAGGGTTATTCCCTGCACTCAGTATTACTTCAGATTTTTTTTCATTCTGGTTCAGGACAGTGACCGATGTATGTCACTCTTCTCTTTTTGTGTTCAGTCCCTTTAGCAATTGTGGGCTCCACTGTTAAATGCATGGGACTGACTCTGTGCATTTACTCTAATTTCATGGGTTTATTGATGCTGTTGGTTTACTGTAGCTCGTCAGGTGTACAATTTGGAGTACAGGAAAAACTGCAGGGGTGAAATCCATCTTGGGTGGTAGCGCAAAATGGGTGATAGCGAATTGACGGTCCAGAAACATAGAAACATAGAAGATAGGTGCAGGAGTAGGCCATTCGGCCCCTCGAGCCTGCTCCGCCATTCAATGAGATCATGGGTGATCATCCAAACTCAGTACCCTGTCCCTGCTTTCTCCCCATATCCCTTGATCCCTTCAGCCTTAAGAAATAGTCTGTTTTGGACTCTGCTCAGATTTCTTTTCCATCAAAGTCACGTCAGGCTGAGTGTAAAACTGGCAACCGATTAGCTATTGCCCACTTGGTGTTACTACCCAAGGTGAATTTCACCTTGTGTGTCTGCAGCGAACTGCATTCAAGTAGTGTAAAAGCACCAATGGGTTCTGGCTGCATGCCTGAGCATAAGTGAAATGCAATTGGGTAAAAGAATACTGCCTTTTTGGAGGGTGGGGGGGGGGCTCTATGTTCTTGGATTCCATTGTGGAATTAGCAATGGTGCTTAAACATGACATTGGGTGTGATGTGTTTCTGGAATTGAAACTGCTGTCCTTGTTTCAGAAATTAAATGTGGTTTCTTGTTATCCGTATTCAGGATCTGAATTTTTGTGATCACTTCCAATGCACAAAAAATCACATTACTTGATGGAAGGAACTAGCCAGCATTATACAGTACAGACTACTTTAAAAAAAACTGGAACAGAGAATGTTTATAAAAGCACACGTGATTAAAAGCAATTTATCTGGCACGAATAAAGATAGATGATTGCATGAGCGACTGCTTCCTTATACGATGATTTGGTCTTGCTCACTTTCCCTGAGCAGTAATTTGCACTGCCACATTACTGTATGTCTCTGCAAATCCAGCTCATCTCCGTCTCTAGAAACAAACCTCTTCAATTTCCTTCCTCTTCCTCCAGCCCCTGCCCCTCACTCTGCCTCTGCACTGAGCAGCTTCTCATTGGCAAATTCATCTAAATTTCCTGTGCTTCCTTTCCTCAGAGTTCTCTTTTCTGCTGTCCTTCCTCTGCTCCCTCCATTTTCACCTCAAACACGGCGGGGGGGGGGGGGACACGAATTTATGGATTTTTTTTGTCTTAAAAGATTGGGACCATCCAGTCGGCTGCCTCAGTTAACGCCTGCTCCACCCTGTACTTCCGCAATTCACCCCACATCCCAATCCCCACCCCATATCGTTCCACACTTTTGCACTTTCTCAGATCAGGCCCTCACTAAGCCTATCTCTGAGACCCGCCTCCTGCAACCTCAACACCCTTCCAATTCAACTCCATCACACAGCTCCCCCTGCTCCACTGATTTCGGACATTGTCAATGGCTCCATCTCCTCAGCGCTGAACAGATCCAACACCAAGCGGTGGGGGAGGCAATTTAGATCATTAACTGGATTGTTAAGAGGCAATTAAGTATTATTGTAAGCTTACCTTTAGATTCTTAGGCCTAGAAATTGGCCTGAGGCGCCCAAGCGGCGCAAAGTTCACCTGGGCGCTGGAATTTTCGCCGCATTAGCGATTGCCGCATTAGCGATCGCCGCAAATTCAGTTGAAGTGCCCCTAGAGGGAGACAGGGCGCGGCTCGAGGCGCTCCGTGTCCCTCTTAGGGCGCTGAAAGTGAATTTCACAGCGCTACGTGCCGCAGCGCCACACGCTGCGGCACGGCACGCTGCGGCACTGCAGGCCTTCCTCCCACTGTTAAGGGGGAGGGGCCTGCAACAGCGCGAGCCCCGATCGCGAGTGCTGGCAAAAGAGCCCGGCACCAAGGAGAAGTGCCGGGCTCTCGGGAAACAGCCGGCAATGCCGCGGGTGGGGGGACCAGGAGGCCGGGGACGGAGGTGCTGGCAGGCGGCCGTCGAAAAAGTGGCCGCCCCGCACCTCCACCTTAACTTGCACCTCTGCTGGTGCAGCAAGGCCCCGTGAACCGGGCACGGGTAGCGAACGGCACTACAGCGGCGTTCGCTACCAAATATCGCGATCGGGGCGCGAATGGGGCGCTGCGCACACAGATGACATCATCGGTGTCGGCGCAGCGCAAAAGGCTAACACCACCATTAGCGCCCCTGCTGAATATCGCGGGAGGCGCAGCCAGTGGCGCTACAGCCACTGACTGCCTCTTTAGGCGCTAACAGGTGGCGCTACTCACCCAATTTTTCCCCTTAGAGTTTGCCAACAGCATCCCCGCTGCTTGGGGATCACGTTCGGTAAGCAGGTCGGGTGTTGTGTCAGCATGGGATGATTTCCTAACTTGACAGCTGCAAATGGTCTATAAAAGCTCCCATTTCATTGGTCTTCACTTTCCAAGGTTAAAAGCTGTTGCTTACTGCATTTGGAAGACAGATTGAGCTTTATGCAGCTAGCAAGTGTTTGGAGCAAACTCTCTATCCAGTGTCACCTCATTGGAACAGCCTCTCTCACCATTGACAGATCGCTTCTGTCATCTCAACTTCACCTGCCATCTATTCCATCAGCATCGATGCCCTTGAAAAAATCTCACCTTGGTCCTCAGAATCCCACCACAATCAGCCCCAACACCAGCATCACCGGGCACACCAGCAGCACCAACACCAACCTTCTCCGTAATCAACTGATGCTGCACAGGACACAGGGCATCAACACCCGACCACATTGCTGCCCGGGACGCCAGGGATGGCCTCACCATGGCTAGATTTACTTCACTTGATGCTGTACACCCTGGCTGCCACATGATGCACCAGGTTGGCAACACCCCACACCACCATAAAGCATCCCTACAATGTCCAAGCCATTCCTTCCACACTCATCACCATTGCGGGGGGTGGGGGGCGCGGATTGGTACCCTTATGTCTCGCCATTCACTGCAACTCACTAAGCCACTTCCAAAGGTGCACGCAAATCTGTCCAAGAATGCAAATTGTTGAAAATAAAGATTTCAATGTTTGACAGCACATTACCAGAAACCTCACAGGAATGTTGGCTAAAACACACAAGTGCCTACCCTTGTGTGTTGGTAGTTGGTATGCTTGTAGTAGGATGAGGGTGAGGGTGAGGGGTGGCTAGTGAGATGGGGATGTGATAATGTAGATAGAGAGTGATGGGTGGAGGTGCAAGGGAGGGTTGGTGTGAGTAAGGCTGTGCAGAGCGGGATGGAGCAGGCAGCGGGCTGGGACCGCGCTACCGACCCCAGCCGCCCTGGACCCGCCTCAGTAGGCGAAATTGCGGCCATAGTTTAAATTGTTCCCTTTCTGGCTGAAGAGGTTGAGTGGCATTGCAAAAACATAAATCTCCTTATTAGAAAGGTACGTACGCTGTTAAATACCAGGCCTAATACTCCGAAATTAATGCACAAACGCAACATTTTCACGAAGCTCACGGGGAGGGTGAGCTTGAGCTGCCGTTTTCTCGAGGCTAACAATGGAGCGGCGCAAATTGTCCAGCAATTTGTGGCGATACACAATTCACGCAGTGTCGCTTCCTCACCAAGCTGCTGGACGATTTAGACATTAATAGCAGTGAGCGGCAGTAAAATTTGTGCCGATGCATTTTGGTCTGCTCCTTAAAACTCAATTCTTGTGTTTAGAGAGTTTTAACAGCCAGCTAAAACCAAAGTATTGTACTTCTTACCCCAAGTTTACCAAAATGCAATGTTGTGAAGTTTATTTTTATAGTTTATCTAGTAGCAGGTTTGAGAAGGAGTCTAATGCCTGACTTTCAAATATATACGGCTTCATGACTGGTTCAGTTTGTATTTGACTGACCGTATCCTTTTTGAATCTGAGTGGCTAATTATTCAAAATCCAGGAACTGCCTGGAACTTTTTTCCAGGATATAAATGAGAAAATGTTGTTTTATTCAACAGTCAGTTGGTAGTTCTCTTCAAGAGAGGAGAAGGCATTGAAAAATCCATTGAGAAGACCATTTTGAAACGCTCAAGAGAAAGTGAAGTTGATATTCTTGAAAGAAAAGAGTAATATTTTGTGCATTTGAAATTTTTCAACATTTAGGGGGCAATTTTCCCACTGGAGGCAAGATGGAGGCGGGTTTCAGTTTGGTTGGATTTGAAACCCACCTCCACTGATAGGTTTCAAAAATTTGCGATTTTCCCCTGATTGACCACTTGATTTCAGAGGTGCGGGATGCCCTTGGTCAATTAGTGTTTTGGGACTGAAACCCGCCTCTGTTGACAGTACTTTCCCAGTCTAATTTTGTGGCTTCTTGCTCCCTTGGCTCTTTCCACAGCATTTCTGTGTTTCCTACACCACCCCCAACATCTTTTGAGAAACCAGTATGTCCAATTCCAAGGCAAGGGCCTACCCAAGGCTCTCAGATGAGGTGCTGCAAGTGTTGTTTGAGGAGGTGACAGCTAGCAGGGAGGTGCTCTTCCACTCATCTGGGAGGAAGAGGCCTGCCAAAGAAACCAAGGCTGTGTGGGTACAGCTGGCAAGGGGTATAACCTCCAGATCTGTGTGCAGATTATTGGCGTTATGCCATCTGTTCTTTCGCCTTAGGCAGCTTCACATTGCGGGCTTCGCCACACTTGCGTTGTCAGGTTGGTGGCCTGAGTGAAAGGAGGCCAGAGAGTCATGTCCATTGTCAATGATGTCCTCGGATGGAGCCAAGGACATGTGCCAACTTGGGCAACCTATGCAATTCTGGCCATGATAAGTTCATCCCTTGCATCCCAGGTAACTATGTGCTCGCATGCTGCTACTGCCGCTGGTTGAAACACCGGCGCTCTGACCTCCTCCTGCTCCTCCTCCTCCTCATCCTCATCTGAGGAGGGCTGGAACTGAGCCGCTTGCTCATCAGGAAGCTGCAAGCCACGACGCTGTGCGATGTTGTGCAGTGCACAACAGACCACGACCATTCTGGAGACCCTGTATGGTGTATACTGCAGGGCTCCACCTGACCGGTCAAGGCATCGGAAGCGCATCTTCAACAACCCAATGGTTTGCTCAATGATGGACCTGGTCGAAGTGTGGCTGGTGTTGTAGTGCTCTTCAGCCTCGTTAGCTGGCCTCCTGATCGGCGTCATTAGCCACTTCTTCAGGGGGTAGCCTTTGTCACCAAGGAGCCATCCGTTAAGTTGGTTTGGTGGATAGAAAAGCGGAAGAACACTAGAGTGCCGCAGAATGAAAGAATCACGGCAACTACCACAGAACTTGGCGCAAACATGCAAAAACAACTTCTTGTGGTTACACACCAGCTGTACATTGAGGGAGTGGAAGCCCTTTCAGTTGACAATGATAGCTGGGTTGTGATGGGGTGCCCGCAGGGCCACGTGTGCAGTCTATGATGCCCTGAACCATTGGCATGCCTGCCATATTTGTAAAGCCAACCGAACGGACGGTTACACTTGCTTGATCCCTTGTGAACTGGATGTAATTGTGGGCCTTAGCAAAAAGGGCATCGGTAACCTGCGTGATGCAACTGTGGGCGGCCGACTGGGAGATGCCGCTGATGTCTGCTGATGATCCCTGGAAGGAGCCTGAGGCAAAGAAGTTGAGTGCGGTGGTGACTTTGACAGCCACTGGTAAGGGGTGTCCACCCGTTCCTCTGGGTACCAGGTCTTGCTGCAGCAGTCCGCAGATCTCTCAGACAATCTCTCGCAAAAGTCTCTGCCTCCTTTGGCACTGCTGCTCACTCATGTTGAGGTAGCTCATCCTTTGTAAACCCTCTGTCAGGGGTATCTCCTGCGGCGAGGTGCCTCGATGCACTGGCGCCTTCTACTCTGTGCAGCATCAGGTGGCTGAGCAGGAGGTTGGGGCTCCTGCTGATGTTGCTGCTGAGCTGCCTGGTTCTGCTGCTGCCCTGGATGGTCCTCATCCTCATCTGAGGTCCATGCAGAAAGAAAATGAATGGTTCCCATGCTGCTTGCAGATGCCTCCTTTTGGGAAGCGCTCATTGCAAGGAGGTTCCACAGTTGATTGATTCAAGCTGCAGCACCTCCGACTTCAGAAGGCCTTCTAACAGTGCTCAGAGACCTTTTAAAGCCAAGGTCTGGCACCTGCAAGTAAGCCTTGCTGCAATAAATGTCTTGTTAGACTTGCAGCAGTGAGGAGACCACCCACGAGTCAACCCGCCAGGTTTACCTGGCATGGTTTAGGAGGTGCATGGATCATGCCGAAATGCTGAAAAAATCACGAGGGCCTCTCAAAATAGGCTCAGAGAGGCCCTTAACGAGCATTTAGGGATGTTAAATAGCGCAATGGCCAGCTGGATGCGGGAGCGGTTCCCGACTTCCAAAACCAGCACCGGCAAAATCCGTTGGAGGCAGGTTCCGAATCCGACCTCTTTGAACCTGATTTTCCCGCCTCCAAACCCGCCTCCTCCGATGTCAGAAAATCGCCCCCTTAGACTCTAAAAGGTTAAGGGAGTTAAGAGCGATCTAGGGTAAGAGGACCAAAATAATTTTGATTAAGAATGTTCAAAAATGTAACAGTAAGCATAGGGTCAACTTTCACATGTATACTGACGGCATACATCTTTACCTTTCTGCCACCACTGTGCTATCTGACTGCTTAGCTCTTGGATCAGAAAGAATTTTCTTCAAGTCAAATTAACAAGACCCAAGCCATTCCTCAACGTTGGAGTCCCCCTCTATTTCTGACAGCTCCCTCAGATTGGGCCTGTTGATGTCCTATTTGACTCTGAGATGAGCTTCAAATTCCATATCCTTGCTACCACCGATACTGCGTATTTCCACCTCCGTAACCTCACCAACCTCTGCCTCTTTCTCGCCAAGTTTGCCACTGAAATGCTTATCCACACCTTTGTCTCCTGCAGACTTGATTACCTTAATGCTCTCCTAACCTGTCTCCCAAGTTACCCTTTATCAATTGCAACTTGTACAACACCCCTCTGCCATCTGCATCCCTCCTGCACTAAGCCCCATTCCCCTATTACCCCTGTCCTTGCCACCATTCAATGGCTCCTGATCTACTTATGCATTAATTTACAAATCATTATCCTCAGCTGCAAATCTCTAAATGGACTTAGCCCTCCCCATCTCTTGTAGCCTCATTTAACCCTACCTCAGACTCCAGCCACACTTCCAATGCTGACCTCCTTTATGTTCCTTCTTTTCTTCACCCGACTTTCAGTTGGAGAGCCTTCAGCTATTTTGGCCCCATGACATGATGTGGAACATTCTCCCTAGATCCCTCTACTTTGCTATCCTTTTCTCTCCTTCAGAAACCTACCTCTCGGCTCAGAATTTTGATCGCCACCTCTAGTTCTTCTTCCATTTTTTGGTCTCCTGTTATTTTTAGCCGTTGTGATGCGCTTTAGGACATTTATAAAGGCACTATATAAGGGCAAGTTGTTGGTTAAACCATTGGCACCTGTTAGATAAAATTTTTATGGAGTTATTTTAATCTTTCCTGTGGTTGCACGCCCTTATGACTAAGTGATCCGACAAAAAAAAACGAACTGGCCCTGTGTGGTGTTCTTGTTCAGCATATGAAACTGATGCAAAACACTGCTTCTTATATTGCCAGCACTCCCAATCATGCGCAGCACTGGTTAACCATGTCACTGGTACATTACATTTTTACTATAACGTCCATAGAATCATTGAAAGTTACAGCACGGAAGGAGGCCATTTCGGCCCATCGTGTCTGCGCCGGCCAACAAAGAGCTATCCAGCCTAATCCCACTTTCCAGCTCTTGGTCCGTAGCCCTGCAGGTTACAGCATCCCAAGTGCACATCCAAGTACTTTTGTAAATGTGGTTAGGGTTCCTGCCTCTACCACCCTTTCACACAGTGAGGTCCAGACCCTCACAACCCTCTGGGTGAAGAAATTTCCCCTCAAATCCGCTCTAAACCTTCCCCCAATTACTTTAAACTGTGCCCCTTGGTTTTTGACCCCTCTGCTAAGGGAGATAGATCCTTTCTATCCAATTTATCTATGCTCCTCATAATTTTATACACCTCAATAAGGTCTCCCCTCAGCCTCCTCTGTTCCAAGGAAAACAAACCCAGCCTATCCAGTCTTTCCTCATAGCTAAGATTCTCATCCTTGTAAATCTCCTCTGTACCCTCTCTAGTGCAATCACATCTTTCCTGTAATGTGGTGACCAGAACTGCACGCAGTACTCTAGCTGAGGCCTAACTAGTGTTTTATACAGTTGAAGCATAACCCCCCTGCTCTTGTATTCTGTGCCACGGCTAATAAAGGCAAGCATTCCGTATGCCTTCTTAACCACCTTATCTACTTGGCCTGCTACCTTCAGGGATCTGTGGACATGCACTCCAAGGTCCTTTTGTTCCTCAACACTACTCAGTGTCCTACCATTTAATGTGTATTCCCTTGTTAGCCCTCCCCAAATGCATTACCTCACACTTCTCCGGATTGAATTCCATTTGCCACTGTTCTGCCCACCTGACCAATTTATTGATATCTTCCTGCAGTCTACAGCTTCCTTCTTCAGTATCAACCACACAGCTGATTTTAGTATCATCTGCAAACTTCTTAATCATGCCCCCTATATTCAAGTCAAGGTCATTGATATATACCACAAAAAGCAAGGGACCTAGTACTGAGCCCTGCGGAACCCCACTGGAAACAGCCTTCCAGTCACAAAAACACCCATCAACCATTACCCTCTGCTTCCTGTCTCCGAGCCAGTTTTGAATCCAGCTTAACACTTTGCCCTGGATCCCATGGGCTTTTATCTTTGTGACCAGTCTGCCATGTGGAACCTTATCAAAAGCCTTGCCAAAGTCCATATACACTACATCAAATGTACTACCCTCATCTACCCTCCTTGTTACCTCCTCAAAAAATTCAATCAAGTTTGTCAGACATGACCTTCCCTTAACAAATCCGTGCTGACTAACTTTGATTAATCCGTGTCTTTCTAAATGAAGATTTATCCTGTCCTTCAGAATTCTTTCCAATAATTTTCCCACCACTGAGGTTAGGCTGACTGGCCTGTAATTACTCGGTCTATCCTTTTCTCCCTTTTTAAACAAGGGTACCACATTAGCAGTCTTCCAGTCCTCCGGCACCACACCTGAAGCCAGAGAGGATTGAAAAATTATAGTCAGGACCTCTGCTATTTCCTCTTTTGCTTCGCTTAACAGCCTGGGATATATTTCATCCGGGCCTGGGGATTTATCCACTTTTAAAGCTGCTAAACACCTTAATACTTCCTCTCTCACTATGTTTATTTCATCTAATATTTCACACTCCTCCCCCCGATAGCCATGTCTGCTTCGCCCCTCTCCTTTGTGAAAACAGACGCATAGTATTCATTAAGAACCCTACCGACGTCTCCACACACACATTACCCTCATGATCTCTAATAGGCCCTACCCTTTCTTTAATTATTAAATTATTACTCTTAATATATTTATAAAACATCTTTGGGTTTTCCTTGATTTTACTAGTCAAGAATTTTTCATGCTCTCTCTTTGCTTTCATAATACTGTATACTTTTTAATTGCACCCCTGCACTTTCTGTACTCACAGAATCACAGAATCCCCACAGTGCAGATAGAGGCCATTTCGGCCCATCGAGCCTGCACCGACACATATCCCACCCTATCCCCGTAACCCCACGTATTTAATCCCCTAACACTAAGGGTCAATTTATCATAGCCAAATCAACCTAACCCGCACATCTTTGGACTGTGGGAGGAAACCGGAGCACCCGGAGGAAACCCACGCAGACACGGAGAATGTGCAAACTCCACACAGACAGTCGCCCGAGGCCAGATTTGAACCCGGGTCCCTGGCGCTGTGAGGCAACAGTGCTAGCCACTATGCCACCGTGCCCCCCTCCTCTAAAGATTCTGGAGTATTTAGCCCTCGGTATCTGTCATACGCCTCCCTTTTTTTTCTTTATCCGAGACATCCAGGGGGCTCTAGATTTGTTAGTCCCACCTTTTTTCTTCCAGGTGGGGAAGGGGTGCTGGCAATCCGACAGACTATCTGTGGCGCTAAGCCAGCAGAAGACTTTAAAAAGCAGGCCCAGGCCAATCGATGGGGAGGTACGGCAGAACATAAGACAACGGTCAGGAAGAATATTGTAGAGGCAATTATGCTTTTCCTGCTCTCAAAAAATCCTCCAGGAATCCTTTTTCTTTTGCCTTTTTCCAAATGGCCTCCAATGGTTTGGACGCTGACTGCTCTGGAATAGTGGACACAGCTTGCACAGTGCATTTTAGTTTGAAAATGAAAATGGCCCTATCTATATGATAAGACCCTGATAAGCATATAATAATAAGACTCCGGCCTGTTCCCTGTGGGAGTACTAACCACCTATTTCTTGGGCTGCTTGAAAATGGGAATGAGTGCTCTTCGGCAGGAATAGAATGGTGAGTCATTTTTAGCGATTTTAGTCTCGCTGCCGCCCAATTCCCGCTTGAAAAACGGGATGGAAGAGAGACCAAAGTATTCACTCTGGTTTCTATCCCAAAATCCACCAATCAGCGGAACAAAACAGAGCGGTGTGGCGGAACCACCAGAGGATTACGGACAATTGTATATAATTCCTTTTACAGCAATGTAGTACAGCTGGGGGCTGCACCTTTAATGTATCTGTTAACTGTACTAGGGCTTCTTTCCTGTACTCCGCGTGATGATGTCATGCCGTCCGTCACGTGATCTCTCAACGGCGGGAAGAACGTGATGACGTCAGAGCTCAGAACCTGCTAGCAGTTGAGCTCGGAACCTGCTAGCAGTTGAGCTCGGAACCTGCTAGCAGTTGAGCTCGGAACCTGCTAGCAGTTTCCAGAGAGGCTTTCAAGCAAACCAGACCTATTTGCATTGTGTCCTACAGTTTCCTGTACAGCTTCGTTTGTTCATTAAATTTTATTGTTTTTGATTTTCTGAGTCGATCTCAATTCTTCGGCTAGGAACCCCAGTTCCTACATTGGTGACCCCGATTTCTTCGAACAATTTTCGTTGAAGTTACATCATGGACACAAATGCCGTCACCCTCAAACTGCCACAATTTTGGGAGCAACAACCGGCCGCGTGGTTTTTCCAGGCGGAAGCCCAATTTGCAATCCGGGGAGTAGCAGCGGATTCGACCCGTTCTTATTACATGGTCTCCGCCCTTGACAGCGCCACGGCCTCGCGGGTCGTCAGCCTCCTCGAGAATCCACCGAACGATGGCAAGTACGAAGCTTTAAAAGCACGTTTACTGCAGATTTTTGGTCTGTCCAAGTCGGAGCGCGCTCGCAGACTTATCTCCATGCCCGGCCTCGGGGACTCAAAACCCTTGGAGCTCATGAGCCAAATGCTCATGCTTTTGGGCTCGGAATCGCAATGTTTTCTGTTCCGCGAGCTGTTTCTCTGTCAACTACCAGAGCCAGTACAGATGGCCTTGGCCAATGCCGCGATCACGGATTGTGCTGAACTCGCCGCGGAAGCGGATAAAATAGTCACCGTCTCACAACAATCTTGTACAGCCACGAGGCGCCCATCCCCCACAAGAGCAAATCCGACTCCTCCTCCTGCAGGCTGGTGTGCATACCACGCTTGTTTCGGCGCCAAGGCCAGAAATTGCCGTCCGCCCTGCAGTTTCTCACCAAAAAAAAACCTACCTCAAACCAGCAGTTTCTGAGAAGATCAATAAGGCCTAAGGTACGCGCCGGAGTTGCGATGGCCGTCGAGTCCACAGGGAAACTCCTATACATTACAGACTCCCTGTCAGGGCGACGTTTTCTCTGTGATACTGGCTCCCAGTGCAGTATCCTACCAGCGTCGAAGCTAGATCTTCAATCCGGCGGTCAAGGTCCCCCCCTCGAGGCAGCCAATGGTGCGGCCATTCGCACGTTCGGAAAGCATAGGGTCCAGTTGAGTCTTGGCGGCCAACGTTTTGTTTGGGAGTTCATCACTGCGAAAGTCTCACAGGCCATTCTGGGGGCAGATTTCTTCTGCGTAAACGGGTTTCTCGTCGACGTCCGACACTGCCGGCTATATCAGTGCCTCCACCTTTCACTCGGTCCCCTGCCACCGAAGCACCGCGATGTCTTGGTCAGTTGCCTGTGCAGTCCCATCTCCAAATGAGTTCTCTTGTCTTCTCAGTGAGTTCCCTGTGCTCACCAGGCCCACATCTTCTTCTTCAGTCACAAGGCACGGTTTTATGCACCACATTACCATGACAGGATCCCCCGTTTATGCGAGAGCGCGAAGGCTGGAACCCGGTAAACTCGCGGCCGCCAAGGCGGAGTTCCATACAATGGAACGCCTGGGTATTATTCGATGTTCGAATAGTCCTTGGTCCTCGCCATTACACATTGTTCCTAAGCCGGGCGGTGGATGGCGACCATGCGGCGACTACAGACGCCTGAATGAGGCTACCACACCGGATCGGTACCCAATTCCTCACATTCAGGATTTTTCAGCCCATCTGGCAGGGAATTCCATCTTTTCCAAAGTAGACCTCGTCCGAGGCTATCATCAAGTGCCCGTGCATCCTCAGGACGTCCCCAAAACTGCCGTCATCACACCTTTCGGGCTCTTTGAGTTCCTTCATATGCCGTTTGGGCTGAAGAATGCAGCACAAGCCTTCCAACGTCTCATGGATTCCGTGTTGCGCGATCTGCCGTTCATCTTCGTCTACCTAGACGACATCCTTATTGCCAGTAACAGCACGAAAGAACACATTACGCACTTGCGTACCCTTTTTTCTCGTCTCAGCCAACATGGCCTTATTATCAACCCGGCCAAGTGCCAGTTTGGGTTGCACAGCATTGATTTCCTGGGACACAAAATCACCTCAGAAGGCGCCGTCCCGCTGGCCACGAAGGTGGAAGCAGTCACCTCGTTCCCTCTTCCGGAGACCGTCAGGGCCCTCCAGGAATTTCTGGGAATGGTCAATTTTTATCATCGGTTCGTCCCCAAGGCGGCATTGTTGATGCAACCTTTGTACGAGGCCCTCAGAGGTAAATCGAGCAAAGACCCAATCGATTGGACACCCCAGATGGACCAGGCTTTCCTCGACACTAAGAATGCTTTGGCTGCTGCGACCATGTTGGCACATCCCCTTCCGGGCGCAACCATTGCCCTTACCACCGACGCATCTGATTATGCCATCGGGGCAGTACAGGAGCAGTGTGTCGACGGCACATGGCAACCACTGGCTTTCTTCAACCGCCAATTGCGGAAGAACGAACGCAAGTATAGTACTTTTGATAGGGAGTTGCTGGCATTGTTTCTGGCCATCTGCCATTTTCGCTTCCTACTGGAAGGATGCCCATTCACGGCTTTTGTAGACCAGAAGCCACTTACTTTTGCGATGGCCAAGACAGCGGAACCATGGTCGGCACGGCAACAACGTCATCTTACGTACATATCTGAATTTACAACCGACATACAACATGTCTCGGGCAAAGACAACCTGGTGGCGGATTGTCTCTCCCGCACCCAGCTCCACGCAGTACACCTGGGAGTCGACTATGTTGGTTTGGCAAAAGAACAGAAGGCAGACCCTGAAGTGCAGGCATACCGGACCGCACCTTCCAGCTTACAAGTGGCTGATGTCAGTTTCCAGGCCGCAGGGACCACACTCCTGTGTGACATCTCGATGGGCGTCCCGCGTCCAATCGTTCCAGTCGAATGGCGCAGGAGAATTTTCGACACTATCCACGGGTTGTCACACCCTGGCATGAGAGCGTCACAACGACTCATGGCAAAGAAATTCGTCTGGAAGGGCATGCATCTCGATGTCCGTGACTGGACCAATACCTCTGTGAGTTGCCAGAAGTCCAAGATACAACACCATGTTAAGGCCCCAGTCGCCACTTTTCCGGTTCCGGAGCGTCGATTCGACCTGGTTGGTCCTCTCCCTTCCTCTCGCGGGTACACTCACCACCTCACCGTGGTAGACCGCACCACCAGGTGGCCAGAGGCAATTCCTTTGGTTGCCACCACAGCGGCAGACGTCTCCAGAGCTTTCATCTCGTCGTGGGTAGCTCGGTTCGGGGTACCGGCTGACCTCTCCTCCTACCGGGGGCCTCAGTTTACCTCTGAGCTTTGGAATGCCGTAGCTCAAGGTTTGGGCACCAAGCTTCATCGTACCACCGCCTACCATCCACAGGCGAACGGTCTGTGTGAAAGATTCCACAGGTCCCTTAAAGCCACACTGCGTGCTAGTCTCCGTGGGCCTAGTTGGGTGGACAGGCTCCCTTGGGTGCTGCTAGGTCTTCGCACGGCGCCTAAGGACGACCTGCATTCTTCTTCAGCAGAGCTGGTTTACGGCCAACCACTCAGAGTGCCTGGCGATTTTCTTCCTCCTCACATGGAACCCTGGTCCCCAGCTCAGCAGCTCGTCAGCCACCAGGAAGCAGCTAGGAATTTCATCCCAGTGCCTACGTCGTATCATGACCTGCAGCGCTCCCATGTCCCGGTGGATCTTAAGAGCGCAGAATACGTGTTCATTTGGCAGGATGCTCGCAAAAACCCGCTCAAACTGCCTTACACAGGTCCGTTCCGCGTCATCTCGTCGGGTGACAAGTCCTTCACAGACGACGTCGGCGGTAAGCCTGACCACATCTCCATCGACCGGTTGAAACCGGCGCATCTGGATCTGAGCGAACCAGTCGTCACCGCTCAGCCGCCTCGTCGTGGTCGTCCATCGTCGGCTGCCGGTCCAGTACAGCCACAGTCATCTGCCGAGTCGCCAGTGCCCGCCTCACCGGGTCGACCACAGCCAGCTTCTTCTTCTCCTCCACCTGCGGCGTCATCCCAACCACAGCCAACGGCCAGTTCATCTTCTAGCGCTCCGTTCCAGCTGCCGGGGTATCGCAGTCGGTCGGACAGACTCGTCAGACCCCCTTCTCGCCTTACCTTCTCTGTTAAAAGCAATTCTGGGGGGGCGCATGTGGCGGAACCACCAGAGGATTACAGACAATTGTATATAATTCCTTTTACAGCAATGTAGTACAGCTGGGGGCTGCACCTTTAATGTATCTGTTAACTGTACTAGGGCTTCTTTCCTGTACTCCGCGTGATGACGTCATGCCGTCCGTCACGTGATCTCTCAACGGCGGGAAGAACGTGATGATGTCATGACATCAGAGCTCGGAACCTTCTAGCAGTTGAGCTCGGAACCTTCTAGCAGTTGAGCTCGGAACCTGCTGGCAGTTGAGCTCGGAACCTGCTGGCAGTTGAGCTCGGAACCTGCTGGCAGTTGAGCTCGGAACCTGCTGGCAGTTGAGCTCGGAACCTGCTGGCAGTTGAGCTCGGAACCTGCTGGCAGTTGAGCTCGGAACCTGCTAGCAGTTGAGCTCGGAACCTGCTAGCAGTTTCCAGAGAGGCTTTCAAGCAGACTAGACCTATTTGCATTGTATCCTACAGTTTCCTGTACAGCTTCGTTTGTTCATTAAATTTTATTGTTTTTGATTTTCTGAGTCGATCTCAATTCTTCGGCTAGGAACCCCAGTTCCTACAGCGGTATATTTTTTAAGTAAAAAGCTTGTAGCCAAGTAATTTCAAGTCACAATAATACAACTATTCACAAAAGGTATTGGCCTATAAATTTTGTTAGAGAGGAACTGTAATAGTTTGGATGAGAGGAAGCTGAATTCTCCATAGCTAATTTTTGCTGTTATAAATTGTAAGATACAGGAAACTCTTTATTATCCAGCACCAACGGGACCGGCGTGGTGCCGGTTTATCAAAAAGTCCAGATTACAGAGAGGTATAGTTTAAAAGGTACGAGAGCTCCGTACACAGCAACAAATCCAGGCTTCCCTGTTGCTTAGCAACATGTGCAGGAACTCCGGCCACAGACCAAGCATCCCTGTTGCTTAGCAACAAGTGCACGAACCCCAGCCACAGAGCCAGGAACTGCCACTAATATGAAGTCAAACTTACCTGAACCTACTCCTGAATTTTGCCGGTTAACAGAGATTTCCGGTTACGGGAAACTCTCTGGTATCCGGGACCGGGATGGTGCCGGTTGATTAAAAATTCCGGATGACGGAGAGGGTTATCTACCAAGGCTATTTTTAACAAACAAAGAGTCAGACTCCTGTTATTGAGGTGTTCGGACTTCTGACAGTGCCAAGAAGCCGAGTAGTGGCAGTTTGGAGAACTACCCACACTGACTAACTCGGCCACCGTGGGTGACTCGGACTCGGCAACATTTCTGGTTATTGAGGTGTTTTCGGAGTATGAATTTTGCCGGTTAATAGAGAATTCCGGATATTTAGGTGCCGTTTAAACGAGAGTTTCCTGCAATTTTTTTAAGGTGCCGGTTAAAAGAGAGTGCTTAATGTTGTAGAAACTAAGGCAGTTTCTTGATATACAACCATGTGGCCTCACACAGTGTACAATCACACACATGACCCAGCCAATTAAACATATTCATAGGACTGGTTTCTGGGCTCAAAGCCTGATCCAGGTGAACTACTCTGTACTCAACAGTGATCGGGAGTGAGCAACTTTTTTCTCCTCTGCCAGCTGTGGATGCCGAAGTCAGGTGTTGCACCCTCCAACCACCCTGAGATCAACCAACTCAGCACAGATTAAGCATCAAACCTGGGACCTTGTTCGTCTATACGACTCCACACTACAATATAGAGAGAGAGCCCAAAACTCCTCTGGTTGCACTGGGATTGTGCATGGTGATGTCTCTAGCGCTGACACTGTTGGAGTCTGTGGTGTCATTGGGAGGGCAACTAATTTACATGGGGCGAGCAAGTAGCTAGTGCCATTATGGCACCAGACTGCCTCGGCAGCTGGAAATCTGACTCCCTCCTGCCATTCTGGGGGGTTGCTCATGCCCCCGCCACTGACCATGTCTCACTCAGCCCCTTGTATAGAGGAGCCACTCACTTGAGTTCATCCAAAACTCTGCTGCCCATATCCGAAGTTGCACTAAAGCCCGTTCACCCATCACCTCTGTGCTTGCTGACCTACATTGGCTACTGGTCCACCAGCACCTCAATTTTACAATTCTTATCCTTGTGTTCAAATCCCTCCATGTCCTCGCCCTCCCTATCTCTGTAATCACCTCCAGCCCTACAACCCTCTGAGAACTCTGCGTTCCTCCAACTCTGGCCTCTTGAGCATCCTTTGTCCCACCATTAGCAGCCGTACCTTCAGTCGTCTAGGCCCTAAGTTCTACAATTCCCTCCCTAAGCCTCTTTGCCTCTCCACCTCTTATCCTTTAAGACACTGCTTAAAACATACCTTTTTGACCAAGTTTTTGGCTACCTGTCCTAATGGCTTCCTCTTTGGCTCGGTGTCCATTTTTGTCTGATTACTCTCCTGTGAAGGGTCTTGGGTTCTTCTATGCTAAAGGCGCTACATAAATGCAAATGATTGTTGTTGCTCTGTGGCCTGGACCCCACCAGTGGGGCTAACTTTTGCCCATCTGGAGGCTGGCGCACCTTGACTCAATCCATGTGCTGGCTTCCAGAGATACCCTGGGTCATAACTAGGCCAGGCAAGCAGGAACCCATAACGTGGGGAGCCTCCGCCTATGGCTCCATCCCCCGATGACATTCGCCTCATAGATGAAATGGTTGAAACTCTGGAAACGATGGCGAGCTGGCAGATCAGATCTCTGCCGCTTTCCGGGAGTCCCGCGTCTTCCTTCAGAGTTACAGCAGGAGACTGGCAAAACTCTCTCAGATTTTCAGGTCTAGTATATTTAGCTGCTATTACACTAGTTTTGTGCCATTACACCTCAATACAGGTACACTATCCCTTATCCGAAAGCCTTGGGACCAGCTGAGTTTCGGTTTTCGGAATTTTTCGGATTTCAGAAGGTATTATTATAAGACTGGGAAATTTGTATTTAATATAAATTTTAAAAGTTCAGGCTACCTCTTGCGACTGTTCCGTGTCTCATTCCCCTTCCTGCTTCTCTGGAAAGCCGGATATCGGCTGACTCCTACTAAGCTGGCCCGCAAATCAGGTCGGGGGTCGGGTGGGGGTGGGGAGAAAAGAATGTCGGGGTCCGGGGGGGTGGGGGGGTCGGGGTCGGGAGGGGTCCGGGGGTTGGGTCGGGGTCGGGGGAGAAAAGAATATCGGACGGGCCGCTGTATTGTTGGGTTCACTCTCCCGGTACCTCCTTCACACTGCCTGGCTTGGCCTGCAATCTCCTACCCAGGAGGGAACTCTGTGACCCTCTGCTCTGCTCAGCGTAAGTCGTGCGCCACTCTGGTCATGTCGTGCGCACGACTTATGCTGAACGAAAAAACTTTCAGTTTTTAGAGGTTTTCGGTTTTCGGAAGTTCAGATAAAGGATAGTCTACCTGTATGTGGGTAGCTAGCCTTAGTGAACCTAGCATGTTTACTTTGGTGTATGAGACCCTCGTGGCAGGAATGGGCAACAACCTAGGATTGCCAACTCTGGTTGTGCGCAATTCTGGTGGTTTGATGACATGACATTTGACCACGTGACATTATAAATATTTCGCAAAAATATTAGTTGCATATCTATTAAATATTTTTTCCTCATCCTCCATTTCATTCTCATTGGCATCCTCTTTTAGACTCTCACTGCATCCCTTTCTGTCCTCTCATTTCCAATTCCCCCTACGCTCACCTGATCACCATTTTGACATGATTCTGAAGTTTCCTGTATTCTTCTCAATCAACATTTTTCAAAGTTCCCTTTTCTTGTTTTACAATCAGTTGTCTCATTGATTCATTTAGGCCCATTTTTTGACTTTGCCCATACTAATTTAATGAAATATATGACTCATGTGCATGTTCTTGAAGGTTCCATTTGTCCTGTAACTTATTTCCCCAATCCATTTTAGCTCTTCCGTCATACCCTGCTAATTGGACATTTTAAAATTGTACACCTGACACACAGTTCACTATTCTCAACTGCAGTTTAAAAAAAAAAATCTTCATAGCTCTCCCCTACTTCCAAACTTTTGCTTCGTTTCTTGGAGACCAACTCTTGCATCACAGAATCTTGCATCACAGAAGGAGGCAATTCAGGCCATTGTGCCTGTGCCTGAGCTGGCTCTTTGAAAGAGCTATCCAATTAGGCCCACTCCCCTTCTCTTTCCCCATAGCCCTGCACATTTTTCCTTTTCAAGTATATGTACAATTCCCTTTTGAAAGTTACTATTGAATCTGCTTCCACCACCCTGTGTTTCAGGCAGTGCAGTCCCGATCATAACAGCTCGCTGCGTAAAAAAAAATTCTCCTCATTTCTCCTTTGGTTCTTTTGCCAATTATCTTAAATCTGTGTCCTCTGATTACTGACCCTTCAGCCACTTGAAACAGTTTCTCCCTCTTTACTCTATCAAAGCCCTTCATATGTTTGTATATTTTCTCTTTTTTATTTAACATTTTTTGCATTTCAAACTTTGCTGTTCCTTTTTGAATTTGCACTTTTGGGAATTCTCCTGGGCTTCTATTGTCCATTTTTTGTTTTCTCATATAAGTAGTCATATTCAAAAGGTGTACAGGAAACTCTTTTTTTATCCGGCACCGACGGGACCGGCATGGTGCCGGTTTATCAAAAAGTCCGGATTACAGAGAGGTATAGTAAAAGGTACGAGAGCCCCGTACACAGCAACAGATTCAGGCTTCCTTGTTGCTTAGCAACAGGCGCAGGAACTCGGCCACAAGTTCCAGGCGTCCCTGTTGCTTAGCAACAGGTGCAGGAACCCCGGCCACAAGATACAGGCGTCCCTGTTGCTTAGCAACAGGTGTAGGAACCCCGGTTACACAGCCACAGATCCAGGAACGGCCACTAATATGAAGTAAAACTTAACTGAACCTACTCCTGAATTTTGCCGGTTAACCGAGATTTCCGGTTATTTAGGTGCCGGTAAATCGAGAGTTTCTTGTATATGGAACCTAGGTTAGATTAAGGATTCAAATTGTGAAATGGCATTTTCACTAATCTAATTGTTTTGTTTTCTCCCTCCTTGGATTGTTAAAATGAATAGATGTCTGTGACTAAAGAGGCAGAGTGATCAAAGTCACTCGCTATTTAGCAGATCGCTGCAGTAGCTGCACTTCAATGCTCCACATCACTGTGGAGTTACTGAAGCCAGGATGACAGAGTTCTCCATCAGGTCAAGTTTTTAGCCTATAGGCATTCACATTTGAGCACTTTCTCAACTAGGGAAAACCTTCAAGTCTCACAAACTTGTCTGTAAAAAAAAAAAAAAAAAAAATTGGCTTCATCACAAACCACCAAAGCAAAACTGTGGCCAGAAAAGTACCTGGCGAACCGTGAGTACAAAGTACTTTTCTCCTGGGCTGTTGGCTGCAGTGCCCAGGAGATCAATCTTCCATTCCGGGAGACTCCTGGACATTCCAGGAAGGTTAATAAACCTACAACAATCTGAAAGAAAGCATGGAGCTGTCAATCATAAAAAAACATTCCCACGTCCGAGGGCAATAGTCAGCGAACTGCCTGTACTTAACTATAGATACAAAATTACAGCAATTTTGGTAGTTACTTGTATTTCTGATTCACGTTTAACTGGTTTGCTGTTTCGCTGCATATTGCTTTAAAATTCATGCACGAAACTTGCACTATGAACTGAGGATACCTGAGGTAGTTAGCCAATGATGTAAACAGAAATTAAAAATTGGAGAAGTTATAGCGATTATTAAAAACATGCGACTGGAGATGTCATTATTTACCAAAGAAAGGAACTGAAATTTTGATGACTGTACTAAAATAGTGACTAAGATATAAAAAAAGAGTTTTGTAGTTTCATTATTTCCTGTGTTTTGACCGTCATCAGTTTACTATTGGTAGAAGTAGTTGAAGATTTTACATTTGTATATGGTTTTGCAAATGGGAGTGTGGAGTGAAGAGAACACACAGCACCACAATCAGAACAATGCATGACAACCATCTCACCTAGCAGTCAGTGAAAAGCTGCTCCAATACCGGTGCTACTTTAGTTCATATTCCAGGAGACCTGCATCCATCAGCTGGCTCCCAGTGTTTCCAGTGCTAAATCCAGCTTCCTTATCCCAGCTCCCAGTGTTTCCAGTGTTAAATCCAGCTTCCTTATCCCAGCTCCCAGTGTTTCCAGTGCTAAATCCAGCTTCCTTATCCCAGCTCCCAGTGTTTCCAGTGCTAAATCCAGCTTCTTTATCCCAGCTCCTCGTGTTTCCAGTGCTAAATCCAGCTTCCTTATCCCAGCTCCTCGTGTTTCCAGTGCTAAATCCAGCTTCCTTATCCCAGCTCCCAGTGTTTCCAGTACTAAATCCAGCTCCATTAATTCCATACAGCAGATTAATGGACTCTCAAAAATCTGGGTCTAGGCTTTGTATGAACCACTGTTCATCTTGGGAATGTCATATGGAAAAGAGGAAAGAGTAGGGCAAGACATGTTGGGAGTCGGAATGAAGGTGAACTGCAGAGAAAGTGACAGTGACATAGCACGTTTAGAAAGTGAGAAACAAGTTAGACAGGAGAGGTCTGTTTTCTAAGTAAAAATGAATAGGTGTAGAGAGGGAGAATGATTAGAGGGAGAAAGAATAGTTGAGCACTGTCTGCAGTTAAACGTACGACTAGATGGAAGAGCAAGGTGCAAATATTCCATAGTAGCTCAGGCTGTGGTGCTCAGGGCCTTAAACTACTAACCATAGAAATGGCAAATAGAAGGCAATGGATAGCTGGTGGTAAGCTACAATCAATCATCTCTGATGCCATTCTAACTGATGCAGGTGAGGATTGAACAGTATATGAGTGGTAGTAAAATCTAAAGATTATGGCCTCGAATTTCCGCTTGTCCCACTTCACCAATGTAAATATGGCGTGGTAGCACTTCTGGCTGCTCAATAGTTGTGTCCTACCCACTTCTTGGCACTTGAATATTTTGGGCAGGCTCCCACGCCATTAAGGGTGCAACTGGGACACACGCCTCAGATGTGCTGGGGGTGGGGAAGGTCAGCGAGCACCTTGCTGCACTCTAAGTGGGCTGGCCTTGCACCTTAAAACTTTACAAATAAAATACTGCCCTGTTTTGTGAATAGACTGGTTCCTTACTGCAATCAATTGGTTACCAATTATAATAAGGGAAACTGACTTTTTAAATTTAAAAATTCTCCACTTGAGTCATGGATGCCAGGAACGCACAGGTGTCTCTTGCACCCACTGTTGCTAAGGATGCGAATGAGTTATGTACATTGTATTAATGTCAACATGGTCAAGCACATTGAAAAAGAAAGCATGAAATATGAGTACGAAGTGAATGGGTCCTACATTGTAAAGATCAGCTCAGTGGGGTTGATTTGTGTGAGGTTGATGAAGTCCGTATGTGCATGATGTAATGTAGCTTTATAAATTTAATGAGCTCTGTGAATAGTGCAGTAAAATGCTCGTATTAAAATATGCCCTATAAGGAACCTTTTTGTATCTAATCCCTCTTTACTACTTTCACACCTCTTTAATGTTCATGTTAATATATTGAAAAGTGTTTGATTGCAATAGTTGCATTTTTTTTTCAAATTCTAGATGATATAACTTATGTGGGTTTAAACACAACTAACGGGTTAAAGACCAATCATTTCAATATATTTGTTTATTCATATTTGTTTGTGAAAGTATTTGCAAAATATGTAGCAGTATCAGCAAATGTTGTCTGTTGTCAGGAGAGTATGGTGGAGATGTGATAATGGATTAATATTCTAGAATTCTGCTTAATAACCATTAGGGATCCAGAAATAGTTCCAGAGATTAAATGGCTGGGGCAGAGTCCATGATAAGGTGGATTGTAGATTTAAGCTCTGGAATTCCCTCCCTAAACCTCTCGGCATCTCTAGTTCTCCTCCTTGAAGATGCTCCTTAAAACCTATGGGGGAAAAATTCGGTAATATCAGCCGGGCGCAAAGTTTAGTGCCTGGTGCCAATTATCTCCTCCAACTGCAAAATTCTTCTCTATCACCCCTGGAGGTGATTTGAGCGCTAAATCAGGCGCTGCACACCTCTCTTAAGACGCAATGTCAGGGAGCGAGGCGCTACCTCAGAACACTACTGAAGCTCAGGCGATGCCAATTACCATGGAAGCCAGACACACTGGTGCCATCCAGTTCTTAAAGGGGAGGGATCATCTTGCTGGCCAGCCACACCCTACTCATTGCAGCCTTGAATCTCTGCCTGGAGAGACCTCAAAAGCAATTGTGTTGGAAGTACTAATGGATAGGCCCAGGGAAAGAGCTCGGCGCTTAGGAACCTCAAAAGTGGTGCTGAGGGCCAAAACATCTTAGGACAGCGTTAAAACCAAACATGTTGCCGACTAGAAAAGGCAGGAAGCACCCGCCTTTGAATAGCGCTCCCCCAGCCCCTTCCTGACTTGAAAACGTTCTCCTCTACATGTCGTTCCTAGCGGCAGGCGCTAAGGCAGGGGGCGCGACTCAATATCCAGTCTGGGGCGCTACCGGGGCGTTGCACGCTTGACTGACATCAAAATCTGCGAGTGCAGGAGATCATGACGGTATTGTTTAGCGTCGCTGCAAAACGACTGGTCAATTTCGCGAGCGGCGCTAAAATCGCCGTGCTCGAGCGCTAAGTTCCTAGCGCCCCGTTAGCGCCCTCCGGAGGCGCTAACCAACCAAATTTTTCCCCCTTTGTCTTTGACCAAACTTCTACAAGTATATAAAAAGAAAAAGGTTAGTGAAGACAAATGTAAGTCACTTACAGTCAGAAACGGGAGAATTTATAATGGGGAACAAAGAAATGCAGAGCAATTAAACAGATACTTTGGTTCTGTCTTCACGGAAGAGGACACCAATAACTTCCCAGAAATGCTAAGGAATCAAGGGTCTAGTGAGAATGAGGAATTAAAGGAAATTAGTATTAGTAAAAAAATAGTGCTGGAGAAATTAATGGGACTGAAAGCCGATAAATCCCCAGGGCCTGATAATCTGCATCCCACAGTACTAAAAGAAAATGCTAGAGTCTATTATTAAGGATGTGATAACAGGACACTTAGAAAATATCAACGGGATTAGAGAAAGTCAACATGGATTTATGAAAGGGAAATCGTGTTTGACAAATCTACTGGAGTTTTTTGAGGATGTAACTGGTAGAATAGACAAGGGAGAACCAGTGGATGTGGTGTATTTGGATTTTCAGAAGGCCTTTGATAAAGTCCCACATAAGAGGTTAGTGTGCAAAATTAAAGCACATGGGATTGGGGGTAATATACTGGCATGGATTGAAAATTGGTTAACAGACAGGAAACAGAGAGTGGGAATAAATGGATCTTTTTCGGGGTGGCAGGTGGTGACTAGTGGGGTACCGTAGAGATCAGTGCTTGGGCCCCAGCTATTCACAATATATATCAATGATTTGGATGAGGGAACCAAATGTAATATTTCCAAGTTTGCTGATGACATGAAACTAGGTGGGATTGTGAGTTGTGAGGAGGATGCAAAGAGGCTTCAAGGCGATTTAGACAAGTTGAGTGAGTTGGCATATGCATGGCAGATGCAGTATAACATAGATAAATGTGAAGTTATCCACTTCGGTAGGAAAAACGGAAAGGCAGAGTATTATTTAAATAGTGATCGATTGGGAAATGTTGATGTACAAAGGGACCTGGGTGTCCTTGTACACCAGTCACTGAAAGCAAACATGCAGGTGCAGCAAACAGTTAGGAAGGCACACGGTATGTTGGCCTTCATTGCAAGAGGATTTGAGTACAGAAGCAAGGATGTCTTACTACAGGGCCTCAGTGAGACCACACCTGGAGTACTGTGTGCAGTTTTGGTTTCCTTATCTAAGAAAGGATATACTTGCCATAGAGAGAATGCAACGAAGGTTCACCAGACTGATTCCTGGGATGGCAGGACTGTCGTATGAGGAGAGATTGGGTCGACTAGGCCTGTATTCACTAGAGTTTAGAAGAATGAAAGGGGATCATATGGAAACGTATAAAATTCTGGCAGGGCCAGACAGACTGGATGCAGGGAAGATGTTTCGCCTGGCTGGGGGCTCTAGAACGAGGGGTCACAGTCTTGGGATACAGGGTAGGACATTTAGGACTGAGATGAGGAGAAATTTTATCACTCAGAGGGTGGTGAACCTGTGGAATTCTCTACCACAGAAGGCTGTGGAGGCCAAGTCACTGAATATATTTAAGAAGGAGATGGATAGATTTCTCGACACAAAAGGCATCAAGGGATATGGGGGGAGATCAGGAATATGGTATTGAGATAGAGGGTCGGCCATGATCATAGTGAATGGGGGAGCAGGCTCGAAGGGCCGAAGGGCCTACTCCTGCTCCTATTTTTCTATGTTTCTACATTTTGCACACCTCCTTATGTGGTTCTGTGTCAAATTTTGTTTGATAATGCTCCTGTGAAGCGCCTTGGGATGTTTTACTATGTTAAAGGCGCTATATAAATGCAAGTTGTTGTTGTACATGCGAAGCAGCAGGCTTGAAGGGCGAAATGGCCTTTTCTTGCTCTATGTTTTCTTAGATTCGAAATATTGTTTGTAATATGTATGTTGGACCTAGACTTCTTTCTAATGATGTGTAACTAGCATGATTGGCACTATCTTTGGAACTTTACTCCCACTGAATTGACTGGTAATGCAGATCCTGTCAATTTTTAAAGTCTTTGCTGGTTTTCCACTAAATTCTTCAGGAACAATGAATAAAGCCTGGTTCCCTTGCTGTGGAATTTGCCCATTGGTATTGCAGGGTATATTTGGCAGCAGAGAACAACTGCTCTTGCGCAAGATTTGTATGCGTGCAAGTTGCAAGCATAACTTCAAGGCCACTGTCCATGAGTAGCTCTAGTGAACGGGCAGGTGATTTAAGCTCACATTCACAACCTTCGACAATCTGGCTGTGGGCCTTCACTGAGGCTCAGCTTTGCTGCTGCCAGTACTTCGAGGCACCCAAGGAGATGCCTCTCCCAAGGAGAGTTTTGCTGCTACCGACGGCACTGGCATCAGGTTGCTGCCGTTACAGAGTTGCCCCTGACGACGGCAGGTGCACTATCGAATGCTACATTGCGAAGTAAATGAGGTATTGTATTGCACAAGCGCACCCACGCCCAGAAGTAACTCAATTTTGCATCTTCTCTTGTTTTACTTTGTAGATTTGGATCTTCCACCATTGTCAGATTTTGCTGTGCCATTTTTGGACAGAATTGTACAGCAAAATATGACATTTTGTGTAAATCTACAAAACAAAGCAGGAGATTATTTGTTTGTTAAAATAGTCAGCTCGGATAGTAAGTTAGAGACGGTTGCCCTCCAAATCAGTTTGTGGTCTATAAGATGTAATGGATATACTGGCCCAGAACTTGGTGTCGGGGGCTTGCCGCGCGTGCAAGCCCCCGATCGGCACTCACCCTGCGCGCTGACATCTGAAGCCCGGGCCTGCTTGCATTTCCTGTCACAGGCCCGGTTCAGATGTCAGCGCGCAGTGCTTACCTGATCCAGCGGCGTAGTTAGTGCGATGTGCCGGCTGGGATCAGGTGAGCACTGTACAACCAATCAGGGGAGGGGAAGGTTCATTCATGAGTTTGAGAGTAAGAACTGTCAAACTCATGAAAACTACGGGGGCCCAAAACACTATTTAAACTTTAAATAAAAATTTAAAAAACATCCCAATCATTAAATTAAGTATAAATAAGTTAAAAAAAATAATTTAAACAATAATTATTTTTTTTGAAAAAAATAAATTTTTAATAAAAAGGGTCTAAAACTAAACTTACCTTATTGTAGATTCTTTAAAATAATAAACCTGTGGAAAAAGAAATTCTAAATTACACTAAAACACCACTTACCTGTAAAAGTAAATACTTACGTGTGCTTTTTACAAGCGTAAAGACCGGAGGCCTTTAGACATGCGCAAATCCCCCAAAACAGAGGAAATCCAAGACGCACGCGCTGCCCCCTACAGCGCACGCGCTAGCCTCTTCACCTCTTGGGTTAGAGGAGAGGAAATGCCGGTTTTCAGCGCATGCGCTGTGCATGCTGAAAACCGGCATTTCCTCCGGCCAGACGCGTGAGTACCCCTTCCGTACTCACGCGTTTGGGGAGAAATTACTGCCCCACTATAGATTCATTTTTTACATGTCAGATGAACATGGCTTCACTGGTGTTCTTTATGATGGGACTTGCAGTTGTTATCACTCGGGCTTATTGGTATAGGGGAGAGAAAAAAATTACCCTAAAGCCAACACAATTTTTATTGTTAGTATGCCACTTGTGTCATTCTCTTAATTCATCACGTCAAATCCTACCCATCACTATTATCAGCAGTGACACATCTGTAACCACCTGGTCTGACACCCAGGTGCTATTTATTTCTAGAAAGAGCATAGTCAACTATCAATCAATTAAGGGTAAAGTATATAATCTATCATTGTACAAAGATTATATTCCTCTGACTCTCTGTTCTTTTACATACCTGCTCCATTCGCCCCACCATTAGCAGCCTTGCCTTCAGCCATTTAGGCCCCCACATTCTGGAATTCCCTCCCTAAACCCCTCCACATCTCCATTTCCCCTCTCCTCCTTTAAGACCCTCCTTAAAACTCACCTCTTTGACCAAGCTTTTGGTCACCTCTCTTAATAGCTCGCTCCTGGGCTCGGCGCCCATGATTATGCCTCAGTGAAAGGTTTTGAGAGATTGTTCAAGGCTAAAGGTTCTATATAAATGCAAGTTGTTGCTGTAAATTATTTCTTATATTGATAGACAGTTGTATCCCGTTTTGTTTGATGTGTGTTTGCTTTCATTGGAATTATTTTGGATGTTCTCCATTTTGTTCAAGGTGTAGTTGAACTATTAGTTACATATTTGTTACAAGTAATTGTGATAGGAAAAACTCAGTGCAATCATAGAAATATGAATAAAGATGTTGAATTAACCATAGCTGCTTAATATCCGATTTAATTGAAAGAACCAAAGTATCGCCAAATGTGATTCAGAAAACTGCATCAAAGAGACTAAATGGTAGCATTAAGAATTTTGAGATACCAGTGATTTTGAGGTTTGACAAATCAGCAAATTGTACTATTTGTTTAAGCAGCATAATGAATAGGTCCAAATAAGTGCATTTAGGCAGTTACTGTCATGTAATTTGTCTTCAATGTTTATACACCACATCAGCCATGAATGTAAATTATGTTCCTATTAAAGGTTTTCTGGACTAACCCACTTGTGAAGGTTATGATCCATCTATGCAGTCTCCTTCTGCATAAAGTCTGTTACTAACAGGTTGCAGAATGGCAGAATAGGACTTTTCTGAGCAGTCCATTCGCGAAATTCCTTCCGTCTGATGACCGCAAATCCCTTGTTTCTGACATAATGGAAAAAACGGCTTGCCATTTTTAAAAACAGAGCAACAAATCATTTCCTTTTGTTGAACTCGAGGAAAACTACAGGAAATTGTCGTAAGGGAAGCCCTAGAGGTTTTTCTAACGTCTGTACAGCTGGAAGCCACATGGCAGCAGCTGTTTGGCTTCAGAAGAAACTTCTGCCATTAGTTATTCATGACAAATAAAGTTAATGGAAAAATAACAGGGCAGAAGAATTGTTTCAAGTGAAGAATGAGTGCCAAATAATTAGATGGGGTGAAAGGGGGCTGCATAGTGCCTGTTTTTCAGGTGCTACATGACCTCCTAAGTCCCCAAAATGGCGAACAGGAAACCTGCTCACACTTCCGACTGGAAGTGCACCGCTGCCATGTTGGGTGAGGACAAACAAGAGGCATCCTTTACCCACGACTGAAGCAGACATTAGGCAGTTTGCACATGCAAATAAAGGGCCTAACATCTGCTTCAGGTCACTGCTGCAACATTGGGTTGCCCTGATGCAGTCAAGGAAAACCAGCTCAAAAGATCGCCTACATTTTTTAAAAAAAGGAAAGTTACTTCCCACAAACACCACCCCGAACACTTCCGGACCCGAGATCCCTGACCTCCGACTTCCATGCCTTAGCCCCTAACCCCGATGTCACCGTCCTCGAGGCTCTGATGCTGCAATGTATTTTTTAAAATTCTTTCATGGGATCTGGGCGTCGCTGGCAAAGCCAGCATTTATTGCCCATCCCTAGTTGCCCTCGAAGATGGCGGTGAGCCGCCTTCTTGAACCGCTGCAGTCCGTGTGGTGATGGTACTCCCACAGTGCTGTTAGGTAGGGAGTTCCAGGATTTTGACTCGGCGACGATGAAGGATCAGCGATATACTTCTAAGTCAGGATGGTGTTGTATTGATTTCTTTGTGGGTTCAATGACGAGACATTTATGAAAGAGAATGTCTTTTAATCTAAAGTCTGTTCAACTCTTTATACAGCATTTACAGGAGACATCATGCTAGTGATGCATCTAGAATGAAACTGAAACTAAACTAAACTGCCTTGCTTGTCTCTGTCACATGACCTCTGCTGGTCAGGCACAAGCAATCAATACATGCAAACATGCTGGTAAGGCATCATAATCAAACAGGCAAATACCATCTCTATTTGCTGATATCATTACATCTCCTTTTCTTAAAACAAAAGTATTTTACTTTTAACTAACAACATGTTTTCTTTGTATTAATCTGCATTTTAACTGTAACACTTAATGAACTTACATTATCATTATCATGATCAAGGTTTTTTAACCTTGCTTTGTGTGTTCACATGAAATATGTCAATACACTAGAACTTGAAGAAAGAATAAGATAACATTACTTCCTTCTATAACAATAGTCCTTAAATTTGCTCAATGAGTCTCTCAGGAGGCTTCACGTGTCTTGAGGATTTTCTGATTGATTGTCCTTGAATCTGAGTTGTTGCCTCAGATGATGTGTTCTCAGCTGTGTGATCAGGTTGTTCAACAGTATCAGTCTCTTGACCTGTTATGGCTGGTCCCATGAGAAGATCTCGACGATTTCTTCTCAGAACAGCACCCTCATCTGTCTGAATGGTGTATGATCTTGGTTGAACTTCACTCAGGACAGTTCCCTTCTGAGTCCATGTGTTTGTTTTGTCTTTGAACCTTACTTGGTCACCAGTGTGGAGTTCAGGTAGGTTTTGTGTTCCTCTGTCATAGTAGTACTTTTGCTTTTCTTTCTGTTGTTCTTTGAACTTCCTCACTTCCTCCCCCTCTTTTGTTTTCAGGAGGTTCTCCGGGATGGGTAGGTTTGACCTTAGCCGACGTCCCATCAGGAGTTGGGCTGGTGACTTACCACACTCGAGCGGCGTTGTGTGGTATACAAGCATGCTTTGGTAGAAGTCAGTTCCACTGTCTTTTGCCTTGTACATCAGTCTTTTCACTGTCTGGGCCGATTTTTCCACTAGTCCATTGGACTGTGGAAAGTGAGGACTTGACGTTGTGTGGACAAAGTCCCACTCTTTGGCAAAGTGTCGGAAACTTGCATTGTAAAACTGGGGTCCGTTGTCTGTGAAGACCTCGCTTGCCACGCCATGTCTGGAGAATATGGCTTTCATACATGTTATCACAGCATCTGCAGTGGTGGTGTGCAGTCTACAAACCTGGATACAGGGAGTAATAGTCTGTGACTACAAGATAGTCCTTCCCTTGACATACGAATAGGTCAGCGCCTACCTTCTGGTAAGGTCTGTCTGATGCTGGGTGTGGCTTTAGTGGTTCTACCGGATTGCTTGCTCGATATTTCAGGCATATTGTGCAGTTTGACACCTCATTTGTCACATCTTGGTTGATTCGTGGCCAGCACATCACCTCTCGTGCTCTTTTCTTACACTTTTCGATTCCCAGATGTCCTCCATGGATCTTTTTTAACATCTCTTTTCTCAGACTCTTTGGGATAACTATTTTACTTCCTTTGTAGATGATGTCTTCGACCACTGATAGTTCCACCCTGCAGTTCCAGTACTCTGCCATGTCAGGTGAGCAGTCTTGCTTCATGTTGGGCCATCCCTCCAAGATGCTTTTCCTCAGTCGTCTCATTGTTTCATCTTTGTTTGTCTCAGTCTTTATGAGCTCCATTTTTGCATCTGCTATGGGCAGTGCACTTGTGATCATGTCCACGTAGGCGTTCACTTTTTCATCCATTGTGGTGTTTGCGGGCTCACTTGGGTCAACAGCTCTGGACAACGTGTCTGCTGTATACATCAGCTTACCCGGTGTGTACGCAACATTCAGTGTATAGCGTTGTAGCCTGATCATCATTCTTTGTATTCTAAGCGGACAGCTATTTAGTGGCTTTTGGAACAATGCAATCAAGGGCTTATGGTCAGTCTCTACACTGATTGCTTGTCCTGCCACAAACTGGTGAAATCTTTCACAGGCGTATGTGATGCTGAGCAGCTCCTTTTCTATTTGAGCATATCGCGTCTCCGCGTCTGTCATTGAGCGCGATGCATATGCAATAGGTTGCCAGTAGTCATATTGTTGCAGAAGAACGGCACCGAGCCCACTCTGTGATGCATCTGATGATATCTTGATGGGTCTCGCTGGGTCATAAAACCTCAGAACTGGTTCCTCTGTGAGCAGTTTCTTTAGATCGCTCCATGACTTCTCATGCTCATGATTCCATTCCCATTCTATGCTCTTTTCAGTTAGTCTTCTCAGTGGCGCCATCTTTTCTGAGAGGTTGGATATGAATTTCCCCATGTAGTTGATCATTCCATTAAACCTCTGCACGTCCTTTTTGCATTGTGGCTTTGGCATATTCTCAATGGCGGACACCTTTCTGGGATCTGGTCTGATGCCCTCACTGCTAAGGATATCTCCCACGAATGTCAATTCTGTCACCCCGAGCTGGCATTTCTCTCTATTCAGCTTCAGGTTTGTTTTCCTTGTTGCTTCCAGCACTTTTTTCAGTCTCTCGTCATGCTCAGTTCTCATGGTTCCCCATACTATGATGTCATCCATTGATGTATCAACTCCCTCCAGGTGCTCATAGATCATATGGATAGTTTTGTGATACACTTCAGGAGCTGAGGCAATGCCAAATGGTAACCTTAGGAATCTGTATCTGCCAAATGGACTGTTGAACGTGCACAGTCTTGAACTTGCTTCGTCCAATTTCATCTGCCAAAATCCTGATGATGCATCTAACTTGCTGAAATACTTTGCATTTGCAAACTGTGCCATGATTTCCTCACGTGTTGGAAGCTTGAAGTGCTCTCTCTTTATTGCTCTGTTTAGATCTCTTGGATCCAGACAAATTCTGAACTTTCCATTCTTTTTGTCCACTACGACGAGGGAACTCACCCACTCAGTTGGCTCATCTATCTTCCGAATCACGTTCAGGCTTTCCATCCTGTCCAACTCTGCCTTCAGTTGCTTTTGAAGAGCAAACGGAACTTTTCTGCATGGATGTATGACCGGTGTCATACTTTTATCTACTCTGATCGTGTGTTCTCCTGGAATGCAGCCTAGACCCGTAAATAGGTCGTTGTACTCTTTCATGAGTTCATCATAGACTGTCTCTCCTTCGCTTTCCACAACGAGGACTCTCTTTACCAGGTTCAGTCTCTCACAGGCTTTTAAACCTAGTATGGCTTGCACATCCTTTGACACCACGATTAATGCTAACGTGTGCTCTCTGTCCTTGTGTGTCACTTTGACAATGCATCTTCCTTTCACTGGTATTTCAGTACCTGAGTATCCTGTCACTTTCACTTTTATTCCATGTATCTTTGGTCTGGGTCTAATTTTCTTAAAATCAGTCTCTGATATCACATTAACTTGTGCTCCAGTATCCAATTTAAATGGAATGTGTATGTCATTCACTTTTAGTGTCAACATCCAGTCTCTTTTTCCTTCTTTGTTTTCAGACACAACATCTACATAGAACTCCTCTATCTCGCTTTCATCTACTGTATGGACCTTGCTTTGTTGCGCTTGGTTCTTACAGCAATGGGCATAATGGTTGTTTTTTTGCAACTATTGCATGTTTTACCATATGCTGGACACTTTCTTGGTGGATGCTGTGTACCGCATCAACTACATGACTTTCAATTGTCCCTTTCATTTTCGTTCGCTGGCCACGCCTCTTTTTTCACATTGGCGCTCTTTTTGTTAAACGGTTTGTATCCGTTCATTCTCACTGCATCCACGTTGCAGCTACTGTCACTGAACAGCTCCTTTGCCTGCAACTTCACAGTCTCTGTAGCCCTACACAGTGCTATAGCTTTTCCCAGGTCTAGATCTTGCTCTCTTAGCAGTCTTTCCCTTAGACCATTATTCGGAATACCACACACCAGTCTGTCTTTTATCAGCGAGTCTGTCAGTCCCCGAAATTCACACGATTTGCTTCTGTTTCTCAGTTCAGTCACATACTGATCAATAGCCTCTCCCGTTTTCTGTACACATGTGAAAAATCTGTGCCTCTCAAACGTCACGTTACTTTTAGGTATGCAGTAGGCCTCAAACTGTTCCATTATTTTATCTAGCTTCATTTTGTCTCCATCAGCAGCGAATGTGAAGTTATTATACACCTCCAGCGCTTCATCACCCACGACATGTAAGAACAGTGACGATTTCTTTTTATTACTTTTCTCGTCAGCTCCGATTGCCGCTAAATACAACTCTAAACGTTGTTTGAATCTCCTCCAATTTTCAGCCACATTACCTGTCAACTGAAGCGTCGCCGGTGGGTGTAATCCTTCCATTTTTTCACTTCGTTAGCAATTCTCCAATGGTAAGCAACGATGTTCTCTTTTGGCTTGCTAATCTGCGGAGAGCTGATTTAACTTCAGATTTTTCCTCTTCATCTCTTTCAATCACTTCTGACACCATGTATTGATTTCTTTGTGGGTTCAATGACGAGACATTTATGAAAGAGAATGTCTTTTAATCTAAAGTCTGTTCAACTCTTTATACAGCATTTACAGGAGACATCATGCTAGTGATGCATCTAGAATGAAACTGAAACTAAACTAAACTGCCTTGCTTGTCTCTGTCACATGACCTCTGCTGGTCAGGCACAAGCAATCAATACATGCAAACATGCTGGTAAGGCATCATAATCAAACAGGCAAATACCATCTCTATTTACTGATACCATTACAGGTGTGTGACTTGGAGGGGAACTTGGAGGTGGTGGTGTTCCCAAGTGCCTACTCCCCTTGTCCTTCTAGGTGGAAGAGGCCGCGGGTTTGGAAGGTGCTGCCGAAGAAGCCTTGGCGAGTTGCTGCAGTGCATATTGTAGATGATGCACACTGCAGCCACGGTACGCCGGTGGTGGAGGGAGTGAATGTTTAAAGTGGTGGATGGGGTGCCAATCAAGCGGGCTGCTTTGTCCTGAATGGTGTTGAGCTTCTTGAGTGTTGTTGGAGCTGCACTCATCCAGGCAAGTGGAGAGTATTCCATCATACTCCTTACTTGTACCTTGTAGATGGTGGAAAGGCTTTGGGGAGTCAGGAGGTGAGACACTCACTGCAGAATACCTAGCCTCTGACCTGCTCTTGTTACCACAGTATTTATGTGGCTGGTCCAGTTAAGTTTTGGTTAATGGTGACCCCCAGGCTGTTGATAGTGGGGGATTCGGCGATGGTAATGCCATTGAATGTCAAGGGGAGGTGGTTAGACTCTCGCTTGTTGGAGATGGTCATTGCCTGGCACTTCTGTGGCGCAAATGTTACCTGCCACTTATCAGCCCAAGCCTGAACGTCGTCCAGGTCTTGTTGCATGCGGGCATGGACTGCTTCATTATCTGAAGAGTTGTGAATGGAACTGAACACTGCAGTCATCAGCGAACATCCCCATTTCTGACCTTATGTTGGAGGAAAGATCATTGAAGAAGCAGCTGAAGATGGTTGGGCCTTGGACACTGCCCTGAGGAACTCCTGCACCGATGTCCTGGGGCTGTGACGATTGACCTTCAACCACCACAACCAGGCACCGCCCCCTCCCCGCCCCCCCGAGGGCCCATTCGGTCCCACCTGACTCCAATCCTATCACTTAACTGCAGCACTTGCCTGTGCCGTCTCCTCCCACAACATCCTTTTCAGTCTAATGAGGCCCGAGGCCAAATATCCGGGGCTCCTCGGACCTCACCGTTTGTGTGCTGGGTAATGGGGGTGGGCAACCAAAAATGGGTGCTTCTGAATTTCTCCCCCAATATTTTTTGGTTACGCTGGAACTTCCATTCTCTACCAAAATGGAGGGGCTCGTTGATGGAAGTTGGAAGAACCGACCTGTTGATTGCTTACTAATTTAAAACCCAGTGTAAAATACAAAGTCTGTTTGAATTTTTTTTAAAGCATTTGCAAAATTTAAAACCTGTATTCAAATAAAAGCTTTTATAAGGCACATTGGGGAAGAAATTGAGTATAGCCCCGTTTGGGACGCCAGGGCGCTAAATGTAGCGACCCGGAAACATTCGCGCCCCCGCACCGGAAATTGAGTGGTTGCGCCCCAAAGGGAAGCACGGCGCTACTGGAGGCGCCCCACATCCTTCTTGGGGCGCTGCGAGTGAATATCGTGGCGCAACGTGCCGCAGCGCCACACACTGCGGCACGTCGCGCTGTGGTATTGCAGGCCTTCCTCCCCTTAAAGGGGAGGGGCTTTGTGCAGCGCGACCAGGGGCCCAGCTGGGCCCCCGAGGATCTGGAGTGCAGGCAAAAGAGCCCGGCACCGAGGAGAAGTGCCGGGCTCTTGGAGCGCAGCCGGCACTCCGGGGGGGGGGGGGGGTGCGGGGGGGGCGGGGGGGGGGGCGCGGGGGTGGCGGGGCGGGGGTGGGGGGTTCAGGAGGCCGGGGACGGGAGCGCAGGCAGGTGCTGGCAGGCGGCCAACAACAAAAATGACCGCCCCGCATCTCGCCTTTAATTTGCACCTCCCCGGCCGCAGGTACACCACCCTGACCCTGTCGGACATAGCGTCCGGCGGTAAATCGGGGCACTGCCGAGTATCGCGGCTGGGGCGTCAGCGGGGCGCTGCGCACACCGATGACATCGTCGGCAGCGGCGCAGCGCTTACGGTTAGCGCCACCACTAACGTCCTGCAGAATTTAGCGGGAGGCGTGGGCAGTGCCGTGCCCGGGCGCGAATTGGCTTGCAACCCACTTAGCGCTCCCTCAAGGCGCTAACGGGTGGCGCAGCCAACTGAATTTCCCCCCCCATTTTCATCAATGCATGCAGGTAGTACAAGTTTTGTCCATTATCTGAATGTCATTTTAGGGTAAATGACAGACCGTTTTTCTCTTTCCCCCCCCGCCCCCCCCACTCCCCAACCAAGCAAACAAAAACATTTCGGCAAATATTTTTCATGAATGGTCTGGCTTATTTCAGTTTGAAAGAGCAGACGTCTGCCTGGGAAAGTTATCGAGTGAGCTTTCCCCAAAGGATGTCCATGCTTGCTTTGCTAGTCTTTATCATCTGTTATTGCGTTCCTTGTGATGATGATATGTTGATGTCACTGAAGCAGTTCCTGCAGTAAGGCCAAAATAAATTGAATTCAATTTAAAAAAATATTTATTCATTCACGGGATGTGGGCGTCGCTGGCAAGGCCAGCATTTATTGCCCATCCTTAATTGCCTTTGAGAAGGTGGTGGTGAGTCGCCTTCTTGAACCGCTGCAGTCCGTGTGGTGAAGGTACTCTCACAGTGCTGTTAGAGAGAATAAAATGGTGAAAAATTTAGGAGAAAATAAAGACATTTCCTGATATCTAAACCAAAACAATAATTCAGTTCTACACTGGACAAGAGACACTGGGTCTGATTTTTATACTAAGTGTATATCGGGCAGGCGGTGGATGAACTGATGGCTCTAGTGAGAGGCCCAAACCATATTCGTGTTCAAGCCTCATTGGAACAAATCCTGACGGACAGCTCTCTGGTGGGGCCAGTGCAAACTGGCACCCTCTGTGGAACGGAGCCAGAAGTCAAAACTTCACGTGGTGTGGGGAGTGGGGGGGGGATGCGGAGGCATTGAGGGGGTGGGAGCGGACTCCAGCAGGCCCTTGAAGGACAGCTGATTAGGCCACTGTACCTCTAGTACCACTGCGAAGAGCGTGCACAGCACACACTTCACCCATTGGTACATGAAAATTGCGTCGGGCTCGTGCGACCCGCGTAAGAAACCAGTTTAAATAAAGCTCTTGCCTGTTTCGGATGTATGCACTGGCCGCCCATTTTAAGACCCACTCAAGAATCTGTTAGTGGAACCAGTAGTAGGGTTGCCGACCCTTCAGGATTAAACTGGAGTCGCCAGGAATTAATCTCCAAGACACTACTGCGAGCAACCCAGGAGAAAAATCATCAGCGCATTGAAGTTTCTTTTTTCAATTTCTTTGAACACTTTTGCGTATTAGTTATAAAAATATTAGAGCTGGGGGAAAAAAGGCTGTTTGACCGAGAGTCAGGAATCATCAAATCGGGTAACAAAGAGTCTGTTTGTTTCCCAATTGGCGTAGGAAGGCGGTGCACCACGAGTATGGACGTGTTGGGTGATCTATGGCGGGAGTGTGGGGGCGAGGCAGTGGGAGGCGGGGCGTCATGTGATGATACCTCCAGGAATGCGTCCAACCAGAGTTGGCGACCCTAGTCAGTAGGTGGAAGAATTTTTAAAAACCATTTTGTTTGCCGACAGCTCAGTTTCTCAATGACGTATTGAGCCCATCTGAGCCTGTCTGCTTTTCTGTTCAGATCTGTGGTTGACCCTCTGAGGCTTACAGAACCACACGGCACACCAGTTTTAGGAGGTAGCCATCAGGAAGCAAATTATGACATGGAAAACTCATTGATCACAGAGACCGGTAAAAAGAATGGATAACAGAGAACACAGAAGATGCATTGCGGTTACCAGTTGTCGATTGCTTTGAGCACAGAGAATAGATTTATCTCTGCGTAATCCTTGTTGAATTTGGTTTTCTCCACGTAATGGAATTGTAGGTAATTAATATTTTTTCACAGTGACGTTATTTCTGTGTATTGAAATCACCGACAAAAATGGTCAACAAAACCTTGCATCAGAACTCGGTCTAAAATTGCAGCAGACTATGAAATGATGCTGCAATGTGTTTTTTTGGTTTCAAGGGAAGTTTGCAAAAATGTGAGTCAAGGTTATTCCTGCACTGGTAGAAAGCTATATTTAGTTTTGAATAAACCACACGGCAGATAGGGAAGTACGTTATGCTTTCTTTTCCTGTTTGCACTGTTGGCATGATCAGCTTTTGTTGAAGCAGTCATATTTTGCAGCCAGGTAATAGTTTGTGAATGCAAGATGGTGCAGGCAAGTTAAGAAATGTATCAGAATTTAAATTGTCAATTGTTAGACAACAGAAAAAAAAAATCAATGTCCAGAGATCATCCCCCGTCAGTCACCATTTCGCGACCTTCCACCTGACCACAGCCAGCTTCAGATTGTGTTTCTTCTTAGCGGATGGGTTTCCCATTTGAAGAAACAAATGCAAAAAAAATCAAAATGGCAATTCTGGAAATTGGAAACCGAAACAGAAAATTCTGGAAACACACAGCAGATCAGTCAGCATCTGTGGCGAGAAGAGAGAAGCTAATGTTTTTCAGACATACAGTTCTTCAACACTATCCAAAAGCCCCTACGGCTTTTCCAGTATCAATAAAAAGCCAGCGCCACCCTCTAATGCGGAGAAATGAAAGCGCTGTTCACGCAGGAAGTCAGTTACTGGTTTGGATGCTGTTATAGTAATTATTCAATAACGATTCTTGACATTAGCAAGCTTCAGACTGAAACTGTTTAGGTCAGAAATCTGCTGGGGAAGTGAAGCATGCGCAAAATGTAACCTCTTAACCTGGCAACAATCAGACCAACACCAAGACAGTCAGCTCAGTGACATCTGCTCTCCTTGCGCTTTGCAGTAGTAGTTCTAGAGGAGGACTCTATCAAGATTCGTAGCTAGACCCTTATCTGATTCCTCCGTCCTCTGGGAAACTGGTATTTTCAGTGCCGCCAAGACTTTTTATGGAAAACTGACGTAGTCGTACAGCACTACGTGCAGTAAATAGAGAAATTTGTGGGATTTGTTGTCTTCCCACTTATCATTTTCCTCTTTTGTGAACAATATTGATTTCCTGAGATTCCAGAGTAAAACCATTGAGTCATTCCAGGACTTTGATTGCTTATTTGCTGTGTATGTGAGAATCAAAATACCAGTCAAACTCGCTGTTTGGTCCATTCTCCTCTACTTAATAGAAGCAGTAAATCAGTACTACATCCAGAAATAATAAAAAATTAGAATTTAAGATCTTCCTAGAAAAAGTAAGAATGTGTTCTGTTGCTCTGTACATTTAAAAAAAAAAAAAAAAAATTTTTTTTTTTAAAAAGAGGAAGAAATGATTATTTTCCATGAAGTAAAGGGAGGGAGGATCAGGCCACTTTCATTGAGTTAAGCTAGTATGAGACTCATTGGCCTTGATTTTAAAGTGGAGGGGCAGGTACAGTGTGCGTGAGCCTCAAATCGGGTGGCGCGCCTGGGGATATCCAGGGACATAGATCAGCCTCATTTACATAAATTGTCCCAGTGACACATCTGCATCCGGCCAGTTCCACTAACTAAGTGGCGGGCGAGAGCAGGAGTTCGGTAACGGGAGCGGTAACTGACCGTTGGCTGAGGGGGAGAGGGATCTGGAGGTGATCTAAGTGGGGGGTGGGGGGGGAGCCCGGGGCAAGGACACTGCTCCCCGCTCAGGCCTCAGACTAAAATTGCAGATCGGGTCCTGATGACATCACCAGACCCTATCTGCATATTTAAAGACGGACCCCGCTCCCTTCATGTGGGTGTCCCACTCGCCTGCTCAAAAGAGCATGTCGAGATCGGGACATGGCGAGAAGGCAGCCGAATCAAAGAGGTTAATTGACGGTTCTCATTTTAAATGCCTCCAGCCCTGTTTTTGCCGGGGTCGAGTTAAAATCGGAGTCAGTGGCTGAGATCAGATTGTACTAAACTGTAGTGTTATTCCAAGGCATTTGGCTCATCTCCAGCTTTCAGTATGGCACAGAAATGCACCTGCAATCCTCAAAGGGTTAACGGAGGTTGTACTAATGATTTCCCCTAAGGCCTTTCCAGCCTTCCCACGGCTGAATGTTCTTATTTTTTCATATTGTGATCTCTGGAGGCTGTGGTGACAACATTTCACATAAACACTGTGGTATTTGGCTACTGTACCATCATTTCTCTGGGGAGATGTGGGCGGAAAGTTGCAGTATTTTAGCCAAATCCAGTATTTCTGTTTCCAACAAGTGGAGCACTGGCCCATTAGCCAGTGTGTTGTTGGTGGCTCCACTTCAACATTCTGAATGGTCAAATGCAAAAAGAGCTGAAATATTCGAAAATAATTTTTTTTCTTAATGAAAGAAAACATGAAACTAAGCTTGGGATTGGGGTGGGTGGGTGGGTGGGCGGGGAAAGGTCACTGCAGTTATCGAAATGCAAAGTCAACTGGAAAAGGCGGGGCTCTGTTGTGCCAGTTCATCGAGTAAATAGCAGAACCGCACCACAGGAGTGCACCGAAGGGAGTTCACACAGTGAAACAGATTTTGTTCATTTTGGGTGTTCAGAATTCTGCCCCAGAAAGAAATATTTGTTTAAGAAGTACAGTTCAGCTATTTATAGAGTTTTAGAATATCTAGCGGGGGGGAGGGGGGAATTTTCATGGAGTTCTCCCGATCTCCTGCCATAACTTTGGCGAAAGATCAGTGGCAATTCTGGAGAAACGGCATAAACAACTGATTCTTGCTTTTTAAGTTGGGTCTCCGGTGGATCCGCTGAGGTGAAGGCAGTAGATCGGAAGAACTCCTGCAGAAACTCCAGGCGCTAGTCTGTTAGAAATAATAAAAAGGATATAGTCAGCGCAATAATCATCTAGCTCCAAAAATAGAATTACTTGTCAAAAATTACCAGTGAAATATTTGTAAGCCCTTTCTCTCCGATATGCCGATAGGGTTAGATGAAGTAGGGTGGGAGGAGGCTCATATGGAGCGTAAACACCGGCATGGCCCAGTTGGGCCGGATGGCCTGTTTCTCGGCTGTAAATGCTATGCTATTCTATGTAATTTTTGAAGATTTTTAATATTTTAAAAATTCTGCGAATGTGAACCGTTTCAAACTGCTTTCAGTTGTGTACTACCTGTATGTTCAATTGTTCACCAAGATACTGGGGTTAATTTTCAACTTCAGCAGGGGGCAGAAAACTGGCTGTTGTGCATTGGCACGCCCGTTACGGACCCGCCCATTATAGAGCCGCCTGACTTTCCTTTCCGTCAGCTTTCCACCCCCGCCGAAGTTGAAAATGATCTGCACGGAGTCTGGAAACGATACAGTGAAAGGCCACCCAGATGATCCTATTATCAGCCGTGGCTCAGTGGGTAGCACTCTCGCCTCTGAGTCAGAAGGTTGTGGGTTCATGTCCCACTCCAGAGACTTGAGCACCAAAATCTAGGCTGACACTCCAGGGCAGTGCTGAGGGAGCGCTGCACTGCCAGAGGTGCTGTCTTTCAGATGAGGTGGTGAACCGAGGCCCCATCTACTGTCTCAGGTGGATGTAAAAGATCCCATTGCACTATTACGAAGAAGAACGGGGAAGTTATCTCCGGTGCCCTGGCTAATATTTATCCCTCAATCAACGTCAGTAAAACAGATGATTTGGTCATTATCTCGTTGCTGTTTGTACATAGATCATTCCCACCATCTTCAGGCAGCAGACAGTGCAGAGAAATGTAAGTTCGGCCTGCGAATTAAAGTGACCTGGGCCTAACATCTAGCTGTCCGTGGGGGCTTTCTGCCCGTCCCAACCCCAACCCGTCCTGAGTTAAAATTGGGACTTTGGACTTTTCAGCCTTGAATGAGAGGGGATCTTCTAAAGACATGTGAGTGGAATAGAGGGGAACGACCAGGATGGGAGGTTTTATGGGTGGGTCAAGGGCACAAATGTGGAGGTGAGGGAGTGGTTGAGCAGCTACCAAGTATTGTGGTGAATGGAAGGCAAAGGACTGGATGTTAAGAGTTTGAAAGGGCAGTTGTAGTGATTTGGGGAGAGTTCTTTGCCAAGGGTGGCGAAGAAGGAAGTGGGGTTGGAAGAGGTTGTGGGGTACAGTGAAAGGTCGGAAGTGGCCTTTTGCGATATATGATACATTCCTGCATTAGATGTAAAACCATTCCTGCATGTTTTTACATGTAATTTAGTTATTGTAACAGCAGAAGACATGTGACAAATAATACTATACTGCTGTAGAATACACTATACCCCTTTTAGCTAGAGGTCACTTAATTCAAATTACTGGATAATTTGATTTTATTTAGCACCAAAACTTTCCTGTGCAGTTTTAATTCAATTGCTTAATTTGAATTAGTGGATGATTTAAATTTTTTTTAGTTCTAATTTAATTTTAATTCATGACTTTGAATTAACTGCAGTAGACTAGAATATGAAACTGAGAAATTGTGTCTTCTTGGACTTCCCTGATTGGGGGGCGGAGGTGTGTGTGTGTGTGTGTGTGTGTGTGTGTGTCAAGTGAGGAGAGGAGCAGGCTCATGACAAATATCCTGTTAAATTTGAATTTCTAGGTTCTCGCACAAGATGATGGTAGGGCGTTGCTTGTGGACCTGTATCCCTGCATGAATCAGTGCCTTCACCAGGAAATGGGAGAAAAATTGATGCTGAAATGCAAAGTAGAGGAGCAGAAAGGCCCTCAGTTAACTATAATGAATCCATGCATCGAATTGATAGGAAAAATAGCTTTTAACTTTGAATTTTGTTCACTTTGGTGAAATCTTCAATCCTCATGTACTTGCCTATAGTGGAGAAATTTGGCTGCATTCTGCTGAGACCTGAACCTGAGATGCTGAGAAAAATAAACAAAATTGTGATTCCTTTTTCTCCAACAGATCTCAACCTTAAACTGCAAAGATGGCTGATGAACGTCGAGATAGTACAAGCAGTTTACAAAGGAAAAAGCCACCTTGGCTCAAGTTGGAAATCCCTGCCAATCAGCCCCCAATGGAGGAGCCTACCTTTATTCCGGTATGAAAGGAACAGTTGTTTTATATATCTTTACATATATTTTGGTAGGAGGAATAAGGCGGCCACATACTCCTTGGAAAATAAGAGTCTAAATGGGGTAGAGGAGCAAAGGGATCTAGGGGTACAGAATCACAAATCGTTCAAAGTAGCAACGCAGGTTAACAAGGCCGTAAAAAATGCAAACCAAGCACTGGGGTTTATTTCTAGAGGTACAAAACTCAAAAGCAGAACAGTTCTGTTAAACTTGTATAAAATCTTGGTTAGACCACATTTGGAGTACTGTAAACAGTTCTGGTCTCCATATTACAAAAACTGCATAGAGGCACTGGAGAAGGTGCAAAAGAGATTTACAAGGATGATACCAAAACTGAGAGGTTATAACTATCAGTAAGAACTGAACAGGCTGGAGCTGTTTTCTCTCAGAGAAGGCTGAGGGTTGATCTAATAGAGGTCTTTAAGATTATGAAAGGGTTTGATAGCCGTATCTTCCAACATTCGATGGAACCTGGAACAGTACCCATGGATTGGAGGGTAGCTAATGTTACCCCACTATTCAAAAAAGGTGGTAGGGAGAAAATGGGGAATTACAGACCGGTAAGCCTGGGGAAAATGCTAGAGTCCATTATAAAGGATGTAATAGCTGAGCACTTGGAAAACAGTGACAGGATCGGACAAAGTCAACATGGATTTACAAAAGGTAAATCGTGCTTGACTAATCTACTGGAATTTTTTGAGGATGTAACTGGTAAAATAGATAAGGGAGAACCAGTGGATGTGGTATATTTAGACTTTCAGAAGGCTTTCGATAAGGTCCCGCATAAGAGGTTAGTGTGTAAAGTTAAGGCACATGGGATTGGGGGCAAGGTATTGACTTGGATAGAAAACTGGTTGGCAGACAGAAAGCAAAGAGTTGGAATAAACGGGTCTTTTTCTGAGTGGCAGGCAGTGACTAGTGGGGTACCGCAGGGATCGGTCCTTGGACCCCAGCTATTCACAATATATATTAATGATCTAGACGAGGGAACTAGATGTAATATCTCCAAATTTGCAGATGACACAAAGCTGGGAGGGTGTGTGTGCTGTGAGGAGGATGCCGAGAAACTCCAGGATGATTTGGACAGGTTGGGTGATTGGGCAAAAGCATGGCAGATGCAATATAACGTGGATAAATGTGAGGTTATCCACTTTGGTGGCAAAAACAGGAAGGCAGATTATTATCTGAATGGCAATAGATTGGGCGAAGGGGAAGTGCAACGAGACCTGGGTGTCCTTGTGCACCAGTCGCTGAAGGTAAGCATGCAGGTGCAGCAGGCGGTTAAGAAGGCAAATTGTATGTTGGCCTTCGTAGCGAGAGGCTTTGAGAACAGGAACAAGGATGTCTTGCTGCAGTTGTACAGGGCCTTGGTGAGACCACATCTTAAGTATTGTGTGCAGTTTTGGTCGCCTTATCTGAGGAAGGATGTTCTTGCCATGGAAGGAGTTCAGTGAAGATTCACCAGGACGAGACAGACTAGGTGTAGGAAGGATGTTCCCGATGGCGGGTAGTCCAGAACCAGGGGTCATAGTGTAAGGATAAGGGGTAAGCCATTTAGGGCTGAGATGAGGAGGAATTTCTTCACCCAGAGAGTGGTGAAACTGTGGAATTCTCTACCACAGAAGGCAGTAGAGGCCAATTCATTAAATATATTCAAGAAGGAGTTGGATATATTTCTTGAGGCTAAAGGGATCAAGGGGTATGGGGAGAAAGCAGGGACCGGGTACTGAATTTGGATGATCAGCCATGATCACATTGAATGGCGGAGCAGGCTCGAGGGGCCGAATGGCCTACTCCTGCTCCTATCTTCTATGTTTCTATGTTTACAGGTAGATGTAGAGAAGATGTTTCCACTTGTGGGGGATTCCAAAACTAGGAGTCGTAAATATAAGAGTTACTAATAAATCCAATAAGGAATTCAGGAGAAACTTCTTTTTCCTAGTAGAGGTAAGAATGTGATACTTGCTACCATGTGGAGTAATTGAGGCGACTAGCATAGGTGCATTTAAGGAGGAGCTAGATAAATATACGAGGGAGAAAGGCATAAGAACATAAGAAATAGGAGCAGGAGTAGGCCATTCGGCCCTTTGAGCCTGCTCTGCCATTCAGTGAGATCATGGCTGATCTTCTGTCTCAACTTCATTCAGCGGCCGTATCGTCATATCCCTTGATGCCCTTACTAGTCAGAAATCTATCGGCGTCTGTTTTGAATATACCCAATGACTGAGCCTCCACAGCTCTCTGGGGTAGAGAATTCCAAAGATTCACCACCCTCTGTGTGAAGAAATTTCTTCTAATCTCAGTCCTGAATGGTCTACCCTTTAACCTGAGGCTGTAGCCCCTGGTTCTAGACTCCCCAGCCTGTCAAGCCCTGTAATAATTTTGTATGCTTCAATGAGATCCCCTTTCATTCTTCTGAGTTCAAGAGAATACAGGTCTAGCTTACTCAATCTCTTCTCATACGACAGTCCCGCCATCCCAGGAATCAATCTCATGAACCTTCGTTGCACTCCCTCTATGGCAAATATATCCTTCCTTAGGTAAGGAGACCAAAATTGTACACAGTACTCCAGGTGTGGTCTCACCAAGGCCCTATATAATTGGAGTAAGACTTCTTTACTCCTGTACTCAAATCCTCTTGTAATGAAGGCCAGCATACCATTTGCCTTCCTAATGGCTTGCCGAACCTGCACGTTCACTTTCAGTGACTCGTGTACAAGGACACCCAGGTCCCTTTGAGCATCTGCATTCCCCATCTTTCACCATTTAGGAAATACTCTGCCTTTCTGTTTTTTCTACCAAAGTGGATAACTTCACATTTATCCACATTATATTCCACCTGCCATGTTCTCGCCCACTCACTGAGCCTGTTGAGATCCCCTTGAAGCCTCTTCACATCCTCTTCACAGCTGACACTGCCACCTAGCTTTGTATCATCAGCAAATTTGGAAATGTTACATTTAGTCCCCTCATCCAAATCACTGATATAAATTGTGAATAGCTGGGGCCCAAGCACCGATCCTTGCGGTACCCCACTAGTCACAGCCTGCCGCCCTGAAAAAGACCCGTTTATCCCTACTCTTTGTTTTCTGTCTGTTAATAGAAGGATATGTTGATAGGGTTAGATGAAAACGGGTGGGAGGAGCCTCGTGTAGAGAGTAAACACCAGCATGTTGGTCCAAATGGCCTGTTTCTGCTGTACATTCTATGTAATGTAATTTTGGGAAATACTGTTGGGGAAATTTCCATCCAGTACTCTCAACAAGCACAAAATCGCCCCTTAATATTTTTCATGAAAAACGCTGTGGGATGATGCAGCTTTAAATTAAGTTATTGGTGACAGACATCTCATAGATGGGCATGCTGGGAGCTTAATGAAAAGAATCCTGAGTGTAATAATTTGTGTCAATCTGTTAGCTGTGAGGGAGTCTCAGCACTGTAAAGAAAGAAATCCAATAACTTCCTCCAACTCATGCTATAAACTTAGTAGCTTAAGACTGGTGCAATTTATATTTGTCTCTGTTATCTTTTACTGCATAGCAGCATATGGTGTGTGGAACCAAAGAAGGTTAAAGCTTAAAGGTGAACATTATTGTGGGTGGAATGCAAAGTTCTTTCTATAGTTTATAAGCAAAATTTCAATGCTTATTCTCATTTTTTAGGAGATGTCACTACTTTTATGAACATAGGAACAGGAGTAGGTTATTCAGCCATGGCTGAGTGGGTAGCACTCTCGCCTCTGAGTCAGAAGGTTGTGGGTTCAAGTCCCACTCCCGAGACTTGAGCACAAAAATCTAGGCTGACACGCTTTCGTCTTTCAGATGAGATGTTAAACCGAGACCCCGTCTACTCTCTCAGGTGGAAGTAAAAGATCCCATTGCACTATTTCGAAGAAAAGCAGGGGAGTTATCCCCGGTGTCCTGGCCAATATTTATCCCTCAATCAATATAACAAAAACAGATTAGCTGGTCATTATTACATTGCTGTTTATGGGGGTTTGCTGTACGCAATTGGCTGCTGCATCTCCTAAATTACAACAGTGCCTACACTTCAAAAGTACTTCATTGGCTGTAAAGCGCTTTGGGACATCCTGAGGTTGTGAAAGGCGTTATATAAATGCAAAAAGCAGAAGGAGCGCATGTCAACCCAAGCACCCCACCCACCCGCCCCTTCAACCCCCGTCTGTGACGGAGACTGTAGGTCCCGCATTGGACTCATCAGTCACCTGAGAACTCATTTTTAATGTGGAATCAAGTCATCCTTGGTTCCGAGGGACTGCCTAAGAAGAAGATAAATGCAAGTATTTCTTTTTTTTCAAGCCTGTTCCGCCATTCAGTTAGATCATGGTGGATCTGTACCTCAACCCCATTTACCCGCCTTTCTTCAATATCCCTGGATACCTTTACCTAATAAAAATCTGTCGATCTCAGTCTTGAAAATTTCAGTTGACTCAGCATCCACAATTCCAGATTTCCACAATCCTTTGTGTAAAAAAGTGCTTCCCGATTTCACATCTGAATGGCCGAGCTCCAATTTTAAGGTTATGCTCCTTTGTTCTGGATTCCCCCACCAGAGGAAATAGCTTTTCTGTATCTACCCTATTTAATCATTTAAACACCTCAATTAGATCACTCCTCAACCATCTAAACTCAAGGGAATACAAGCCAAGTTTATGTAACCTGTCCTCATAATTTTACCGTAGTTTCATTCTGGTGAATCTGCCTGCAAGGCCAATATATGCTTCTTGAAGTGCGGTGTGCCAAACTGAACACAGTACTCCAGATGGGTTCTGACCAAGGCTCTAAACAACTGAAGCATCACTTCTTTCTCTTTGTATTCCAGCCCCTTTGAGATAAAGGCCAACACTCCATTAGCTTTTTTGGCTGCTTTGTGTATCTGTGCACTAGTTTTTTGTGATTTGTGTACACTGTAAAGTCTGTGGGTTGTACAGTTAATAACGACACAGACTTCAGGAATAACAAACAAACAGGTCTTTACTATTCGAAGGTCAGGGCGAATCTGCCCAAGGAATCATGCCACAACACTTATATACCGGTGTGGTCACCGTCGGTATTACAGTATACAGAAGCCAAACAAGTAGTGCCACACCTAAAGTAGTTCTCTTAAAGGTGAACGGTTACATACAATAGTTCTCTTAAAGGTAGACGGGTACATACACTACAATCCTCCCTTTTTAGCTTATTACATACAGAGTCCCCATTAAACATAACATATCTTCAACTTCATATAAAACAATTTACAGACATAGTCTCGGTGGGAAACAGTTCACAGGTTCAGTCTCTGCGGGAACAGTTCACAGATTCAGTCTCTGATCTTGACTCGGTCCGAACAACATCCCTTTGGTGTAGATGGTTCACATTGCTAGCGTGACTCCTCCATATCCTTTTCTTGACGTAACAGCTTGAACTTTCGTCCTGCTGAACCAGCAGTGCTGACTTTTACAACAACTGGGTTGCCTTGATATTTTCCTACTTCCCAACTGATTTAACTCCTTTCGTAGGGTCCACGCATGATCTGGTAGAAGTGATAATATTTGCGATAGTTATCATCTTCTGCTTCTTCTTTTTCTTTTCTGCTTTTTGGAGACTCTCGGGGCTCCCTTATCAGCTGTAGCGCCACCAACTCTCTATGTTCCTTCGACTTTAAGTGCTTCATCCTGATTTCGGCACTTTGGGAGTTTTCATCACAAACTGGGCAGACCACATCCTCGTAATATTCAGTGTCACTCAACAGGTCATGGTAATATTCAGGTTTGTCCTGAGTTAGGCCAGCGAGAGGGCCTTCTACTTCCTCCTTACCCATCTGGACGTTAGCTGACTGTGGTTCCTTCCCTAGACATCTTTCTTGAAAAGACTTCTTCATGCATTCATCTTCATCCCGCTCTTCCTGGGTTTCCTGCAAATCCTTCACTAATGACCTCATTTGTGATTTCAATACTTCCCCCTCCCTCGGGGATTGATTGATCGGGCTATTCAATCCTTCTACTGGAGCAGCTGTTTCAACATTCTGTTGTTCACATAGACGCGATTCAGCGTACTTTTGGCATCCCAGTAAAGTCTGTTTTGCAACCTCAGCTATTTCCCAAACTTTTGAGAGCTCCGAACTCCTTCCCGTTGAAGATTGAAGCTCGTGTTCAGATTGTTCCCATTGCAGAGTCTTTTCCCTCAGCATATGAAGGAGTTGGCTGACCGTTAACTCTTCCACGGGAACACTGTGGATCAGAGTCTTCTCCATTTCATCCACCTTTTCCTCCAATGCTTCCACCTTCTGTTCCTCTTGTACTTTGGCTTTCAGCGCTCGGAAAAGTTGCGCCCTGATGCTCTCTAGCTCATGTTCAGGGACCATTCTTACAGTCTCTGTGTTTCTTACAGTTTCCTTTTCTTCCACTGAAAGGATTCCCAGTTGAATCTGTTCTTCAAGTTGTTGAACCTCGGACATTGCCGCCTCATATTTGTCTTGGGTTTCCTTCAATATTTTTATGAGTTCTTGGACATCTTGTCTTTCATGTTCTGCCATGTCTTTCACCTCTAATTTCTCATCTATGGATGGAACTTCTACCGATGAGTCTGTCTTGGCCTTGAGCTCATCAAGAATTTCCTGCAGCCTTTGGACTTCTTGCTCATGTTCAACCTTTAGTTGTTCATATGCTTCTACTGAAACTAGCTTTTCGGAGGTTGCCGAGTTAACCCCCTCCAGAATTGTAGCCTGGGCCTGTTCATACTGTTCTTTCAACTTCTCACACTCTGCTTGTAAGGAGTCGTAGAGAAGAACTGGAATAACATCCTGGCTTCCTGAAGATTCCTCTTCATTTGCTTCTTTCGCAATTTCCTGTTGGAGTTCAGCCAAGGCTGCTATGCTATCTGCCTCTCGAAGTCTCACTGCCATCAAATCTTCTTTATTCCTGCAGTCTATCTCAGCCATTTTCCGATTACTTTCATTTAACTGAGTGAGTAGTCCCTTATTCTGGGCTGAGAGATATTGCACCTTCTCATGTAGACCATAGCACCCCTTCTCTGCTCGACATAGCTGGTTACTGCTGATTTGGTTCTGTGTTTCAAGTTCCAACATCCTTTGCTTAGCTTCTTTCAGTTTCACCCCTATAAGCTCCTCTTGCAACATGGCCACATTATTCACATCAGGTAAAGAAGCGTTTCTCTTTTCCATGTCCAAGATTTTTTTCTGCATATCTTTAAGTGCACACTGCGATTCAGCTTCTCTTAACCTTGCTTGCACTAGCTCCGTCTCCAATTGCAGAACAAAATCCTCAGTGTAGCGTGGTTTGCCTTTATGCTGTATCTCTAGATCATGCAAATATTCTAACTCCTGAACATCATAAGGGAGATGTGATCGGTAATTGGTCACGATGGCTCTATGGTCGCTCTTTGCTTGAGCTAGCTGCCTCTGCTGTCTTTCCAGGTTCTCCCATTCGGTGTCCCAGAACTTTTCCATTGTTTTCATCTCTTGTACGAGACGGTAACTCAACTGTTCTAATTGTTGTCGTACTTTGAAATAAGTTTGAGTCCGAGTTCGGTGTTCTTCCGTCGTGGATAAGTCCTTAACTTGAACAGGCTCAGAATTCTCTGTCAAACTGGAGTTCTGCTCTGAAGCTTTATTCTTCTCGGTAGCATAAGCCTTTATGCATGTCTTTGTTTTCTCCACCATAGTCGGCAAGTTCATTTTAGCCTTGTCTTCCATATTTGAGTTGGTCTTATCGTCATCCGTTTCAGAATCTGAGCTGATAGCTTGCACCGAGTCCTCACTCATTATGGCTTTTAGATAGTGCCATTCCATGTCTATTTTCTTGATCCACTCTCGTCCTAGAAGTGGTGGTCCTCCCTCAGATAATACGTACAAGTTCATTCTTGGGTGTTCTTTACCCCTATCTCTCACCTTGACTCTTATCTTCCCCATGGGGTATACCTTATGCCCCGTGTATGTCTGCAATACGAACTTGGTATTTCTTAAGGGTATGTGAGAGAATAGCCGGTGGTAGTCCCTTCGATTTATGACTGATAGAGCTGATCCAGTGTCCAACTCCATTCTTACTTGGACTCCAGCTATTTTTAGTATGACCCAGATAGTTTGTAGGTCAGCTTCCTTACTCACATTGTGAATTCTCAGACTACCCAGCTCCTGGCTGTTTGGGTCTGAGTCTGAATTCTGTTCGTCTGAACTCTTCTCAGCCACCTTGTGTACCTTGTTGTACTTTTCTTGTGGTGGCTTCCTTTGGTTGTTGGTCTTCTTCCCTGACCGGCATACCTTAGCGATGTGACCCAGTTTGCCACATTTCCTACATTCTTGGTTCTTAAACCAGCATTGATTCTGGTCGTGTGTTGTCTTCCCACAACGATAGCATTTTGTTGTACTTGAGGTAATTTGGTCCACCCCGAGTGCCGCCGCCTTTAGCTGCATTTCCGCCGTTCCTTTCGCTGCGGCTTCGTGCGATGCGGCTATAAGGACAGCCCTGTCAAGTATGAGGTCGTTCTCTTCGAGTAGTCGCTTTTGTGTCCCTTCCTTGGACAATCCGCATACGAACTTGTCTCGCAGTGCCTCTGTCAGATTCCCTCCGAACTGGCAGCATTTCGCTAGCCTACGCAGTTCGACCAAATATTCCGCGTTGCTTTCGTCTTTCCGTTGCGTTCTTGCATAGAATTTGAATCGTTCAGCCAACATCAACGGTGTGGGGTTCAAGTGGTCCTTCAGAACAGCCACAATCCCTTCGAAAGTCTGATCCGCCAGTTTAGCTGGTGCTAGTAGATGCTTCAAGAGCCCGTATGTCTTTGCGCCCATCGAGTTTAGCAATGTTATCGCTTTGTCGTCTTCCTCTATTTTGTTGGCTTCACAATAGATCTCGATGCGTTCCACGTACGTGGCCCAGTCTTCTATCTCAGAATTAAAATCGTTAATATTCCCTCGCTTAGGCATCTTCCTTTCCTTGGGAGCAGCACAAGTATTTCTTTAAATTCTTATTTATTATTTATTTATTTCTAAGATGGCGGTTTTTCCCGCGAAAATGGCGGTTTCCCGCTCTTTCCTTCTCTCCCCGCCCCTTCAATGGCGGTCTCCCGCGTCTGTCGTCTTCTCCGCCTAATGGCGGCTTCCCGCGTTTCTTCCCTGGTGGGAGGGGTACGCTTTCCCCACAGCGGACAGGTTCAGCCGCTGGGCTGGCTTCCGCACAGCTCCCCTTACTCGGCTCTGTCTTTCTCTCCCGCTCGCACGGCTCTACCGGCGCTGGGTACCCCGTTCACGGAGAACAGTTCAGCCGCTGGACTGGCTCTCGCGCAGTCTCTCTCCCCTTGCTCGGCTCTGTCTCTCTCTCCCCCACGTTCGGCTCTACCGGCGCTGGGTACCCCGTTGGTGGAGAACAGTTCAGCCGCTGGACTGGCTCTCGCGCAGCCTCCTTTGGTCGGCTCTGCCTCTCCCACACGCCCGGCTCCCGTTCGCCTCCCAGCCCTCACGCAGTCCGGTGCTTCCCTCCCCGGCTGCGGCTGAGTTTCTCTCTTCCCGCGCCTGCTCCCGGTCTCAGCGCTTCGTGGCTTTGGTCGCTGCCCGGCTTTTCCCGCCGATCGCGGTCCGGCTATCTCACGACACCGTTGGACCCGCCTTCCTGACCAGCTCTGCTCCCCCTCGACCGTGGTCGAGTGCACAGCCCTTATCCTCCGGATTTTGTTACACTTTTCCCTACTCACAGTCTCCGCGGCCGCCTTGTTTCCTGCTGATCGGCTCACTCCGCACCGTGTTAGAAGGGTAGTCAGTGCCTGTTGCTGATGGAAGCTTTTGTTGCTAAAGTCTTCCTCCTTTCTATTGCTGCAGCCTCGTGTTTTCTTCCAGCAGAACGACGAGGGCGGTTGCCTCTCTTCGACGCTCTTTAGTTGCTTTGGTAGTCTTGCCGCAGGGTACGATCGGACTCGTCGCCACTGTAAAGTCTGTGGGTTGTACAGTTAATAACGACACAGACTTCAGGAATAACAAACAAACAGGTCTTTACTATTCGAAGGTCAGGGCGAATCTGCCCAAGGAATCATGCCACAACACTTATATACCGGTGTGGTCACTGTCGGTATTACAGTATACAGAAGCCAAACAAGTAGTGCCACACCTAAAGTAGTTCTCTTAAAGGTGAACGGTTACATACAATAGTTCTCTTAAAGGTAGACGGGTACATACACTACATACACGGCACCCAAATCCCTTTGCTCTTCCACAGTTCCTTGTGTCTCATCATTAAGAAAATATTCTGATTTGTCTTTCTTGGATTCAGTGTGGATGATCTCACACTTCCCCACATTGAACTCCATCTGCCACAGTTTTGCCTACTCACTTAATCTGTTTTATGTCCCTTTCTAACTTCCTGCTCCTATCTATGCAACTTACTGTGCTTCTCCTAACTTAGTGTCATCTGCAAACTTTAATATACAATTCTCTCTCTCTTCATCTAAGTCATTCATATATATGGTGAAAAGCTGAGGCCCCAGTACAGATCCCTGTGAAACACCACTGATCACATCATACCAATCAAGAGCACATTCCCTTTACGTTTTTATCAGTTGCTGAGGGTGTATCCGAGACCCATCTTTTCTGGCCACCTAGTCGGAAGGGATGCACTCTACCATCAAGGCAGCTGGTTTGATAGTAAACTTCTCACGTAGTAGGTGCAAGGACAGCTATTCTTTCTAGTCCTGCATATTTTGGAGTTACAGGATCAGAATTCAGGGCCATAAAGGATGTTAATCCTGCTTCTACAGAGCATTCCACCCATGATGACATAGCAGCTCCCCCTTCAAGGGGATCTAAAATGACAGGCTTTCAGCAAGGTTCTGGCAAACAGTAAAAATAGTTATGCACATTGTCTAGCAGGTAGGAGAATAAAGGTGTTATTAATGAACGTTAAAAATGGAAATAACTTATATTGAAAGTACTTCCTCCTCCCATAGTGATATTCCCCTTTAAGTAGGGGAGTCATTTTAATGGTGAGTCTCCAGGTTATAAGTATTTGGATAGGAACACAAGAATTGAATAGGTTGTACTTGTTGAAGAGTGCTGGATGTCTCGGAGATCATCAGCAACACCTGCACAATGTAATGTTCCATAACTGCCAAGTAAGTATTTGTATGTTAGGGTAGTAGTGCCGCCACTTGGAGCAGAGGGGAGCTGGGCACTGTGAGAAAATGATTGCGTGTGAGTTAATAACAACAACAACTTGTATTTATATAGCACCTTTAACGTAGTAAAACGTCCCACGGCGCTCCACAGGAGTATTAGAAGACAAAAAATTTGACACTGAGCCACGTAAGGAGAAATTAGGGCAGGTGACCAAAAGCTTTGTCAAAGAGCTAGGTTTTAAGGAGCATCTTAAAGGAGGAAAGAGAGGTAGCGAGGTGGAGAGGTTTAGGCAGGGAATTCCAGAGTTTAGGGCCTAGTCAACAGAAGGCACGGCCACCATTGGTTGAGCGATTATAATCAGGGATGCTCAAGAGGCCAGAATTAGAGGAGCACAGATATCTTGGGGGTGGGGGGGGGGGTTGCTGAAGGAGATTACAGAGATAAGGAGGGGCGAGGCCATGGAGGAATTTGAAAACAAGGATGAGAATTTTGAAATCAAGGCGTTGCTTAACCGGGAGCCAATGTAGGCCAGCGAGCACAGGGGTGATGGGCGAACGGGACTTGGTGTGAGTTAGGACACGGGCAGCTGAGTTTTGGATGACCTCAAGTTTACGTAGGGTAGAATGTGGGAGGCCAGCCAGGAGTGCATTGGAATAGTCAAGCCTAGGGGTAACAAAGGCATGGATGAGGGTTTCAGCAGCAGATGAGCTGAGGCAAGGGCGGAGACGGGCGATGTTACGGAGGTGGAAATAGGCGTTCTTAGTTATGCTGTGGATATGTGGTCAGAAGCCCATTTCAGGGTCAAAGATGACACTGTAGGTATTCGGGTTCACCTAGGTAGGTATCAGACGAATGCCTACTAAATAATCGAGTTCGACTTCAGGATAAACAATCAAGAAGTTCCTTAATGCAGGAACAGACGAAATACAGCAGGTAAGAGAGATGTATGCAGGAGAGCCGTGGAGTAGGTCTTTCCCCAGCGAGGACGCCACAAGGACTGAGTTCGCAGTCCTGTGGATTGCGTGATGACGTCATCACGTTTGCGTCGTGACGTCATCACATCCGCGTTTTCCCGCGCTTGGGGCGGTCACGTGATGCGCGTCGTGACATCACCACGTTTGCCCGCGCTTAGGGCAGTCACGTGATGTGCATGATGACGTCAGCGCGTTAGCCCGACAACGCAGCGGGCTGTTGCGGCCGAAGTCAGGAGCAGGAGGCCGAACCGGGCCGGCGGCCACCGCGGGAGCGAGAGGCCGAACCGGACCGGCGGCCGCCGCGGGAGCGGAAAGCCGAACCGGGCTGGCGGCCGCCGCGGGAGCGGGAGGCCGAGCTGGGCCGGCTCGTGTCTCGGTGAGTCACGTGATGCGCGACGTGGCGTCACCATGTTACGTCGCGTTCTTAAAGGGGCAACGGCCCGAACAGGTAAGTTATATACATATACATAGTTAAGTTAAAGGGAATTATGTATTATAAGTAAGGGACACCCGGTGGTACCGCCACAACACCAAGGTTGCAAACAGTGTGGTTCAGCCTCAGACAGATGTTAGGGACAGGGATGGAGTCAGTGGCTAGGAAACGGAGCTTGTGGCAGGGACCGAAAACAATGGCTTCGGTCTTCCCAATATTTAATTGGAGAAAATTTCTGCTCATCGGACAAGCAGTCAGACAATTTAGAGACCGTGGAAGGGTTGAGAGTCGCAGTAGTGAGGTAGAGCTGGGTGTCGTCAGCCTACATGTGGACACTGACGCTGTGTTTTTGGGTGATGTCGCCAAGGGGCAACATGTAGATGAGAAGTAGGAGGGGGCCAAGGATAGATCCTTGGGGGACACCAGAGGTAATGATGTGGGAGCGGGAAGAGAGGCCGTTGCAGGTGATTCTCTGGTTATGATAAGATAGATAAGAATGGAACCAGGCGAGTGCAGTCCCACCCAGCTGGACGATGGTGGAGTGGTCAGCCGTGTCAAAGGCTGCAGACAAGTCAAGAAGGACGAGGAGGGATAGTTTACCATTGTATTTACCTTTGATGTATAATACATCATACAATGCTACACTGGAATCTGATTTTGGACTATCTATTTCATGATAACAATATAAGACATTTTGTCCTCATTCGAAAACTTAAAACTTTCTGTGTGGGTTTTTGTTCTGGTCATTTGCACTGGATTGATTTCCTGTCCCAGGCGAGTATAAGGTAACCAGTTTTTGGGATAGCTTTCCCTGCAAAACAATGACCTTGTACTGCACATCTGTTTTTATGGTTTTCAGTTCCACCACAAGAGATGCAGGTCATTTATCCAATTACTCGAGATGGCAGTGACTGTCCTTGATTTGCTCTGGGGGGGACAGAGAGCTCGTCCATTCATGCATACAGCACATATCCCAAGGACAACACCCTGAACTACAATAGGGAATTGCACACAGTCTTGGAATTATAATGGGCAATTAAACATTGGCAAAATCAGGGTCATAAAGAAGTCTAAATATAAAATCAAGAGTGCAAAATAACAGATGAGAATTGCTATTTATAGCAGCAACCTTTTTAGTGAAATAATTCTGTACCCCTTAAAATTGTGTGCATGTTGTGTCCATCCATTATGGCATCTACTGTTGAGAATTTTGACTGGGAATTAGCTGACCAGTTTTGTGAAAATTGCGCTCTCAATATCCTGTAGATTGAAGGCCTTGGCTGTGTATAGTCATCACCCAACATGTAACAAGTTCTACTTTGATTGGCTGCAGGACATTTAATAAAGAACCTCTGTGTGAGTGAAGGAGCAATCAGTTGTGTGATTAAAGAAAATCCTTGTGATGCAGCAGCTGTTTTTTTTTCTTACTGAAGTGTTTATTTGTCGTGAATTAGAGATTTGTAAGTAAGAAAGCTGCTGCTCTGTTTATGTCCACCTGCTTATCGTGCACATCTTTCCAAAATCAAGAAAAAATGGAAATGCCTCCGGTCCACGCGTGATCAAGTGTTGACAGAACTTGTTTTATTTGAATTACAATGGGAAACCGATGTTTACTGATTACAGTAACAGGTGTTGTAGGATTATGCTGGCTTATTCAGAGTAGCTTCCTCACTCACCGCCCCCTCACTCGCCACCCACTCTGCCCAACCACCGCCATTAGTCCTGCCCCAGACACCCAATGGGGTTGGCTAGAACTACCTGACTCCTATTTTGATAGAATCAGAGAATTTTACAGCACAGAAGGAGGCCATTCATTCTGTTGTGCTTCTGCCAGCTCTCTGAAAGAGATATCCACTTGGGCACATTCTCCTCTCCTGCCCCGATCTGGCTGACTGCAATTTTAACTTGCAGGCGACAAGGCCACTCGCCTGAAGCCGGCTGCGCCCTCCTTAAGTATTCTGTGGTGGCTTCCCCGCCAGGCCAAATCGGCCGTGAACAGCAGCCAGGGCCAGAAGAGGCCCAGTAAAGTACGCTTTTTCAAAAGACTTTATTTCTTTTTCGTGTGGGCCAGGAGGAGCAGGAGTGGAAATAAATCTAAAAATGCTTGGCAACATCTGCTGTTCATCCTGAACACTGCTTTAAAACTTGGGTGGATAGCAAGAGGCTGGGATACAAATCTTCATCTAGTCTGAACTTTACACCCACAGTCTCATCCAAGGAAAGTTTCACCAGCAGGTGCTCAGTTCTTTGGAGCAGTGAAGGAAAGGCTTTCGGGAGGAGGGGGCTCCTTGGTACAGCCCTCCAGTGTTTCCTGACAGGTTGAGCATGGAGTTGTCTGTCAGCTAAGATGAAATAAAGGAAGAAACTGGAACCTTTCTCTGCCAACGTTAGTATTTGTTTTTCCTGCCTCTTTGTAATGCCTGCCTGTGGTCAACGTGACTGGGGTTTCATAAACTAAAACACAGCAGTTTTTGAAACCAGATTCATCAATTCGCAAGCAGTTCAAAGCCGCCCTTTATACATTCAAATGTTTTCTTAGTTGAGTGACCTGCCAGAAGAAACCGTTTGGAGGCTTATGGGATCAAATAATGTGTCAACAGACAATGAAAATGAAAATGCTTTGTTCTGAGTTGGGGTTTTTAGAAACTTTTCAAACTGAATTGAGTTGAAGTTTCATAGCTTCTGTATTGAGATTAGGGAGGAAGGTCTGTGCTTTAGTTTTCAACAGATACATATGGGTGAAGATGATTAGACTTTTAATAGGAATACAAATAGCTCGAAAAGTGTGTGCCATATTACACAATATTCTAAAATATGGGGGTGAAAATGGTCAATTCTAGTAGCGCAAAACGAGCTGATAGCAACCTGGCAGCTCGTGTTACCCTGCGCCCGGATTACCCTGCGCCCACCTTACCCTTCACCCGAGTTACCCGGTGCCCACCTTACCCTGCGCCCGAGTTACCCGACGCCCGAGTTACCCTGCGCCCGTGTTACCCAGCGGCTGTTTTGAAGTCGACGGAAAATAATTTTTTTCTTAACATTTGCTTGGCTGTGGTTTGAACATGTCAACATTAAATCTCTTACATCATTTTATTTCAAAACCTATACCTGAAAACAATTGATACTTCATGAAAACACCAACATGAATTTTAACATAGATGTAGAGGTGTTTTGTGAAAATTCAGTATAGTAGAATTGGGATGTGGTTATAAAGCATTGAGGAGCTCAACTCCAGGCCTAATCTCTTCACGATTGGAATCATTGACACATAGGGTAAACTGCCATTGGGGCAGTATACAGGCCTATAAATTCGAGGTTTAGCGCTGGCCGTTAAGGTCCATTTGAAGGGAAAATGGCTTGCTTCCGCCCGGTTCTGGCGTTTTGGGCAGGTCAGCAGCGCTGCCGCTGCCTACGCTCGGTGCAGATTTTTAGATTAGGCAAATTGTGGCGTCAGTGAGTGTGCGACACCCGATCTGCCATTTTTCCCATTGTCAATCCACTTACCGGCCTGTGTTAATCACGACCAGCTGACCAAGTGTTCAGCAGCAGGAAGGAACCTCCAGCAGTGATATTTAAAGGGATCATCATCAACTACTTGCAACTGACATGGTTTTTCAGTTTGATTGGCTCTGTGTGTAAGTTTCTGAAACTCTTGCCACTTTAACACAAGATCCTAAGAACATAGGAGCAGGAGTAGGCCATACAGCCCCTTGACCCTGCTCCGCCATTCAATAAGATCATGGCTGATCTTCGACTTCAACTCCACTTTCCCACCCGATCTCCATATCCCTTAATTCCCCTAAAGTCCAAAAATCTATCAATCTCAGCCTTGAATATACTCAATGACTGAGCATCCACAGCTGAATTGGGGTAGAGAATTCCGAAGATTCACAACGCTCTGAGTGAACGAATTCCTCCGCATCTCAGTCTGAAATAGCCGACCCCTTATCTTGAAACTATGCCCCCTAGTTCTAGACTCCCCAGCCAAGGGAAACAACCTCTCAGCGTCTACCCTGTCAATCCCCCTCAGAATCTTATATTTGCACCTCTCATTCTTCTAAACTCCAGAGAGTACAGGCCCAATCTACTCAATCTCTCCTCATTGGACAATCCTCTCATCCCGGGGATCAATCTAGTGAACCTTCGTTGCACTGCCTCCTCAGATGAGGAGACCTAAACTGTGCGCAGTACTCCAGGTGTGGTCTCACCAAAGCCCTGTACAATTGTAGTGAGGCTTCCTTACGCTTGTACTCCAACCCCTTGTAATAAAGGCCCACATGCCATTTGCCTTCCTCATTGTTTGCTGTACCTGCCTGCTAACTTTCTGTGTTTCCTGTACGAGGACACCTAAATCCCTCTGAACACCAACATTTGATAGTTTCTCACCATTTAAAAAATATTCTGTTTTTCTATTCTTCCTACCAAAGTGAATAACCTCCCATTTCCCCACATTATACTCCATCTGCCACTTTATTGCCCACTCACTTAACCTGTCTGTGTCCCTTTGCGGGCTCTTTGTCTCATCCTCACAACTTACTTTTCCACCTAGCTTTGTATCATCAGAAAACGTGGATACATTACACTCGCTCCCTTCATCTAAGTCATTAATGTAAATTGTAAATAGCTGAAGCCCAAGCACTGATCCTTGTGGCACCCCACTAGTTACAGCCTGCCAACCTGAAAATGACCCGTTTGTCCCTACTCTCTGTTTTCTGTCCATTAACCAATCCTCTCTCCATGCTAATATAATACCCCCAACCCCATGAACCCTTAACAACCTTTTCTGTGGTACCTTATCGAATGCCTTTTGGAAATCCAAATCTACTACATCCACTGGTTCCCCTTTATCCTGCTTGTTACATCCTCAAGAAACTCTAATAAATTTGTTAAACATGATTTCCCTTTCATAAAGCCATGTTGACTCTGCCTAATCATATTATGATTTTGTAAGTGCCCTGTTATCTCTTCCTTACAATGGATTCTAACATTTTCCTGACGACTGACGTCAGGGTAATTGGTCTGTAGTTCCCTGTTTTCTCTCTCCTTTCTTGCATAGCGGGGTTACATTTGCTACCTTCCAATCTGCTGGGATTGTTCTAGAATCTAGGGAATTTTGGAAGATGACAACCAATGCATCGACTATCTCTGCAGCTACCTCTTTTAGAACCCTAGGATGTAGGCCATCAGGTCCAGGGGATTTGTTGGCTTTTAGTCCCATTAGTTTCTCAAGTACGTTTTCTCTACTGATCTTAATTACTTTAAGTTCCTCATCCTGATTAGCCCCTTGGCCCCCACTATTTTTGGTATGCTTTTTGTGTCTTCTACTGTGAAGACAGATACAAAATATTTGTTTAAAGTCTCTGCCATTTTCTCAGTCCCCATTATAATTTCTCCTGTCTCAGCCACTAAGGGGCCAATGCTTACTTTTGCTACTCTCTTCGTTTTTACATACTGGTAGAAGCTCTTGCTATCTGTTTTTATATTTCTTGCTCATGTTCTATTTCTCCCTTTTTATCAATTTTTCTGGTCATCCTTTGCTGGTTTCTGAAGCTCTCCCAATCCTCAGGGTTACTATTATTCTTTGCAACATTATAAGCCTCTTCTTTTAATCTAATACTATGCTTAACTTTTTTAGTTAGCCAGAGATGGATCATGTTTCCCATGGAGTTTTTATTTCTCAATTGAATGTAGATTCGTTGAGAATTTTGGACTATTTCTTTAAATGCTAGTCACTGCTTATCTACCGCCATACCTTTTAATCTAATTTCCCAATCTACCTTAGCCAACTTGCTCCTCATACCTATGTAATTGGCTTTATTTAAATTCAAGACCCTAGTTTTCGACTTAACCACATCACTCTCAAACTCGATGTGAAATTCAACATATTATGATCACTCTTCCCCAGAGGATCCTTTACTATGAGATTACTAATTAACCCTGTCTCATCACACAATACGGGATCTAAAATAGCCTGTCCTTTCAGGCAGTGAAGAAGAGGAGAAGATGCGCATAGAGGGAAGAGGAGGGCCAGGAGTGCTCTCAACAGGAGGCCTTACACACCTAGGGAGGGTCTTCTGAGAGCAATTCTCCTACCTCCACTCAAGCGAGGAACAGTATATTCACCTAGGAGGTGGTTACAGAACTCTGCCACCTCTTGCAACCAGACCTGCAGCCTCAGAGCACGGCGACCACAGCTCTCCCCAAGACCCTCATTGTCACCGTGGCCCTCAATTTCTTCGCCAGTGGATCCTTCCCGTCTGCAGCAGGAGACATAGCAAACATCTCCCTGTTCGCTGTCCATCGCTGCATTCTGGAGGTCACAGAGGCTCTCTACACTCGGAGAAGGGATTATGTTGTGTTCTCTCTGAACAGAGAGAAGCAGGAGGAGCGTGCATGTGGCTTTGACAGGATAGCGGGCTTCCCCATGGTGCAGGGCACCATTGACTGCGCACACATGGCTTTGTGGGCACCGCATCCCAATCCTGAGATCTTCCGTAACTGCAAAGGCTACAACTCACTTAATGTGCAGCTGGTGTATGACCACACCCAGCGCATCATGATGGTGAATGCCCACTATCCTGGCAGCAGTCATGATGCCTTCATCCTGCTCCAGTCTGGTGTGCCAGCAATCTTCCAGCCACCACGTCAAACCCAAGGGTGGCTGCTTGGAGACAAGGGCAATCCACTCTGCACCTGGCTGATGCCTCCCCTCCGCAACCCTACCACTCCTACCCAGCACTCATATAATGACAGCCGTGCTGCCACCAGGAATATCATCGATCAGACCAGCGGGGTGCCCAAGCAATGGTTCCGCCACCTTGATCGCTCGGGTGGAGCCCTCCAGTACTCATCGGAGTGGGTGTCCCATTTCGTGATGGTCTGCTGCATCCTCCACAACAAGCCCTTGCCACCAGGGATTGCAGGACCACCTCAGGAGGAGGAGGAGGAAGAGGACAAGGAAGAGAGGAGGCAGGCAGCAGATCCCAGTTCTGGACGGACTGTCCGTGAAGGCCGTATCAGACTCCGATTCCAGTGAATGAAACCCCAGATCCCCGTTGCTCACCACATCCTAATAATACCATCCCTCTGTAACGGAACATCACAGCGACCTCCTGGGCACAAAGCTCAAATGAGAGCCACCACAGAACAAACATTCCAAACAAAACGAATACGTTTATCACAATCCAATCAACATTATAATATGAACTAATCACCCTTGTGCAATCCCTTAGTGCCATTTGTTCGTGTTCCTTTTCCTACTCTAGTGCTCCCTCAGTGACTGCAGCATGGCTGGTGGAAGGCTGCTGACTCTCAGTGGGGGAGACTACAGATGGCCTAGTAGGACGACCTCGACCGGCTGTAGACTGCACCAATCAGCATAGCGGCAGCAGTCTGGGCTGGCTGGCTGATGGGCAGCGGCAAGGGGACTGGTGGTGGGGCAGTGGTGGGAGTAGGAATGCTGTCATCCTGAGAGTGGATAGCAGGTTTTTGCTCCACTGACCCACTGCCACTCCCCCGGGGCAACGCCTCAGCATTCCTAGCAATCTGTTGAAGGACAGATTGCTGGACTGCTGTGACACTCTGCAAGCCCCTTTTGACACTCTTAAACCCAGCAATGATGGCAGCAGTCGGAGCTTGCAAGAGAGCAGTCTGCACTTCCACTGCAGCACTGAGACACTGGGTCACTTCCACCTGTGCTGCAATGGAAGCCGTGACATCACCCATCATACCCAGCATCATGGCTGGGTCAACAAGGTCTCTCCTGGAGTTTCATTTCCATCCTGGAAATCATGCGCTCCCAGCTCTGAGCAAAGCCCCATTCAATGTTGGCGCCGAACTCCTCCAGGCTCCTTGACATTGACAAGAGACTCTCTGGCAGGCTTGCCATTGCACTTAGCATTTTGGTGTGCATGCCCATCATCCTCCTTCTGGAGGCCCCACCGAGTTCATCATCAGAGTCCTGTGCAGCAGAACCCGTGCGCCAACTCGCCCTCCGGGGTGCTGGCCCCCGAGCTACCCTTTCTCCCTGGCCTTGCTGTAGCCTACTCGTGCCTGGTGCTTCACCATGTGCAGATCCTGCCTCTATACTGCCCTCTACATTCAGCGCAGTGCCATTTTCTGAGCTGTTGTCTACGAGTGTGAGATGCAGTGATGGTGTGTCATCTGCTTCTTCTCCTTCACTCTCCTCCACAACATGAGAGACAGGCTTGCTTGCTGGCAGTTCTTGGATAGCTGAAAGCAGAAAGGCACAAGGGTTGGGTTGTGGTGAGGGGAGAGAGGAGAAAGCAAGATATCCATGCATCAGCGGCTTGTAAGTGAGAAGAGGTTGTGGGATCAGGGGGAAGTGGGATGTGAGAAGAATGATTAGGAATGACCATACCATCATTATCAGCAAGGGCTTCAACTTCTCCCATTGCCACGGCCTCAGTCACTGCCCCTCCAATGATGTCGAGCACGCTCTCCTCCAGCTGGCTGAAGGTCAGTACAGTGGCTTGGCCGCCTCCCATCTGCCGCTATTCTCTCCAGTTGTGTGATACTTTGACCTGCAAGAGAAAGGGAAGTGTGTCAGTGTATGCAATGTCTTTGGGTGATGTCCCTGCCATAGTTGAATTGCTGTCAGTGTGTGCAAGGTGTGAGGTATGGGTGTGAATGTTGCAGCAGTGGTAAGGTTATGAGGGTGAAGTGAAGTATGATTGTGAGGTCTGAGTGGTGATAGGTAGAGATTGTTGGTAAGTGAGTGTTGGGGATGTGGTGCATTGAGCAGTGTGTGAGGCTTGTGGTGCAGATGGTGGGATATGGCATTTGCATATGAAGCCTTCACTCATTGCGACCTGCCATGTGAGGCCATTAAACTTCTTTCGGCATTGGCTCCAGGTCCTTGGAACCACACTGGTGGCCATGACAGAGTTAGCTACCTCCTCCCAGAGCCTTCTACTAGTAGCCTTAGATGGCTTCCTGCCACCCTGCGCGAGCAGTACAGCCTGCCTCCTTTGAACTGCCACGACCAAGGCCTCGAGCGCAGCATCTGAAAACTGTTGGGCTGCTTTCTTGTTCTTTTTCATTTTGTTGCTTTAACCGTCGGATTACACACACACTCAGTTGTAGTAATGCAGGATCAGGTCTTTATTGGAACCTACTATCCACAACCAGTATGAGAGCTGCTGAGACACAGACGTTCCGATTCCAGTGTGTGCTACTAAACAGTGTTTCCTTACATTTCTTATATTAATTTTCACCTTTGATCACTACATTCCATGCATACTATCAATAAATCATGGTTCATCAAAGGTACATACAAATGCCACAGAATAACAAGGTAAACTAAACATCCAGGCTCTCAACTCTTCCAATTGTTTTATTGCCGCAATAAAAACTTCCCCTCCCTAAACAGAGTTATCAAGTTGACACATTCAGATATGGCTGAATGACTCTTACACATCCTACTATTATCTTTCCCCTGAAGACAGCCTTTCCCCAAAATCCTCGGCTAATTTACAACCAATGCTCAGCAGAAAGCTGTTTGAACTTTTAACCCAGCATATGCTGATCTCACAGACTGCGCAGAAAGAATAGCGAGGTATTCGGGTAATGCGGACTTTCACTCCCACAAAACCCTTTGTGCTCTCTCGGTTGCTGAGCCAGGTCTTCAGCCTGATTGACAATGTGGCGCTGCTACAACAAAGCGCCTCCCCTTTAAGTAGTGCAGAGAACCTGGGCCAAACATTACTGGCCAGTAGGCTGCACCTGATAATTGGCCTGCCTGTTCAGCGCTAAGCCAATCAGCAGCGAGATCAGCGCTGCAATCATTATAAGGAGCAGGCAGCATGAATTTTGTGGGCTGCCTGGACCAGTTTGAATGGGTACAGGCAAATAGCGCTGGCCCTTGACACCACCCGTTTTCGGGCCTTATCCAACTTCCAGGCCATAGTGATTGAGCTGAGGCGTTCAAAAGAAATTTGATCAATATCAGCAAAGAATTCTGTTTTTGGGCATATTAAAAGGATGAAAAATAGTCAGAATCTGGTCCCTAAAGTAGCACAGAATGAACTGAATAACTTTTTCTTGCCCCTGCATTTATTAAAAACATAACACCATTGCCTTCTGCATTAGAAAATAAGAAGTGTCAGGAATAGGCCATTACGCCTAACAAGCCCATTACTTTTTATTTATTTCATTAACATCACAAGGTAAGTTTGAATGAAGAAACCCTCTTGGCCCACTTGATTTTATCCTTCATGGATATCAACCCTGCCATCTTTCTAGTATAGTATTTAACCAATTCTTAAATGAGACCAGTGTCCTTATCTCAACCACCCTTACTGGCAAGATGTTGATCGCCTTCTGTGTAAAGAAAAACTTCCAGACGTCTGTCCTAAAATCTTAAATTGTAGGTCGTCACATCAGGGCAGGAAAGGGAGGAGCCGTAAATGTTATGCTTGTGCTCTCCTGGCATGGAGCCTTGTCCATGGGAGCATGCAAGCAGCAAATTTACCCTATAATGGAGGTGAAAAAAATCATATCCAATGATCTCCTGGTCAGCCTCCCACATTCCACTGTTCATAAACTGAGCTCATCCAAAACTCTGCTACCCGTATCCTGACCTGCCGTTCACCCATCATCCCTATGCTCACTGATCTAGATTGACTCCTGGTCCACCGACACCTCAAATTAAAAAAATTCAAATCGCTCCATAGCCTCGTCCCTCCCTATCTCTGTAACTTCCTCCAGCTCTACAACCCTCCGAGAACACTGCAGTCCTCCAACTCTGGCCTTGTATGCATCCTGCATTCCCTTTGTCCCATCAATTAATGGCTGTGCTTTCAGCTGTCTCGGCTTCAAGCTCTAGAATTCCCTCCCTAAACATCTGCACCTCTCCTTCTTTAAGACCCTCCTTAAAACCTACCTTTTGGACCAAGCTTTTAGTCACCCTTCCTAATATCTCCTTTTTTGATTCAGAAAATCTGGATTCCAGAAAGTACAAGTGAGAAAGTGTGAGCTCAGTGTATAGCCCAAGCACAAAACATCTGAACCCAACTTCACATGGAGAGCTTCCATCGAAGGTTGACAGGTTATAACTTTACTGATGAAATTTAATAAAATCTTCTGTTTTGTTGCAAAAGTTTTCCTTGGTGACAATTGTATTTCAGTTAAAATGGAGAGAGTTATAGGATGCTTTCTGTACTTACAATGACCTCTGCAACCTTGGTCATGCTGCCAGTGGAAGAAGCACAGAGCAGAGGCCCCATACTCTCTACTCAGAGGGCAAACCACCAAATACTTTACCTTGAACTGTATTTTTCACAACTCCTGACTGCTTACCTAAAAGTGGCAGTGGCATTGCCAAATGAGGGCAAGTAGGCCACTTGGCTGAAATATCAATGGGGGAATAGTATATGGAATGGAACAACTAAAAGGGGAAGGAGAGAGTTAAAGGATGGGAGGGGGTTGTAGTTATTCTTTTGCTTTAAGTTTACACTTTTACTGGAGACTATTGGGTATCTGGCAAAATGCATGTCGACATTTACCCAGTTATAATCTTGAAGGATGCAGGATTGAAATACTTCAAGATTGATAATTAGATAAGCTGGAACTCTTAACAACATCAGACTACAAAGCTGAGCAGAGGAGGTGAGGATGGCTAGCAGAAATCAGGTTATGGATACAGCTTGTGAATTTAAAGCTAACAAACTCTATTAGATGAAAGTAACTTTCCTTTTGCCTCATTTTTATGGACAGCCTTCAAGACATCCAACATATGTGCGGAGTGTCAGCATGCCTCCTGAAAACACAAGAATACCATCTCCACCAAATGAACAAAGACGGCCTACGTTTCAGAGGCAGACCTCAATAACCCAAACCATCAAGAGGTAAAAGTCTTTTTGGAAATGTGTGAAAATGACTTTTTTGTTGTTTAGTGAGGGGTAAGGCCTCTTGGCCATTCTGCCTCAGCGACTGGTATGGAGTAGGAGCGTTTCATGCTGAGAATACTTGTATAATACAGGGTTGGAATGAAGACCGTCTCCTTTAGGCAGACTGCTGTCACAAGCTGCTCACTGCAAAAATAGGCTCCAAACACTCAGCTGCTCTTATATATTATTGCACTTGCTCCCAAAATAAGGTGGGCTGGTTATTTGCTGTACTGTTTATCTCACACTAGAAATTTATATGTGATCATTACTATTAGTTTAATTAGCATGTTGTGACTCTAATAATGTCTCCATCAGATTCTATACTGGATTAAGGAAGCAAAGTGCTGATTAAACTGCAAAGGTAGTAAAATGCTTTAATTAACGTGAGCCTAAATGGAAGCTGGTGCAGCTTGCGCGATAGCTGCAACACTCTTCGTATTCAGATTGTGATTGTTTCTGAAGAGCATTCTTTGCATTCAGTGCCTATTATAAGAATGTGTGAGAGGGAATGAGGGAAAGGCTGCTCATGCCATCCAGCTCAATCGGGGCATGTGCTCCCGATAGACTAGTCTATCTCTATTTTGTACCAAGCTACCTCTTTAATCAGGGACTTATTAATTTCCTTATTGGAGATTAGTGGTTGTTGGCCTGCTAAACAGAATGTCTAAAATGTGTAATCTATAGACTAACCTTTAATGCATCCCTATTGCTCTCAGGATAAATTGTTTCTGTGCAACATAATTCTAGACGTTCTTCTAAAGTGAAATGAGTCAAACCCGCAAGCTTAGATGAGTTCTGCATTCAGAAACTCTCTCACTTGTGCAGACCTGACTGGAACAAATCTATGTGGAGGCTGTAGTATTGCACCCCTCAAATTTCTCTCTTCATCTCCTGAAGTTGCTGATACTAGGCTCTGGTTTCACAATCAACAGCAGCCCTCTGATACCTCACTCAAAAGGCGATTCTTCACACGAGCTTAGTCCTTGAGTGTTTGCAGACTACTCGACCATGGAGCAGAATCTCCATCAGTGTCTTCAGGAAATGAGAGTTGAAGTACTTTTTCTTATTTTAGAATTGATTTCTCTACTTCTTGTAAAGCGTATAATATGTTCTATTTTAACACATCCTTCTTGAGTCCCTACATTAGTGCTTTGAGCATTGACTAAGTTCTTTGCATTACTTTTTTCCATTTTAAAGAAGTGGATTATGGATTTATTATACAATAAAAGAGTCCTTGTGGAAGGCGAAGTAAAACACTGGCAGCAGCAAGACTTGTATAATAACTGGTGATGCTTTCAGAGTACGGCATTGATTTTTGTAACTTCTGTGATGCTGCACGTCATTCAAAATGTGATGGGAAGGAAGAATAACCCTGTTCCCTCCGACTGAGTAAGAGTATTGAGTGGCGTCTGCCTTATTTTCTTGTTACCAATGGTCACATTATAAAAATAATGTAACTTAGACTTCCAGTCAGCGTTATGTAGTGATCCCTAGTCATGCCACTATAAGTCCTGATGAGATAGCAAATAAAATGATCTCCTTGTATTCAACATAGGCTTCCAGTTTCTTTTATAATTACACCATGAAATATCCAACTTCAGAAATGTTTGGAAGATGTTGTTTGATCGGAAAACTGTAGATATCACAATATAAATACACGAGGGAGGCTATTTGACCCAACTTACTCATCTATTCAGGGAAAATCTTCACATTCACACCATTCTGTCATCTAACTGTGTCTTGAATAAATTTAGTTTCCAATGCCACTGTTCAACCTAGAAGACTATTCCAAGCATTTATCACTCTTTGCATGAAGAGATTCTTCCTGACATCTGTCCTAAATTGACCGTTGACCAGTTTTAGATTGTATTCCATTGTTCTACTATATGACTCTTCTTGAAATAGTGCTACAGAATTATGTTATATATACACCATTTAATATCTTGTATACCTCTATAAGGTCCCCTCCTTTAAGGCAAAGAGCCCCGGTTATTATGAAAGTTACAAATAACAACCAGATCAAATAAAAGGACCCCATTGTCAAAAAGGAACTCTGGCCCTAGCAAGATGCTCATGGCCAAGCACTTCCTTTCTCCTGGTGACTCCTATAAGGTGGAGTAACACAGCGCTTACTCTTTTTAGGTGAAGTCCTCAGAGAATTTCCAGAATAAATGTTGCTTGAGTGTTGGTGAAGTTTTGACAAGTTGTCCCAGAAAGTTTCCCGATGTGTTTGAGGTCCTCTTCACAGTTCCAGCAGCAACTGAACATGAAATGGTGAGCATCCCTTTAAGTAGCGCTTGAAATCTACATCAACGCCTTGTTTACTCCCAAACAGCTGGTCGCTGTTGGGAGAGGGCGTTAGGACAAGCGCTAGCCGGCAAAATGCTGTGCAGCCCTCTTAACGAGTGCTAGCAGGCATTTTAAGTGGCAAATAGCCCCTTAACAAGCTTCCGGGTGGGCGTTCCTAGCGCAGGCTTCAACTCTTACCAAGATGTCGTCTCGCGCTAAACGTGGGCTAAACCAACATTTCAGCTCAAGACCCCATCCTGGTCACCTCGGAGGATCGTTAACACCTGAACGTGCTGCTGAAAATCACCCGTCTGTTGTTTCTCCCAGAACCACATGGTCGTGCTCTTGCCACAATCTGGTTGCAGGTTAAAAGCTGACAGTAGGTGGCAGCCAAGTGAAATGGAAGATAGTAAAACACTTCACGGACTTCAACATTGACACTTGGAAATCTGAATCTGACAACGGGGGTGGGTGGAGATATTGCAGACTAGACAGGATTGCTGCATTAAAGTCATAGCTTTTAGCATACTCTGAGAATACAGTAGATGAAGAAATGTTATCTTGTGATAGCACAGATCTCCTACTGTACAACATCTTCCAAACATCTCTGATGCTCAGGCACAATGAGAGAAATCTACACACCAATGGTTTATGTATTTGCTTACAAATCTGCAAGGTTCCATCTTTATTTCCTTATTTTCTGTTATACTTTTATTTCTCACTGTTATGTGTTCTGCCTGTAAAAAGCAAACTAATTGCACACAGCACGAAGGTTCACTTCTAATACCCTTGTGTAGCTGTTCCATTGTGCTTGTGCAGTCTTTTTAGTGTCCATGCTATTTTGGAATTGTACATCACACAACTAATACATCGTAGCCTCTCCTTAAACCCTATATGGTCACTTTCCTTGCAAAACCATGTTAAGAACACGTGCAACTAATATGTGTATTGCTTCAGTGCCACAAGATGTTGCTCGTAGTTGCTACGGAAACAATACAAGTCAACCCACTGTGGCAGGAATTTAACTGAGGAAAAAATGGTGAATGTTTGTTTTATTGGGTTTATTAAAGCAACTGATAGAGTTTTGTAATTCTGTCCAACCTCTCCTCTCACCCCAAATGCTGGTGGGTTTTATCAGCCTTGCCTCAAACTGTTAACTGAAGAAAGAGAATTTGAACAAGTAATAAAGTACAGACATGCAGTACAAAAATCTCACTACAGGAAACTTTGGTTTATCCAGAGGTTAACTGTCCGGAATGCTCGATCCACCGGCAAAATTCAGGAGTCGGTTCAGTAAGTTTTTTTTCTTCTCGTTGCTTTTTTTTCACCAGTCAGGCTCTGCAAGGTCTAGCTAAAGCTGTTGCTTAGCTACAGAGACGCTGATGCGCCATCAATTACTCAAAAGACTGAGGTTGGACTGAGGTTGAGCGAGTAACAATCAGGCTTTTATTAACTAAAGAATGAAGGTCTTGTCTCGAGTGGTCGACCCATCCAGAATACTAAGGGACTGGGAGGTAGTCACTTATATACCTGGAATAGTGGGAGGAGTCAGCCGAGGCATGTCCAGACCTGTACCTAGTGGAATACACATACACATACAGACAGGTATAACAGTGGTTTACCACATTCACCCCTTGTTTAAAAATGAGTCCGGCGGGGTGAAGTGTATTTAAAAGTTCGTGTATTGGAGTCTCTCCGGAGGTCTTGTCTGCCGCTGTGATCGACGTGGCGACGGCAGGGGTGGTGGAGCTTCCGGCGTCGCGTCCCGTGTAGGCTGGGGCCCTGGAGTGTAGTCCTCGTGGGTGACGGTCCAAGGCGAGCCGGCTGCTGGGGTTGGATATCGGGTCGTGGGGGGGGGGGGTGGTAATGGGTAGTGGGTTACAGCGGTCCCCGAGGGTGCGAGGTCTCGTATGGAGACTGTGTCCTCCCGCCCGTCCGGGTACGCAATGTAAGCGTACTGGGGGTTGGCGTGGAGGAGGTCGACCCTCTCGACCAGGGGGTCCGTTTTATTGGCCCTCACGTGTCTTCTCAGTAGTACCGGCCCTGGGGACGTCAGCCATGGCGGTAACGATGTCCCCGATGTGGACTTCCTTGGGAAGACAAACATTTTCTCGTGAGGGGTGGCATTGGTGGCAGTGCAGAGCAGTGACCGAATCGAGTGGAGCGCATCGGGGAGCACCTCCTGCCAGTGGGAGGTCGGAAGGCCCCTAGACTTTAAGGCTAGTAGGGCGGCCTTCCAAACTGTTGCATTCTCTCTTTCCACCTGTCCGTTCCCCTGGGGGTTGTAACTGGTGGTCCTGCTTGTGGCTATACCCCTAGCGAGCAGGTACTGGCGGAGTTCGTCGCTCATAAATGATGAGCCCCGGTCGCTATGGATATAGCTGGGGAAACCAAACAGGGTGAAGAGGCTGTTCAGAGATTTAATGACCATGGCACTGGTCATGTCCGGGCAGGGGATAGCGAACGGGAACCGGGAGTACTCGTCAATGATGTTGAGGAAGTACACATTGCGGTCGGAGGAGGGGAGAGGCCCTTTGAAATCGACGCTCAGGCGTTCGAAAGGGCGAGTGGCTTTTATCAGGTGGGCTCTGTCTGGTCTATAAAAGTGCGGTTTGCACTCAGCGCAGACTTGGCAGTTCTTGGTCATGGTCTTGACCTCCTCGATGGAGTAAGGCAGGTTGCGGGCCTTGATGAAGTGGAAGAACCTGGTGACCCCCGGGTGGCAGAGGTCATTGTGGAGGGCCCTCAGCCTATCGATCTGCGCGCTGGCGCAGGTGCCACGCGATAGGGCATCTGGGGGTTCATTGAGCTTCCCAGGCCGGTACAAGATCTCGTAATTGTAGGTGGAAAGTTCGATTCTCCACCTCAAGATCTTGTCATTTTTGATTTTGCCCCTCTGCTTGTTGTTGAACATAAAAGCAACTGAACGCTGGTCAGTGAGCAGGGTGAATCGTTTTCCGGCCAGGTAGTGCCTCCAATGACGCACAGCCTCCACAATAGCCTGGGCCTCCTTCTCGACTGCGGAGTGTCTGGTCTCCGGGCCCTGGAGGGTTCGTGAGAAGAATGCCACAGGTCTCCCCGCCTGATTAAGGGTGGCGGCCAGAGCGAAGTCGGACGCATCGCTTTCCACCTGGAAGGGGATGGATTCGTCCACTGCGTGCATGGTGGCTTTGGCAATGTCTTCCTTGATACGGTGGAAGGCTAAGCGGGCCTCTGCTGTCACGGGAAAAGAGGTGGACTTGATCAGCGGACGGGCTTTGTCTGCATAGTAGGGGACCCACTGAGCGTAGTAGGGAAAAAACCCAAGGCACCTCTTCAGAGCTTTTAGGCAGTGGGGCAGTGGGAGTTCCATAAGGGGACGCATCTGGTCCGGGTCGGGACCGATGACCCCGTGTTCCACAACACAGCCAAGGATGGCGAGGCGGTCTGTGCGGAATATGCACTTCTCCTTGTTATATGTCAGGTTCAGGAGTTGGGCGGTGCGGAGGAATTTCTCGAGGTTTGCGTCATGGTCCTGCAAGTCATGGCCGCAGATAGTCACATTATCTAGGTAAGGGAAAGTGGCCTGCAGCTTGTTTTGATCGACCATCCAGTCCATCTCCCTTTGGAAGACGGAGACCCCGTTGGTAACGCCGAAGGGAACCCTAAGGAAGTGATAGAGGCGGCCGTTTGCCTCAAAAGCAGTATACTGGCGGTCTTCAGGGCTGATGGGGAGCTGGTGGTACGCTGATTTCAGGTCAATGGTCGAAAAGACGTGGTACTGCGCGATCTGGTTGACCATGTCAGCTATGCGGGGAGTGGGTAGGCGTCCAGCAGGGTGTAGCGGTTTATTGTTTGGCTGTAGTCGATGACCAGGCGTTGTTTCTCGCCGGTCTTAACGACCACAACCTGGGCTCGCCAGGGGCTGGAGCTGCCCTCAATAATCCCCTCTTTCAGGAGCCGTTCCACTTCAGTTTTGATGAAAACCCTGTCCCCGGCACTGTATCGCCTGCTCTTTGTGGCGATGGGCTTACAGTCGGGGGTGAGGTTAGCAAACAGTGGGGGGGGGGGTGGGTCTCTGAGTGTGGAGAGGTTGCATCTGGTGCGCGGCGGGCAATTTGGAGGCTGCTGGCTGCGGACTGTGAGTGGGGGGAGGGGGCCACCGTACGCCATCGTAACGCTTTTGAGGTGGCACTGGAAATCCAACCCCAGTAGAACGGCAGCGCAGAGGTCGGGCAGGACCAGGAGTTTAAAATTATTGAACACAGTCCCGTCTACTACTAGTGTCACCACGCAGTAGCCGCCAATGTCCGCTGACTGGGACTCGGAGGCCATAGAAATCCGCTGGTGCGCAGGCAGGACTGGGAGAGAGCAACGCCGCACCGTGTCGGGGTGGATGAAGCTCTCTGTGCTCCCGGAGTCAAAAAGGCAGTTTATTGCATGGCCGTTTACCTTAACGTCCATTTTGGACCGAGCTAGCTGGTGTGGTCTCGTTTGGTCCAGCGTCACAGAGGCCAGCGTAGGGGTCGGTGTGTCGCTGCGAGTATCAGATGGGGGGGGGGTTGGCGGTCTGCTGCGTCCCGGCTGGTGTCCAAGATGGCGGCGTCCATGATTCCCATGTGGCTGGAGTCGTCCAAGATGGCTGCTGCTGCGGTGGTTCGCACATGGCTGGGGAGGCCCAAGATGGCGGCCCGCACGGCCCACACGCGGCGCTGTTGGGGGCCCAAGATGGCGGCTCGCACGGCCCACACGCGGCGCTGCTGGCGTTCGGGGTGGCTTTGGCCTTGCAGACGCTGGCGTAGTGTCCCTTTTTCCCGCAGCCCGAGCAGGTCACATTCTTCGCCGGGCAGCGCGCTCTGGGGTGTTTGGCCTGGCCACAGAAGTAGCATTTCTGGCCTTGGGATACTGCTGTCTGGCTTTGGGACACTGCTGCGGTAGTTGGGCCGTTGTTGGGCTGTGGCTGGGGTGGCACGGTGCTATGGGGCTGTCCTACCGTGTCCCAGGTTGTCGTTCCCCGCGGCGTCCACGGTGCAGAGGAGTAGGCATCCATGCCCCGGAAGGCTGCGTCCAGCGTTAGTGCGATGTCGGAGGCTTTGTCGAGGGTGAGGTCACTCTGCTCCAGCAGTCGCTGTCGGGTGTAGTTGGACCTGTGGCCCGCTACGAAGGCATCCCGGATCAGTTCCTCCGTGTACTTAGTGGGCGTTACCGCCTTACACCCACAGGCCTGGCCAAGCACGGACAGTGCTTGGAGGTATTCCTCAGTCGATTCCCCAGGTTGTTGCTTGCGACTCCCCAGAAGGTGCCTAGCGTATACTTCGTTCACAGGGCGCGTGTACTGGGTCTTGAGGAGCTGGAGGGCGGCTGTGTACGAGGTCGCGTCCCGGATGACTGAGTACACTCGGTGGTTCACCTTGGAGATCAGGACAGACAGTTTGTCTGCCTCCACTGCGGTCGAAACGGATGCGGTCAGGAATGTCTCGAAGCACGTGAGCCAGTGAGCAAACTTGGTGGAAGCGTCCGCTTCCCGACTGTCCAGGTCCAGGCATGCTGGTGTGAGGATCTTCTCCATTATAAAAAATTTAGTTAATAAAATTGATGCGCCATCAATTACTCAAAAGACTGAGGTTGAGCGAGTAACAATCAGGCTTTTATTAACTATAGAATGAAGGTCTTGTCTCGAGTGGTCGACCCGTCCAGAATACTAAGGGACTGGGAGGTAGTCACTTATATACCTGGAATAGTGGGAGGAGTCAGCCAAGGCATGTCCAGACCTGTACCTAGTAGAATACACATACACATACAGACAGGTATCACAGTGGTTTACCACAGACGCTTGCAAGCTACGGCCGACTGTTTAGAAGCTGTTGCTAAGCAACAGGGTTTGTTGCTAGATACGGAGCTCAAAAGCTCCGTATGTTTTAACATTAGCGCTGGTTTGTCCGGCAGTTTTGATGGGACGGCAACAGCTCGGTCCCGTCGGTGCCGGATATCACAAAGTTTCCTGTATTAATGTAATGAGCTGCGGTTTTCAACTTGCTTGATGTCTTGGGTGCAGAGACTGACCACTGGACATGGTAGGAGCAACGTTCCCTGTAAGGTACGCATGCATAAAACTGTGACTGGCCCGCACAGCCCCTTAAAGGGGCTGCTCACCCAAAAAAAAATAAGTAGGAGATTTTACATTGGCAAAGCAGACTAACATTCCACTGACATGTTACTACATTTGAGCCCTGTGATATGTTTTGCGGATGTGAAAGCATTTCATTGTGGTGATAGTTTATTACCTGCTGGTCCTGCTAACATCTGATCATAGACCACCTGAAATCAGTGGGGCTGATTTTCGTGGCCTCTGCTCGGCATGCATGAGGCGGTAGCACCTTGAAAATTGCAGCGCTGAGCCTACCGCTGCTTTTCCCGATCTGCCCGCCGCTGTTTCTGACCCGTTGTTGAAAGGGCCGGCCGACACGCCCTCCTGTTTCAGGCAGAAGCCTACTTGTAATTTGCAAATTGGAGTCCTCCCCTAAATGCAATTTTCAGGTATTGGCAGGTGGAGTGGCCGAACCAAGAATGCTGCTGCTTGCCCCACGAGAATCTTTGCACTTGCTGCTAGCCCATTTTTGACTCTCCCATACTGACACTGCTACCCTCTGCCCTCTTCAGGCAAGCTTTGATGGATTTCATTATAAAGTTGTCGCCCCCTGCAGACTGCCTGCTCCCCCTTATAACTCAAATTCCACTCATCTCCACAGAGGAGCTGCTGATTTTGCCACCTTCCCCCCCACCCCCCCCCCCCCGACCTACCTCAATAACGAGCTGCCTGCGAGCGCTGGTACAGTGTTGTAGCACACCAATAGAATGCAGATGAGGCCCGGTTGCCATAAGTGCTCAGACCGCTTTCAGTGTTCTCCCAAAATGAAAATCAGCCTCCGTATATTTTTCTTGTCTGGAGTAACAGGAATAACTTTATTCCTGTGAGACTTTGGAAATGTGCCTGATGTAACTCTGTGAAATTCAGGTCTTGTGTTGGAAAATGAGAGAAAATGCCGGAGCAATCCATTTACTGTACTTGGATTGCAACCCAAATCCTAAGTGAGCAATCTTCACAAAGCAAATATACATTGCAGCTGGTGCACTCTTAACTAAAGCTCACGTCATGACCCAGAAAGTGCAGTTGGGTCTGTTCAACACAAGGGGCACAATTATTAATTTGTTAGGTAACTTAATCCCATCTAAGTATAGAATATTGTTTTGAAACGGGCTATTAACTTTGGTGGTATTTTGATGGGTTCAGATTTGACTCTCCCATACTGACCCTGCTACCCTCTGCTCTCTTCAGGCAAGCTCTGATGGACTCCATTACAAAGTTGTTGTGGATTGTTGCCATTCACTTTTACTGGTTGTGGGTGTACAAGTGGCTGCTGATTTAAATATATTTTCTTAATTAATTAAATCAAACGTGTCTGTCCTGCATGGTGAGATTGCCCATTATTTGTTTGATTCTTAGCCAGTAATAAATTCTTGGGCGGTATCCTGTGGTGGTAAGAACACTTTCTGGGCTGTAGTGCTTTGTTTCAGTATATGGGGAAAAAAAGCCAATTTCTGAATCCCAGTTGATCAAACGTTACCTCAAACCACACTGGTTGAAAATGACCAATACAAAAGATGGGTCTTTTTTAGAAAACATAATTCAGTTTGCACAGCAATGTCTAATTTGCCAGTTTTGGCCTTTCTGACATAAAGTGATCTTTTAAGTTGTGCCAAGTTTCCCTTGAGTTTTGTTTTTGGCAGGCTGATGACAACAATGTTCTTCCACTTAGATTAAGTTGTTATGCAGTAAATATCTAAACAGTGCCACAATTTAAACATTTGGAACAATGATGATACCATTGTTGGCCTTTATTGCAAGGGGGTTGAAGTATAAGACTAAGGAAGTCTTGCTACAATTGTACAGGGCCTTGGTGAGACCACACCTGGAGTACTGTGCACAGTTTTGGTCTCCTTATTCTAAGGAAGGATATACTTGCCTTGGAGGCAGTGCAACGAAGGTTCACTAGATTGATTCCTGGGATGAGAGGGCTGCCCTATGATGAGAGATTGTGTAGAATGGGCCTATACTCTCTGGAGTTTAGAAGAATGAGAGGTGATCTCATTGAAACATACAAGATTCTGAAGGGGATTGACAGGGTAGAGGCTGAAAGGATGTTTCCCCTGGCTAGAGAGTCTAGTACTAGGGGGCATAGTCTCAGGATAAGGGGTAAGCCATTTAAGACCGATTGAGGAGGAATTTCTTCACTCAGAGGGTTGTGAATCTTTGGAGTTCTCTGCCCCAGAGGGCTGTGCATGCTGAGTCTTTGAGTATATTCAAGGCTGAGATTGAAAGATTTTTGGGGGGAAAAATTGGGTTGCTTTGCGCCTCCCGTTAGAGGGCGCTAACGGGGTGCAAGGCAACTAGCGCCCGGGCGTGGTGCCGCCCACGCCTCTCGCGAAATTCAGCGGGAGGTTAAAAGCGCCTCTAACCGGTAGCACGCCATCAGCGATGACATTATCGCCATGCACAGCGCCCCGCTCGCGATCTTTGGGAGCGCCCCCTGACTTGCCGCCGGACGCTATGTCCGACGGGGTCAGGGGGGCCTACCTGCGGCCAGGGAGGCACTATTTAAAGGCGAATTGCGGGGCAGCCATTTTTGTTGCTGGCCGCCTGCCAGCACCTGCCTCTGCTGCCATCCCTGGACTGTTGAACTGCCCCCCCCACCCCCCCTTCCAGAAGCGCCCCACTTCCCTCTTGGGGCGCAACCACTCAATTTCCGGCGCGTGGGCGCTAATTTCTCTGGGGTGCTACTCAATTTTTATCCCTTGGACTCTAGGGGAATCAAGGGATATGGAGATCGGGCGGGAAAGTGGAGTTGAAGTCGATGATCAGCCATGATCTTATTGAATGGCGGAGCAGGCTCAAGGGGCCGTATGGCCTACTCCTGCTCCTATTTCTTATGTTCTTAAGTTCTTATTTGCTTAGCAATATGAAATAACTATACATAATCTTGAAAACCTCTATCAGGTCATCCCGTAAGCTTCTCAACCATAGTGAAAAAGGGCCTGACTTCTCAAGCCTCTCTTCATAATTGTAACCTTCATCCCTAATAACATTCCAGCGAGACTATGCTGCACCTTTACACTGCTTTTATATCCTTCTTATATTGGGGTGCTCAAAACTGTACATAATAATTCAACATTACCTCCTTGGTTTTTTATATTATATGCCCCTGGATACAAAATCAAGGTTATTCAAGCCTTTAAAAAAAAAAAAAAAAAAAAAAAAAATTCTACCATACAAAACTAGAAAATGTAGACAAATTAATCTGGATTTAAAAAACTTTAGTACAGGCAGAATTAATCACCACAAGATGTAAATCTATAACTCTACATAATTTGGCAACACGAATTTGAACTGTAGAGAATCTGTATTCTATGACTGTGACAGTGGTAAACTATCCCTCCTCAAACTTCTCGACCTGTCTGCAGCCTTTGACACGGTTGACCACTCCATCCTCCTCCAACATCTCTCCGCCATCGTCCAGCTGAGTGGGACTGCACTCTTCTGCTTCCATTCCTATCTATCCAGTCATAGCCAGAGAATCACCTGCAATGGCTTCTCCTCCCGCCCTGCACCGTTACCTCTGGTTTCCCCCAAGGATCTATCCTTGGCCCCCTCCTATTTCTCATCCACATGCTGCGACATCATGTGGAAACTGACGCTGTGTTTTCATATGTAAACTGACGACTCCCAGCTCTACCTCACCATTACCTCTCTCGACCCCTCCACTGTCTCTAAATTGTCAGGCTGCTTGTCCGATATCCAGTACCGGATGAGCAGAAATTTCCTCCAACTAAATATTGGGAAGAACGAAGCCATTGTCTTCTGTCCCCGCCACAATCTCCGATCTCTAGCCACCAACTCCCTCCCTCTCCCTGGCAACTGTCTGAGGCTGAACCCGACTATTCACAACCTTGGTGGTGTATTTGACCCTGAGATGAGCTTCTGACCACATATCCGCCCCATCACTAACACCACTTATTTCCACCTCCATAATATCGCCCGACTCCATCCCCGCCTCAGCTCATCTGCTACTGAAACCTTCATCCATGCCTTTGTTACCGCTAGACTTGAGTATGAGCTCTCTAACTTAACATTAGCAACTTGACAGGAGATCAGCTAGTCTTACGGTTTTAATTGTTTGCTAATGTGGTTACACATTCAAAAGAAAAGGCAAACTGGGAACACACAAGTTAGTAAAGAAAATTATTTAAAGGTTCTATTTGTGTGAGGCTTTTCATTTTGTAAGTTAGTCTTTTCAGTTCCTCTTTTTAATTCCTGAATTTTCCAGTGTATGATTCATGTCTTTGTGCTGTTTCTTTTATAAATGTTCTTTATAATATTATGATGAAGACAATAGAGTGGAAATATTAGCCCACAAATGCTCAATTGTTTTTTGTCTGAAATTCCTCTTTGCCATAATTTTGTGGAAATGGATTAACGCCTCTGCTAAAAATTGTGACAGAGGAATTTGAAATGAATGTGTGAAGTGTTGATGAGCTGGCGTTCCACAGGATAATATCGGGGCCCACATTTTAAAGAAGTGTTTCCAGTATTTCAGAATCTGGGAATTGCTTGACAAAAAAAAGTTCGCCTTCTGCCATCCTGGCATACATAAGAACATAAGAAATAGGAGCAGGAGTAGGCCAATCGGCCCCTCGAGCCTGCTCCACCACTCAATAAGATCATGGCTGATCTGATCCTAACCTCAAATCTTCTATCACTCTGCATCCACCCGAACCCATGTGATCTCCCGGGAGAGGCGAAAAACCAGATAAAGACCCAATGGGCAATTTGGGAGAAAAAAATCTGGGAAATTCCTCTCCGACCCATCTAGGCGATCGAAATTCTTCCAGGAGATCACTCTTTCCCTATATTTTCTACAGTACTTACCTTCTGTAAAGGCGATCTCCACCCCAGCCAGGAACAGGAATAAAACCATCTCCTGAAATCTAACACAGAATTAGAACACAGTAGACGCAGAACCAGGCTACACGGCCCCTGGGCCCACTCCACTACCCACAGGGCCATGAACATTCCGAACCTAGACTCATGTCCAATTTCCTGCCCGCTCCCCGTAACCCTTAATTCCCTTTACTTCTAGGAAACTATCTATTTCTGTTTTAAATTTATTTAATGATGTAGCTTCCACAGCTTTCTGGGGCAGCAAATTCCACAAACCTACCACCCTCTGAGTGAAGAAATTTCTCCTCATCTCAGTTTTGAAAGAGCAGCCCCTTATTTCAAGATTATGCCCCCTAGTTCTAGTTTCACCCATCATTGGGAACATCCTCACCGCATCCACCCGATCAAGCCCCTTCACAATCTTATATGTTTCAATAAGATCGCCTCTCATTCTTCTGAACTCCAATGAGTAGAGTCCCAATCTACTCAACCTCTCCTCATATGACCACCCCCTCATCCCCGGGATTAACCGAGTGAACCTTCTTTGTACTGACTCGAGAGCAAGTATGTCTTTTCTTAAGTATGGACACCAAAACTGTATGCAGTATTCCAGGTGCGGTCTCACCAATACCTTGTACGACTGCAGCAATACCTCCCTGTTTTTATATTCCATCCCCCCTAGCAATAAAAGCCAACATTCCATTGGCCTTCTTGATGACTTGCTGCACCTGCATACTAACTTTTTGAGTTTCATGCACCAGGACCCCCAGATCCCTTTGTACTACAGTACTTTCCAGTTTCTTGCCATTAAGATAATAACTTGCTCTATGATTTTTTCCTGCCAAAGTGCATAACCTCACACTTTCCAGCATTGTATTCCATCTGCCAAATCTCTGCCCACTTACTTAGCCTGTCTATGTCCCTTTGCAGGTTTTTTATGTCCTCCTCACTCACTACTTTCCGTCCCATCTTTGTATCATCTGCAAACTTTGATATGTTACACTCGGTCCCCTCCTCCAAATTGTTAATATAGATTGTAAAGAGTTGGGGACCCAGCAATGACCCCTGCGGAACACCACTAGTTACTGGTTGCCAATCTGAGAACGAACCATTTATCCCAACTCTCTGCTTTCTGTTAGAGAGCCAATCCTCCACCCACGCCAGAATATTACCCCCAATCCCGTGATTTTTTTATCTTGAGCAATAATCTTTTGTGTGGCACCTTGTCAAATGCCTTTTGGAAGTCTAAATACACTACGTCCACTGGTTCCCCTTTTCCCACCCTGTATGTTACTTCCTCAAAAAACTCCAGCAAATTTGTCAAACATGACTTCCCCTTCATGAAACCATGCTGAGTTTGTCCTATTAAATTATGTTTATCCAAATGTCCCGTTACTGTCTCCTTAATAATGGACTCTAACATTTTACCAACCACAGATGTTAGGCTAACAGGTCTATAGTTTCCAGCCTTCTGCCTACTACCCTTTTTAAATAAGGGTGTTACATTAGCAGTTTTCCAATCTGCCGGGACCTTTGCTGAGTCCAGTGAGTTTTGGAAAATTATTACCAATGCATCCACAATCCCTACCGCTACTTCCCTCAAGACCCTAGGATGCAAGCCATCAGGTCCAGGGGATTTATCCGCCTTGAGTCCCATTATTTTACCAAGTATCACTTCCTTAGTGATTTTAATCGTATTTAGTTCCTCCCCCCCTAGAGCCCCCTGTTTGTCCAGTGTTGGGATATTCTTAGTGTCCTCTACTGTAAAGACTGATACAAAATAATTGTTCAGTGTTTTTGCCATCTCCATGTTTCCCACCATTAATTTCCCGGTCTCATCCTCTAAGGGACCAACATTTACTTTAGCTACCCTTTTTCTTTTTATATAACTATAGAAACTTTTACTGTCTGTTTTTATATTTTTTGCTAATTTACTTTCATAATCTATCTTCCCTTTCTTAATCAATCTTTTAGTTATTTTTTGCTGTCTTTTAAAGACTTCCCAATCTTCCATCCTCCCACTAGATTTGGCTACCTTATATGCCCTTGTTTTTAGTCGGATACTATCCTTAATTACTTTACTTAGCCACGGATGGCTATCTTTTCTTTTACACCCTTTTTTCCTCAGTGGAATATATATTTTTTGGAAGTTGTAAAATAACTCCTTAAATGTACACCACTGATCATGTACCGTCTTACCCTTTAATCTATTTTCCCAGTCCACTCTAATCAATTCCGCTCTCATACCTTCATAGTCTCCTTTATTCAAGCTCAGCACGCTTGTTTGAGATCCAACCTTCTCACCCTCTAATTGAATATGGAACTCAACCATGTTATGGTCACTCATTCCAAGGGGATCCTTTACTAGGACATTTTTAATTAATCCTGTCTCATTACACAGGACCAAATCTAAGGTTGCTTGCCCCCTGGTCGGTTCAGTTACATACTGCTCAAGAAACCCATCCCTAATACACTCAATGAACTCATCCTCAAGGCTGCTCTGCCCAATTTGATTTGTCCAGTTAATATGATAATTAAAATCCCCCATAATTATAGCTGTTCCCTTATTACAAGCCTCAACTATTTCCTGATTAATACTCCGTCCAACAGAGTTGCAACTGTTTGGAGGCCTATAGACTACACCCACTAGTGTTTTTTTCCCCTTATTATTCCTTATCTCCACCCAAACTGTTTCACTATCCTACTCCTTTGACCCAATATCATTTCTCTGTATTATAGTGATTCCTTCCTTTATTAACATAGCCACCCCACCTCCTCTCCCTTCCTGCCTGTCCTTCCTGATTGTTAAATAACCTGGTATGTTTAATTCCCAGTCATGGTCACCCTGCAGCCATGTTTCTGTAATGGCCACAAGATCATACCCATATGTCGTTATTTGTGCCGTTACCTCATTCATTTTTTTATGAATGCTACGTGCATTCAGATAAAGAACTTTCAAATATGTTTTGTAACACTTAGTTCCTGTTTTTTCCCTTTTTAGTACTTTACTTTTTACTCCATACCTTCTGTCCCTTCCTGACACATTCTGTTTTTTAATTCCCCCACTGCTACCTAAGTCTATGACCTTCTCTGTTGTCATTTCTATTATTTGCTCTCTAGAAACCTCCCCCCCACTAATTAGTTTAAAGCCCCCTCTACAGCCCTAGTTATATGATTCGCCAGGACTCTAGTCCCAGCACTGGCCAAGTGGAGTCCGTCCCAACGGAACAGCTCCCTCCTGTCCCAGTATTGGTGCCAGTGTCCCAAGAAGCAAAACCCATTTCTCCCACACCAGTCTTTGAGCCACGCATTTAACTCTTTAATTTTATTTATCCTAGCCATATTCGCTCGTGGCTCAGGTAATAACCCAGAGATTATTACCCTTGAGGTTTTGTTTTTTAATTTGACCCCTAGCTGCTCATACTCCTTTAACAGAACCATCTTCCTTGTTCTATCTACATCGTTTGTACCAACATGGACCACGACAACTGGATCCTCCCCCTCCCACTCCAAGTTTCTTTCCAGCCCAGAAGAGATGTCCTTAACCCTCGCACCGGGCAGGCAACACAGCCTTCGGGACTCCCGCTCTTGACTGCAGAGAACCCTATCTATCCCCCTAATGATACTATCCCCTACCACTACAACATTTCTTTTTACTCCCTCCACTTGAATGGCCCCCTGTACCACGGTGCTGTGGCCAGGTTGCTCATCCTCCCTGCAGTCCCCGCTCCCGCCCTCACAGGGAGTAAGAACCTCGATCCTGCTGGACAAGAACAAGGGCTGCGTCTCCTTCAACACTACATCCTGGATCCCTGTACCTTCCTCACTCGTAGTCACACCGTCCTGTCCCTGACCACGGACTACATCTGCAGTAATTAACTTCATAGGTGTGACCATCTCCTGAAACATAGAGTCCAGGAACTTCTCCCCCTCCCTGATATGTCACAGTGTCTGAAGCTCGGTCTCAAGCTCCATAACATGGAACTTGAGTTCCTCTAGCAGCAAACACTTGTCGCAGATGTAATCACCGTGAGCCTCAATGGGAACCACCGGCTCCCACATCTCGCAACAGTAACACATCACCTGCTCCATTCTATATAATTAATTACATTTCTTATTATTAGTTATGAAGACCCTGCCTGGATATAGATGATAATATCACACCACTATTCAAAGGACTTACCAACTTAAAGGTATAAAAGAGAAGAGAAGGAAGAAAACCAACCAACCTGCTGATCACCAACCTTCTCCTTGAATACTGTCTGTGGGGCCTGTTTGGTTGACTCGTCTCGCTGCTCCGCCTCCGCAGTGTTGTCCAAGCCTGGGAGTGGGGAACAAGACAGAGCAAAAAACACACCCTCACCTCCCACTTATCCGAATTCTCCCACTTAGCAAAACTCCAGCACCACTCAATGCACAAAGCATGATATAACAATAATGGGTATGTTTGGTTAATAATAGAACATTTCAGGGGTATTGTGTTAAGGCAGCGTAGTGACACAATGCATTGGCACATAATTCTACAGTGCCATAGAGTAGAGTAGAGCACAACTACAATTAACCATGTTTTGAGCTCTCAATCTTTGTATCATTAATGGTGGGAGAAGATTTGGGTGTTCAAGTATTTCATTTGGGAGGAAAAGTAACAACAATACTCAAGCCAAATATTTAGAGGTTGGTGGAGCAAAGATAGCTTTACCATCAGTACCCCTTATAAGAATTGAGAACCGAGGGAAAGAAACTATTATGTCTCTTTTTTTTGTGATTAACTCCTAACTCAGGCTTTTGCAGTTGAGTTAGGATAACCTTTCCCCTTAGTACAATGAATCTGGAAGGATACCTCAGCAGCCTAATCTTTAATTAATTTTGTGGTCTTTGGGCTAGAAATTGGGTTGCTTTGTGCCGCTCGTTCGCGCCCCCAGCGAAAGTCAGCGGGAGGTTAGCAGCGGCGGTAGTCAGTAGCGCCCCGCTCTGCTGTGCCGACGATGACATCATCACCGTGCGCAGCACCCCGTTTGCGCCCCGGCCGCAAATTTCCCTTGCGCCCCCTGACCTATCGTCGGCTGATATGAGTGACAAGATCAGAGGACGGTTTTGCAGCGGCAGTAGCGGGTGGCGACGCAGTTTAAAGGGCAGGTGTCGGGCGGCTATTTTTATTTTGGCCGACTGCCAGCACCTGCCCCCTTTCACATTTGAATGCGGGGTACCGGCCGTGACCGTTCAGCCCGGCACCCCTCATGAGTCCGGGCTGTTTCCACTGCACCCCGCTCCCCCGGTAGTCTAGCCGGGTCCTGGTGCACACAGCGCTAGACCCCTCCCCTTTAATCAGGGGAGGAGGTCTGCAATGACGCGGCGCTATGTGCCACCATGACATTGAGTAGTAGCGCCCCAAGAAGGAGGTGGAGCGCTTCCAGTAGTACTCCACCTCCTCCTTGGGGTGCTACTACTGAGTTTACGGGATAGGGGTGCTAACTTTTTTGGGGTGCTAACGAGGTTGGCGCCCCAAAATGAGCTGTACCCAATTTTTCCCCCTTTATGTTTGGGTTAAAAAAAACTCCAGAGTATGCCATGCAGTGCGGAGATTAAATGGTAATTGACATGAATCAGTCATTCATGAAAGAAAGACTTATGAAATAATACTGAGTAGCCTACGGGTGGTGCTCTCCAGGGAGAGTATAAATACTTGGGCATGGGCCCAGCTTGCGCAGGACATTCTTAACAGGAACTAGTGAAGGACACAACTAGACCTCCATGTTGTAAACGGTTGATTAAAGCTTTGTTTAACGCTTAGACCAAGTGCCTAGTAGTTTTCTTACGTCAGTAATTCATTACAGTGTGGGAGATAAAATATTGTTTTCACACTTAAATCCAAAACTGGCTCTCTTTCACTAGTCCAATATTTTCTATACTTATGATTTTTTTTATGGCACAACGAAGAAGTGGGTATGAAGTAAAATAACATGGAAGAAGTGCACAAAAGATGGTTTCATTCCATTTTTTGGTAACGTGCAGTCAGCACATACAGAGCGTGCCGGAAGCTGGAGGCCCAAAGCTCGCCCAAAGTTAGACCTTGGGCCTCATTTTATTACATTTTATTAATTGCGGCAAGCTGCTTCACCAGCAGCGGCCATCAGCTACGTGGGGTGCGGTGGTGTGGGGGGACGGTGGAAGTATTTGCTTTTTTTTTGGAACTTGTGAGTTTTAGGATTTGGTGTTTTGCAAAGTCGAAACCCCAAGTAAACGCAAGATTGATTGCAGCAACCTCCACCTGTCACCACCATCACCAGCAATGAAAGCTCCATCATACTCCACCCAGCAGACCACCATGAATCAGACAACCCAACCAGACCATGACAGCAGAACTTGGGTTGGAGCCAAAATATAGCAGCATGTATGTAGTGTGGCTTTTTAAAATCGGGACCGATCGGATTCACAATGTCCCAAACTGGATAAAGCTTTTGTTTCTCCAGCAGTAGAATTCAGTCAGGTGCTTACCGCTAATTATCAATGAACGACAGTGCTCAGAACAGCAAAAATACAACATGTATGGAATATAATCAGTTCAAAAATACAATACTCCGCAGTTAAATGCAGATTGTACCTTAAGAAACAGCTTTTTTTTTATCCTGCTAGTTAACACCAACTTCAAATTATCAAAAATAAAATCTTAAATTCACCTAAAAGGAAGCAGTTAACGGAGCAAGTGCAATATGTGTTGTAGATTTGTCATTGTAGAAATTGTATCAATTTTCAATCCAGTGAAACCCACTATCATTAATCAGGAGTTTTGCATTAAATTAAATTGTCTCTTCTAGTTATAATCACCAGAAATGATTGTACAATCACTTTTACAGATACTTTAGGAAAGAAAAGTTAACTGTTAATGATGAGATGCTGTCATTTCTTAAGATATTAAAATAAATTATATAAAATAGGCTGGTATCTGGTGTCATTGATAATGGCATGCCGTCTTATATACTGTCAGGCATGGGCTAAGGGAACAACCTTCAACAAAATGAAGTGTCCCAAGCAATTATTGTCAGATGTTAAATGCCTATGTATTACAAGACCAAGAACAACCTTTATTTCGGGAACTAATATACAGCATGCAATCCTCTACATTAATTGACCCATCATTATTAATGCAGATGTTTCACTCTCTTTCCAAATGAGGATTCTAAATTATTCCTAAGAACCTAAGAAATAGGAGCAGGAGTAAGCCACTTGGTCCTTCGAGCCTGCTCCGCCATTCAATAAGATCATGGCTGATCTTCTACCTCAACTCCACCTTCCTGCACTATCCCTATATTCCTTGATTTCCTTAGTATCCAAAAAATCTGTCAATCCCTGTCTTGAATATACTCAGCGACTGAGCATCCACAGCTCTCTGGGGTAGAGAATTCCAAAGACTCTCAGCCCTTTGAGTGAAGAAATTTCTCCTCATCTCAATCCTAAATGGCCAACCCCATATCCTGAGACCATGGGCTGGATTTTGATACTGGAGACGTGTAGGAGGCGGGACTACAACTTTTGGGGTTGTAGTCCCGCCTCCATCGAGTTGTGGCCAACCCACGCGATTTTCACTTGATTGACCTTGTTGAGCTCGCCCAGCGGGCCACCCGGCAACAGGTGACGTCACAGATTGACATTTCATCTGTCAAGAGCTTTTGACAGATGAAATATCAGCGTTTGACAGCTGTTTGAAGCTGTCAAACACTGACAATCTGTACACTAAGTTAATTCCTTCCTCTCAGGCTGATTTAGAGATCTCTCCAGAACAGAAAGCTGAATGCTGCAACTTTTGACAGCTCGCGGCCATTCTTCTTTCTGTGCCGGTGAGATGAGGGACTCCCGAGACCTGAAGGAAGGAAGCCTGTAAAGGTAAGTAAAGGTAAGTCAAACTTCTTTAAACACTTTACACACACCAAACACACTTACCTCTGCACTCATGCACCCATCACTCACCTGATCATCGGACATCTCGAACCCTCCAAGCCCTTCATCCCGACGGTCCGCCTCGCTAACTTGGCATGGTTTGGAGCCATCGGGAATCCCACACTTCAGGAATAAAAATAGGGATTAGGCTAAAAACTGCCTGTTAACTGTCGGGTATCCGCCTCCTTTGAAACTGGCTTGGGGGCGGGATGGGTTCCTGCCCCCCGATTTCATGATTTTAACCCCCCACACGCCTCCAATCCCATCTCCACGGCCCAATGAAAATCTTGCCCCATGCCTCCACCTCCCCCTCACCCAATTCTGGACTCTCCAGCCAGGGGAAACAGCCATTCGGCATCTACCCTGTCAAGCCCACTCAAAATCTTAAATAAAAACAGAAAATGCTGGAAATACTCAGCAGGTCAGGCAGCATCTGTGGAGAGAGAAACAGTTAACGTTTCAGGTCGATGACCCTTCGTCAGAACTGGAAAAAGTTGGAGATGGAAGAGGTTTTTAAGCAAATGCAGGGACAGGGAAAGGGGGGAGGGGAGGAAAGAACAGAAGGGAAGGTCTGTGATAGGATGGAAGGCAGGAGAGATTGAGACAAAAGGGATGATGGTGCAAGGCAAAAGGAGATGGTAGTGGGACAAGTTAAGAAACAAAAGATAACTCTAGATGAAGTGTAAATGGCGATGGCATAATGATCGACAGCTGCCATGTGAGAGAGAGAAAAAATATGAAAGAAAAGGATCGGGGCAGAGGTTATGGTCTGAAATTGTTGAACTCTGTGTTGAGTCCAGAAGGTTGTAAAGTGCCTAATCGAAAGAATCTTGTATGTTTCAATGGGATCACCTCTCATTCTTCTAAAGACCAGAGAGTATAGGCCCATTCTACTCAATGTCGTTCTAGACTATCAAAAATTACAGGATTGTGCACCATTTCATTATTAAGATTATAGTAAAACATGTTTATTTTGTAATTTAAAGAATAAAAAGAACAACTTGCATTAATATAGTGCCTCACAGGACGTCCCAAAGTGCTTCACATTTGGTAAATAATTTTTTTAAGTGCAGTCGGAGGTGAGCATAGCAAAAATGACTTAGGCCTTCATAAGTGTTTAGGCTCTTAGATTTTCATAAGCATTGAATACAAATCATATAATTCAGCCTTTTCCCCTATAAATGGAACAAGGAAGCAGCATGCAAATACTGAGTTATCAAAGAAAGTTAAAATCATCCAGGATGAAAAGGTAACAAACTGCACAAGGTGCATTTCTGCAGTGCAAAAACAGAAGGATGAATAATTTGCTCACAAGCATGCCTGGGCATATCTGCTTGGAACAACTCTACCTATGTACAGCTGTTAAGCCACCAAATGGCAGCCTTGGGTGGATCTATGAGTCGACATCTCTGACTGTTTTGTGGTGTAAGAGTATGGGTGGCCTCATTGGATGTGGCTAATTCTTGATAGATCCAAATTCAGCCTCGGATTTCCCTTCAGGAGATTCAGTTTCACCTATATGGCAGGACTACTGTTACTTCTATCCAATTCTGTAAGAATTTTAGCTAGTTAAAATGAGTACAGCCTTGAAAGATACGGTTGTACAGTATCTGCCCCTTCCAGTGTTTATGATGGGAGATGGCAGTTTAGGGATAAGCTGGATACCTAATAGATTCTTCAAACAAACACTTACAATTTCAGTTTACTTGTGTTGGCCAAAGTTAACTTCTTTTTAAAAATATTTTTCCCTGTCAGTTTTTTCTTAATTCCTTTCTTAAAGCCGTTGAATCCTCACTTGGTTTTTCTTCTGTGGATGCAAGTCGCTCCCTGGTACCTCACCCAACTGATCATTATTCATGTGATTTTTGACAGTGAATGTTGGCTGGCTATTCGACTGAAAGGTGTGCCATAGCTGAACACAGTCCTTTCATCTGATGTCTAAACCTGCAAATTTCCAGCAGGCGACACTGGGTGAAGATCGGGAGCTCAAACCCAGGGATACCAAGTCCAGTTGTGGTACCTATTTTGCCACCTCAGCTGCGATTAGCTAACCCAGTGACCAAACCTGGCATCTCTTGGTCCGTAATGGATACATTTGCTGAACTATAGGGGCAGTGACTTTTAACTTCTTGCTCAAATTATCTGCAAAACTTGCTCTTTTCAAAACCTCAGCTTTCCATGGCAGCTGTAAAATTAAAAGTAAACATTTCAGGACCCGTGAAGAGATCCACAGTTGTATGAATGTCGTCTTCCATTTCAGCAAGGAAGCTTTGATCTGCATCACAGCATGTCACTTAAGGAAAGCTTTAGCTGGTCCTGCCATTGTTTTCTAAAGATAGACTGAAGCAGCACTTCTGTGTCTAGACTCTGGAATTCTTGTGAGGAAGGGGAGGTTTGATTGCATGCCGGATATTTGTGTTTGTGTTGGTCGCATAGATCCACTTCTATGAAAAACCGGTTTGGTTTGTTTCATCCTGTTAGGGGAAGGCAAAGTGTTGAAGCCGCACTGTCATTGGTTTAAGTTAAACAACAGGATAGGTTCATCTAGACCTGGAAGGCCAAGGACTCCTTGTAAACAGTGATCCATAAGAACATAAGAAGTAGGAGCAGGAGTAGGCCATACGGCCCCTCGGGCCTGCTCCGCCATTCAATAGGATCATGGCTGATCTGAACCTAGACTCACGTCCACTTCCCTGCCTGCTCCCCGTAACCCCTAATTCCCTTATCAGTTAAGAAACTGTCTATCTCTGTTTTAAATTTATTTAATGTCGCTTTTAAATTTATTTAATGTCGCATTAAATTTATTTAATGTCCAGTGAACAAGAGACCAGGAAGCCCTCATTCTCGCAGAAAGGATTTGAATAGCATTTAGGAAGCAATCTCTACAAAGTTTAAGAAGAATTGAATAGACCCATAGGGCTGTAAACTGTTAATAAATACATTAATTCTGTTCTTTCTAACTTCCAGTTGTTTACCCATGAAGTTGCTGACAACACTGAAATGTTGTGGGAGTTTGTGGTGATATAGCAATTTTTAAATCTAATTTCATTCCTCCACATTCAAGGGTATTTTAAAATATCCCTTTCTTGTGCTCAACTTGCAAGTATTTAAACATTTTGAAATATTCTGGTATTATTCCTGAGCAACAGTTCAAGAGCGGAGCTGTTAATAATGATCAGTTTGATATATTCGCCATGAGTGAATTTTACAAATACAAATTATTTTGCAGTAAATCCTATTTATGCCAAACAATGATTATCCAGCAGTGGTGAGCTACTCGCCTCAGTGCATTGGATGCTGGCTCACCATTTTATTGAGGCCTGCAACTTGCCTGAGGCACCCAACATTACCCGAATGCGGCCAAGCAGTTCAAAGGTGGTTGGGAGCCTGTGCATCTCTTGTATGCAAGGCTGATTATTCGGCTCTTGGAAAAAAAATTGAAATTATAGAGGGCCATCCCACAATGTGACTGGAGCGCCACCGCAGTGCTCCAGCTGCACAACATCTGTTTGAAACCGACACTGGAGGGAAGGCTACCATTATTTCAAGAAAAACCTTCCCCGCTTACTCAGTTGCCATCTTTGCTGCGGTGCCTGGTGGCCCTCCATGATGGAAATTCACCCGGTGCAGAACAGGCAGCCGGCTTGCTGAAGCCCTAATCTCCCGGCACTTCAGGAGCGACGTTCTCCGAGCACCGGGCCCAGAGACTAGGGCTTCAGCAAGCCGGAGAAGGGCAGCTGGCTGAGTGCCAGTAAATGAATGAAACAAGCTGACTTTTCGCTATCTGGCGAGCTCTTTGGTAATAGACAAGCTCAGGCAAAATGATGGTTTCTTGATACGGTTACTTCAGCAGCTCCTCTGCGGAGCCGAGCCAGAGGTCAAACCTTAGAGAGAGGTCACGAAGCGGCTGGCAGAGAGTGAGAAGACTTTGGAGAGGTCAGGAGGAGCTTCCAAGCCCCACCACTCTCCCCCCCCCCCCCCCCCGCCCGCCCCCCCCGCCACACATGAGCCACAAACATCAGCAGCTTCTGTGGCGTTTTTGGAGCAGCCTACAGTGATCCCTTTACAACCGGATTTAAATATTTTAATACGGCTCCTTCCTGTTTCGAGCAGGACTGCTGGCCTCTAGAAGTGGTGCCTAATAAATTATATAAGTTAATACTGATAGCACTAGTCCAGGCCCTGTCTTAGTGGCAAACCCCATACGTCATGCCTTATGGCACATAGATCGGGAATAACAAAATATGGCATAAATATACTTGTTGCAAAAAAAAATTTGCGGCCCAAAATGTGAAGCAAGCGCATTTCTTCAGTGACACAGAAAATCAAAACCTCTCTGATCAGTAAGGGCATCACCAGCCTGAGGATTGCTTTTAGAATTGTTTAACCAACTCGTCAACTTATGTCTTATATATTTTGCCTACAAAATATAACACTTTACATTGTCTGATAAAAATCATTTGGATCTGTATAAATGTACAACTTATTGGCGTGAATGAGTTAAATCTGTGGTTTCCATTGTTTTCTCCCTAAATGTATCTATCTTTCCTTTTTTGCTTCGCTTCGTCCTTTCCTGCCAACACAAGGGTACGGTTTGAAAGAATTAATACAATGCCCATAAAAGGTCACAGAGCTGGTCGGAGGCCACCGAAAAGGCACCAGTCTTTCTCTGCCAGATCTTTGCTGAGGTACCGGAGATGTTTGTGCTTGGTGTGTACAGCATGCGAGCTGCTCCACTAATTTAGTAACGCTGTGGATACACGTCAACAATGTTTCATATATTGTTGTATTTATACACAGAAGAAATAATTTTGCTGAATTGTTCTACAATTTGTGCATGGGGGTCTACATTTATCACTGCTCTTTAAATGGCAACCGTATACAGAACTAAAATGCAATGTGCACAATTGGCAGCCTTTGCAATTTGTTGCAGTGCACACTGTGTGCAGGGCGTGCAATGTTTTCTGATCTATTCTAACTTTAACACTTTTAATATGGACTGTGCAGAAATGATGTGGAGAAGAGTGCGGCCGAGCTCTATCGTAAGCTGCAACTTTTCACACAGGGCCATGAACTGAAAATTTGCATCATTTGCAATCTAATTATACCCCCAAAAATGCACAACAGTCATTGAAAGGTGTGCAGTAAAATATCCATTCCTTAATATTGAAACATGGTCTGAAGTAGTTAATAGATATTTTGCCATTTAAAGTATCATTGAATGGCATTGTCATTTTACCAGGGTTTTTAATAGCCATGCTGCTTTCCATGTGGGATAGTTTTGGGCACGCAATTTATTTTCCTTCTTTGAAGGCCTGGTTGCTTTTAGACCTTGAATGAACATGATTAAACATGCAGCTGTGGAATAGGATCCGAGCAGTTACACAGTAGCTCGAATCCTGCAAATAAACCGTTAAGAATCTTTGATCAGGAGAAGGGAAAAATTATCAGAACTCCCTGCATTTCCGCCACATTTACATATTGTTAATCAAATGGTTGCATGTGTGTGTGAACTTTTTGACACCTGTGTTTAAAAGCATAAATGCACTGACTAAATGGCCCTTTGTTTTTACCACAAAAATCTGTGGCATGCAAGACAGAAAGGAACCATGTGACTTGCCAAGCGAGGCCTTGCCTCTTTTCACATATGTTTTGCTATCTCTAAACCAAAAGAGGCCAGCTCGTTTATAGCTGCCGCCCTCGAGCGTCATACGCAGTTACTCCTCTGATGTCTGGTTTAAGAATCGTCCTAGAACAACTGGGATAGAGAGCGGTACAACTGAAAACAAGGGTTTTAGTGAAATCGGCTGGAAAAATATCTGAATTGATGTAAAGTCTTGTTTTGAAGTAGAACTGGATGGTTAAAGACTTTTTAACCAAAAAAAGAGAACAATAAAAAAAGAACTTGGACAAGTCATGACATCTTTAGTGAGCTGGCATGTCATCCCTATTATTGAGCAGGTACTGTAAATTAGGTCTGTTTACTTTGTGTTTATTTAAAAAATCAGGTTTGTTCACTGAATGTGAAAACACCAAATATATCATTGTCTGTTTGCAGTGTTATGGTTTAAATGTATGATCTTGTTTGCAATCGATATTTTACCTGGGGTGTGACTGTCTTTATACTTGGTGCTCATTCCTGTTTGTCATTTCATCAATGATTGAACTGTGCTGTTTTAATCCTGGTTTAATTGCAAAATAGATTGTTAGATTAAACATCCAGCACAAATGCCTTTAGGAGCAGCATGTGCTGGCCCTGGATCTTTACCAGCAGCATGTGCTGGTCCTGGATCTATACCAGCAGCATGTGCTGGTTCTGGATCTGTACCAGCAGCATGTGCTGGTTCTGGATCTGTACCAGCAGCATGTGCTGGTCCTGGATCTATACCAGCAGCATGTGCTGGTCCTGGATCTATACCAGCAGCATGTGCTGGTCCTGGATCTATACCAGCAGCATGTGCTGGCCCTAGATCTGTACCAGCAGCATGTGCTGGTCCTGGATCTATACCAGCAGCATGTGCTGGTCCTGGATCTATACCAGCAGCATGTGCTCGTCCTGGATCTATACCAGCAGCATGCGCTGATCCTTGATCTATACCAGCAGCATGTGCCGGTCCTTGATCTATACCGGCAGCATGTGCCAGTCCTGGATCTATTCCAGCAGCATGTGCTGGTCCTGGATCTATACCAGCAGCATGTGCCGATCCTGGATCTATACCAGCAGCATGTGCTGGTCCTTGATCTATACCAGCAGCATGTGCTGGTCCTTGATCTATACCAGGAGCATGTGCTGGCCCTAGATCTGTACCAACAGCATGTGCTGGTCCTTGATCTATACCAGCAGCATGTGCTGGTCCTGGATCTGTACCAGCAGCATATGTTTATCTTCACCTTGTAACCACTGGATCTCTAACGATGTTTTTCTTTCCCTTTTATGCTGTATGTTTACTATAGTTGATTCAATGCTACCATTATCACAGGTTCAAGTCGTTTAATAATCAACAATTGCAAACAATTGATTTAATGAGAGTTCCAAAATTTATTGTAGCAAATACAAAATACTCACTTCATTAGATTAAAAAAGTACATTTAAAGGAATAGTAATGGGCATTGAATAGTTTAGTAAACCTTTAATTACCAAATAACTGCACCTTAATGTTACTGGATAGTTAAAGGAGTATTTTGAAACTTTGAATTTTGAAAGGATGACTAGGGGTTATATATTTTTTTCTGCCAATTTCAATTTCTGAAGACGTTGACATCTTGCTAGTGTAAAGTTACACCAGTGCCAGCTGCCATCCAATACCTCACAAAGTGGCCATTATTCTTTTGGCAAGCTATTAGGCTATGGGAAGCTTTACTATGGAGGCTGCTACTGACATTCACATACCAGAATTGCCACCATGGATAATTGATCAGGAGCAGGAACCCTGTCCGATTTTTCTACCCCTCATTCAGGGATGCTGAAGCCAACGGTCGTGCCCTACTGGACCCCTCAAACTGGGGATTGAACCTGCAATCTCCCTAGTCTCTCTGGTTCAGCTCTTCACTGGATAGATTCGTTGGACTGTTGAGGGAGCCTTTCCCGCCATTACATCAGTAATTATTATGTGGCAACTATTTAATTTTACTATCCTTATTAGTATATCGGGATATAATTATGGCGTTATCTGTGTGATTCAAATACAGGAAACTTCGCGATATCCGGCACCGACGGGACCGGCGTGATGCCGATCTATGAAAACTTCTGGACAGACCAGCGCTAATGTTGACGGATACTGAGGTTTTCATCTCCGTATTTGACAACAAACACTGTTGCTTAGCAACAGCTTGTAAACAGTCGGCCCGTACCTTGGAAGCGTCTCTGTAGCTTAGCAACAGCTTCAGAGAGGCTTTACAGAGACTGACTGTTTAAAAAAATGCTAGGAGAAGAAAAAAAACCTAACAAAACGGCTGCTGATTTCTGCCGTTAGATCGAGGTTTCCGGCCATACAACCTCCGGATAAACCAAAGTTTCCTGTAGTGTGAAAATAGAATTGTCTCTTTTGTGCATGTTTAATTCACTGATGTGAACTCATTTACAGCTCATGTGGGCAGTATTTATATTTTACAATTGTTTCCACTAGATGCAGGTGCTCAGGTGTTCACCCTGTTGACATGATGGGGCAGATGTTAGAGCCAAGGTGCAGTGCTGGAATAGCTGTGTGCACACAGTTGCAATTTTGTAATTTCTAGTTCCAGACCTTTGGGGAGCAAAGGTAATGCAGGGCAGCAGTGTACACAGTACAGTGTTGGTGTGTACAGGTGACACGACATCTCTGCTCACCTGCACCCAGAATAAAGTGGCTGCTTACGGCATCCAACATTTGCTGTTTGTAGCCTTTTGCCACACAACCTCCTGAGGCGGCTATCTGAGCGGCTGGGGACACTAGGACCACCTCACTCATATTACAGTGTTGCTAGAGTTTGGGCTGCTTCCAGCTGCTGCACTATAATAGAAATATAGCACCAATCTCAACTTGCTGTAGTTAAAGGAATATTTCTGCTGTATTTCCCAATACTTCCTCACCCAACTACCTCCACTTTGCTCCTCTCTTAAAGGTATTGACTTTTGGGCCACAGTATGGGCTCTCGGGTGGGAGTAGTTCTCCAGTGCCTCACTTAAGTAGCTCACACATTTGTCATGTGTGAACCTAATGTTGTCAGCAAACTGCAACCACAGAAGACATCACAACCATGCTTTGTCCTGTCTCCATAGCACCTGCACACACAAACATTTTTCAGCAGAGATGTCTGGATAATGTTAGAAGTAAGAAACCTGGCTGACTTATTTTCTAATTATATATTTCTGCCCACACCCTAGCTCAGGGACACACGAGCCAATTATAACACTCCACCCCACCTTGTCTCCCATCCTGATTGGGACTGGCTAACAACACAGAAAGGGAATTGAATACAGCTTCCTGCAGCACTGCCCCGCGTGATGCACTTGCCTACTGAGTCACCATTTACAATACTACCATTTTGGAGCCAGGTCTTTAGAAGCAGTCCCATCATATACATTTACTGTAGCATTATATTGCTTCTTTTAAGGCCCTGTACAGGAAACTCTTTTTTATCCGGCACCGATGGGACCGGCGTGGTGCCGGTTTATCAAAAAGTCCGGATTACAGAGAGTTATAGTTAAAAGGTACGAGAGCTCCGTACACAGCAACAAATCCAGGCTTCCCTGTTGCTTAGCAACAGCTGCAGGAACCCCAGCCACAGACCAAGCATCCCTGTTGCTTAGCAACAAGTGCAGAAACCTCCGATTACACAGCCACAGATCCAGGAACGGCCACTAATATGAAGAAAAACTTAACTGAACCTACTCCTGAATTTTGCCGGTTAACCGAGATTTCTGGTTGTTTGGGTGCCGGTAAATCGAGAGTTTCCTGTATTTAATTTCAGAATGGATTCTGCTCTTGCAATGTGCCAAGAACAAGCAGTCCTGTGATTCCTATATGTAAATGGCCTTATTTAGATCAAAATTAAAGCTTGTACCATACTATATAGCTCTGGAAACGTATGGTTTATTAACATATAAAATCAGCAGCCTAGCTCTGAACTGAAGTGGAGCGTGTCCCTGGTCATAACACTTAGTAGGCAAGCCATTTGCCAGCACTGATCACATCTATTTAATATTCTTAATCTACAGCTGGTCAGGTCAGTGAACTAGAAACTTGAGCACCTCCATGACAAATTGTCAAACACGATGGTTTGAACTTAATCTGCCCACAATTTTTAATTTTAATCAAAATGACAGACAAAATCTTAGGGAGAGAAGAAAGCCTGCGTTATATAAGAACATAAGTCACGAAATTCCACGGACATTACACCGGTCTCCTGTTGTAACTTCGACAGGACTCCCTGGGAAACGGAGTAAACAGAAAGTTTTCAACTACTTATGCTATTTTTCTGGGGGTCCTGCCGATCTCCTGCTGGAGTTACAACAGGACACCAGTAGAATCCCCGTAGAAGTTCAAGGCCATTTAGCGAAGGTAGAAGTTCCTCCTTGCACTAATGGTAGCAAAGTAAGTGTGAGCATAAAAGAGGTTCCTCACACCCACTTTTTCACAAACAGCGAATAGTGGTAAATGTATCCAAAGTGTTATCGTAGTCCAGAACAAACCTAAGCTGAAGTTAAAGACTAAATAAAACTTTCTTCTATTGTCATCTTTTATGCCATGCTTGGTATTAATAAAACGTTTGAAGCTAAGTTGTAAAACTTTTGTATACAGACTCTGTAACTTGTGGGAGAACCTTTGCATGAAACTGGGTGGGGCGGGGGGGGGGGGGGATTGTGGGGCTCCTCCCGAGCCAAAAAAATGCTGCCTCTTCATTTAATTTTTAGCTCATACGGGAGCATTATGCAGGCAATTTAAAGGTACTTCCAGGATCAATTGCCTTTCTTTGGGGAGCTGCTGGGAGGATTTGCTGAGGCATTTTAAAAGCAGAATGGGTGGAATTTACCAGGTGTAGCCAGGAACTACTGCAAACTTGTCCTCTTAAAGTGAGGGGGGGGGGGGCGGATGCACTGAAGATGCACCCATGGCCCTTCCCAAGGGAATTTAAAGGGTCAGTGCAAATGGGATGGAATCCTGACATAACTGGGTTCTGCCCCTATTTCCTGTCTCCCCTCCCCCACCCACAGGCAGAAATCTGACTTGCCACCCTCTCTGGCCCCAGGAATTTTAGATCCTCTAACTTTTTAAAACAAAATGTCTGTTTAAACCTTCAGCTTTTACTTACAGACGAATTCTAACCTTTACTGCTGTTCATAAGTATTTTTCACTGGTATTTGGTTGGTTGCTGTTTCTCAACTTGCAACGCTTGCTCTCATTCATTGTTTAATACATTTTCCAGTTTTTTTAATAACTTATTTGACTGCTGCCAATGTTGAAACAAAGCTGCAGTAAAAACAACACTTCACTAACTGATATGCTATTATCTACAGGAGGAAACCTCAGCATGACATTACCAGCAGCTCCAACATCAGATGAGCTGTTTTTCTTAATTAGCATTTCATGTTACCAGCTCCTTCCTGGCCTAGTATCCAGCAGTGACAGTAATTACAAAACATTATGATACACACATTCCTCTGTATTATTCATCTAATTATAACATTGTAGTCTTTAAACACGATTAGTAGTGAGACTAGCCCTAAGCATGTTCCATAAACCGTACAACTGCTACTTACAAGTATTTACCGTAAGTAACAGCCCCATTTATACCTGGTTTAAGAGGAAACCTGTAAATTAAATTAGGATTTCAGGATGTAACCAAGTGCTGACGACGTGACAATAAGTGGTCTGTCCTTGTACAGTATCTTCACACTCAGCGCATTTACAAATCAGTAAGTAAGTGATTCCCACTTATCACAGCATTGGTCCATTTTGGAAAACGCCTATTCTATTAGGTGCCGATGTACACCTTATATATACCTCATAACAGACAGAAACTTGAGCACTTCTAACGGAGCTGTCACCATTTGTATTTTATTATTTCTGGTAAATTGCTTAAAGTAGAAATCATAAATCACACAAAAAATTTGGAGTTACAGGCTCTGCAGACCAGTGTTCCTGGCGCTTCCGTCGGAATCCTACCCACTGGAAACCTCTTCCTTTCCTGGCACTTCCTTTGGGATCCCGCCCGCTGGGAACCTCTTGCTTTCCTCTGTGAATTTCTGGGACCAGTGGAAGTTCCTTAATTTGGCTGCAAATGGCAGGCGGCCACACCACTAGTGGTTTATCTAGGATACCCACAAGTCTGAGACCCTGGAAAGACCAAAGAAGGAGTGTCAGGCTGGGAATTGCTGTGTTCCTCCTCACAACAGACTTCTGGTTGGCACCCATGGCTCCCTTTATAAAGGGGCCACCTACAAAGATGCCGAAAAAATTCTTGCATCCAGATTCTCGGGGAATTAGGCCTCACTCTTAGCCTGGACGCCCAATTCCGCCTTTGCCTTATCAGGCGTACCTCCGCCAGCCATACACCAGGGCCCAATGAAGGCCCGAGACATGGGATCTCTAACATATGGAGTCCCCAGCCGCTCCCATCTTATTTTGATTGCCATTTTGGGCCATCAACATAGGGAGGGCAAGGCCAAAGACTCCAAACAGGCCATCTCAGAATTTTCAATGCTATGCCAGGACCCAGTGTATCCAAAAACTTTGGTTCTCTCTCCACAGATGCTGCCTGGCCTGCTGAGTATTTCCAGCATTTTCTGTTTTTATTCCAGTGTATCCAGATCCTGGCCTAGTTTCCAGCTGTTCCAGTAGACACCTGCTGCAGTTAAGGCAGTTGTATGGTTGATGATTTTCAGGGACAATCTTTATAATGTTTGCAGTGCAGTGTGTTCCTCTCTGCAATTATTTAAATTTAGAAGCATTTCAGTAATATTACAACGTCGTCCACCAACTCTTTTTCAGAGCAGTGTTTGGTGGCCATTGTTCTTTTCTATTTAATTGATTTGACCGTAAGTCAAATTTTGCAGTGGAGATCTTCAATGGACATTAGGCCCCTAATTAACATATGCAAGGGGCCTAACGCTTGTTTTAGGTGGCTGATAAATTTAGCAGTGGCCTGAACGCCTGTGCATGGGCGCCGACCATCCCACTGCTAAATTGATCACTGTTGTACCCATTTTACACTCTCAAAACGGGCACAAGGCATACCTATTTCTGCCCCATTATGTTTTCTAGTTGATATGCAGGAAAAAGTTGCTCTGATTTATTCCCTCTAATTTTGATTCAAAGAACAGTATTCAATTTTGCTGTCTCATAATATAACTTTTAATAAATAGGCAAAGAAAACTACGGAAAATGCCCTTCAATTGTAATGAATGCTTCCTTTCTGTGGTTTGACTTGTTAGGTGAGAAATTACTGTCAGTAATGTTATCGTATAAATGCTTAACACACTAGTATCAAATTCTTCTCTGCTACTTTCATAGTGGTGTTAACCAATTTAAATTGAACAGGTTAAAGCTTGTGTTAAAATAGCAGCGAGAGAAATTTGATATGAGTGTGTTGGTGTAACTGAATATTGCGTTCAGGTATGTATTCTTTATGACTGATATTTTCTTATACATTAAATAATTGTTGATTATTTATATCAATATCCATCAATGTTTTAATATAACAAAACAATACATCTAGCAGACATTTCCTATCCAATACAACTTAAGTGTCACATTCTATGTCACAACAAGTATAAGAAACAGAGGTAGTCATTCAAAATAGATGGAGAAAAGCTCCCAGCAATTGAAAACGCCTTAATTGAATCTAAATCTAAACAAAGCAAACTACGTGGTATGAGGGGTGAGTTGGCTAAGGTAGATTGGGAAACTACATTAAAAGGTATGACGGTAGACAAGCAATGGCTAGCATTTAAAGAATTAATACATAATTTACAACAAATATACATTCCTTTAAGGCACAAAAACCCCACAGGAAAAGTGGTCCAACCGTGGCTAACAAGAAAAGTTAAAGGTAGTGTTAGATCAAAAGAAGAGGCTTATAATGTTGCCAAAAAGTATTATTCTATTACTAACTCTCTATAAGCAATGAACTCTAACTTAACATTAGCAATTTGACAGGAGATCAACTAGTTTAAAAAAAAGATTCTTAGCATGCACAAATATTGAATTGGAAGTGGAGAATGCTTTTCCAATGGCTCAATGGATAACTGCACCATCTAGAGTGGTACTGAGCCACAGAGATTAGTAAAGTCCCAGATTTGATCTCTGATCTGTGATAAATTAGCTGAGCTCAGCCAGAGCAGCAGTTGGTCTTTACAGTTGGCCTCAGTATCTCTTTCTGATTGTTTCTTTAGCTGCAAAGTGTCTGTCTGGACATCATTTGAGGACAGTTTCAGAGATAACATGAAGCTGACTATTCCAATGCACTCCTGGCCGGCCTCCCACGTTTACCCTCCATAAACTTGAGGTCATCCAAAATCTCCGCTGCCCATGTCCTAACTCGCACCAAGTCCCGTTCACCCATCACCCTTGTGCTCGCTGGCATACATTGGCTCCCAGTTAAGCAACGCCTCGATTTAAAAATTTTCATTCTTGTTTTCAGATCCCTCCATGGCCTCGCCCCTACCTATCTCTGTAATCCCCTCCAGCCCTACAACCGCTCCTTCAACTCTGGCCTCTTGAGCATCCCCGATTTTAATCGCTCCACCATTGGTGGCCGTGCCTTCAGCTGCCAAGTCCCTAAGCTTTGGAATTCCCTCCCTAAACCTCTCCTCTCTACTGCTCTTTCCTCCTTTAAGACGCTGCTTAAAACCTCCCTCTTTGACCAAGCTGCTCTAGTATCTCATTATGTTGCTTGGTAACGCTCCTGTGAAGCGCCTTGGGCCGTTTCACTACGTTAAAGGTGCTATATAAATACAAGCTGTTGTTGTTGAAGCTTTGATATTGGAGCAGAGAATCTGGAGTGGCTTCTTTTCTGACTGCTTGTACTCCTGGCAAGGGTTTAGCAATCAAGGGTACAAGGATCAAAAAATGGGTGGTGGGCATTTAAAAATACTTGCAAAGTGATGCAAAAATACTGCGTTCAGATACAGGAATAGAGGGTGAATCTGTGCAGCAGTTTTAAAATGGATAGAACAGTTGGCAACAAACCAGTGTACGATTCAGTCCAGTGACCGACCTCCTCCTCCTCCACCAATTACAACCTTATGTTGAACAATGTAGCTACCCTCCATCATTGATAAGCTGCGGTTTATGTGACCGGTACTCTCCCCAGGGGGTAGACATTGAGAGGAATGAATTATTATCTGTGACTAACCATCCAGATGGCCTATAGAAAAGATACAAAGAAAGGGTGAAACTTAATTCAGTTCAATAATGCATAACCATCACGGGTAGTCCTTTAGCATTAAAAGAAAACAAATGAGCAACAGGTGCGTACCAGAGCAAGCCATCAACTTAACACCTTATTAGGAGGACAGTTATACTTGTTACTGGGGTGGGTTGTTTGAACATTTTTGAATTACATATTCAGAATTCCATACTGTTTGGCAGATCACTCAATCCATACAACCAACAACAAGAATAAACATTTTAAAACATGAGAGAAGGGCCATCATATGTCTGAAAGAACACCATTGTACTCCATTAAAGATAAAGCCGACTTCTGATTACCCTGAAAGCCACTTCCAAAACAATATTGTAAAGGCACTTAAGATAAGGGACAAGTACGAACATGGCTTTCGACAAGTAGAAATACTCCAAATATAGAGAGTTTTCAATTTCAGTGCTTCCTGATGACAAAATAAGGCACTGGATTTAATTCGAGTGAATTTGCTACTTCTTTGTAACATTTCCTAACATTCCAAATTAAAACTTTTAAGTGAACAAAAGAGGGGAAATGTTCTGGTCACCACCGCTGGCGAGTGAGAATATCTTGTGGAGATTGATCTTTTTGAATCGCTGCCCATTTTGTGCTGCTCCAGAACTTCAGGTCGGGCCTTATGAGCTCTCGATGAAAACAGGCGAGAGCTTTGTTTTAATATTGTAATAATGTTTTGCAGTGACATTCTTGTTAGCACACGTGCAATTGCCAGTCATTCTCACTATGCCTTAAGTTTGATCACATAAAATAGGCTTAGGTGGCAGGCACATTTTGGGCTTGTAGGAAGTTAGTATTTAAAAGGGGTCATGCTGTTTTTGATGAATATCTGAAAATGAAATTCATTATTAGATTAGTAAGTTATTTTTGTCAGTTTACTTTTGGAGATGTTTTCCTAAGAGTTTTGGCAATCTCCTTTTTATTTGGAGGATGTGGAAGAGGATGAAATAAATGATTTGAGGCAGTTTATTGTATTTTACCCAAAAGGTGTATGTAAAGGCTGAGTCACCACTACCTTTGAATGTACAGTAATGGGAAAACTATTGTTGCAGATTTTACTTTACTAAGGACGCAGTGACAGAGTTGTGCCATCTCCTGGAATCTTAGCTCCTGCCAACCTGTATCATAGAGACAGTACTGCAGTTGCTGTCAAGGCCACCATATTACTGAACTTTTATGCACCCTGCACATTCCAAGCTGCTACAGGGGACATCAGCAGCATCAGTCAATTTTCATTTCACCGATGTATCAAGCAGGTGACTGATGCATTGTTAACCAGGGCAGAAAATGTCACGACTTTTCCCATGGGCAATAAGCAGCAAAATTAGATGACTTTGAATATTTATAGATGGTAGGATTCCCCAAAATTCAGAGCATCATTGATGACTTGCATGTCGCCATATGGGCCACTGAACCTTCACCTTCAAGAACTGGAAGGGCTTTCACCCCATTAACATGTAAGTCATTATGCACGTTGATGCCCAGTTCGCAGATAGCAATTATCTTCATTTTAAGGCATTCCATGGTGCCAGGATTATTTGACAGAGAGAACAGGTACATGGATGGTGTCCTATGCTACTCCTTTCAGCCCTGACACCTCTGAAAGCCACGAACAGCACCGCAGTGCATATACGGGTTTTGTGGAGTCGCCAGGAACATTATCAAGACACATTATAGACATCTTAAAGCAGTGCTTCATGTGGCCAGAGATTAGGATTCATTTTATGACTGGCAAGGCTCTCCATGATCATTGTAGTCTGCTGCATGCTCCATAACTGTGCCATCCAAAGAGGCTTATGCATGGTGCAGGAGGACATCCACTGGGAGCTAGAAGAGATTTCTGTTGAACCATCTTTGCAGGCAAACTGTGAGGCTGAATCAAGAGATTGCAGGAAGCTATAAACAGGTTTGGCCACCTTGTTATAGAAAGGATTTTGGAGCAATGGAAAAGGTGGAAGCTACTAAGGCAACACCAGAAATGAGAGGTTACAGTTATGGTGAGAGTGTGTGGAACCACCAGAGGATTACGGACAATTGTATATCATTCCATTTACAGCAATGTAGTACAGCTGGGGGCTGCACCTTTAATGTATCTGTTAACTGTACTAGGGCTTCTTTCCTGTACTCCACGTGATGATGTCATGACGTCAGAGCTCGGAACCTTCTAGCAGTTGAGCTCGGAACCTTCTAGCAGTTGAGCTCGGAACCTGCTAGCAGTTGAGCTCGGAACCTTCTAGCAGTTCCAGAGAGGCTTTCAAGCAGACCAGACCTATTTGCATTGTATCCTACAGTTTCCTGTACGGCTTCGTTTGTTCATTAAATTTTATTGTTTTTGATTCTCTGAGTCGATCTCAATTCTTCAGCTAGGAACCCCAGTTTTAAGAGACTAGAAAAGCTAGAGTTGTATTCACTAAAGCAGAGAAAGTTAACAAGGGATTTAATAGAAGCACTCAAAGTTTTGAAAGGGATTTCAGAGGGTAAATTCTGAAAGATTCTTTCCATTGGTCAGAGGATTAGTGACAGGGAGCATAAAGTTTGGATTAGTACTAAAAGGGTAAAGGTGGAAGTTTGAATGACTTTTTATACAAAGCTGTATTAGAATATGGAATGCTGTTGAAGCCAAGTCAATCCTATTTTTAAGAAGGAATTAGAGGGCTGACTCCCTGATCGGGCACTCTGGGCAGAGTGCAGCACATGTAGGGACCACTGATTTTCCATCCGTTAAATTAAATGAGTGGCAAATCAAGCTATGCAGGTCTGTGATTTCCCAATCGGTGCTCCTTGCGAGTGCCATTCCAGACTGGGAGCGCCTGATCAGTGAAATGGGATTAGAGTAGGTCGCTCCAGTATGGAACTCGCAGTGGCACAGGCATGATGGACTGAATGGTCTCCTTCTGTGGTGAAATGTCTATGATTCTTTGCCTATTTTAAATCTGCTAAATTTAACACTTTAATTTAAAGTCCCTTGAATTGTTACTTAAATTTAACACGAGCCTAGCTAGAATGCATGCCCTACTTCTGCAGCCCTTCCTAAAGTGCCTTGTCAAAGCAAATTTAGAAGCACATTTTTGAAGCATGTGTGTTTTACATATTACCCTATGATTTAGATTGGAGGTACAACAGAAATTCCAAACCAGGGTGGTATCAGCATGATAACACATGCTTCTTTAAGGACTACAGAGTCATTTCTGTCATTATGGAGAAGAGAGAATACATAGCTTGAAGCCTGAAAATGTTTTTCTGTACTCAAGAGATGTACTGCATGTCTCGGTTAAGCATATCCAAATAGTGCATTATCTGCTCCATATTTGATAAGAATGCACAAAACTATAAACTGCAGAATGAGTTGTTTTCCTAACTTTAAAATAGCTTCTAATGGATTTCTGGTACAGTAATATTACATTATTCCTGATTACGGCAATAGGATTTAATATATGTTAATCCAGCAGTATTCAAGGCAATCACCAATCCATTATGTTCTACAGAGGCACGGCCGACTGGTTTGGCGTTAGCAAAGATAGTGATACCACCCAAAAATGGCAGAGGAAGAGCCTTCGCCATTGCAGCCAGAGGTATGGCAAGCTTAAATCACATGTCATCCGCGAAATGGAACTGCCTAGCCAAGACAACATCTCACTCACCAGCACCGAAACCCCTCCTCCCCTCTACGTGGGGCCTCAGTTTGGCATGCAGAAGGTAAGGCGATCTATATTTTATTTTTGGATCCTGGTGCTGTTAGTCAACATGAAGATGAAAGGAGAGCAGGGGTGTTACACCTAGTTGCTTAACTCTTGTGTAGGCATGTTTACGTTCCGTTGAACTTAAGTGTGGGTTGGTATCGCCTTCAAAAATACACACAAAATAATCACAGCTGCACAAAAGTTGAAAACACTGAAGATTCCAACTAATCTTCAGTTATGAAGTGTTTTGGCAAGTTGTAAAGGCCACAAAGACTGTACTAGAGGCAATAAAATGTATTTTGGTTTCCATTGTTAATTGCTGCACAGAACTTCTTAGTATAGTCTCACTCTTGGAATAACTAGAATTACTTAATAATAATTGTTTACTCTGTTGGCAATTTATCGCAATAAACATTTAATAAACATCTTTGCTTCTAGATTGCCTACAGACGGATTGTCACTGAACAAATGCTGCAATACTGCAACGCTGTCGTGATAGGAATTGGTAAAATAAAGAGTGGGAAATAAAAAGCAATTTAATTAACAAGAGTGAATAAAGGAAAATCAAAGTATAATATACAAGACAATGAAAGAAAGAAAGCAAAACTGATTGTGAGGGAACAAAACTATGGGTTAAAAATTCTGTTTCTGTGCTAATGGACAGAAGATCATGTGAATTTGATTGTGATATTTTATAGTGAACTGTGGGTCAGATTTGCAGAAAGTACTAATGTAAAAACCATGGAGCCTGTTGAGTAAATTGAAATGCTGCAGTGCTGAAATTCTGAAAAGGCTCTACTATTTACGTAGTTCATCGTAAGCCCAACCAATGGCAGAATCCTATTATTGCAACATTATACCGCTAATTCAACAAGTATTTAAAACTTTTAACATTGAGCAGAATATAGCAGAATTCTACCCCTCTATTTTGAGTACTTGAATCGAAGTCCTCCAGACATTCCCCCCCCCCCCCATTGACTCACCCTGCTTCCAGCTCTTGCTGTTGTCTTGTTTTCTCCCTACCTCCTATATTACAGTTGAATATAAATGCTAGTTGTTAATACTGAATGCAGTTTTTTTCCTAACATTTGATGATGATGCTTCTCTCTGTTGAGTTGGGTGTGTGGGAAAGAATTAGATGAGGGGACTTTAGATTTTAAATGCAAATGTGTGGATCCCCATGCCAGAACTTTAGCCAGTTGGTTCACATCCTCCAAGTTCTCCAGAGGCGTTCTGGAAACTTTCTGCTATGATCAGCACAGTCTCTTGTGTCCATATGCAGATACCAATATGATTACCAGTACCATTTTGCAGCTTTGACTATATAAGCTATCAAAACAAAATCATTCTTTACAGCCATGATATTTACTCGGGTGCAGTAGGATTTTTGGACGGGAAACTCGGAAGTAAGGGTTTCCCACATATGCTGCAGAAATTAACCGTGGAACTTCAAAAAAAAAAAATTCAACAAGTTTCCCGCCAGACAGATTGACAGGCTGGTTGCCTGTCGGTCAGGAAAGGAGCTGGGGAGCAGCTGTCAGGTAGGTCTGACACCAGGGCGAGGGGGGGTGGGGGGGAGTTGGACATTGGCAGGGAGGGGGTGGTGCTAAGGCTAGTTGTAGTGCCCCTGCGATTAGCTAACTCAACACAGATTGAAGATGGAATATGAGTCCATTGCACATTAGGCAGTGTGTTTCCCAACTGAGGCACTAAATCTTTTGAAATCTAATTGGTTTCCATTTATAAGGTATCCTGTCACTCCCTGAGATCTTGTACACAGGAGGAGTTGGTGTTTTTTTGCCTTTTGCATAATCCATTGCAAATTTGGAAAAAGGCTTTCCATAGTGATGTTCATGGCCTATGCCACTCTTTCCATTTACAAATAAACAAACAAAACTGAACTGATAATCCTAAGTGAATTATTTCACACTTCCTGCCATTATTGCATATGTGTGTACAGGAATGTAATGTCCCTTTTAGGTATGTACTGACATTTTGTGAAACTGCTTTCCCTGGCATTTAGCGCCAAGGTTAGAGCATTACAGCAAAAGTAAGAAGGATATTATTTTATAGAGCTTTATTTAATCTACCAAACGTAGGGACAGCCAGTCCCAGGTCATCCAATGTATCCATGGTCACAGGTGTTCCTGTCCAGAGGGAGTTCAGTATATATTCAACCCTGATTTGGGATTGAATGCATTTGTATTTCTGGGACACCTATTTATCCGTGTTCCCTGGAAGTTTTGTGCCAAGATCCTTGGATGTGACGTGGCAATCTTGAAAGCCTTCCAAACTGACCAGGTTTGTCAGAGGAGCGATGGGACCAAACTGGAGAGCTATTCATGGAGGCAGAAGGCATGGCTGAGGTACTAAATGTGTACTTTGCATTGGTGTATAACAAGGAAGAAGATTTTGCCAAAGCTACGGTAAACAAGGAGGTTGTCGGGATACTGCATGAGATAAAAATAGATAGAGAGGAGGTACTAGAAAGGCTGGCAGTACTTAGAGTAGATAAGTCACCTGGTCCAGATGGGATGCATCCTTGGTTGCTGGCCACAATCTCCCAATCCCCCTTAGATACAAGGATGGTGCCAGATGACTGTTATATCCTTGTTCAAAAAAGTGGAGCAGGATAAACCTGCCAATTATATGCCAGTCACTTTAACATCGGTGGTGGGAAGCTTTTAGAAACAATAATCTGGGAGAAAATTAGCAGCCACTTGGACAAGCATGCATGGATTGTTAAGGGCAAATTGTGTTTGACTGAGTTTTTTGATGCGGTAACAGAGAGGTTGGATGAGGGCAGTGCAGTTGATGATGTTTATATGGACAATCAAAAGGCATTTGATAAAGTACCACATAATCGGCTTGTTAGCAAAATTAAAACCCATAAGGATAAAAGGGGCAGCAGCAGCACTGATATAAAATTGGCTAAGAGATAGAAAACGGTGCGCTGTGGTGACTGGCTGTTTTTTGGACTGGAGGGAGGTATACAGTGGTGTTCCCCAGGGTTCAGTACTAGGACCACTCCTGTTTTTGATACACAATGGCCCGGAATTTGTGGTCCAGATGATGGCGAACTGGCAGCGTTTGCTGTCATTCCGCCTTTGAAAATGACCACAGCTTTGGGATGTGGAAATCCTGAAGTTGCGGTCTGTCATTCACGGCTCCAACACAGGCTGCGCTGCGCTCCCCCCCCCACCCCCCACCCCCGCACCCGCCCCCCCCCACCGCAGAGCCGACAATCAGTGTAATCTCTCAAATCAGGGAAACTGACGAAAGCTTCGGCTTTTCCGCAGTAAGTGCGCTGTTAAATTCCCCACTAAAAGTTAGACCCAAAGGAATTAGGTGTAACTGGGGTTTTAACAGCCTATTGACTGCTAAACAAAGGTTATGGTCCTGAAAAACTAATTTTAATTTTGTGCAGTGTCAAATTTGTCCATTTTAATAAAAATTAAAATTTTTAAGAAACTTTATTTAAAAAAAAATTTTTTTTTTAAAGTTTGTTCATCTTTATTTCAGGTTTGCCTTTTCCCCATGTGAGAGCCCCAATCTTTGTTTTGCTCTCGCTGACATTTTTTAAAAAGTTAGAATTTTAAAAGCTTACCCACTTCCTTGTCTGCTGTCTGTGAGAATTCTGCGCTTTGATTGGCTGCTTAGCCAACTTGTTGACGTCACAGCAGCTCGCACTAGGGGATTCCCACTAAACTCCGTTGATTTGAATTACACGTCGGAAAACCCAAACTTCTCGACACAGAGATGGCGAGACCTTTGTGTGAAGCTTACTTTGGGGCCAGCGGCGGATGCCTTTGCTTCGTCGCTGGCCGCGAATTCCGGGCCATTAATGACTTGAACTTGGGGTACAGGACACAATTTTGAAATTTTCAGATGACACAAAACTTGGAAGTGTAGTAAACATTGAGGAAGATAGTAATAGACTTCAAGAGGACATAAACAGGCTGGTGGAATAGGCCGACACATGGCAGATGAAATTCAACACAGAAAAGTGTGAGGTGATACATTTTGGAAGGAAGAATGAGGAGAGGCAATACAAGCTAAAGGGGGTGCAAGAACAGAGACACTTGGGGGTGTATGTGCACAAATCTTTGACCATGGCAGAACAAGTCAATAAAGCATATGGGATCCTGGGTTTTATAAATAGAGGTATAGGGCTGGATTTTGTCAATGGGGACGTGATGGAGGCAGGACTCCCACTTTTTGGGTTGTAGTCCCGCCTCCATCGACTTGTGGCCAACCCACGCTATTTTCCCTTGATTGACCTTGTTAAGCCCGCCCAGCGGGCTCAGCAGGCCAATTAATGGACACCTGGTTACTGGTGACATCAGTGATTGACATTACATCTGTCAAGAGCTTTTGACAGATGAAAAATCAACGTTTGACAGCTCTGTGAAGCTGTCAAACACTGACGATCTGTCTTCTAACTTGAGTCCTTCTACTCAGACTCAGTTAGAGATCTCTCCAGACCAGAAAGCAGAAGGCTGCAGCTTTTGACATTTCAGCGGCCATTCTGCTTTGTGTGCCGGTGAACTGAGGGACTCCCGAGACCTGAAGGAAGGAAGCCTGCAGGAGAAAGTAAACTTATTAAAACACTTTACACTTACCTCACACACTTACCTCTGCACACATGCACCCATCACTCACCTGCACAACGGACATCTCGACCCCACCAAACCCTGCAGACCGGCGGTCCGCCTCGCTAACTTGGCGTGGTTCGGAGCCGTCGGGAAGCCCACACTTCAGGGCTAAAATAGGGATTAAGCAAAAAACTGCCTGTTAACTACCTGTTAACAGGCAGTTAATTGGCACTAATCCCCTTCCCGCCTCGGGGAGGCGGCTCCCAGCACAGTTCGGCTACCTGTCTCCTGGGACATTGGCACGGAGGCCGGTTGGGGGCGGGATGGGTTCCTGCCCCCTGATTCTGCAATTTTCCCACTACTCCCGCCTCCAAACCCGCCTCCTCGGGACTTGGAAAATCGAGCCCTAATAGAGTACAAAAGCCAGGAAGTTATGCTAAACCTATATAAAACACTAGTTTGGCCCCAGCTGGAGTATTGGGCTCGATTTTAACGCAGCCGACAAGCGGGCTTTTAGGCGTGCGGGGGGTTAAAATCGCAAAACCTGGGGGTCGGGACCCCCCCCCCGCCTGGTTCCCGCCTCTACGCCATTTTAACATAGGTGTGCCTGATTGACCCGAATCAGTCCCGCAACCCGCAATAGGCGGGACTGGTCTTTAGGGCCCTTAAACAGCACTGATTGGCCTTTATAATCCCATTTTAACAGGCCCTTGCCTGTTTAACCCTTTTCCCATGTAAAACGCGCTTGGTGGGGATCACTCCTGTGAAACCTGGCATGAACACTATTGGCTTGCTGACTATCAGCTGCAGGTCCAACATTAAAGAGGATATTTGATCAGTCATCATTTGCAGGTGGCAGGACTTTGTTGTCTCAGGTCTGGGGCAACTTTTACCAGGCCTAACCACACCTGTGGAAGGTTGGAGCCTCACACACTTCTCCAGTGTGACCTCCTGCGAGACCCCTCTCGCCACCCTCACTCAGTGCTTCCTCAACTGAGGCACCTACCAGAAGCCTGGGAGGCCTTTTTTTCCTTCCCCTCTTGGCATTAGAGGACCTCCAGCCTCATTCGCAAAATGACACACGCCACAACTGCAGAAGTTGCCATCAGAATTTTTATGAAAAACTAACAACTGATGGCATTTTTACAAAATACACAGCATTACACCCAAGTGACAACCCTTGTGACTATTTGTGCTTTATTTTTCTCTTACGCGTGCTCCTACGTAGTGGTTCCCCTGTGGCTTCAGCAGATGTGGAGGTCCCTTGCTCACTTTCCTGCTGCTCCTGCCTCGACACCTTTGGCGGGCGTCCTCTGAGATGGCGAGCCTGTGAGGGCTCGCCGGCAGTCTGCTGCTCCTGCGGCTGTGCAGGGGCTGAGACCTCTATCTCCGTTGGGTGTGTACTCCGGCGGGGCTCTGACCGAGGGCTCTGCAGTGGCATGGAAGTGTGAGCGCTTGGAGAGGAGCCTTGAGGTCTGCCACCGACCTCCCTCTCATGGGTCAGGTCCCCCTCAGTGCCTGCAAGTGGCTTGAGAGCAGCTTGATGCACATCAGGGGGGCCATGGGGACCCGTATCTACAATGGCAGTGTTACTCAGAAGGACTTCCATGAAGGTCTGGTTTCTCTGTTCAATAGATGCCTATCGTTCCTCAAGAGATGTCATTCTATTCTGAACACTCACCGGCCTAGAAATTCACACTGGCCCCGCCAGCTGGCTAGCGCCCAAAAGTTAGCGCTGGGCGGGGAGCCATTAGCGATCGTCAGATATTCAGTTTCTGCGCCCCAATTTGGAACCGGGCGCTATTCCAGGGTGTGCCCGCCTCCGCTTGGGGCGCTGAAACTGAATTTCAGCGCTCTTGGCGCCGCTGCGCCAGCCGCTGCGGAGCGGCAGGCTGCGGTACTGCAGGCCTCCTCCTTCTCTTAAGGGGGAGCTGCCTGCAACGGGGAGATCGCTGCTGGATAGTGCCGGCAAATGAGCCCGGCACCACGGAGAAGTGCCGGGTTCGCGGAAAGCAGCCGGCAATGCCGCGGGGTGGGGGGTGTGGAGGAGGCCGGGGAAGGAGGTGCGGGCAGGCGGCCACCGAAAAAGCGGTCGGCCGCACCTCCACCTTAAAGCGCCCCACTAAGGCTACAGTACGGCCCCGTTTTCTGGTCGCTGTTTGCGGCCGCTGCGGAGGAGGCGGCCGCAACTAAATATGGGGATCGGGCCGGTTTCGGGGTGGAACCGGAGCACTGCGCACACCAATGACGTCATCGGTGCCGGCGCAGCGCTAACGGCTACCGCCGCCAATACCGCTGTGCTAAATATCAGCGCAAACTCCTTTTTGGCGCAGAAGCCCTCTTTAGGCGGTAACTGGCCGCAAAGCTGGCAGCGCCTTAATGAATTTCTAGGCCACCATGTTTTCCATACCCTGGCGACTAACCTCCTCCATGGCCATAGCCCTCCTCTCCTCTACCGTTGCCCTCCTCTCCTCTACCGTAGCCATCCTCTCCTCTACGGTAGCCAGCCTTACCACGGAGGCAGCAATCATTTCCACGTAGGTAGCCATCCTTTCCGTGTTGATGCGTTCATGCGCCAATGACTCCACAAAGGCTCTGCTCATATTCGCTATGGACTCCTCCATTCACTCCACACTCGCAGCGACCCTAGAGACAAAACCTGCCAGAGACTCCTGCATCTGTGCATGGAGTTCCATCACCTCTGATCTTACAGATGGACCCAGAGGCAGAGGGTCGACATGCTGCTGAGCCGAGCTGGCAGAGTCCTGCACCCTCCGACGAAGACTCTCCACTGCTGTCCCTGTCTCCACAATCTGCTGATGCTCACTTGTGAGCTGTGATACACCAGGTGACAACTCTACTCTATGTCCCGAAGGTCCCACCGAGGTGTGAGTGTCTGCGCTGGTGCTGGGTGTGCTTATTTCTGCTGACGCTGCGTCCTCAGAGGTTGCAGATTCCTCTGAGGAGTCTGGAATCTCAGGCTCTTCCTCCTGCACACTGGGGGCGGGGGCTCTCGATGGTCCTGTGGGGGAGTCAAGGAAAAAGTTAGAGATGTGATGCCAAGGTTACATGCACATTGCATTTTGCAGATGATCATAAGTCCATATGATGTAGCTTCAGAATCATTATCAGCGACTCATGCAATGCCAATGAGAGAGATGGAAAACTATTCTGTCACCAGCTTGCGGGGATGCTCCTGCCTGTCCTTCCCCAACGTCCACATCTCGGTCAGCCCCGGCAATCTCCAGGATGCCTTCCTCTCAGGGGGTGAGTTGGGCTAATGAGGGCGGCCCTCCTCCTGTCCTGGCTCGCTCTCTCCTGTTGTGAGCTCTCTTTTCCTGTAATGAGGGAGACAAGTGGAGGTTGAGTGAGAATGAAGGAGTGAGTGCAGAGATTACATATAGCATAGATATTTAGAAGGAGACAAAGATGGAGTGAGGTTGCAATACCAAGGGCCCTCCTTGTGTGTTGTCAGTTGTGTTCAAAGCATCAGAGTGAGAGGGGGTGTGAGGGCTGCATGGTGGCATAGTTCTGTGAATGTGAGCATAGAGAGAGAGGGAATGGGTAAGGGTGCATGGATGTGAGTGTCTAGTGGGATGTGCAGGAAGAGATTGCTAAAGCTGAGTGCTGGTGAGGAAAGGCAATGAGGATCAGATTGAGGGTGATGGAAACATCATACAGTACTTACTTTTCCAGTGCGAAGAAGGTCATGGAATCTTTTCCTGCACTGCAACCACGTTCTTCGTGTGAGCCCCAAGCAGTTGACTTGACCTGCCACCTGTAGCCACACAGTCTTGGTCTGACTGGGAGGCCTCTTCCTCCCTGAAGAAGAGAACAGGACCTCCCTGTGGGCCCTAGCACCATCCAGTAATGCCTGCAGTGAAGCCTCATCAAATTTGGGGGCAGATTTGGCCCTCCTGCTGGCCGTTGCTCCTGCAGGCTCCTGTGCCATCTTAATGGTGAAGTTTGGGAGCCTGCAGAGGAAGCAAGGCTTGCTGTGGACCTTAAAAGCAGCAGCAATGATGATGTCATATTCTGCGACTTTCTGACTGGAAATACTCAATTGCCAAGGCTTCCCACACGCTGGAAATCAATTGGCCAGCGTTAAAATTGCATCAGTCTCATAGACCCATTTAGAATCGTGTGGGAATCACTAAATTCGGGGAACCCGCCAATTCCCCGCACCTGAGATAAAATCGACCCCATTGTGTCCAATTTTGGGCACCACACTTTAGGAAGGATGTGAAGGCTTTGGAGAGGGTACAGAAGAGATTTACTAGCATGGTTCCAGTGATGAGGGATACGTGGATAGACTGGAGAAGCTGCAGTTGTTCTCCTTTCAGCAGAGAAGGCTAAGAGGGGATTTGGTACAGGTGTTTAAAATTCTTCTTCTTATGCAGTCCCTCGGAACCGAGCATGACGTGCTTCCACATTAAGAATGAGCTCGCGTGTGACTGATTAGTCCAATGCGGGACCTACAGTCTCTGTCACAGGTGGGGCAGACGGTGGTTGAAGGGGCGAGTGGGTGGGGTGCTTGGGTTGATGTGCGCTCCTTGCGCTGCCTGCGCTTGGCTTCCGCTTGCTCCCGGCGAAGAGACTCGAGGTGTTCGGCGCCTTCCCGGATGCTTCTCCTCCACTTTGTGCGGTCTTGGGCCAGGGATTCCCAGGTGTCGGTGGGGATGTTACACTTTTTCAAGGAGGCTTCGAGTGTGTCCTTGAAGCATTTCCTCTGCCCACCTGGGGCTCTCTTGCCGTGCCGGAGCTCAGAGTACAGCGCTTGTTTTGGGAGTCTCGTATCGGGCATGCGGACAATGTGACCCGTCCATCGGAGCTGATTGAGTGTGGCCAGAGCTTCGATGCTGGGGATGTTGGCCTGAGCAAGAACACTGAATTTGGTGCGCCTATCCTGCCAATGGATTTGCAGGATCTTGCGGAGGCAGCGTTGGTGGTACCTCTCTGGTGCTTTGAGGTGCCTACTATACATGGTCCATGTCTCTGAGGCATACAGCAGGGCAGGTATCACTGCTGCCCTGTAGACCATGAGCTTATTGCCGGGTTTGAGGTCCTGGTCTTCAAACACTCTCTTCCTCAGGCGACCGAAGGCTGCACTGGCACACTGAAAGCGGTGTTGGACTTCGTCGTCGACATCTGCCCTTGTTGACAGTAGGCTCCCGAGGTATGGAAAGTGGTCCACGTTGTCCAAGGCCTTGTCGTGGATTTTGATAATCGGGGGGCAGCACTGTGTGGCGGGGGCAGGTTGGTAGAGGACCTTTGTCTTACGGATGTTTAATGTAAGGCCCATGCTCTCGTATGCTTCGGTGAAGCCATCGTTTAAAATTATGAAGGGTTTAGATAGAGTAAATAAAGAGAAACTGTTTCCAATGGCTGAAGGGTCGATAACCAGAGGGCACAGATTTAAAGTGATTGGCAAATGAATCAGATGCGACATGAGGTAAACCTTGTTTACACAACGAGTGGTTAGAATTTGGAACGTACTGTCCGATATGGAGGAGGAAACAGATTCAATGGTAGCTTTCGAAAGGGAATTGGACAAATACTTGAAATCGAAAAATTGCAGCGATATGGGGAAAGAGCAGGGGAGTGGGACTAACTTGACTGGTCTTCGAAAGAGTCGGCGCAGACTCGATGGGGTGAATCGCCTCCTTCTGTGTTCTACTGTTCTATGATTCTATGAAAACTACTTTAGGCCCATTTTATTTTTTTTTAAATATATCCATCCCCTAAAATAATACCCTTGATTATGGCTGTTGTAACACATTATATCAAATTACAGCTCGCACTGTCCCCACCACAAAACCACACATCTGCTGGGAACCCAGCCCAGTGTGTCATCATACACCCAATATTACACATGACCCAATTCATTTTTGAAAATGCCTACAGTGCTGTGATTTTGGGTAAAAGCCCAAAAATGCACCTGAAGGCTTGTCATGTTTATTGAAACCCTCAAATCGTCTGTTTGCAGAAACATGTACACTGTGCTCATCAGGGTTTTACACCTTTTTGTTAAACCGCAGTTTTTCTTTTAGTGGATCTGTAACAGGCTGGTGGAATGGGAGAAATTCAGCATTGCTGTACCATATTTAATGTGGTTTATGGGGAAATGGAAATATCAAAGTTGGATGAACTGTTGAACCAATTTATGTTTTAAGTGCATCTAATTCATTGTAACCCCTCTCCCCCCCCCCCCCCCCCCAAGATTATTTTGTGTTTGTGGCAACTTTTGAGCATTGTACGTTTAGGTGTTTTTGTCCCATAGTATTCCTCTTTGGACTAGTATTTCACTGAGAAATGGAGTTCATATAATGGTACAGCAACACAGCAGTTCCAAAACTCAGTTCAGAGTCTTACGATGAAAAATGTGATGCAGTGCCATGATGCTATAGAGTTATAAAGATTGGAATCTTTCCCAGAATTGTCTGACCTCGACCAATACCATTTGAGGGAGCCCACTGAATAAAGGCCAAACGCTTCCGCAGACAAGCAGAAATTGGACAGTGAGCCAACCTGCAATATGCTTGTGCACTGTCTACTGGCTGATACAAGATCAACACATTTTACTGCCCACCTTCTTGGTTTGAGAATGGTGTGTGGTCTGGGAAAAGAGTGAATTTGAAGCAATGAAAGGAGATGTTATTTGCAAATGGGGGAAAAGAGAACCTAGAGTGATAATAACTGTTGGTAAAATAAATTGGCTAATGGTTTATTTGCAGTCCCCACACTCTATCTGAGGGCATCCTGCTTTAATTCAAATAACTAGCTGAACTAACTCTCAGCTGGCAAGAGTTCCATTGAGATGTAGCAAAGGTGTAATGGCCGTAATTACCGGGGTATCCTGGGAACTCTTTTGGAAACACCCCTTGACATAAGATGGGGCAGGTGGAAGATTGACTCTCTTACCACCCCCACACCCCAACCCATCCTCCCAACACTGGAATTTCGTATACCACCATAACTGCGAATGTATACTAGTGGAACCGAGCTCTGCTCCAAATTACAGCTACCCAGCAGACGATCTTTATAAGTTATACCATTGGTCTAGTTTAGAATTTTGTGTCCCACATTTTAAAAAAAATCTATGGGAGTGAAATTCAACTTCGGTAGAGGCACAATGCATGAACAGAGAGACCTGGGGGTATATGTGCACAAATCGTTGAAGGTGGCAGGGCAGGTTGAGAAAGCAGTTAAAGCATACGGGATCCTGGGCTTCATAAATAGAGGCATAGGGCTCGAATTTCCAAGCCCCGTGGAGGCGGGAGTGGTGGGAAAATTGCAGAATCGGGGGGGTGGGGGGGGGAAACCCATCCCGCCTCCCGCCTCCGTGCCAATGTCCCAGGAGGTGGGTACCCGACCTGTGCTGGGAGCCGCCTCCCCGAGGCGGGAAGGGGATTAGTGCCAATTAACAGCCTGTTAACAGATAGTTAACAGGCAGTTTTTTGCCTAATCCCTATTTTTAGCCCTGAAGTGTGGGCTGTCCGACGGCTCCGAACCACGCCAAGTTAGCGAGGCGGACCGTCGGTCTGCAGGGGTTGGAGGGGTCGAGATGTCCATTGTGCAGGTGAGTGATGGATGCATGTGTGCAGAGGTAAGTGTGTGAGGTAAGTGTAAAGTGTTTTAATAAGTTTTACTTACCTTTACTTTCTCCTGCAGGCTTCCTTCCTTCAGTTCTCGGGAGTCCCTCAGCTCACCGGCACAGAACACAGAATGGCCGCTGAAGTGTCAAAAGCTGCAGCCTCTGCTTTCTGGTCTGGAGAGCTCTCTCACTGAGTCTGAGTGGAAGGACTCAAGTTAGAAGACAGGTTGTCAGTGTTGGACAGCTTCACAGAGCTGTCAAACGCTGATTTTCATCTGTCAAATGCTCTTGACAGATGAAATGTCAATCGCTGACGTCACCAGTAAAAAGGTGTCCCTTAATTGGCCTGCTGAGCCCGCTGGGTGGGCTTAACAAGGTCAATCAAGGGAAAATAGCGTGGGTTGGCCACAAGTCGATGGAGGCGGGACTACAACCCAAAAAGTGGGAGTCCCGCCTCCAAAAGCTCCCCATTGACAAAATCGAGCCCATAGAGTACAAAAGCAAGGAAGTTATGATGAACCTTTATAAAACACTGGTTCGGCCTCAACTGGAGTATTGTGTCCAATTCTGGGCACCGCACTTTAGGAAGGATGTGAAGGCCTTAGAGAGGGTGCAGAAAAGATTTACGAGAATGGTTCCAGGGATGAGGGACTTCAGTTATGTGGATAGACTGGAGAAGCTGGGGTTGTTCTCCTTAGAGCAGAGAAGGTTGAGGGGAGATTTGATAGCGGTATTCAAAATCAAGAGGGGCCTAGACAGAGTAGATAGAGAGAAACTGTTCCCATTGGCAGTAGGATCAAGAACCAAGGGACACAGATTTAAGGTGATTGGCAAAAGAACCAAAGGCGACGTGAGGGAAAACGTTTTTACGCAGCGAGTGGTTTGGAGCTGGAATTCACTGCCTTAAAGGGTGGTGGAGGCAGACTCAATCGTGGCTTTCAAAAGGGAATTGGAAAAGGGAATTGGATAAGTACCTGAAGGAAAAAAATTTGCAGGGCTACGAGGAAAGGGTGGGGGTGTGGGACTAGCTGAAGTGCTCTTGCAGAGAGCCAGCATAGGCTCGACGGGCCGAATGGCTGGCTTCTGTGCTGTAACCATTCTATCATTCTAAAGCAGGCGTTAGTGGATTGGTCGCCCGTTATATACCCTGCCCAATTTTTTGCCTGTTGTGTGCCCCTGCCAAAATTGAATTTTAGTCCCAATATGTCTATTGCATACCTTACGTATCAATATTTAAATAACGAATAGCTGCATATACTAGCCTGGGGATTACTGTGAGTGATGTTATCGTACAGGAACTTAACACACATGTATCATTATTATTAACCTGTTAATTTTAAATGGGTTAATCATTCAATCACAGTATAATTACAGATCAGGAAGGTAACTCGGCCTATCTTAATTCATCCATTCAGAGAAATCCTAAAGCCCCCCCCTGAGGTGGGCTATCCCAACCTGTTTCAAAAAACCAACATCTCTTTTATTTAAAAAAAAAGAAATGCTCCTTGTTAACTAAACAATTTTCCTTTAGTGCAGTTAGCTCCTGGAACTGGGCGAGGCCCTCTGTGTTAGTCACTGGAAACTGGCAACTGCAGTATGTCCTAAATATTCCCATTTCTGTTTCTCAGGCCCTTTTTTCTTTATTCAAACTATATTCTTTCCCTGTCGCTGTGACCCTTTAATGATTCTTATCCAACGGCAACTCCTCGTTGATATCTGCTTTGAACCCATTAATTATCTAATAGAATTTTTTTTATAACCTTCCACTGCATAGGAAAATTCTTGATACTTTCCATATTATCCATCTTTTATTGGGCTTATTTTTGTATTGCCAGCTGTTCTGTTTTAGTAGTTTAACTGCTTTGCTATAATCAGATTTCCTGTGTGTCTGCAAATAGACGCTTATTTTCCAGCAGTTATGGATTTGTGAGTCTTTTACCATTAAAAACAGTGTCAGCTCCGAGTGAGCCAAAAGCTTCAAAGTCTGATTGGTACAATACTGTTTAAGCTATCCTGTACTGAAATCAATTCTGAAGTGGAGCGAAAAGAGATAAGATTAAGACACTGTGCATAGTTCTGGTTTCCATATTATAAAAAGGATACAGAGGCACTGGAGAAAGTGCAAAAAGGATTCACAAGGATGATGCCAGAACTGAGAAGATATACTTATCAGGAAAGGCTGATCAGGGTGGGGCCCTTTACTCTAGGTGGTCTAATAGAGGTCTTTAAAATTATGAAGGGGTTTAATAAGGTGGACATAGATGTTTCCAATTGTGCGAGAGACCAAAACTAGGGGTCATAAATATAAATGAGCCTGCAATAAATCCATTAAGGAATTCAGGAGAAACTAATTTATCCAAAGAGTGGCAAGAAGATGGAACTCACTAACACAAGGAGTAGCTGAGGCGACTAGCATAGATGCATTTAAGAGGAAGCTAGATAAGAGGGAGAAAGGAATAGAAGGATATGCTGAGAGAGTTAGATGAAGAGGAGGCTTGTGTAGAGCATAAATGCTGGCATAGACCAGTTGGGCCAAATGGCCTGTGTCTGTGCTGTAGACTCTACATAATTCTATGTAAATTGATATATAAATATGTAAAATAATTTGGGGAGATATTGATATCATTGCAATATTGTCGCTAGGTTTATTTAGTATTAATTTAGTGTTTATTTAGTATTAATAATATGAAATAGGAAAAACATTGCACTCAAGCTAATACACTTTAATATTCTAATATGCTTCTTGTGTGATATTCTTATTCATTAGCCTATGTGATTCTCATAATTCATTAGCCCTTGAACTCCTGCAATGCAAAGCGGCCATTATCTTGCTGAATGTGGGAGGAAGTTGGAGCAGGTCCTGGTTACGTCAGATCTGCAGCCCATTATCTGCGGAAGTAAGTCAAGTACTTCTTGCATCTTCTGCCTTCCATGCAGACATCACAGCAAGAGGTGGGGCTCGTAGCACGATGTCATCCACCAGAAATCACACCACTTGTGACTCAACTTGCTCCCAATGCTATGTAAGGCTACATGAAGCAGGCATACTAGCATGCCAGGACTTGATCCTGGAAGAAGTGAGACCTACTAGAATTTAAACGGCCAGTTTCAGCTTTGTGCAAGATTTACAGCTGTGTTTAGAAGTTCTATCAGGGAAACTCTTTTACCTAAGATAATGAGGTTCTTTCTATATTCTACACAATGGAAAGTTTAAAGTCACAGAGCGAACCTGCAGCCCGCTGTAATGGAATGAAGTTTTGATGAGAGACTGAAACTCTCAATGTACAACACTTGTAATTTTAATATGCATTGTTTAAAAAAACTTGGAAAGATATCATGGGATGGGCAGAAGTTCACAACAATTCACAACTTGAAGGAATGAGATTCCAGCCTTATAATTGTTCACTTTCTGGGCAGGAGAGATTGATAGGCAGTTATTAACACTTATCATGTTGGTAAAAAGGTACTTAAGCTGATAATTTATGAACTTAACTTCCTGTGGCGAGTTTGATGGGTTTGAGGCAATTAACATGCAAATGCAGCAACTTCATGAAACTCTCGGGGAGGTTGGAGCAGCGCAATTTGGCCAGCAACTTGTGTTGATTCAAAATTCACAGGGTATCTCTTCCTCGCTACAAGTTGCTAAAGATGTGGAGATATCTGTGCCACTTGTCTTCCCCATTCTCCAAACCCTGACTCTAAAAGGCACTGAACAAAGACCCATCACATATACTTACAACTTTTGTACACTGCCAGTGTAGACTTAACCTCTGTTTCTACTGCAGAATTTAGAACAATTTAGAACCACTGAGAATGAAACTGCTTTTATGAGCTGATTACCTTTTTACAGCATATCCGTGTGTACACTGAGACAATACACATTGGCCCAGAGTCTCCTGCAATGGTGAGATCAGTGACGTACACCATAAATCTAGACGTCTAGTGTGTCAATCTTGCCGTAATCAAGGAAGTTATGCTATACCTTTTATAAATCACTGGTTAGGCCCCAGCTGGAGTATGGTGTCCAATTCTGGGCACCACACTTTAGGAAGGATGTCAAGGGTGCAGAGGAGATTTACCAGAATGGTACCAGAAATGGGTGACTTCAGTTACGTGGAGAGACTAGAGAAGCTGAGATTGTTGTCCTTAGAGCAGAGGAGGCTAAGAGGAGAAGGAAGAAGGGAGATAGAACGTGTCCAGAGAACTATAGACCTATCAGTTTAACATTGGTAGTAGGAAAAATAATGGAATCCCTACTAAAAATGAAAATAGAAAAACATCTCAAAGCCAAAACTATAATGATGAATTGTCAGCATGGATTTCAAAAGGGAAAGTCTTGCTTGCCCAATCTCACTGAATTCTTTGAAGAGGTAACACAGAGAGTAGAAAAGGGTAATGCAGTAGATATAATTTATCTAGATTTCCAAAAGGCTTTTGATAAGATGCCACATAATAGACTCAGGTCAGAATATGCGAAGTCAGGGACAAATAGCAGAATGGATAGCTAGCTGGCTGCAAGACAGAAAGCAGAGAGTAGGGGTAAAGGGTAGGTATTCAGAGTGGCAGAAGGTGGAAATTGGGGTCCCAGAAGGATCAGTGCTGGGATCGCTATTGTTCACAATTTATATTAACGATTTAGACCTTGGAATCAAAAACACAATTTCTAAATTTGCGGATGACATCAAATTGGGGGAATAGTTAATACTGAGGAGGACTGCAACAAATCACAAGAAGACATTAATAAACTTGCAGAATGGGCATATAATTGGCAAATGAATTTCAACACAGATACGTGCGAGATATTACATTTTGGTAAGAAAAATAAGGAAGTCGCATATTACTTGGAAAATAAGGAGCTAAATGGGGTAGAGGAGCAAAGGGATCTGGGACTCCAAATACACAAATCACTAAAAGTAGTGCCGTGCACCTTGGGGTGAACATTGCTGGTCGCCATATTATAAAAAGAATATAGAAGTACTGGAGAGGGTGCAAAAAAAGATTTACAAGGATGATGCCAGAATGCGAGGAAAGGATGAACAGGCTGGGTCTTTTTTCTTTTGAAAAGAGGAGGCTGAGGGGGTAACCTAACAAAGGTCTTTAAAATCATGAAAGGTTTTGATAGAGTAGACACAGTGAGAGTGGCCCAAAAATTGCGGTCGGCGTCATAGCTACGGAGTACGGCGCTGACCTCCGAAAAATACAAACTTACCTTGTGCGAGGCCCAGAACGTAGACTTGCTCTTCGGTGCTGCAGAGTTTTGCGCAGCGTATGACATCACGGAGGCCAGGAGCGCAGCGTACAGCCTATGCGTAAGGGAAGACACGCCCACAAAATTGGTCAAAACTAAGCCACGCCCACAGAAACAACTTTCAGTCTCGTCCATTGAAATTACATTTTTTTAAACTTTTAATTAAACTGGTACTTGGACTTATTTCCTATATCAGCATTTTGTTAAAATTATGTAACAAAATGCCAACAATAACTTGGCATCTGTTTTCCATTTGAAGGTTAAAAAAGATCATTTGAGGTCAATGGAAAGATTCTCATCCTTTGACCATTTACTAAAGAGAAATAAATCGTTTAGCTGTTCAACCTTTTATTGAGGTTGAAACAGTTTCTATCACTTGGGAAGTGTATTAAACGTTATGTTATTTATAGTTCATATTAAGAAACCGGTTCCTTTTCTTATTTGCACTAAGGAGCATTGTAGAGCGTTGTAGAGTGTTTTGCTAGCCCAAAGAATTACCGGTGCTGCACTTCAAACATCCTGGCATTTAAAATTAAGGATGTGTTTGAATTTATTTTATGTAAATCAGGTTAAGTTTTTTATTCTTTTAAGGCTAGCATTTAATATCCTGTCAGAGGTCCATTACGACGGATTGCGATTGAACAGCACTGAAAGGCACTGGCAACGATCCTGTTGATTTACCATACACCATGCACGTAGCAGACCAGCTGCGGGGCAGCTTTAAATGTATTATATAAAATAATTAAATAGCAAAATGGTTTTATTTCATACATTTGGAGGAAGTATAAATGATCTGTGTCGAATGCCCAGTTCTTGATCATACAATTGGAATGCAGAAAACATTGATAATTTTAAATATTAATTGACATTTTATATTTTTAATCTTTCTAAATGTGGCCACTAGTTACATGTATTTTATTGTGAAGTGATACCAGAACAGTTAACAATCCTTTCAGAGACACTCAGATGGGTTCTTTTCATAGTGAAACAGGCTCCTGCGCCTGCTTTCACTAACTATAACATTTTCGGACATAATTGCTGGGCAATTAGCCCAACTCTGCACCAGCAATTGGGATTTCCAAGGCGGAACAGATCATCTGTCAAGGCGTACCTTGACGGATTGCAAGTTCGGGATTTAGCGCATGCGCTTGACTTGCAGTCAATTTCAAAGGCGGTACGACAGCATACTCTGAGTACGACGTCATACCCACCGCAAAATCTGCCCCAAGGCTTCCACTTGTGGGGAAGAGCAAAACTAGAGGCCATCAATAGAAGATAGTCACCAAGAAATCAAATAGGGAATTCAGAAGAAACTTCTTTACCCAGAGAGTGGTGAGCAATGTTCCCGTTAAGCCGCGCGGCCGCACAGTGGTCTGGAGGTTGCTTGCCGACTTCACAATGGGGAAAATCACGCATGCGCGGAAATTTGAATGTGCCACGCACCCAAAAAAAATTAAGGGGAACATTGGTGGTTAGAATGTGGAACTCGCTACCACAGGGAGTGGTTGAGGCGAATAGTAAAGATGCATTTAAGGGGAGCCTAGATAAGCCTATGAGAGAGAAGGGAATAGAGGGTTATGCTGATAGTTAGATGAGGAAGGACGGGCGGAGGCTCGAGTGGAGCATAAACGCCCGCACGGGCTGGTTGGGTCGAATGGCCTGTATCTGTGCCGTATATCCTATGTAATCCTATGTAGAAGGTTAAGGGGAGATTTGATAGAGGTGTTCAAAATCATGAAGGGTTTTGAGAGAGTAAATAAGAAGAAACTGTTTCCAGTGGCAACGAGCTGCTGTGATGTCAACAAGCTGTCTAAGCAGCCAATCACTGCAGAATTCTCATAGACAGGGAAACAGGAAGTGAAGAAGCTCCTTTTATTCTGACTTTTTAAAAACATTTATAGAGAGCAAAACAAAGATTGGAGCTCTAACATGGGGAAAAGGTAAACCTGAAATAAATATGAACAAACTTTAAAAAAAGATATTTTTTAGTTTTTGTCAGTTTCACTGATTTCCCTGATTTACACTGATTGCCGGGTGGGGGTGGGGTGGGGGGCAACGGTGCAGCCAGTGTCAGAGCAGTGAATGACTGACCGCAACTTCAGAATTTCCGTATTAGGATGCGCATGGGCTAAATCCTGAAGTTGCGGTCAGTTTCAAAGAGGTAATAACAGTGAATGCTGTTCATTCGCTATTATTACCCACTGCAAATTCCGGGCCATTAAATCATGCCGATGCTAGGCCACCGGTGCAGTTAATTTTCAGTCTAAGTGTCAGCGATGTAAAAAGTGGCTAAAATGCAGGAAAATGGCAATTGAATGTCTGTGTGGAGTTTGCACATTCTCCCCGTGTTTGCGTGGGTTTCCTCCGGGTGCTCCGGTTTCCTCCCACAGTCCAAAGATGTGCGGGTTAGGTTGATTGGCTATGATAAAAAATTGACCCTTAGTGTTGGGGGGATTAAATACGTGGGGTTACAGGGATAGGGTGGGATATGTGTTGGTGTAGGGGTTACGGGGATCGGGTGGGATATGTGTCGGTGCAGGCTCGATGGGCCGAAATGGCCTCTATCTGCACTGTGGGGTTTCTGTGATTCTGTGATTCTGTGAATGATTTTATTGGAGGCGGAACTATGATAATTACCTTCTAACTGTTTACACTGAGAGTAATGGCGGCACGGTGCAAACGTCCAAAGGTAAATATAGCGTGGAATAACTAATGGCGTAAGTCACTTACTCCATCATTTCCTTTCTTTGGCGGCATTCAAGTGCCCCTACATTGTAGGTGCCATTATAATGGGGAAAATTCCCAAGAAAATCTGAGCCATAGTTGTAGACTAACATATGCACTGATGTATTATCTTGTGTTCTGGTTCTAAAAATCTACTTGTATTAAAGATAATAAGGGTGTAATTGGATGTGGGTGGGGACATAAAACAGGCGGTATCACATTGGTCACCTGTTAAATGCTCCGCCCGGTATTTGGTTTCATTGATTTTAATAGAACTAAATATCAGGCGTGTCCTGTAGCGAGCGGCAAATGCTATTCTGCCTGTTTTGCACATCTGCCCATGTCCAATTTCACCCCGAATAAGTTGAAGGCCCTTTTCTACAGTGTTCTAATTCTATTTTTTTTTTTAACTCCATACAGATTGTAGACCCACTAGCCAGAGGAAGGGCGTTTCGAATGCCAGATGACGGCGATGGCTATAGTGTTCCCCATACACCAATCACTCCTGGTGCTGCATCCCTGTGCTCCTTCACCAGCTCCCGCTCTGGATACAACCGCATTCCTAAACGAAGAAAGAGAGAGTCTGTGGCTAAGATGAGTTTCAGGGCAGCAGCAGCTCTGGTAAAGGTAGGTGAAGTGTGGGTCGGTCCATAAGTCCTTTGGGGAATGAAGAACAGTTGTGTTTCAATGTGACAAAGTAACCATACTGCTCAAGTTGATGTCATGGTCAATATGTAAAGCTGATACGGCTGGAAGTACAAGGTCTTAAGTAAAACAATTATTCTAGTTCTAACCAATGGTAATGACACTGATACGGTGGCGGTATTCTGATTATTTAGTTTTAATAGTTGCGGCATTTCCATATAGTGGACGCATCAATGTGTTTTATCAAATCAACATGTCTCTGCACAAAAAATCTATCTCAGCTTTTGCCTTGTGCTTACTTGATGTGCAAGCAAACACCTTAATTGTACATCTCAGATACATGTGCAGGCAGTTGAAAGAGCCTGTTTAATATTGCTTTATGAATACCTTTAACTTTATCTAATCTTTGGAACGGGGGGGGGTGGAACGTTGAGGCCCTGATAGGGGTCCTGAGAAGTTCTGTCAGTATTCACTCCATGTAAATGTAATTACTACAATTAGGTCTTAGAATTTTATATTGATCTATTTGCTTAATGATATTTAGATATTCACGGATGGACCTATACCTTTCTATCTATCCTTTGCTGCTTTTATTCATCTGTCCATCCACTTATCCAGCCAATCACTTATCCTTATTTATAGCTACCTGACTAAGTTATTGCCTGGATCATCGACAGAGAAAAACTCATTCAAACATGCTCCTTGCACCAGATTTGTGGCCAATTATTGTCATAAATCGCAATCTCTACAAGAAGTAACTCAGGAAGTACTACTGGACAGCCAGCTGAGGGCGCCGTCCGAGAAGTATAAATACTCTGGCGTGGGCCCAACTTGGCCAGAGACAATCTGGAAACAGGAAGCTAGTGACTACTAACTAGACCTCCATGTTTTGTTACAAGTCGATTAAAGCCTTGCTTTATGTTCAACCAAGTGCGTAGTGAGTCTTTATTACATCAACTATAGTATAGGTTATAGCGCAGCATCCTGATAATACAGGCGTGAAGAACAGCCAGAAGAGGTGCCAACTACCTGTCAGGCAGTTATCTACAAGTGGATCTGACCTTACATCATACAGCTGTTGTAGGAGAACCCAGTGGATCTTTCTAACACTCGGTTTAAAATTCCAAAATCATAAAGCTTAAGTTATGAGGGCACGTTAAACTTCACTGCAGCCACGATAAAATCTAGAATGGAGTTTCCAGTTAATGACGAAATTCTATTCTCGAGATTGGCAACTAAACCATCTCCTTGCAAAAGAAAGAGTTCTGCATTCATAAGAACATAGCATAAGAAATAGGAGCAGGATTAGGCCATTTGGCCCTTCGAGCCTGCTCTGCCATTCAGTAAGATCATGGCTGATCTTCTACCTCATCTCCACTTTCCTGAACTATCCCCATATCCCTTGATTCCCTTAATATTCAAAAATCTATCGATCTCTGTCTTGAATATACTCAACGAGCCTCCACAGCCCTCTGGGGTAGAGAATTTCAAAGATGCACCACCCTCTGAGTGAAGAAATTTCACCTCATCTCAGTCCTAAATGGCCGACCCCTTATTCTGAGACTGTGACCCCTCGTTCTAGACTCCCCAGCCAGGGGAAACATACTCCCTGCATCTACCCTGTCAAACCCAGTAAGAATTTTGTATATTTCAATGAGATCACCTCTCATTCTTCTAAACTCTAGAGAATATAGGCCTAGTCTACTCAATCTCTCCTCATAGGACAATCCCCCCCCATCCCAGGAACCAGTCTGGTGAGCCTTCATTGCACTCCCTCTATGGCAAGTATATCCTTCCTTAGGTAAGGAGACCAAAACTGTACACAATACTCCAGGTGCGATCTCACCAGGGCCCTATATAATTGCAGTAAGGCGTCTTTACACTTATACTCAAATCCTCTTGTAATAAAGGCCAACATACTATTTGCTTTTCTAATTGCTTGCTGTACCTGCATGTTAACTTTCAGTGATTCGTGTACAAGGACACCCAGGTCTCTCTGAACACCAACATTTCCCAATCTCTCACCATTTAAAAAATATTCTACTTTTCTATTTTTCCAGGAATGCCAAGAAACTCCAGTATGATTTGGACAGGTTGGGTGATTGGGCAGATGCATGGCAGATGCAGTATAATGTGGATAAATGTGAGGTTATCCACTTTGGTGGCAAAAACAGGAAGGCAGATTATTATCTGAACTACAATAGATTGGGAGAAGGGGAAGTGCAATTGTGCACCAGTCGCTGAAGGCAAGCATGCAGGTGCAGCAGGCGGTTAAGAAGGCAAATGGTATGTTGGCCTTCATAGCGAGAGGATTCGAGTACAGGCACAAGGACGTCTTGCTGCAGTTGTACAGGGCCTTGGTGAGACCACACCTTGAGTATTGCGTGCAGTTTTGGTCGCCTTATCTGAGGAAGGATGTTCTTGCCATGGAGGGAGTGCAGCGAAGATTCACCAGACTGATACCTGAGATGGCAGGAATGACGTATGAGGAGAGATCGGGTTGATTGGGCTTAGATTCACTGGAGTTTAGAAGAATGAGAGGGGATCTCATTGAAACTTATAAAATTCTAACAGGACTAGACAGACTAGATGCAGGAAGAATGTTCCCAATGGCGGGGGTGTCCAGAACCAGGTGTCACAGTCTAAAGATAAGGGGTAAGCCATTTAGGACAGAGATGAGGAGGAATTTCTTCACCCAGAGAGTGGTGAACCTGTGGAATTCTCTACCACAAAAGGCAGTTGAGGCCAATTCATTAAATATATTCAAGAAGGAGTTAGATATATTTCTTAAGGCTAAAGGGATCAAGGGATATGGGAAGAAGGCAGGGACAGGGTACTGAATTTGGATGTTCAGCCATGATCTCATTAAATGGCGGAGCAGGCTCGAGGGGCCGAATGGCCTACTCCTGCTCCTATCTTCTATGTTTCCTACCAAAGTGGATAATTTCACATTTCTCCACATTATATTCTATTTGCCATGTTTTTGCCCACTCACTTAGCCTGTCTATATCCCCTTGAAGCCTCCTTGCATCCTCCTCACAACTTACATTCCCACCCAGCTTTGTACCATCAGCAGACTTGGATATATTACATTTGGTCCCCTCATCCAAATCATTGATGTAGATTGTGAATAGCTGAGGCCCAAGCACTGATCCTTGCGGTACCCCACTAGTTAAAGCCTGCCAACCTGAAAATGACTAAAAACATCACCTGAGAAAGGAAATAAAATGATGTTCGGAAAAGTTAGTTAGGTAATGATAAAGCTGGCTTCCTCTTTAAAGCTTGAGAGGGCAATATTTTTGTGTATTTAAAGTGTTCACTGGAGCTCTCCTGATCGGTAATGGTACTGCCAGGGTCACAATAAGCTCAAGACCAGGAAGGTCCCAGGTCAGTCTGTGTTCTGTGTAGCAGTTGGGAAGATAATGTTGGTCCTGAATGCCTCTTAGCTAGGGACAGGAAGGTTCAGCCAGGATTCCTGTTCCTGCTTCTGATTGCTATGCAAAGACTCATTCTGGAAACTGTGGCGCTGTTGGGTATAAATAAGATCAGACTGAGCTGTCGTGCCCTCCGTGATCAACTGGCCTGTTGACACTCGCTGTCTGTGCTTAGACATAAAGAATGGGCAATTGGACACCGTACTTGAGGACTGCTGGTGTCTTTATATCCATACCTCAGCAAAAGATAGCACCTTCGGGAGAGATGGGGTGGAAAACATTGGAGAAAAATAGCAATGGTCACTGAAAATAATATTGAGGGTAATTTTCAACCGAGGTGGAAAAGTGACATCACCGGAAAGGAATATTTGGTGGGCATATTTTTCTGCCACCAGCAAAAGTCAAAATTACCCCCATAAAATTTGGGGTCAGTTAATAAAAATGAAACACTGATCCCATTAGTTGTAGTGCTCCCAAGTATTTAATGTTGAAAAGCTAAAAGCAAGAGCCATGCTGCAAAACATTATTTCCTGACACTGCTGCAAATCCTTTATCTTGCTCTCTACAGAAATACTGATGTTGCTTCTCCCGTGATTGCAGTAACCTTCACTCCCAGCAAGAAGCATTGCTCTCAGGGAGCGCTGGTTGGGAAACCACAGGCCTGCAGCACTTGATTTGCTATCCCTCCAAATTAATGGACAGACAATCGGGGGCAACAGAAAATGCTGGAAAAACTCAGCAGGTCAGGCAACATCCGTGGAGAGAAATTTGAGTTGACGTTTCGGGTCGGAACCCTTCTTCAAAACTGGGCTGTGGGTCCACTATATCTCAACCATTGCTCCCAGCAAGGATCGCACCTTAGCCATGTAAAGCTCTGCACTCCCATTGCCCTGGTCCTCGTTAGACTCCATTGGCACCCTGTTACACTTCAAGTTGATTTGAAAATCTTTATCCTCATCTTCAAATGCTTTGTCCCACTGTATTGCAATGAACTCCTTTAGCACTATGTTGCCTGCTCTCAGGCTTCACTCCTCTAACACACAGCCCCAGGACATCGCTGCAGGAGTTCCTCAGGGCAGTGTCCTAGGCCCAACCATCTTCAGCTGCTTCATCAATGACCTTCCCTCCAACATAAGGTCAGAAATGGGGATGTTCACTGATGACTGCACAGTGTTCAGCGCCATTCACAACTCCACAGATAATGAAGCAGTCCATGCCCGCATGCAACAAGACCTGGATGATGTTCAAGCTTGGGCTGATAAGTGGCAGGTAACATTCGCGCCACAGAAGTGCCAGGCAATGATTATCTCCAACAAGCGAGAGTCTAACCACCTCCCCATGACATTCAATGGCATTACCATCGCCGAATCCCCCACTGTCAACATTCTGGGGGTCACCATTGACCAGAAACATAACTGGACCAGCCACATAAATACTGTGGCAACGAGCGCAGGTCAGAGGCGAGGTATTCTGCGGCAAGTGTCTCACCTCCTGACTCCCCAAAGCCTTTCCACCATCTACAAGGCACAAGTAAGGAGTGTGATGGAATACTCTTCACTTGCCTGGATGAGTGCAGCTCCAGCAACACTCAAGAAGCTTGACACCATCCAGGATAAAGCAGCCCGCTTGATTGGCACCCCATCCACCACCTTAAACATTCATTCCCTCCACCACCTGCGTACCGTGGCTGCAGTGTGTACAATCTACAAGATGCACTGCTGCAACTCGCCAAGGCTTCTTCGCCAGCACCTCCCAAACCCGCGACCTCTTCCACCTAGAAGGACAAGGGCAGCAGGCGCATGGGAACACCACCACCTCCAAGTTCCCCTCCAAGTCACACACCATCCTGACTTAGAAGTATATCGCCGATCCTTCATCGTCGCTGGGTCAAAATCCTGGAACTCCCTATCTAACAGCACTGTGGGAGTACCTTCACCACACGGACTGCAGCGGTTCAAGAAGGCGGCTCACCACCACCTTCTCAAGGGCAATTAGGGATGGGCAATAAATGCTGGCCCCGCCAGCGACGCCCACATCCCATAAAATATATATATTTTTAAACACCTTGCTTCCTCTCTTCTCTGCTCCATCATTGATGTTGAGCATGTTTTGAGCCAACATGACCCCGTTCTCTGGAACTCACTTCTAAAATCCTCCTGCCTTCCCTTCTCCTTCCTTGCTTTCCAAAAAGTATTTTCTCTTGTATGGCTCTTTCAGTCCTGCTCCTTAGCTATTCTGCATTTTCTTTTCCCTCCAGCTTGGTGTCCATTCCATTCGTTTGTAAAGAAAGAAAGGCTTGCATTTATATAGCGCCTTTCACGACCACCGGATGTCTCAAAGCGCTTTACAGCCAATGAAGTATATTTGAAGTGGAGTCACTGGTGAAATGTGGGAAACGCGGCAGCCAATTTGCACACAGCATGGTCCCACAAACAGCAATGGGATAATGACCAGATAACCTGTTTTTGTTATGTTGGTTGAGGGATAAATATTGGCCAGGACACCGGGGATAGCTCCCCCTGCTCTTCTTCGAAATACTGCTGTGTGATCTTTTATGTCCACTTGAGAGGGCAGATGGGGCCTTGGTTTAACGTCTCATCCGAAAGACGGCACCTCCCACAGTGCAGCACTCCCTCAGCACTGCACTGGAGTGTCAGCCTAGCTTTACATGCTCAAGTCCCTGCAGTGGGACTTGAACCCACAGCCTTCTGACTCAGAGGCAAGGGTGCTACCCACTGAGTCACAGCTGACGCCTGGGGCATGTTTCTGAAGTGAGGAGTGCAATTTGAATGCAAGTAATTGTTGTAATGATACCTGCACTCTAAATTGATTGATACTGAAATAATTTCAGCCTTTTCCATTAATTGGGATCGATAAAGATTGTAAATAATGTTAAAGAGAGATGGGTGCATAGGCTCAAATTGGAGACTTTGGGGGAAAATTCAGTTGGTAGCGCCACCCGTTAGCACCTTAAGAGGGCGCTAAGTGGGGTGCAAAGCAACTAGCGCCCGGGCGCGGTAATATCTACGACCGGACATTTTGCGGCGGCGCTAAACAATACCGCCACAATCTCCTGCGCTGGCAGATCATGATGTCAGTCGAGTGCGCAACACCCCGTTAGTGCCCCGGACCGGAAATTGTGTGGTGCCCCCTCCCTTACCGCCTGCCGCTAGCAACGACAGGTTGAGGGGAGCGTTATGCTGTCAGAAAGGGACTAGGGGAGCGCTATTTAAAGGCGACCACTTCCTGCCTTTTTTTGTCGGTGACATTTTTGCACCACGCATTCTGAGAGAGAGAGAGAGAGACTTCTGGAGAGATTCAACGCTGTGTGAAGGAGTTTTGGGTAATGAGCAGCGCTTTGCAGGTTGGATTTGATTTGCCCTTCCTTGTATCGATTTAGAAGAGACTATGGGGGCTGCACTCTGAGCTCTTCCCCTGGTTCTCTCCATTGTTCTTTCCAGCAGATTTGATGTACAGGTCTCTCCAGGCCGAGACTCAAGGCTGCAATGAACAGGATGTGGATGGAGACCAAGATCAACCCTCCCCTTTAAGATAAAATCAGAAAATGCAGGAGAAATTCAGCAGGTCAAGCAGCATCTGTGAAGAGAGAAACAGAGTTAACGTTTCAGGTCGATGACCATTCGTCAGAACTCCCCTTTAAGAACTGGCTGGTGCCAGTGTGTCTGTATTCCATTGCTGACTGACATCACATGAGCTTCGCCAGTGCTCTGAGGTAGCGCCTCGCTCCTTGGCCTTTGCGCCTTAAGACAGGTGTGAAGCGCCTGATTTAGCGTTCCAATCACCTCCAGGGGCGATAAAAGCCAAGTTTGCCATCGGAGGCGATAATTAGCACCAGGCACTAAACTTTGCGCCCGGCCGATAATTGCGCCCCAAATGGGGCGATACCGAATTTCTCCCCCAAACTTTGTGCAAACTTTCTCCGTCAGGAATCTCACCATTTAATATTAGATTTTCCTTTTTTTTCCCTGTTATTTTATACCATTTTTTGACTTGTCTTTTCATCTTTATCAAGTATCAGGACCAGTGCCAGCATTAACAAGAGTATCACTTGATCCCTACACATAACTTATGCAGTATGATATTAACTTGCATGTTAGTACCCGATTATTCCTGCAGTATAACTAAACTCATGTTACAGAGAAAAATGCTGTACTGAGCTGTCTTTTACATAATAATATGCTGTGACTGTAATTCAACTGAAATTGGAACAGGTTTGAGAGCAAGGCTCCCAATGCAAAATCCAAACAAGTCTGTTCTTGGGTGCACCAGATTAGGACATTATAGATTTATGATATATTACAAATCATTGTCCATTGCATTGTAAGTAAATCAAGAATAAGCACATAATACATGTAATCTTTTATAGAAAGTATTGATTGAGTTATTCATTTATTTGAACTTTGCCAGTAAGGATCAAATGTAAATCAATATGGTGGTCTTCACATCACTGCCGATTTGGACACATTCATATTGCCACAGGGAAATTTCTGTTTTACAGAACACTGATGCAATGCCCTTTAAGCGTGGGCTATTTGGACACGTACTCACGAGGACCCCTACCTCTTTTACAGGGGCGCTCTCTCAGGGAAAGTGCAACACGCCGGGCTCAGAGACGCAGCTTTACACCTGCCAGCTTTATGGAAGAGGACACAGTGGATTTCCCCGATGAGCTGGATACCTCGTTTTTCGCAAGGGTGAGATTACATAGCACAGTGCGCAGGATATCTTATGTACAGCAGCATATGCCACCATCATTTGGTGTTCGCTTCAATTCTGTAACAATAGAGGCTGGCCTAGAAATTGAGTTGACGCCGCGCCAGGGCTTTAGCGCCGGAAATTTAGCGCCGGCGCTAATTCCCTTGCGCGCGCCAAAAATTCAGTAGCGCCGCGCCCAGACGGCTGCCGGCGCTACTGGCGGGCGTGAGCGCCTCCCAATGGGCGCTGAGTGCCGAATTGCGGCGCTAATCCGGCGCTGCGGCACCCGATGCGGTGCGGCAGGCTGGGGAAGTGCAGGCCTCCTCCTTCAGTTAAGGAGGAGCTGCCTGCACCCGCCCGCTGTCCGTTCAAATATTGAAAAAATGAGCCCGGCACCTCGGACAAGTGCCGGGCTTGCAGGCCAGACGCATCTGTTCCGCGGGGGGGGGGGTGGAGGAGTCCGGGGAGGGAGGTGCGGCCAGGCAGCCGACGGGAAAGCGGCCGGCCGCCGCGCGACCTTAATGCGCCGGCGCAAACTCGGGGAAGACTCGGTTGCCAGAGTCTTAGTTGCGGCTGCCACGGGCGAGGCGGCCGCAACTGAATTTCGGCGCTGGGGCCCGTCGTCATGGCAACCGGGACGCTGCGCACACCGATGACGTCATCGGTGCCGGCGCAGCGCTACCGGTCTACCGCGGCGTAAGGGCCCCAGGCAATTTCGGCGCCGGCGCCAAATGCAGCGCTAGGCCCTCTAGCGCCGCAAAATCGGCGCTAAGGGCACTCAATTTCTAGGCCGCTGCATTTCCTGCAGCTGTTTTAACTAGATTGAAGAATATCCAATCTGAAGCAGTCATGGAAATTAAAACAGCAATGGCAAACCAGCAGCTGGCTGGTGGAACTACTTCAGTGCAAATTAAATGCAGGTGGGATGGAAGAAGATGTCCCACTGAGCAAATGCCCCACAATTTGTTTTTGGTGAAAGATTAAGCCACGTCGCCATCTTAATCAAAAAGCACTTTATTTTACTTGTGAAGTTTGGAAAACTTCCTGTTTTAATATTACAAGTTTTTAAATTGAACTTTGGTTTTGGTTAGGATTAGAAATGCACGGCCTGATTGGGTGGAGGATACAGATTCAATAGTAGCTTTCGAAAGGGAATTGGATAAATATTTGAAGGAGAAAAAGTTACAGGGATATGGGGAAAGAGCGGGGAGTGAGACTAACTGGATTGCTCTTCGAAAGAGCCGGCGCAGACTCGATGGACCGAATGGCCTCCTTCTGTGCTGTACTATTCTATGGTTTGATATCCTAGTCATGGAAAGTATATTCCAGATTGTTTCAAAGAATTGGAGCACATGTCGTATTTGAAATAGAATGCTAAAAGTAATAATGAAAAGATAATTCTTCATTGTTCAGTCATCTTTCAGATAGCAATGCATGGGCTGTTGTCAATTGATGAGGTCGTGCTGGGGCACTAACCCTTCAGATATGGCTGCTTCAAAACATTGAGGTGGATAATGTAGTCCTGGCACAGTACCCTAGAGACTGCCGCTTCTGAGACACTATGCATGCCTGGCACGCCCAAAAGAACTGACCTCGCAGAATAATACCAAGTCATTTCCTTTATATGTTTTTGTGGCGTTCCTGGTGCTTAGCACCTGATGTGTTTGGAGTGCCTCAGGGGCATCAGCAGTAACGGGGGGCGGTGGGGCTACTGGATGCCCATTATAGTGCTACAGGTTTTTTTAATGTATGGCACAACGTCCCCTTATATATAATTGGCCTTTGGAGCTAAATGAAGCGAGGTGTTTCAATAAAGGTTGGGCCCGCAGCAGAGAGGGCCACCCAGGAGTCAATGTGAAAATGTTTTGTCAGGCGTCTCCTTAAAGTATCCAATTGAAATGGGCACTGTGTGTCTGGAGCATTGCTCAGGCGGTGCAGCCGCTCAATGGATGGTCCCCTAAGCTGCATAAAAATGTGGGCCTTCTGCACCGTTTTTGCTCAGGCTCCCAGCACACTGCCGCAGCACGTTGGTTTGCACAGGTGCTTTAGGCTCATGGTAGGCCTGAGATCTTCGTAGCCGACTATGGGGAGCTGCCATGCCCAAAGTCAGGTGTTTAACATTGGATTATTGGTTCTGTGATCTCTCCCAGCCTGTATTGTGCATAAGGCCATGATCTCGATTTTCCCTTCCTTTATTTTTTCACATAATCGGAGACAGTATTCCACCGATGCAATACATGAGGAAAATTGTTACATTGTGCCAGTTTATTATCTTAGTTTGCCTCCTTGAAACCATTAAAAAAAAAACTCCTTAGTTTTATTTAGCAGGCTTTGTTTGCCAATGCATTCTGTCTGGACTCTAGAAGAATCATGGGATATGGAGATTGGGCAGGAAAGTGGAGTTGAGGTCGAAGATCAGCCATGATCTTATTGTATGGCGGAGCAGGCTCGAGGGGCCATATGGCTTATTCCTGCTCCTATTTCTCATGTTCTTATGTTCAACATGAATGCTAAGACTTGGGGATGGAGTTTATTTTCTGTGTTAAGTTCTTCGGTAAAGACGTGTCTCATACTGTTATCAAGCCGTTCCAGCGACAGAGTGTGCCAATGTTGCCTGCATTGTCTCCTGGCCTGATGTACTGCCATGCAACTCATGGGTTGCCACAAACTTTAGCAGAGAGGGCTCATTGTGAATGTTGGCAATGCTGCAAGGTTTTCTGATGAAAGGGTGGTGTTGGTTAAATCTCCACGCTTCAGTGCTTCATGTTAATGAATGGAAAATGAGTCGAGTCACCAGAAATCCCAATGTGCACTCCCGATGCGCCAGGAATTCTAAACATGAACTTTTAGCCCGTAGAGCCCCTGGGCTGTTGTGGATTTGTCCGTGGCATTTCACATTCAGACTGCGTATGACAAAAGCCTTGTGCCTCCTACAAAACGAGGACACACTTAACTCTGAATGTGACGGGGGAAAAATAGGACGTGTCCCAAGAGCATTCTTCATTTAAGGTTGACAGCCTGGTCTCCTTTGTTGCCTCCTCTATCAAAGCCTAAGAAAGGAATCCCAGAATAAGGCCTACGTGTAGCATGGTCAGAGGAAATCAAGTTTGTGACAAGGCTGCTGCAAGGGGGAAAGCACGATGGGACGGTGTCTATGATTCCCTCTATAACTCAAGTGTCCCCGTCCCCGCCATCACTCCCCCAGTATTGACACCATTTCTCAGGCTCTTCAGTCTCTTGGGTAAACTCACCAGAAGGCACATGAGCAACGTAGGAGAAATCTTTCCCACAAGAGTTTTCCTTTCTTTTCCTCCCCAGTACTCCAGCTATGTTGGCAAAGTAAGTCTTCAGTCTGAAGCCAGGGTATGCCTGTCCCATTGTGACTGTGATTCAAACTCCGGCCTCCTAGTTGAAGCCCACTACACTATCCAGAGTGTGTTTTATTTTTCATTGTACAATATCCATTTTAAAAGGTCAAATTGCTGCAATGTGGTTGTGTACCGACTCATACCATTTACAGAAAGATGAGCACTCTCTTGAGAACAGGCATGTGAAAAGTACAGCGAAGCAATAGTCAATAGCTTCTTTTAATAAGCTACTAAAAGAGTGCTCTAGCCCTGCTGTGGAAATGCTGAATCTCAGCGTATTGTAGATTTTTCCAATGTTCTGCCCCAGGACAGCCACTGTAAGCTGCTAGGGAGTCAGCATGTGAAAATATCAGCTTCCTTACAGAACAACAGGTGGCCTTGTACCGCCAAATGCTGAATACTGATTGGCTGGTGTGGATAGCATGATTTAAGGTGAATCCCATTGCCATGAATCTGATGATGTCACTATTTGATGCACTGAATAAACAAAAGAGAAAATCCAAAGAATGTAATGTTTTTAAACTGAAGAAGCTCCCAACTACTTGCTGAATTTTCAGCATTCTTTGGTTAATTATTACTATTACTAGCAGATATAGAAAATTCACCAAAGATTTACAACTTAAGAGGTTTTTTTTTAGTCCTCAGAGTTTTCATTAACACCCTACAGGACTGCAAGTGGTACAGTTCAAGATTTCTCAACGTTTTGGAGATTGCTTTACCAGAATTATTCTACTGACATGTTTATCAGAATGGTTAAGCCTTAAATGAACTGTTTATTGAGAATACAAGCTGGTTAGCACCTGGAAACGATACCACTGTACAATATCAAGCCTCATAATTCACAGGCTCCACAGGCTTCTGTTCACTTTGCTAGATTAGCTTTGAAATGTCTCCATCTAGTGGCCATTGTGCAAGCATGAGCAATGTCCTATTAATAATGGCAGAAAAAAATATGCTGGTACACTGCTCATGTATGTAATCCATATTTAATTATCATAATACTGGTATTATGATGTGATAACTAACAGAATCTAATGGTCTTAAATTTGCTGAGATTTTTCTCTTTGAATTTGTTATTTCTTTTGGCCAGGAAGGAGCCCTACATGAAGAGATGTCCACCTACCCTGATGAGGTATTTGAACCTGCAGAAGCTGTGAAGGAGACAGAGGCCAACTCTCTCGATCAGACTGATCTGACCGGCAGTGCTTTGGACAAAAGTGAACTTGAAAAAAGTCATTTAATGCTGTAAGTTGTAGGTTTTCCACCAGTAGAAGGAAAGAATGATCCCAACAATCGAAATTCTGCAGAGATTAGCTTGTTGATGATAAAACACAAATCCACTTTTCGTTCCAGTTAATTATCGTTGCATCAAGACTTAATGTAGATCAGTTCACAAGTGAAATTGTTATGTGGGTGTAATGAACTCGATTCATCTTTGATTGGCTGAAGCGAGGTACTGACTGCAAACAGCACTAAGTGGGGCTGTGCTGTCCCAGTGTACATATTTATATATTCAGCAGATTTATGTTTTCCATCTACCCAATCAGGTGACATTTGATTTTCCTTCCAAAATATGAGTAGAAAACATCGCACAATATGGTTAAAAGGATTAAATTCCACCCCCCCCCCCCCCCCCCCACCATCAAAAAATCACCTTGAAAGATATGGGCCTAGAAATTCAGTGGCCTGCGCCACCTGTTAGCGCCCTAAGAGGGCACTTAGTGGGTTTTGCGCCACTGGCCACGCCTCCCGCTAAATTTAGTGGGACGCTAATGGCGGCGCGAGCCATTAGCGCTGCGCCGCTACCGATGACGTCATTGGTGTGTGCAGCGCCCTGCTACCGCCCCGATCGCGAAATTTAGTAGTGCCCCCTGCTTTAACGCCGGTCGCAACTTACGACCCGTTCAGGGGTGCCTACCTGCGGCGGTAGAGGTGCTGAGGTGCGGGGCGGCCATTTTTTTTGCTGGCTGCCTGCCAGCACCTCTCCGCACCGCCGTCCCCGGCCTCCTGAGCGCCCCCCCCCCCCCCCGCGGAGTGCCGGCTGTGTCCCAAGAGCCCGGCACTTCTCCTTGGTGCCGGGCTCTTTTGCCGGCACTTGCGCTCTTTGAGCGCGCTGCAGCAGGCCCCTCCCCTTTAAGAAGGGGAGGAAGTCCTGCAGTACCGCAGCGCGTCGCTGCGGCACGTTGCGCTGCGATTTTCAGTTGCAGCGCCCCAAGAGGGATGCGGGGCACCTCGAGTAGCGCCGCGCTTCCGCCTGGGGCGCTGAAACTGAATTTGCGGCGCGCGGCCGCGACTCCTTCCGGGGCGGTACTTCCGGCGCCCTGACGAGGCTGGCACCCCATTTAAGCCATGATATCTTTATAAATTCTTTCTGTAAGGTGAGCCCTTGGGCATGGTTGGCCAGCTTCACTTCCCCCATGTTCCCAAAGTTTCTACTCTCCAGGCCACCCGGCAGGTAAAGCGAGGCAGGAAGGGTCAGATCCATGAGGTAAGTGCCTTTACTGCACTGCTTATGGGCCAGGAGGAGCATGCGTGTTTCATCCAGGTCTAACAAGCTTACTTTCACGCGATCGAACTCCCGAGATTGGTCGACCCCCATTCCACCCCTCCCGCCCCCCCCGGCGATGTTTGATTCAAACCACCCCCCACGTTGTCCGAATCCTGCCCCACAATGTCAGACATGCCTGACATCTGCTCTCCGGCTGATTTCCAGCCCGACAGACGGACAGCCTTTTTGGCTGGCTGTCGGGCGGGGGGAGCGTGTTGAAAATTTTAAAAGACATCGTGCCGTTAAATTCGGGATGTGTGGGAAACCCTCCTCCCACTGCGCCCACCCCACCCCCTTTCTCTTCCCGGCTCTGAGTAAATATCGGGGCTTGTGTTCATAGGCAGAAATGAAGGCTTACCAGACCATCCCAGGACCAGAGATTTCCCAATACAATGGGTGTGATGTGTTTACCAATTACAGGGACAAGTTAACAAATTGCTTATTGTTTACAGTCTTTGGGAAGACAATGTCAAAGCCTTGCTCATTAGCATTTTAACCACTTTTTGTCTTAATTGTCTTTTTATTAAAACTTCTGATTACAATTTGTTTTAAGTACGACCCTTAAAGTGTTTTTTTTTCAAATTCTTTCTGTGGAAAAATAGTCAAAAGGCCTAAACATGTCAGTGGCACTCAGGAAGTGGTAAAAGCATACTTTCGTTAGGAATCTACTTACATTACAGTTGGTGTGGAGATGCCGGAGCTGGACTGGGGTGGACAAATGTAAGAAGTCACACAACACCAGGTTATAGTCCAACAGTTTTATTTGAAATCACAAGCTTTCAGAGCGCTGCTCCTTCGTTAGAGTTGATAAGGGTAGTTGACTGTATTCGTTATTAAAGCCTGTTTAATTACAGTAACCCCGACAAATGTAATCATTCATTTTTTTTTTCCTTCAGCCCATTGGAACGGGGTTGGCGGAAACAAAAAGAAGGAGCTCCCCCTCAGCCCAAGGTGCGTTTACGGCAGGAGGTGGTCAGTGTGAATGCACAGAGGAGAGGCCAGCGCATTGCTATACCTGTAAAGAAACTACTCGCCAAGGAAAAGAGACCCTATGGATTGGGAATGGTGGGAAAGCTAACAAATCGAACATATCGCAAGCGGATAGACAGCTATGTGAAAAATCAAATAGATAATATGGATGATCACCGGTAAGAGGACCAGTCCGATTTGAATCTGTAGATTATTTAATATCAGTTATCATTGCACCTCGCTATATGCTGATAGTGACTATCAGTGCTACATGGGGTTCACTTTATTCCAAGGGTGCTGAGATGTTTTTGACAATGGAATGTTACCCGTAGACCCTCCTGAGCTCCCACCTCAGTGTTACATATGAAGGGCACCTTCCTGGACATTCTTAGTTCTTTTTCTGTAGATCAGAGGTTAGCTCGGAAAGTGGCATTTCTTGTTTGTTGCACTTATATTCTCCTTTTCCATTCTCTTCTCTTGAAGGCAATGACTCCTTCTGGGGTATGGTTCCACAGGCACTGGATTCCCTCTACAACCTTGCCCAGGAGGCTGTTTTTCATGTGCGATTGCCAGCAGATCATTCAAACATTGCAGCCCAGCATGATTCCCGTCCTCACCCAATGGCCACACACTGCACTTCCAGCAGGGATTGCTGGATAGGGACGGGAACCCTAACCAAACTCCCAAACTTACCTCAGGAGTGCGGCGGGCGGTTGTAGCACTTCACCTTGCTCTGGCAGAGATCAATTATCTTGGTCCAGACCGGGGATCAAATCTGGGACCTGCCTAGTCTGTATGGCTCCACTGTTCACTGCCTAAACCAGCTGACTTATTGGTAAAGCGCACCGGGCAGGAGTTTCCGCTCTGTGGCACTGGGGTTGTTTTCAGCACAATTCGTCCAAAATCGGCCAAACCAGCACAAAAGATCTGGGAATCACAAGCGCAAGTTATATCCAACGCAAATCAAGTCTCCACGATCTTCTGCGCTGGTTTAAAAAACATTGCGCTGGAAGCCGGCCCCACCCACAAAATTGGCCACACCCCCAGATCAAATTAATCGCCATGGCAAATTTCCGCTAATTGCGCCCGTTTGCGGGCCTTTGAGGAGGCTGTTAAAATTAAGCTTTTTCATTTAGGTGCAAGGATACTAATAGGTACGTTTTTAAAAGCTTTTAAATATTTTTCTGTCATTTATTAAGAACCTGACTACTGTACATCAATATAACAGTAAATGGTCTGTATAGATTTTAAAGTCATTTTCAGTGATTTAAAATCGGGTTATTCACAGGTGGGGGACTAGACAGCGCTCCTTGTGAGCCAGGAGGAGCAAGAATGCCCCCCCCCCCCCCCCCCCCGGCTCCTCAAGAAAGCCTTTGGCCTCTCCTCTGCCGATCGCGGCCTCTCTCTCCCCACCGCCCCCCACCCCCCCCCCCCCCAGTTGTGATTACAGACGCCCTCCCCGCCTCCGGCCTTTCTCCCTCCTGCGATGGCCCCCAAACTCCGATTTCTCGCTCTCCCTCGATTGCTGAGGAGTGTCCCCGGCTGCGGCCTCCTGCCACTGCTTTTCCCACCCAGCAGCCTGTCAATTTGGCTGGCCATCGGGCAGGAAACGGAAGCAAAACATTATAATGATTTCCTGCCGTTAAATTCGGCAGAACCTCCGCGTGCCTGGCCTTGTCGGATTTTTCCCCCTGCTGCCACGCACCCTCGCAGCCCCCACCCCGCACCCTCCCTGCCTCCCCAATCTACCTGTCGCAGATGAATCTGTCCTTGACAGCATTGGTAGCAGTGACCACTGCACTGTCCTTGTGGAGATGAAATCTCGTCTTCACACAGAGGACACCCTCCATCGTGTTGTGTGGCACTACCATCAGCAGCAGCAGAATTGTATTCCACCATAATCTTTAACCTCATGGCCCGGCATATCCCATCTCTCTACCATTAGCATCAAGCCAGGGGACCAACCCTGGTTCAGTAAGGAGTGCAGAAGAGCATGCCAGGAGCAGCACCAGGCGCACCTAAAAATGAAGTGCCAACCTGGGGAAGCTGCAACACAGGACTACATGCATGCTAAACAGCGGAAGCAGCATGCTATAGACAGGGCTAAGCGATCCCACAATCAACGGACCAGATCAAAGCAGTCCTGCCACATCCAGTCGTGAATGGTGGTGGACAATTAAACAACTAACGGGAGGAGGAGGCTCCATGAATATCCCCATCCTCACTGATGGCGGAGCCCAGCTCGGAAGTTCAAAAGACAAGGCTGAAATGTTTGCAACCATCTTCGGCTAGAAGTGGCAAGTGGATGATCCATATTGGCCTCCTCTTGAGGACCCCACCATCACAGAAGCCAGTCTTCAGCCAATTTGATTCACTCCACGTGATATCAAGAAATGGCTGAGCGCACTGGATACAGCAAAGGCTCTGGGCCCTGACAACATCCCGGCTGTCGTGCTGAAGACTTGTGCTTCAGAACAAGCCGCGCCTCTAGCCAAGCTGTCCCAGTACAGCTACAACACTGGCATCTACCTGACAATGTGGAAAACTGCCCAGGTATGTCCTGTCCACAAAAAGCAGGACAAATCCAATCCGGCCAATTACCACCCCATAACTCTACTCTCAATCATCAGCAAAGTGATAGCACTGTCAACGACACCTTCCATCAAGCGGCACTTACTCACCAATAATCTGCTCACTGATGCTCAGTTTGGGTTCTGCCAGGACCACTCAGCTCCAGACCTCATTACAGCCTTGGTCCAAACATGGATGAAAGAGCTGAATTCCAGAGGTGAGGGAAGAGTGACTGCCCTTGACATCAAGGCAGCATTTAACCGAGTGTGGCATGAAGGAGCCCCATTAAAATAAAATCAATGGGAATCGGGGAAAATTCTCCACTGGCTGGAGACATGCCTAGCACAAAAGAAGATGGTTGTAGTTGTTGGAGGTCAATCATCACAGCCCCAGGACATCGCTGCAGGAGTTCTTCAGGGCAGTGTCCTGGGCCCAACCATCTTCAGCTGCTTCATCAATGACCTTCCCTCCATCATCAGTTCAGAAATGGGGATGTTCGCTGATGATTGCATAGTGTTCAGTTCCATTTGCAACTCCTCAGATAATGAAGCAATCCATGCCCAAATGCAGCAAGACCTGGATGAAATTCAGGCTTGGTCTGATAAGTAACAAGTAACACTCGCGCCACACAAGTGCCAGGCAATGACTATCTCCAACAAGCGAGAATCTAACCCATTGCCCCTTGACATTCAACAGCATTACCATCGCCAAATCCCCCACCATCAACATCCGGTGGGGTCACCAGTGACACAAACTTAACTGGACCAGCCACATAAATACTGTGGCAACAAGAGCAGGTCAGAGACTAGGTATTCTGTGGTGTGTCTCACCTCCTGACTCCCCAGAGCCTTTCCACCATCTACAAGGCACAAGTAAGGAGTGTGATGGAATACTCTCCACTTGCCTGGATGAGTGCAGCTCCAACAGCACTCGAGAAGCTCGACACCACCCAGGACAAAGCAGCCCACTTGATCGGCACCCCATCCACCACCTTAAACATTCACTCCCTCCACCATCAGCGCACTGTGGCTGCAGTGTGTACCATCTACAAGATGCACTGCAGCAGCTCGCCAAGCCTTCTTCAGCAGTACCTCCCAAACCCATGACCTCTTCCACCTAGAAGGACAAGGGCAGCAGGCGCATGGGAACACCATTAACCTGCAAGTTCCCCTCCAAGTTACACACCACCCTGACTTAGAAGTATATCACCGTTCCTTCATCATCGCTGGGCCAAAATCCTGGAATTCCCTCCCTAACAGCGCTGTGGGAGTACCTTCACCACACGGACTGCAGCGGTTCAAGAAGGCAGCTCACCACCACCTTCTCAAGGGCAATTAGATATGGGCAATAAATGCTGGCCTTACCAGCAACGCCCACATCCCAGGAACGAATAATAAAAAAATATATCATGGACATGGTTCAATTTGATGAGAAGCCTACTATTACATTCGCTATAATGTTAAATGTTCAAACAGTTACTTCAAAACAAGTTGTTTGATCACTGACAGTTGCTCCCTTTTTCTTTCAGGCCATTTTTCACATACTGGATTACATTTGTGCATATATTGATCACTATTCTAGCAGTGTGTATCTATGGAATTGCTCCAATAGGATTTTCTCAACATGAAACTGTAGATTCAGTAAGTAATAGATCAATAACAAAGAAATCCTTTTATATCCCCAGCACCAGGCAAGAATTCCCATGGGCCATTTGTTTTATGGAACCACAACATGGCTTCTATTTGAACTCTGTAAGAATTAGTTCAGACCTCTGAAGTAATTTAACTTTAGTCTGTAAACTACAGAAGTATCTTGTTATGCTTCTATTATCTGGACTATTTAATACTCATCTCCGATCTGACAATCTTTTGTGTTTTTCTTTATTGTTTGTTGGAATGTTTTTTTTACAAACAAAGTACTCCTGTGTTTTTAATGGGACATTTCATTGACCATGATATCAAGAAATGTTTTTTTGCATATCCAGCTTCTATGAACCTAGTCAAACAAAATTAAGTAACCGGTCACAGCAAATTGCATACAGAAAGTTAATGGGTGTATTTTCCGCTGCTCAGTTAGCCTTAGCAAAACCATTTTTACACACGTGTCTACTTTTCCATTAAAATTAGTGCCTTTGAATTCTTTGTCTGTTCCCTTCAGCATTCTACAGTCTGCCTGAAAGGGACTTTTAACGTTTCCCTCCAATTTAGATGGAGGGCTGGATAGTCCTCCACTACAATGCCTGAAGCTGGATGATTTAGCAGCATAAAATCAAGAAAGGTGGAGCGTTGACAAATCCGCGGCCCGGCTTTGAAGAAGACCGACCCCCCCCACCCCCCCGTCACTGCCCCGCCATGTGTAAATGGTGATGGGGAGATGGGGCCTGGAAATCCGCCCGATTTCACTACAGTCCACCAATCCTGCTGCTGAACCCAAGGACCACCAGGAGAGAGGTGGCGGTAGACCGTGTGGTAGCAGCAGAAGGCCCACTGAAGCCTTCATTTTAGGCCTCGGTTCAGTCCAAGGTCTAAAAGGAAACTTACAAGGAGATCTTCAGGGTTCTTCTGCCCCCTTAAATTTGGTCAACTCCTCTTCCGGTGCGATACTGCAGCACCATCACATCTTCCTCCCTCTCGGTGGTGGAAAATGGGTCTGGGTGGCAGACAAAGGTCTCTCCTCCACCCGCCTCTGATGTAGAGCCCACCCCAGAGGACAATCCATGCTTTTAGCTACATATTGTTTTGTTGTTGATTCCTTTCTTCTCATTCTGGCACTAGATTGATTTTGCTTCGCATTTATTATTCACATCTCATAGATTTAATCATTTTCATTTGCTTTCCCAGATTTTAAGAAATAAAGGTGTCTATGAAAATGTTAAATTTGTGCAGCAAGAAAATTTCTGGATTGGACCAAACTCTGTAAGTGAGTTTGAATTCTGTTTAGAAGCTTTTAATTTAACTTCTGTAAGGATTGTTGCAATCACAACAGTAGTTGATCTATGGAGAAATTAACTCTTGAATTAATGTAGCATTTAGTTTTTGTTTAGAGTTCAGTGTATCGACATTACATATTGTGATTTCTGTGCCTGAATTTCTATAACTGGGAAAAGACAATGGCCTAGAAACACGGCCATTTTTCGGGGGCTAAAGGCCTTCTAAGCCTCCATTATGGCGGATGGGAAGCACATGCTTATTACAAGCTTTAGTGCGCTGCTTGCCATATTAGTAAAGGCCAGAAAATCGGGCGTACAGTTCCCTTGCTTGAAACCAGCCTTAAGCCCTTTACATATGCAAATGAGGGGCCTAACGTCTGATTAAGGCCCCCACTGCAAGGTTAGGTTTGCCCTGAGGTAGCCAGGGCCGGCTGTACTCAGGAAAACCAGGTCTACCTGCGGCCTAATAGGTGGTCCTTAAAGTGACCACTGCAGGCCACAGCCAACAATGTAAGTTTTAGAAATATCCTTACCTGAATGTGGAGCTGGGAGGAGCAAGCATGCTCCAGTCATGTTCTGCCCTTTCAAGAAGGAGCTTCTTAAAAGTGAACTGTTGAATTTTGATTGCTGCAGCCAAAATTGTGAAAATGGGTACATCATTTAGTGCTCCTCTATCCCTGATTTTTTTTCGGAGGCCAAAGAAGATGAACAATGGCATTCCATTATCAGCCTGCAAGGCTTAAGCAAAAGTAGAGACCTCATTTCAAATGGTCTTGCTCTTTAAACAATGCTGGATATCCCACCTTTGAATCGGCAAACTGCCTGTGAGAGATGAATTAATGCTCTGTGAGTTTGCTTCGAAATGAAATTAGGTGCAGCCCTGGGCAATAAGTTTGGGCTCAAACATGCATCAGTCAGCACAAAACCTGGAGCACAGCATTCCCCCACCATCCACGACCATCACCATGAACCCCCGACCCCTCCCCAGTCTTTCCTAACAGTCCATCCCCTTTACAGTAAGCATTAGTGTTGTTGTCTTTCCCAGTACCCTAACCACCAGGTGAGGGGTAGCAAAGAGAACTGAACACAGTTATCAAAGCGTGGTTTGACCACTGAATTGTAAAGCATTAACCTGACCACTGAAGGTTAGTATACTTCTGTCCAGGAAGCAGTTCCAAGTTGCAGTGTGAGCTTACATACATTGGAGAGCTCATGTGATGCTGTACTTCTTCCTCCCATGGTGGCTGGTATATCTCTGTGATCTCGATTTCCATGCTGGTATTACTGTGCCTTTCATAGCTGTTCTCTCTTTACCGAATTCATGATTAGTCTGTGCTCTTTCTTGATTTTTGCCATTATTGTGATCGTGTTGTTATTGTTGCAGGAGGCCTTAATCCACCTTGGAGCAAAGTTCTCTCCTTGTATGAGGCAAGACCTGCAAGTGCATGATTTAATTACACAAAAAAGACAAGAGGAAAATAAATCTGCTTGCTGTGTACGAAACGACAAGTCAGGGTGCGTTCAAACCTCAGAGAAAGAGTGCTCGGTAGGTAAATGTTTTCCAGAAAAATGTTTAAAGCACAAGGGTAAGAAGAGATACTGCCACTTTCTGCTGGTTAATGCACTATTTAGGTTCTTTCTGAAGAGGCCGATTTCAATGCTGCTGGTGAAAGTTAAAGGAAGATCTACAAATATCAAATTTGACAGCCCCAGGTCTGAGCCTCACTGAGTGAATGGAACTCTGAAAGTAATTTCCTACACGCACAGTATATCCATGTCAATCCCAAACAAAGTTCACTCTGCAATTGCTGTTGAAGAGAGTACAGTATGTAGGAATGTTAAACTGGTACAGTGGGGCTGCTCTGGGAAGGTTAGGATTGCTGTAGCGTGAAGTCACCATGACAACTTGCCATGTACACATACAGTGTGACATGAATCAACTGAGCGGCCTGCAGGTGGCGCTGTCCAGGGAGAGTATAAATATGAGCCCAGCTTGCGCAGGACATTCTTAACAGGAACTAGTGAAGGACACAACTAGACCTCCATGTTGTAAAACAGTTGATTAAAGCTTTGTTTAACGCTTCGCCCAAGTGCCTAGTAGTTTTCTTACATCACAGTGTACATATTCATCCATTGAAGAAATTACTCTCACGTCCATAAATCATACTGAATAATACTGTGAATGGCTGCCTGTTTTTTTTCTCTCTAGAACTTGATTTTATGGGGAAAACATTATGTGATAATAAACTTGTTTATTTAGGTGCAATAATCTTTATTCCAGTCTGTTAATGAGCTGTAAGTGGTGTTGTCCCAGCAATACGATTCCCTTAAGTAGGGGAAGGGGAGATGGCGCAATCACTTTGCTCATGTATACCCTGAGCAACTGTTCACATTGGAGTTATCAGGAATACCTGTCCTCTCCGGCAAAGGGGGGCTGTATAACACAGGTGAACAGTACACTTACAAATTGCCATTATTGTTCAGGATGTTCAGTCTGGTCAGGATGGTGTATCCAGAGTGACAAGTACCCACATAATGCAGCTAGATGATCCTTTACTACCATATAATGGGGGAGAGAGAGAAAATTATTTTTCAGAAACATGTGTGTTTTTTCCAAGTTGATACTTCATTTATGATTTTTAACTATTTAAGTGGCTGCACAATCATTTTCAAACTGTTTTCAGTGCTATTACTGTAATAAGGATTTGACTTGTTGTGAGAGAGTGCCCCGAGCTCCATGTCATAGGATTGTGCCCAAGTTGGGGTCTCAAGGACTTTCAGAAAAGTGAAAAGAAACATAGGCTGGGAATTTCCTCGGAGTTGCTTCTGTTCCACCACCGTACCTTCACTGGAAGTACGCCGGAAACCCCATTTACGCAGGTAACTGGGGGCTTCGGCTGCACCTTAGGCAGTGGCGGAGGGGTAGCAGCTCCAAGGAAATTCCCAGCCATAGGTTTTAGCGCCAAAAGTTGTCAGTTTTGGTGGGGCTGTTTCTGAAATCGATCCAATCAAATCATGGAAAGGGAGCACCCTGCCTATCTCAACCGTGCTTTTGAATGTTACAAAACAAATGTCTAACAGAATATAATGTTTCTTCCAGTCAACTCTTGCTGTTTGGGTAAAGTGGCCACATCACAATAGTGCTCCATCACTGGCTGACAAAAGCATCCGGCAGTGTGGCTCAGTGTGCCATCAGGATCCTAGGTAATTATGTCAAGTATTATTAACCACAGGAAAGATAATTGCTCTAAAATTAATTCTGTCTCAACTGTAACCTCCTTATAGAGGTTAAATCTCTCTGAATAATAAAGTCAGTGTATAACTAAGCCATATAGACCAAAAGGTATCGGGTTTGATAGAAACATAGAAGATAGGAGCAGGAATAGGCCATTCGGCCCCTCGAGCCTGTTCCGCCATTTAATGAGATCATGGCTGATCATCCAAATTCAGTACCCTGTCCCTGCTTTCACCCCATATCCTTTGATCCCTTTAGCCTTAAGAAGTATATCTAACTCCTTCTTGAATATATTTAATGAATTGGCCTCAACTGCCTTCTGTGGTATTGAATTAGCTGATCAGAGCCAGGTAACAGTTGGGGCAATACAATTGATCTCAGCACATTTTGGCAAGGGAGGGGAAGGCAACTAAGGTTTGTGCTCCAGATCACTATCCAGTGACAGCTGCTGGGTATCACCGATCTGAGGACATAGGGTGAGGACAGTGCCCAGCTTAGGTGTGATACCTCCCCTCTCAATATCCAGGCTCTCACTTGGATGGAGGACACCTGCGGAATTGTATCTCACTATGATCAGTAGAGGAAGAAATAAGTTAAGAAACAATTGTAAAACTCAAACTTATGAGAAAAAGCGGTTTTATTATCAATGCTAAAATTTCACATCACAATTTCAGAAAGTAAAATGAGATTACTTTAGATTTTGTACAGATGGCCCTGAATTTTCTTGGGATGTGATCCTGGCAGTTATGCTCGGATTGCACTCACTGGTGCCTTCCAACGCTGACCGTGCTGAAATTTGGAGGGTGGTGGGGGGCGGGTGAGCGGGGGGTGGTCAGTGGAAAGACACCTTGTTTGCACAGACCAAGCAGGCACTAGCACCACTATGGGTACATCTCTGCCGCCAGCCCCTTGCACTCGAAGCACCAGTGCTGACCCACCATTATGGCGAGCCTGACAGTTGCCCGTGGCCATATCTTCCTCAATCCCCTATGTACAGAGTGAATTTTTTTTTTTTTTTTTTTTAAATAAGTGTTCCATTTCTTTGGAGGTGTAGGCAGCTTCCCTGGTTTACATCACACTAGGGGAGCCCGCTTTCACCCAGCTAGAGGCTGGTAAGCCTCAAATCACTCGGCATACCAGGCTCCAGAGATGCACTAAATTCCAAGCCAGGCAAGCGGAAACTCCTGGTGTAGGGAGCCCCTAACCCCAACCCTGCTCCTCTGACAATATTTGCCATCTAAAGGAGGTTCTACCCTTTTACAAGGCAAATCAGAAACTCCTGGAAATGGTGGAGAACCAGCACAACCGGGTCTCCGATGGCTTCCACTGGGCTCCCACCCGAGGTAGCAGCAGGATATCAGCAGAACCCTTGAGGAATTTTGGTCCCAATACATTTAACCATGCACATTTTCTAAAACTTCCAATTTTGTTTTCTTTCCAATTACCCTGTCCAATTGTAGCTTGCTTCTCAAAAGTGTTAAGAGTGTCACCACTTGTAACTCAAAAATGTCCTTTGGACTGAGCTCTATTTTGGAAAAAAAAATGCGCTCCAATGTTCCAAGGAGTTTGTAGCAGACATTGAAAAGAATGGGCTCAAAATGTCCCCTAAAACTATTGCAGCTGCTCTGTGGTTCACATCACATAATAGCAATAGATCCCTTCGTGAATCTGAGCACCTGTCAGAATGAACTGAAAGCAGTGGGATCCCTGAGGATAAATCACTGCCCTTGTTTGAATTGCCTTCCAGTCACCCCACTGTCTCAAACAATAATTAATGTCTGTAAATTACTACAACTTGTTTAAAAATAATGCCAATTTCCAGTAAAGATATTTTATTTCTTTGAAATGGGGATGTAACAACTTTTGACAATTATGCCCCTTGTTCTTCTCGATGCAGAGTTTAATGGAGGGAAGGTCACGGGTGGGGCTGGGCGAGGGGCCGAGGGTGGCTTGTCTGAATTCCCCATATACAGTCCCACCATATGTAGCGTTGCACTGGGAGCATTGAAGATGAAAATTTGCCTCATAATTTATTTAAATGTCAGTTTGCTACTGTAGCAAGGGAAATAATAAAACCCAAATATTAGTATTCTTACAGTGTAATTTATATTCTTTAAAGCTCTTGCTCCCCTGCTCTACCTTTTCTTCAGGTTTTGTGTTGAACCTGGCTCTGTTCCTCCTCATGAATGGCCTGATGACATCACCAAATGGCCGGTAAGGCCTCGCATTAACATTTCCCCATAGATGTACTGTAACTGTTGTTTTTTCAGTGTACTAATTTTCCTCTTAACTGTGATATTGCTACTGGGCTGCAGTTGGTTTTTTTTCATTTCAATATAGTGCTTCAACACTATGATTAGATGTTAATAACAGGTATTGAGAAGTATATGTAGGAGATATCGGCATGATTTTAGAACTTTATTTTGGGGTGAGCGCTGGTAATGCACAAAATATTTGCTGTGAAGATGCAACATACCATAAGGTGGTTAAAAAGGCATACAGAATGCTTGCCTTTATTAGCCGTGGCATAGATTACAAGAGCAGGGGGGTTATGCTTCAACTGTATAAAGCACTAGTTAGGCCTCAGCTAGAGTACTGCGTGCAGTTCTGGTCACCACATTACAGGAAAGATGTGATTGCACTCGAGAGGGTACAGAGGAGATTTACAAGGATGTTGCCGGGAGTAGAGAATCGTAGCTATGAGGAAAGACTGGATAGGCTCGGTCTGTTTTCCTTGGAACAGAGGAGGCTGAGGGGAGACCTTATTGAGGTGTATAAAATTATGAGGGGCATAGATAAAGTGGATAGAAAGGACCTATTTCCCTTAGCAGAGGGGTCAAAAACCAGGGGGCACAGATTTAAAGTAATTGGGGGAATGTTTAGAGGGGATTTGAGGGGAAATGTCTTCACCCAGAGGGTTGTGGGGGTGTGGAACTCACTGCCTGAAAGGGTGGTAGAGGCAGAAACCCTAACCACATTTAAAAAGTACTTGGATGTGCACTTGGGATGCTGTAACCTGCAGGGCTACGGACCAAGAGCTGGGAAGTGGGATTAGGCTGGATAGCTCTTTGTTGGCCGGCGCGGACACGATGGGGCGAAATGGCCTCCTTCCGTGCTGTAACTTTCTATGATTCTATGACCATGTTTGTATTGGGCTCGATGTATAAGTTTGTCTTGGACGGTAAAGAAAAACAAACCCAGACTTCTCATTTACTCCTATTGTATAAAATTCCTAATACAAATCAAAAATGCTGATAAGCACAATTTCTTCCACTGGTGTATTCTTTTTTAAGTAGTCCATGCACTATTTAACAATGTTCTGTATAGCCTGTCAGTACTTATAAGATGCATTTAGCCTTTTGGTAATCTGAATGGATACCCCCACTCTGAGAGCTCATTTGTACTTTCATTGTACGTGACAAACAATAATTAATGACTTAAAAAAATTCAGAGTCATTGATCACTAATCTGCATTCTAAGAGGGAAAAATTGGGTCATGCCCACTTTGGGGCGCTAACTTCGCCGGGGCGCTATCTTTAGCGCCGCCTTGTCTGAAATTGAATGGTAGCAGGAGGTAGGGCACTACTGGAAGTGCACCCCCTCCCTCTTGGGGCACTCCCATTGAATATCGCGGTGCTACGTGCAGTAGCGCCACGTGCATTGGCACGTAACGCCGCGGTACTACAGGCCTCCCTCCCCTGATTAAGGGGGAGGGGCCTAGCGCTGGACCAGCGTGGAGCGGGGTGCCAGCAAAAGAGCCCAGCGCTCAAGAGGAGTGCCGGGCTGGCCGATCGCGGCCGGCACCCCGCAAGAGGAGGCGAGGGGGGCAGGTGCTGGCAGGCGGCCCAAAAAAAATGGCCGCCCAGCACCTGTCCTTTAATTTGTGCCGCCCTGGCCGCAAACACGGCACCCTGATCCTGTCGGACATAGCATCCGGCGGTAGGTCATGGGGCGTGAGGCAAGCTACCGCCACCACTAACCTCCTGCTGAATTTTGCGGGAGGCATTCATGGTGGCGCGTCCGGGCGCTAGGTACTTTGCGCCCCGTTAGCACCAATGGGAGGCGCAAAGCAACCAAATTTTTCCCCCTAAATGGCCTTAGCACATGAAAATGATTAAACAGCAGCCTGCTTAACTGCTATCGCATTATCTCAGGTACTACGGTGCCTCCCTCCCTAAAAGACATCATAGGACTAGCTCCACACAAAACCCCATACCAAGCAGTTAACTGTACACCAGAAATAAAAACTGATGAATGACGGAAACACTCAGCAGGTGAGGCAGCATCTACGGAGCGAAAAACAGAGTTAACATTTCAGGTCAGAACTAAGGTCATTGACCTGAAACGTTAACTCTTGTTTCTCTCCACAGATGCTGCCTGGCCTGCTGAGTGATTCTGTATTTATTTCAGAATTCCAGCAACTGCCATGTTTTGCTTTTGAACTAGAAGACCAGAGTTGATTGTAGTCATGGAGAGGTCAGCAGTCCAGAGACCATTTTGCCATTCTGGCTGAAAGAGAGAGGGTGCAGGTAGCTTAACAGTGAGAGCTGCAAAGGGGAAACATCAATCTAATAAGAGAAATCTTATATAAAGAACTTTCAGTATTTACTTTTAAACTGGCGAATGAAACTGCAGGCTTGGAAAATGACCATAATTCCATTATTCTTTTTCAGATTTGCACTAAAAGTACTGCTGGAAACCACACCAACCTTCCCCACCTGGACTGTGTCATCACAGGACGGCCCTGCTGTATTGGCACCAAAGGGAGGTGAGTATGTGCTCGTCGTATTCCAGAATCCTGTATGTGGGATAACAAGTATAGTCGGAGTCAAACATTTCCAAAAAAGCGCTAGGTAAATCTCTGGTTGGGAATAGGATTGAAAGTTATGGGGTGGATACGGGCTGAGATGATCAAACACATGGTCGAATGCTGTTGGGACTTTGTGGGAAGGGTTAAACGCTAGAGGGTAATTAGCCAGCATTAAAATAGCAAAAGTGGACCAGGGAGCAGATGAAATAGACAATCTATTCACTTTGGGGTTCAGGAAGTATTGATACAGAACCTTTCCCTCTGCAGATTAACTAGGTGGGGGTAAATTCCAGAGTAGGGTTAATTGCACCTGATCTGTGGATGGAGTGGAGATGGTGGGCTGAAAAGCCTCCTCTCGTTGCCTTTTTCTTTACATGTTGCTTCAGGGTATAATGATTGCACCATTACTTTGAAAATATTCTCAGGCAAGTTGTACTTTTTTCTAAATTTCTTCCGTCCTCACATCCATCCACTTTATAAACTGTTATTTTTTCATCTCTTTAAAATGGGAGCAAAGTCTATAGGGAGTACTTCATGCTTATATTACTCCCCAATATCTCTCAAAACATCGCCGTCAAAATGTATGTTCCCATTAATGACATTTCTTTGACTTTGCTGCTCCACGAGGCTCTGCAATTTCAGGCCTCTCTCTGAGCCACACCAGTGATTTCGCTTAAGTGGAGGAGCGGTCTGCCTCCGAGAGTGGCTGTATTCATTTTAATGGTGCTCACCATTTTGGAGTGACTCGGAAGCTGACCTGGTGCTGCCGGTCACTTGGGGAAAATACTCTAGCGCCTGCAGCAGTCACACCTAAAGTGGGCTGATTTGCTGCGAGTGAATTGTCCCTGTTCTACAGAATAATGACGGAAATATGAAAATGGTGACAGCCTTCTTTCCATTTTACACCCAGAGATAGAGAAGAAACCATGTTTGACAGATTCTGATAAGTGCTGAATTTGACCAGCTGCCATTAAATTGCTTTAACACCATGGTTCATGACACCAATGCAGCTAACCGTATTAAAAAGGCGAAAGAAATGTTGGTCTTTATGTCAAGGGGGCTGGATTACAAAGGGGTGGAGGTAATACTATAGTTGTATTGACAGCAGCTGGAGTACGATGCTCAATTCTGGGCACAGCACCTCCGGAAGGATATATTGGCCTTGAAGGGGGTGAAACGCAGATTAACCAGAATGATACCGGGGCTAAAAGGGTTAAAATATGAGGACAGGCTGCACAGACTAGGCTTATATTCTCTTGAGTAAAGAAGATTAAGGGGTGATCTAGTTCAGGTGTTTAAGATGATTAAAGGATTTGAGAGGGTAGATAGAGAGAAACTGTTTCCTCTGGTGAGGGAGTCCAGGACAATTTTAGCCTTAAACTTAGAGCTTGGCCATTCAGGGGAGATGTCAGAACAGAGAGGGTAGTGGAGATCTGGAACTCTCCCAAAAAGCTATTGAGGCTAGTTCAGTTGAAAATTTTAACACCGAGATCGATAGATATTTGTTCGGTAAGGGTATTCAGGGATATGGAGCATAGGCAGACAAATGGAGTTGAGGTACAGATCAGCCATGGTCTAATAGAATGACGGAACAGGCTCAAAGGGCTGAATGGCCTGCTCTATGTCCCATGTTCCCATTTACTGCTAGTTTCACATTGATGGAAAGCAGTTCCTGGCTGCTCATCAATGTGAAAGTGGGAACATAATTCAGGTTGGATCTTATCTGACACCAGTGCAATGTGAAACCAGCTGCATAACGTACTCAGACCACCTTAGGTACTTTATAAACTTACTACAGAGTCCTTAACATTTTGGGAAAGCAGACACTCCAGCGTCCACTCTCAAAAACATGGTGATCCGAGTGCGCAACAGAAGTGTGATTCACAGCCACGGGCAGCCGTTGTATAACAGGGGTTTGCCAGCTGCGCTTCACATTCTGCAGCTACCACATCTAAGCCTGGTATTGCTGTGTATTTCTGGGTTCAGTGTGGGTGAAATTGGTCTTTAGCGAAAGCCAAAGTCAATGGAAACGAAAACCGGGCGGGGTGTAAAACAAGTTGCCGATTCACTATCGCCCATTTCACACTTTTGCCGAGGATCAGTTCCACCCCGTGATTTGCAAACATTCTGGTAGATTCTAATTTCCTATTGAAAATATTGCACCTCCGTGGGAGGATTGGGATTAACGTTGATGTGCTGCTGGAGGTGCATCCACTATACTTTTACTGATTTTTCAGGTGCAAAATAGACAAAGGCCTTAGCATTGTCAATTTGACTGCCTTGCAGGCTTTAATTTTTTTTAAAGAAGTTTTTAATAATCATTTGCATGAATGATTTGTTTCTTTGCAACCAAAAGGTTGTTCATATTTGGCAGTATGATCCTGCACAGGGTAAGCATTTTGTTGTGGTGGATCATCCACGTGATGTCACCTTGGCTCTTGTGCATGCCCTGGTGACCACCCTCCATTACCGCTGCTGTTAGAGATTTTCATGTATTGCTGTCAGAGGCCTGTTATTATTGGAGATCACCTAGACTGCTCCATACTTCTTGTAAATGGTCTAAATGAAAAGAAAGAGTGAAAGTACACTGCAGTTCGATAAAAGGCAGCTTACCGTTTCAGGTGCAGCTCCTTCAGCAGGACTCTGGCAAAAGGCCTCGACCTGAAATGTTCACCTGCCTTTTCTCTTTGTAGGTTGCTGATGGACCCGCTGTGTATTTCTGGCATTTTCTGTTATTATTTCAGATTCCCAGCATCCACAGTGTTTTCTTTAAGCTTGTTAACGACCTGTACTATTGGCAGAAGGCAGATTCTTTAAGCTCTGTCACCTGCTAAAACAGCGTCAGGTTAATGCACTTTTATATTTGGATCTTCTGCAGTTCAGATAGCAGAAAACATTGGTTGGCATCTCCAGAAATTTACATAGGTAAAACTCGCCTCTTTACCCTGACAGCAGGGTTGTTTGCAAGTCTACGATTTCTTCAGGAGAAAGGACCTGGTTTTCGAAAATGTAAATGCAGGGAGACAGTGCACACAGCCTTGGCTCTCCTGTGCTCGCTCACTAAAGCTCCTAATGTAAAAGTTCTTCGAGCTTCACGACCCAGCTTGTTTAGGTATAATGTGGCACATAGTAAATGTTTGCATTCTTTTTGCAGATGTGAGATAACATCAAGAGAATATTGTGAGTTCATGAAAGGTTATTTCCATGAAGAAGCAACACTCTGTTCACAGGTTTGAATCAACACTTCGCTTTTCTAGAAATAGCTGTTAGCTGTGTGAAGCAATTAACTGAAGCATTATGGGCACAATTTATTCCTGCTGCCTTACCATTAAATGGTGTCACTACCACGTGCGATGCTGATACAGTTTATTCTTAATCAAACTGAGCTGTGTTGGCTGATCCTTCCTATTAATGCCAAATTATCTATCTGCTGTGAAGGGCTTGAAGACAGGTGAATTGGCATTAATGTGAAGATTGCAAATACCCCATACTATTTCCATCATTCCTTTTTTTGACCAGCAGCACACATGTTTCAGCTTAGTGTTCTTCTTCATTGCCCTATGTAGTTAAGAGTGGAGGTGCATGCAGGTGCAGCAGGCGGTTAGGAAGGCAAATGGTATGTTGGCCTTCGTAGCAAGAGGGTTCGAGTACAAGAACAAGGATGTCTTGCTGCAGTTGTACAGGGCCTTGGTGAGACCGCACCTTGAGTATTGTGTGCAGTTTTGGTCACCTTACCTGAGGAAGGACGTTCTTGCCATGGAGGGAGTACAGCGAAGATTCACCAGGCTGATACTTGGGATGGCAGGAATGACGTACGAGGAGAGATTGTGTCGATTGGGCTTATACTCACTGGAGTTTAGAAGATTGAGAGGGGATCTCATCGAAACCTATAAAGTTCTGTCAGGTCTGGACAGACTAGATGCAGGAAGGATGTTTCTGATGGCCGGGGAGTCCAGAACCAGGGGTCATAGTCTAAGGATAAGGGGTAAGCCATTTAGGACTGAAATGAGGAGGAATTTCTTCACCCAGAGAGTGGTGAACCTGTGGAATTCTCTGCCACAGAGGGCGGTGGAGGCCAGTTCATTAAATATATTCAAGAAAGAGTTGGATATATTTCTTAAGGCTAAAGGGATCAAGGGATATGGGGAGAAGGCAGGGACAGGGTACTGAATTTGGATGATCAGCCATGATCTCATTAAATGGCGGAGCAGGCTCGAGGGGCCGAATGGCCTATCTTCTATGTTTCTATGGAAGAAATATATCACCGAGGAAAAAACATTTTCCAGAAGTAACATGAGATGGTTACCCACCGTGTATTGTGTGCATGAACATTTTACTACCCATTGCACTTTGGTTTATCATCGTAATAAGATCTCTGGGGATATAAAGCTCATTAAATCTGGAGACTGGAGGTCCATTAGTTCTAACTTTGCTTTACTGCCGTGTCTGCCACAAAAGCAAAAGTGTTTATTCCCAATTGTAGAAAGGAGTAAATTAATCCTTGCTATGGAAAGGAAAGAGCTCCACCTCATGTGCTGGCTACTGCTCCACAGTCTTGGCCAGTATAAACTTCAAGATTACTGCTGAAACTGTGCTATTCATCCTGGTATTGCTGCAGAAGGGGATCAGACCAATTTGATTGGAGGAATTCTATTTCAATAACGTGCATAGTTAAATTGGCAGGATACCTGTGGTGGTTAACCGCTTTGATATAGTTCCCTCTGAAAGTTGAAAAGATCAAACAGGAATAGTGTACTCACCTTTGGACAGGTGCTGCATACTTTGGCTTTGGATACACATTTCTCTGTTGGTCTATCTATTCTATTCAGCACCCTGTGTTCCCTCACTTACAAATGACTCTTTTTTTTTACTCTCCCCAAGTCTCCTTGCACTGAAACCATTAGCTTGGGCAATGGAAAATGTCCGCATCCTTTTACTGTAGCACATCTATGGGATTTAGCTCTCTTCCAGGATGTAAATTGAATGTCGAGCATTATCCTTAGGGGGAGAAATTCGGTATCGCCCCGTTTGGGGCGCAGTTATCGACCGGGCGCAAAGTTTAGTGTCTGGCACTAATTATCGCCTCCGACTGCAAATTTGGCTTCTATCGCCTCTGGAAGTGATTGGAGCGCTAAATCAGGCACTACACACCTCTCTTAAGGCACTAACGCTGAGGAGCGAGGCGCTAACTCAGAGTGCTGGCGAAGCTCATGTGATGTCAGTCAACAATGGAACACAGACACACTGACGCCAGCCAGTTCTTAAAGGGGAGGGTCGATCATGCTCTCCATTCACACCCTGCTCATTGCAGCCTTGAATCTCAGCCTGGAGAGACCTGTACATCAAATCTGCTGGAAAGAACAATAGAGAGGCCCAGGGAAAGAGCTCAGAGTGCAGCCCCCATAGTCTCTTCTAAATCGATGCAAGGAAGGTTAAATCAAAATGAACCTGCAAAGTGCAGCTCAGTACCCAAAACTCCTTCACACAGTGTTGAATCTCTCCAGAAGTCTCTCTCTCTCTCTCAGAATGTGTGGTGCAAAAATGTCACCGACAAAAAAAGTCAGGAAGCGGTCGCCTTTAAATAGCGCTCTCCCAGTCCCTTCCCGACTGCAAAACATTCCCCTCAGCCTGTCGTTACTAGCGGCAGGCGGTAAGGCAAGGGGCGCCATGCAATATCCGGACCGGAGCGCTACTGGGGCGTTGCACACTCGACTGATGTCACAATCTGCAGGTGCAGAAGATCATGGCGGTAGTGTTTAGCGCCGCCGCAAAATGTCTGGTCAATTTTGCCAACGGTGCAAACATCGCCACGCCCGGGCGCTAGTTGTTTTGCGCCCGCGCTAACAGGCGGCGCAAAGCAACTGAATTTTTCCCCCTTAGTTTTTCCAATACAGCACCACTCGCCAGTACATAGTCACTTCCTTTCGCACTTCTGCGACGTGACTTTGAATCCAGCCCAAACTGAGCAAAATCTCCTGTCAGTGTTGACAGTCTGTTGCAAATTTCAGACCTGCCTTAAATATTCTGTTGGGTTCAGTGGTACTCCTCAGTCCTGAGCGTCTTACATTTAAGAGTGAACCTGTATTGTCCAATATCTATCTGGTGGTCTAAACTAGCTATCGTGTCTTTCACACGTGTCCTCACCTGTGCTTCTTCAATTAATCTTTCAGTAGACAGAATGAAAACACAAGTGAGATGAGGCTAAATCCAAATCTTTAAGCTACTTTATTTTACAGACAAGTGAATGCACAGAGCAACAGTTGTAATTGCATCTTCATTTACGTCACTTCCCTCCTCATTAAAAATAAAAGAAATATTATGAATAATAAAGCACGCCACACTACCCAATGTTAGTGGGCTTACGTGACATTTTTTTTCTGGTCAGCCTCCTAGTTTTGACTGGGTCTGAGCTTAAAATAAACAAACTTTCCCTCACTGGGCTGAGCTCCTTCCTCAGACCTAATTTAATTGACCGAAAATATGAATTTTTCTCCTTTTGTTTGTTCTGACCACTGCAAGTGGTTGGACTTTTCTCTGTTCAGTGAATGCTGGTGGACAATTAAGCAACCATTCTTTACTTAATGCAAAAGCAAAATACTGCGGATGCTGGAAATCTGAAATAAAAACAGAAAATGCTGGAAATACTCAGCAGGTCAGGCAGCATCTGTGGAGAGAGAAACAGAGTTAAAGGGGTAGATTTTCATAAAGCTGTCGGGAAGGAGGCGGGACTACAACTTTCGGGTTTTAGTCCCGCCTACATCGACGTTCGGCCTATCCACGCGATTTTCCCTTGATTGACCTTGTTAAGCCCGCCCAGCGGGCTCAGCAGGCCAATTAAGGGCCACTCGGCAACAGGTGACGTCACAGACTGAAATTTCATCTGTCAAGAGGTCTTGACAGATGAAATATCAGTGTTTCACAGTTGTTTGAAGCTGTCAAACACTGACAGTCTGACTTCTAACCTGAGTCCTTCTCCACAGACTCAGTTAGAAGTCTCACCGGCAAAGAAAGCTGAAGGCTGTCACTTTTGACAGCTCGCAGCCATTTTGCTTTCAGTGCCAGGTGAGTGATGGACTCACGAAACCTAGAGGAAGAAAGGCTGTTAAGGTAAGTACAGGTAATTTAAACTTCTTTACACACTTTAGACACACCAAACACACTTACCTTTGCACTCATGCACCCATCACTCACCTGAACACTGACATCGCGACCCCTCCAAGTCCTTCAACCCGACAGCCCGCCTGCTCTAACCTGGCGTGGTTTGGAGCCGTCGGGAATCCCACATGACACTCCTCAAAATAGGGATTAGGCTAAAAACTGCCTGTTAACAGGCAGTTCATTGGCACTAATCCCTTCTCGCCTCGGGTCGGCGGGTCCCAGTGCGGGGCAGGTACCCGCCTCCCCTGAAACTTACGTGGAGCGGGTTTTGGGCGGGATGGTGTCGGGACCCCCGAAATCGGGATTTCCCCCCCCCCCCCCCACACGCCTGAAACCCTGCCTGACGGCTCCAGGAAAATCGACCCCAAAGTTTCGGGTCGATGACTTTCGCCAGAACTGGAAAAAGTTGAAGATGTAACAGGTTTTTAAGCAAGTGCAGGGGCAGGGAAAGGGGGGAGGGGAGGAAAGAACAAAAGGGAAGGTCTGTGATAGGGTGGAAGGCAGGAGGTGATGGTGCAAGGCAAAAGGAAATGGTAATGGGACAAGTTAAGAAACAAAAGATGACTAGATGAAGTGTAAATGGCAATGGCAGGATGATCAACAGTTGCCATGTGAGAGAGAGAAAAAAAGGATAGGGGCAGAGGTTATGGTCTGAAATTGTTGAACTCTATGTTGAGTCCAGAAGGCTGTAAAGTGCCTAATCGAAAGATGAGGTGCTGTTCCTTGAGCTTACGGTGAGCTTCATTGGAACAGTGTAATAGGCTGAGGACAGAGAGGTCAGAGTGGGAGTGGAGCGGAGAATTAAAGTGACAAGCGACCGGAAGCTTACAGACTGAACATGGTGTTCCGCAAAGTGGTCACCCAATCTGTATTTGGTCTCCCCAATGTAGAGGAGACCGAATCGTGAGCAGCGAATACAGTATACTAAATTGCAAGAAGTACAAGTAAATCGCTGTTTCACCTGGAAGGAGTGTTTGGGGCCCTGGACAGTGGGAAGGGAGGAGGTGAAAGGGCAGGTGTTGCATCTACTGCGCTTGCACGGGAAGGTGCCGGGCGAAGGGGAAGGGGTGTTGGAGGCGATAGAGAAGTGGACCAGGGTGTCGCGGAGGGAGCAGTCCCTTCGGAATGCTGAAAGGGGAGGGGAGGGGAAGATGTGTTTGGTGGTGGGATCACGCTGGAGGTGGCGGAAATGGCGGAGGATGATCCGTTGAATGTGGAGGCTGGCGGGCTGAAAGGTGAGGACAAGGGGAAGCCTATCGTGGTTCCGGGAGGGAGGGGAAGGGGTAAGAGCAGAAGTGCGGGAAATAGAATGGACACGGTCAAGGGCCGTGTCAACCACGGTAGAGAGGAATCCTCAGTTGAGGAAAAAGGAAGACATATCGGAAGCACTGGTATGGAAGGTGGCATCGTCAGTGCAGATGTGGTGGAGATGGAGAAACTGGGAGAATGGAGCAGAGTCCTTACAGGAAGCGGGGTGGGAGGAAGTGTAGTCCAGGTAGCTGTGGGAGTCAGTGGGCTTATAGTGAATGTTTGTCAATAGCCTATCCCCAGAGATGGAGACAGAGAAGTCGAGGAAGGGAAGGGAAGAGTCGGAGATGGACCATGTGAAGGTGAGAGAAGGCTGGAAATTGGAAGCTGTGGCGGAGCCACCAAGAGACACTAAACAATCAGTAATCATTCCTTTAACCACTCTGTAGTGCAGTTGTGGACTGCACCTTTAAGTTGTATGTAGTTTCTTGTATTTCTGCGTGATGACGTCATGACGCCGATCACGTGACCCCCAGTTGGCGCGGAAAGCATGATGACGTCATGACGTCGGTTTCCAGTATTTAGTGGCAGTCTTGGAGAGGCTGTAGTTCTGCACAGACCTGCTGACATCTGCTCTTGTAGTTTATTAGTTAAAGTAGTTTGTTTATTAAAGCTTGATTATTTCGTTTCACTGCGTTGGACTTCATTATTCGGATAGGAACTTCCGTTCCTACATTGGTGACCCCGAGCTCGTTGGACAACTTTCTTCGAGATACTTATAATGAACACGAACGCCGTTGCCCTTAAATTGCCGCAGTTCTGGGAACAGCAACCAGCAGCATGGTTTTTCCAAGCAGAAGCCCAGTTTGCTATCCGGGACATTACAGCGGATTCAACCCGTTATTATTACGTGGTTTCCGCTCTGGACAGCGTCACGGCTTCACGGGTCGTCAGCATCCTGGGGAATCCACCGGCAGAGGGCAAGTATGAAGCTTTAAAAGATCGTTTGCTACAGGTGTTTGGTTTAACTAAGTCGGAGTGTGCACGCAAGCTTATCGCAATGCCCGGTCTTGGGGACTCAAAACCATCAGAATTGATGAGCCAAATGCTCACGCTTTTGGGTTCGGAGCCCCAATGTTTTTTATTTCGAGAGCTCTTCCTCTGCCAGCTACCCGAGCCAGTTCAGGCAGTCTTGGCCAGTTCTACGATTGCGGACTGTGCCGAGCTGGCTGCAGAGGCAGATAAGACTTTTATGGTCACACAGCAGAGTTGCGCAGCTACGAGGCGTCTTTCCCCTACACGAGCAAAGTCCAGCCCTCCTCCAGCAGACTGGTGTATGTACCACGCCCGTTTTGGCGCCAAGGCTCGACGCTGCCGTCCACCCTGCAGTTGGGTTGAAAAAAAGTCTCCAGCAGACTCACAAACTTCGATGAAGAAGACAGGGGCTGACAAACACACCCAGTTCACCATGGCAGTCGGTTCAGCAGGAAAACTCCTCTATATTACTGATTCCAGAACAGGGCGACAATTCTTGTGTGATACTGGTTCTCAGTGCAGTATTTTGCCAGTTTCAAAGCTAGATCTACAATCCGGCGGTCACGGCTCTTCCCTCGAGGCAGCCAATGGTGCGGCCATTCGCACGTTCGGTAAACGGACAGTTAATTTAACTCTTGGAGGTCAACGTTTTGTATGGGAATTTATAACGGCTAAAGTATCACAGGCCATCCTGGGGGCTGATTTTTTTTGTGCCTATGGTTTTCTGGTCGACGTCCAACATTGTCGACTCATTAATGCGTCTACTTTCCATGCAGTGCCTTGTCACCGCAGTACTGCTGTCTCCTGGTCGGTTGCCTGTGTGGTTCCATCGCAGGAAGGGTTTAGGCGCCTACTTGGCGAGTTCCCGGGGCTCACCAGGCCTACATTCTCGGCAGCAGTCGCGAAGCACGGTGTGGTGCATTATATCACCACAACAGGATCGCCTGTTTACGCTCGGGCACGAAGATTGGAACCCGGAAAGCTTATAGCCGCAAAGGCAGAGTTTCAGATTATGGAGCGCCTTGGGATTGTCCGACGCTCCGACAGTCCTTGGTCTTCCCCATTACACATTGTACCTAAACCAGGTGGCGGATGGAGGCCTTGTGGGGATTACAGATGCCTTAACGAAGCCACTATGCCGGATAGGTATCCAATACCGCATATACAGGATTTTTCGGCTCATTTGGCCGGCAACTCAATATTTTCCAAAGTAGATCTCGTTCGTGGATATCACCAAGTTCCTGTGCACCCTCAAGACGTCCCCAAAACGGTGGTCATCACACCGTTTGGCCTTTTTGAGTTCCTTCGCATGCCGTTTGGATTGAAAAATGCAGCTCAGGCTTTTCAGAGACTTATGGACTCTGTGTTACGGGACCTTCCTTTCATTTTCATTTACTTGGATGATATTCTCATTGCTAGTAAAGATAAGGAAGAGCACATGGCTCATTTACGTACACTCTTTGCCCGTCTCAGCCAACATGGCCTCATTATAAATCTAGCCAAATGCCAGTTTGGGTTAACCAGCATTGACTTTCTGGGGCATAGGATCACCTCCGAAGGCGCCGTCCCACTGGCCACTAAGGTAGAGGCAGTTACGGCATTCCCGTGGCCTCATATACTTAAATCTTTTCAGGAGTTCCTGGGGATGGTAAATTTTTATCATCGTTTTGTCCCCAAGGCAGCCCAATTAATGCAGCCACTGTACGAAGCACTTAAAGGGAAGTCGGGTAAAGATGTTATCATTTGGACACCACAGATGGACCAAGCATTCCTGGACACCAAGGCGGCATTGGCAGATGCAACTATGCTTGCACACCCACTCCCGGGCGCAACCATCACCCTTATTACCGATGCCTCCGATTACGCCATCGGGGCAGTGCAGGAACAATGGGCTGACGGGACTTGGCAGCCATTGGCCTTTTTTAGCCACCAACTGCGTAAAAATGAGCGAAAATATAGCACTTTCGATAGGGAGTTGCTGGCCTTGTTTTTGGCCATCCGGCATTTTCGTTTTCTCCTAGAAGGGCGTCCGTTTACTGTATTTGTGGACCATAAACCGCTCACTTTTGCAATGGCCAAAACGGCGGAGCCGTGGTCAGCCCGGCAACAGCGCCACCTGTAGGGGTTTTTTTCCTGCTCTCTTGCCCGTTCTGGCCTCCTGCCAGGCTTCGTGCAAGAATTACCCTTGAGTGGTTTGACCCACTCCCCCTACGGTTCTAGACCTTGGACTTAGATGCAGAGAACAGTAGTGCAGAGAAAAGGACTCAATAGACCAGGCTGAATAGCACGAAATGGATGCTTTTATTTTTAAACAGTTTGAAGCATTACAAAATACATGTCATAGGCACAGATTAAAGCAACTACAATCATGCACAAATTTATGAACTTGACTCTATGGAAATGGGGAACACACGGCACATCGTAAAAGGGGGAACACATTACGATTTCCCTTAACTCCCTCCCCTATACCTAAACTAAGTTTCGACCTGGGGAACCTGGGATCATGCTCACCACTCTCGAAATCGTGAGAAAGGGGGGGTTCGCAGCCCTTTTGGCACCGCTTTCCGTCGTCACGTGGATTTGGAAACTTCTGGCGCAGTCGATATTCTCTCTCTCTCTCTCTCTCTCTCTCTCTCGAGGCGATGGGGTAGACACAGCCTCGATGAGCGCTCGTCAAGGTTGAGATCCACTAAGCCTGTCGTGGATTTTTGTTCATGGAGTAGAACAACAACCCAATGGGATGTTGAGACACGGAAGTGTCAGGCCCGGACTGTCCTTTTGTCTCCGGCCTGGTCGGTTCTCCAGAGGGTTTCTTCTCCGTCGGCCTGGGTCGTCGATGATCTCCCGACCCCAGCACCCGGGCCACCCTCGTCGTCTTCTCGTCGTGGCCGAGCCTTGTTTGGCTGAACACCGACCACGTTGTCCTTTTACCGAAACCGTCCGTCTTTAAAAAGACGAAAACGTTTTCATCGATTCTGCATCTGCCGAAGTGGAAGGGGCGCCGATCCTGGCCCCGTCCGAAGAAGTTGAAGAAGTCACGTATATGGACTTTCAATCCATAGTTATACTCTTTTGGAACAGTCTTATCTCCCGCCAAATCATAGTCCTGTCTTTGTATTAATTTTGGCGGGCAGAAATCTCTGCAGGGGCGCTTTGTCTTGTAACGGAGCCGGTGATAACTTAAACTGGCCTTCCTGGCCGATAATGTCTTTTGATGTCTTTTGCATTGTCACCGCGGCTCGGTTCGCATATTGATCGGTCCGGAGATTTTCCTTGATGGCTGCTAAACGGTTTTTCCTTTGTACAATAAATGGGTATGAGTGATTTTGCATTGTCCGCCCATATCTTGATGGGCCCCATCCTGTACTTGTAATCCATTGAATATGTATGCTGTTCCTCTGAGTTTCGGTTCCCAGATACTGGCTTTCGCGGGCTCACTGTCTTCAATCCACAAGCCTGTCTGGCTTGCAGTAACAGAAATAAAATGGTTCAGAAACTGATCACGGGGCCTGGCGGCCATTTTGTATGCCCTTTTATCAAAGGTTTTTCTGTGCAAGCTTACTTTGGTCAATAAACAGTCTTATTTTATCCAGTTTTTCTTGCGTGATTTTTGCTGAAAATTGCGAATCTTACACACCTTACATTTATATCTGAATTTACGACGGATTTACGACATGTGTCTGGCAAAGATAATCTTGTGGCTGATTGCCTGTTGCGTGCCCCAGTCCAGACAATTCACCTGGGAATCGATTTCGTCGGGTTGGCGAAAGAACAGCTGGTGGATCCTGAAGTTCAGGCGTATCGGACCATGCCTTCTAGCTTGCAGGTAGCCGATGTTATGTTCCAATCAGCAGGAACCATGCTCTTGTGTGACACGGGAGTGCCCCGGCCCATTGTGCCAGTCGAATGGCGTAAGAAGATTTTTCAGGTTATACATGGCTTATCACACCCGGGGATGCGAGCTTCACAACGACTTATGTCCCGTAAATTTGTTTGGAAGGGAATGCATTTAGACGTTAAGGACTGGACAAACAATTGCGTCGACTGTCAAAAATCAAAGGTCCACCGTCACGTGAAGGTTCCAATGGCCATCTTTCCAGTGCCTGAACGCCGGTTCGACCATGTACATGTGGACTTAGTGGGCCCCCTCCCCATTTCGCGGGGTTTTATGCATCTCCTGACAATAGTGGACCATACTACCAGGTGGCCAGAGGCGATTCCCTTGGTTGCTACTACCACAGCGGACGTATCCAGGGCGTTCATTTCGTCGTGGGTGGCCCGGTTTGGAGTGCCATCTGATATCTCCTCTGACCGAGGTCCACAATTTACGTCAGAGTTGTGGAATGCAGTTGCACAGGGCTTGGGTACCAAGCTGCACCGTACCACCGCTTACCATCCGCAAGCAAATGGCTTATGTGAAAGGTTTCATCGGTCTCTAAAGGCGTCCCTCCGTGCCAGCTTGTGTGGTTCCAACTGGGTGGATAGACTCCCTTGGGTGATGCTAGGCCTCCGTACAGCCCCCAAAGATGACTTCCAGGCTTCATCGGCTGAGTTAGTCTACGGTCAAGCACTTCGAGTACCAGGGGATTTTCTCCCTCCACATACAGAATCGTGGTCGCCTGCTCAGCAGCTCCTTCAGCATCAAGAGGTGGCAAAGAATTTCCTGCCTATTCCAACCTCGCATCACAACCTACAGAAGCCTCATGTTCCGGCAGAACTTTTGAGTTCCGATTATGTTTTTATTCGGCAGGATGCTCATAGAGATACACTCAGACCACCTTATGCTGGACCGTTTCGTGTCATTGCAGCGGGAGAGAAATATTTTACGGTCGAAGTGGGAGGTAAGTCTGATACCATCTCCATCGACCGACTTAAACCAGCCCATCTGGATCGGAGTGAACCAGTGGTTGTTGCTCAGCCACCTCGCCGTGGACGACCACCGTTGGCTACTAGACCAATTATGCAGCAGTCTACTATTAAATTGCCTGCTTCAGCTTCATCCTCGTCTACACCTTCTGCTACTGTTTCCTCCACCCCAGATGTACCGTTTCAGACACAGCCAAGTATTGACTCATCTTCCAACGGTCCATCGTCTGAAGTTCGTAGTCCGGGCAGAATCATTAAACCTCCTGCACGTTTGACGCTGTCTGTTAAAGAGAATTCTGGGGGGGCGCCTGTGGCGGAGCCACCAAGAGACACTGAACAATCAGTAATCATTCCTTTAACCACTCTGTAGTGCAGTTGTGGACTGCACCTTTAAGTTGTATGTAGTTTCTTGTATTTCTGCGTGATGACGTCATGACGCCGATCACGTGATGACGTCATGACGCCGATCACGTGACCCCCAGTTGGCGCAGAAAGCGTGATGACGTCATGACGTCGGTTTCCAGTATTTAGTGGCAGTCTTGGAGAGGCTGTAGTTCTGCACAGACCTGCTGACATCTGCTCTTGTAGTTTATTAGTTAAAGTAGTTTGTTTATTAAAGCTTGATTATTTCGTTTCACTGCGTTGGACTTCATTATTCGGATAGGAACTTCCGTTCCTACAAAGCATTCTTTACTTAACTTTGCTTTACTGCCGTGTCTGCCACAAAAGCAAAAGTGTTTATTCCCAATTGTAGAAAGGAGTAAATGAATCCTTGCTATGGAAAGGGAAGAGCTCCACCTCATGTGCTGGCTACTGCGTCACAGTCTTGGCCAGTATAAACTTCAAGATTACTGTTGAAACTGTGCTCTTCATCCTGGTATGTGCTGCAGAGGAATTACCACCCCATCAGCCAACTCTCAATCATCAGCAAAATGATGGAAGGAATCGTAAACAGTGATATCAAGCAGCACTTACTCACCAACAACCTGCTCACCAAAGTTCAGCTCCAGACCTCATTACATTCTTGGTCCAAACATAGAGATGAGCTGAATTCCAGGGGTGAGGTGAGAGTGACTGCCCTTGACATCAAGGCAGCATTTGACATTCAGTGGCACTACCATTGCCGAATCCCCCACCATCAACAACCTGGGGGGTCATCATTGACCAGAAACTGAACTGGAATTGCCACATACACGCTGTTCGTACTAGAACAGACCAGAGGCTGGGTATTCTGCAGCAAGTGGCTGATGTCCCATCTCCCAAAGCCTTTCCACCATCTACAAGGCACATGTCAAGTGTGTGATGGAATCCTCTCCACTTGCCTGGATGGATGCAGCTGATAAACACTCAAGAAGCTCGACATAATCCAGGACATCAGTCCACTTGATCGGCACCCCATCCACGAACACCCTCTTCCTCCACCAACATCTTACCGTGGCTGCAGTGTGTATTATCTGCAGGATACATTGCAGGAAGTCGCCAAGGCTTCTTCGATAGCACTGCCCAAACACACGACCTCCACCACCTAGAAGGACTAGGGCAGCAGGTGCATGTGAACACCATCACCTCCAAGTTTCCCGTCAAATCACACACAATCCTGTCTTTATCACTGTTCCTTCATTGTCGCTGGGTCAAAATCCTGGAACTCCCTACCTAATAGCATTGTGGGAGTACCTTCACCACATGGACAGCAGCAATTCAAGAAGGTGGCTCACCACCACCTTTTCAAGGGCAGTTAGGAATGGGCAATAAATGCCAGCCATTTGCCATCCTGAAGAATGATTTTTTTTTTAAATTTATCAATATGCTTATCAATAAAATCAGCTAACCTTTCCACCCCTAATCTACATCTCCCACAGAATGTTGTTCTATAAATTTAACCTCTTGAAAGCTGCCGTTAAAAGTAGCATTTTTACATTAATTACATAAATTTCTGCACAGGGACAACATCTGAGACCCCACCCCTCTCCTTCCTGAGGACAATAATTAACAGAAGGGCAGACGGGGAGGTTTTGAACAGTGGTCTGTCAAACACTGTCCTTGACCTGAACCTGGAAGCTTTGTTTTTTCAGTTAGAAGTCACCTGGAGAAAAAATACGCAAATCAAGGAAGTCAGCCTATAACCCAGAAAATGAACAGGGTGTGCACTTTATTATTTTTTGCCATTTGTTTTCAAAGAGAGAAATCTGATTGAGTTAAGTATGTGGAAATTTGCTTTGATTACTACTCTGTATGTTTACTTCCTGTCTGTGAAATAAATCGGCTTAGCGATTCGTACCTGGCCTGGTCGCAAGTGTTTCTCGGTCCATAGAAACTTAGAAAAATAGGAGCAGGAGTAGGCCATTCGGCCCTTCGAGCCTGCTCCGCCATTCAATATGATCATGGCTGATCCTCTATCTCAATACCATATTCCTGCTCTCTCCCCATACCCCTTGATGCCTTTTGTGTCTAGAAATCTATCTATCTCCTTCTTAAATATATTGTGACTTGGCCTCCACAGCCTTCTGTGGTAGAGAATTCCACAGGTTCACCACCCTCTGAGTGAAGAAATTTCTCCTCACCTCAGTCCTAAATGTCCTGCCCTGTATCCTGAGACTGTGACCCCTCGTTCTAGACACCCCCAGCCACGGGAAACATCCTCCCTGCATCCAGTCTGTCTAGCCCTATCAGAATTTTATACGTTTCAATGAGATCCCCTCTCATTCTTCTAAACTCTAGTGAATACAGACCTAATCGACCCAATCCCTCCTCATATGACAGTCCTGCCATCCCAGGAATCAGTCTGGTGAACCTTCGCTGCACTCCCTCTATGGCAAGTATATCCTTTCTTAGGTAAGGAGACCAAAACTGCACACAGTACTCCAGGTGTGGTCTCACTGAGGCCCTGTATAACTGTAGTAAGACATCCTTGCTCCTGTACTCAAATCCTCTTGCAATGAAGGCCAACATACCATTTGCCTTCCTAACTGCTTGCTGCACCTGCATGTTTGCTTTCAGTGACTGGTGTACAAGGACACCCAGGTCCCTCTGTACATCAACATTTCCCAATCTATCACCATTTAAATAATACTCTACCTTTCTGTTTTTCCTACCGAAGTGGATAACTTCACATTCATCCATGTTATACTGCATCTGCCATATATTTGCCCACTCACTCAACTTGTTTAAATCGCTTTGAAGCCTCTTTGCATCCTCCTCACAACTCACAGTCCACCATTGAAAAGATTGAAATGTGAGTGAGGACACATGCGGAAGACACAATATCGGGTTCAGATCAGAAGGGGGTTCAATTGTTGCCTCCTGGATTATGTTATTGTATTGTTACATATTGGGCAGCATGCATACATCCATAAACATAAATGCTCAGACCATTAACGGGAGTGACTAGCATAACTATATCCAAGAGAATATCTAAGGTTGACACTAAACTTTCAACGGGTTGTAATTGACAACACCCGTCAGGAAGCTCCAACAGATAGAGATGTTACTTACATGAATTGTAAGGTGTGCTAATCAATTAATATGCAGATAGTGTGTGAGCTCTGGCGCAGAATAATGCACGTACCCTGGCAGCTCACATGATATTTTAATGCTTTTCCCATGAAGCATTCCACCACTGTTTGAGTAAGGGCAAGGATCAAAGGGCTGGGCTGCCAGGGGAACTTGTCTACCCACTGCTGCCATGGCTCATGGCTCCCCTGCATTCACCATATGCTGCAACAGATGCTCACGCCTCCACCAGAATCACCGTAGGACAATACCATTGCAGTACTGAAGCAGAGGTTCCAGTGTCTGCATCGTTTGGAGAAGGTCCTGCAGTACAGTTGCACAAAGCTGTCCAGGATCACCATGGCCTGCTGAGTTTAACAGGCACTTCCAAATGGAGGAGGTAGAAATGCAGCGGGTAGAGGAGTACCAATATGCTTTCTCAGATGAGGAGCCGAACAGAAAGCAGCAATGCTCATACTGGTAGAACCATCCCAAGAAACCTTAGCATGGCGACATTCTCCTGCCCATTTCAGCCATTGTTACACAGCCTTTCTATCCCCCCCTTCTAATTGGCTTGCGTAAGTTGTTGGTTTGGTCAGTGGTAGAACTCATGCCTCTGTATCACAGTATCAGTTACTGGTTCAAGTCCCACTCCAGGATGTACAGACACAAAACTAGGCTGACATTTTTGTGCAGTACTGAGGGAGTGCTGCATTGTCAGAGGCACCACCTTTCAGATGAGATGTTAAATTGAGGTGCCATCTGCTTGTTCAGGATGTAAAAAATCCCACAGTACTTTTTGATAGAACAGAGAGTTCTCCCAATGTCCTGGCCAACATTCATCCCTCAACCAGCATCACTGAAACAGATGATCTCATTTGCTGTTTGTGGCAATTGCTCTGTGTTTTCCTATATTGCAGCAGTGACTAAACTTCAAAAGTACTTAATTACAGGAAACTTTCTGGTATCCGGCACTGATGGGACCGAGCGAGCTGGTGTCGGTCGATCAACACTGCCGGAGAAACAAGCGCTAATGTTAAAACATACGGAGCTCAGAGCTCTGTCTGAAGCAACAAACCCTGCAGCCTCAAAACAGTCGGCGCAGCTTGCAAGCGTCTCTGTAGCTAAGCAACAGCTTCAGCTAGACGCTTGCAGAGCCACGAATGGAGAAAAAAAGCAATGAAAAGTAAAAAAAGTTATCTGAACCGACTCCTGAATTTTGCCGGTGGATAGAGCATTCCGGATATTTAACCTCCGTTTAAACGAAAGTTTCCTGTAGCTGTAAGGTGCTTTGGGAGAGCCTGAGGAATGCAAGTCCTTTCCTCCCTTCCCTTCCCCTTTCCCTTCCCTTCCCCTCCCCTCCCCTCCCGAGAGAGCACGGACATCCATGGTCTGTTCCAACCTTTGTCTGGCCTCTCTGCCTGTAGGCCTGAGTGTTGTCAGATTCGCAGGGTGCATACTGGACACTAGCTCCCTCCTTGTTTGAGTTGCCTCTTTTGTGAACCTATCCATGGAGGCTGCCATAGTGCAACCAAGGGCCTTTATTGCAGCAGTCTGGCCAATTAGGAGAGAACCTAAGACTGGCAACAAGGCTTTACCTATGAAGGGCTGTTCAGCCAAAGGCCCTAGAGCTGACATTCATTCCAAGGATGTCTGCATGCTTTCAGTATCATGCACATGCAGAACGTGGATTCCTCCACACTTGTCACCATGATGTGGAAGTGCTTTGGCACATCACCCAATGCATCAACCTATCATGCTCTAAAAGCACTTTCCTTTTGAATGCAGGGCCACAGTGATCTGGATCTACTTCCTGTGCAGCTGCTGGAGGAGGCTCTCACCTCTTCCGATGAGGAGCCACCTCTTTTTCCTCCTCCGGCTGTTGGTGTTCCTGCTCTCCAGTGTTCAGTGATTCCAATTCAGTGCTCCCCTAGTTCTCCATCTAACCCCCTTCCCTGAAGGCCAAGTCTTGGAATTTGAACAGGGTGCCAGATGTTTCTTGCAAGCGCCATGGAGGCTCCAGCCTCTGATTGCTTTCCTGTTCCAATGAAGACATAAAGAGGGACAAACGTAAGGACAAATTAATACTTAGGTAAATGGGTACTCATGAGCTTTATCATCACTCTCATTTGCATGGGTGTCTGGAAAGTTGACATTTTCAGGCAAATGGACCAGGACTGAATGATTTACTGCAGCATCAGAACACCCGATAACATTAGCAGTGCCTTTTCCTTGTGCATTCAGAAGTAGTTGCACTTTCTGTGAAGTTGGTGCTGCTTTACTGATTTTCTATGGAGTGTTTGGCTTGTGACTATGGAGTCAACCCTTATTGTGCATGAGACTGAACTGTCGCTACACAAAGCTGTCTAACTGGCTCATTGCATTGAGTGATGGGAAACACTAGGTGGTTGTCACATGGCTGACAAATATTTTTAAATATAAGTAAAGGTTTACAATTACTAGCCCTCTTGGTGAGGCCATTAAACCTCTTTTAGCATTGCTCCCATGTCCTTGGCAGAGTGCTGCTGCTGTTAATGGCCTTAGCTACCTCTTGCATTTCCCTGCGTGCTACTGCCTTCATGATCTACCTTCCATGGTGGTGAAATAGGGCATCCCTCCTCTGTTCTGCTTCCTGCAACAGATGCTGAAAGACCTCATCATCAAAGCAGGATGCCTTTCGGTGATCAGTCCTCTTTATTGGCATGCTGAGAGATTGCAAAATGCCCTTTTTCTAATTGCTGCCATGAAATTTTGCTCCTTTACATTACTACATAAAAAATTATCTCAAGGCAAAAATCACTTTTCAGAAGCACCCCCAACATACCTGACTGCAGGTTGCAGACGTCCACAATGCTCGCCCAGGCCCAGACTTCCCTGTTCCCTCCACAAGCTCTCCCAAGGCCTCAAGATTATTCAGTAACAGGCCCTTAGGTCCTGCACCAGCGTTTCAACATCCTGTGCCCTCATGACTACACCCAACAATCAGCATCTTAGCGCCTGCCCACAACATGCAAAGTAGCCATGAGAAAAGGTGTCACGTGCAGCATTATTCCAATGTGCTGCCCTCATTGTGTAGCACTCATTTTTATAGACCCCAGGTAAATCGGCCCTTTTTTAGCATTATATTTATGTGTCACTGCAGCAGTATAGCAGCTGAAAGTGGGTTTGAAAAATATTTTGAGCATTTTTATTGGTTGCCCTTCTGCTTGCTACTTGTTTTGTGGTAGCTTTTGTTTTGTTGCTTGCTGGTTCTTCACTGAAAGGCTGTGCTAGCTTGCTGCTTATTTATTGGTAGCTTCCCTACCTGCTTAATCATATTCAAGGCAATCAATTAACAGGGACCTGAAATTCAATCGTTCTGCAACCGTTTTACAAGCGTAAGATGCCTAAGAATCCAAAATGGCTGGCGTCGTGCACGTGCTCATTCCGCGCCGGAAGGGCACAGTCCGAAATACTGGATCGAGCTGCTCGGATTTCATCCAGAGCGCGTGCCGGAAACATTTAAAAGCCTAATTATAATATTTTAATAAGGGCCCTATGCTTGTTGCTTCTGCGCATTTTGGGCTATTTTTCACCATTTCACAAGTTAATTCTAACTCCTGCGAACAACTTTGTGTTGGTGCTGGACGGCTTTTATCTCCCTTGGAAACAACAACAACAACTTGTATTTATATAGCGCCTGTAATGTAGCAACGCGTCCCAAGGCACTTCACAAGTGTGTTATAAAACAAAATTTGACACCGAGCCACATAAGGAGAAATTAGGGCAGGTGACCAAAAGCTTGGTCAAAGAGGTACGTTTTAAGGAGCGTCTTAAAGTAGGAAAGAGAAGTGAGGCGGATAGGTTTAGGAATTCCATATGTTCTTATGTCTTAGCTTAGGGACTAGGCAGCTGAAGGCATGGCCACCAATGGTTGAGTGATTAAAATCAGGGATGCTTAAGAGGCCAGAATTAGAGGAGCACAGATATCTTGGGATGGGGGGGTGCGGTGGGGGGGGCGTCGCTTAACCGGGAGCCACTGTAGGCCAGTGAGCACAGAGGTGATGGGTGAACAGGTCTTGATGCGAGCTAAGACACGGGCAGCCAAGGTTAGGGTGGTGCTATCAAAGAAGACTTGGTGAGTTGCTGCAGTGCATTTTGTAGATTGTACACACTGCAGCCCTGTTGCGTCGGTGGTGGAGGGAGTGAATGTTTAAGGTGGTGGATGGGGTGCTGATCAAGTGGGCTGCTTTGTCCTGGATGGTGTCGAGCTTCTTGAGTATTGTTGGAGCTGCACTCATCCAGGCAAGTGGAGAGTATTCCATCACACTCCTGACTTGTGCCTTGTAGATGGTAGAAAGACTTTGGGAAGTCAGGAGGTGAGTTATTCGCTGCAGAATTCCCAGCCTCTGACCTGCTCTTGTAGCCACAGTACTTATGTGGCTATTACAGTTTCTGGTCCAGGGTGACCCCCCAGGATGTTGATGATGGTGGGGGATTCAATGATGGTAATGCCGTTTGTTAAGCAACCTACTTAACTGCATACAGAGAGTGGATATTCGGTTTCTGTATCTTTCGAGTACACTCTGACAAACTGTTGAAAATCATGCTCCTTTAAACACCATATTTTGACTAGAACAAAGGAAAATGTCAAAATAATGTATCTATTTCCCAAATCCTCTGAAAACAGACTATGTGAACAGTTTGCAATTGTTTACCTCCGAGCCACTTCCCTTAGACAAGACTTCCTGATGTAACATTTTCTAGCATCTTTGACCAATTGTTATCTGAATCTAATGGATACCTACTTCCCATGTTTATTATCTAAACATTAACCATTCATGGGTGATGTCCTCACTAACACTTACTCCCTTACTCAAGCACTTTACATTTCAGAAAACAAGCAATGCCTTCTCCTCAGACACTTCAATGTCACCTTGTTTATATCAGAAAGCTTGACAGTGAATTCCTTTTACAACACTCCAGGAAAACCTGTTGCTTTAAGATACAAAGTAGTTCAACTGTTAAACTTTTAACTTTCACGATGTCCAACACCATTAAATGTCAAGAGGAATTGGTTAGATTCTTTCTTGTTGGAGATAGTCATTGTCTCTCTCTCTTAGGCAGTCCCTCGGAACCAAGGATGATTTGCTTCCACATTAAAAATGAGTTCTCAGGTGACTGATGAGTCCAATGCGGGACCTACAGTCTCTGTCACAGGTGGGGCAGATGGTGGTTGAAGGAGCGGGTGGGTGGGGTGCTTGAGTTAACGTGCGCTGCTTGCGCTTGGCTTCCGCTTGCTCCCGGCGAAGAGACTCGAGGTGTTCGGCGCCTTCCCGGATGCTTCTCCTTCACTTTGTGCGGTCTTGGGCCAGGGATTCCCAGGTGTCGGTGGGGATGTTGCACTTTTTCAAGGAGGCTTTGAGGGTGTCCTTGAAGCGTTTCCTCTGCCCACCTGGGGCTATCTTGCCGTGTTGGAGCTCCGAGTAGCACGCTTGTTTTGGGAGTCTCGTATCGGGCATGCGGACGATGTGACCCATCCATCAGAGCTGATCGAGCGTGGTCAAAGCTTCGATGCTGGGGATGTTGGCCTGAGCAAGAACACTGACGTTGGTGCGCCTATCCTGCCAATGGATTTGCAGGATCTTGCGGAGGCAGCGTTGGTGGTACCTCTCCAGTGCTTTGAGGTGCCTGCTGTACATGGTTCATGTCTCTGAGGCATACAGCAGGGTGGGTATCACTGCTGTTCTGTAGACCATGAGCTTTGTCTGCCACTTATATGGTGCAAATGTTACTCATCACTTACTCGACCACCAATACCTTTAGCTGCCAGAGCAATTCATCCAAGAGCGCTTCATGTGAATCATCTTTCCCATCCTCAATATATCCAAAAGTTCCGCAATCCAATCACCACCATCTTAACCACCAACATCCAATTGCCTTCCTTTAGTCTCGGCTATGGGTCTTGACTACAAATGTAACTCCAACTCCAAATCCAGGAAAAAATTACTCCCAACAACTCCATTCCATAATGCATACAACAGTAATTAGGAATAATTAAGAATCACCCTGGTGCAACCCCTTAGTAGCCTGTCTTCTGTGCTATGTTACCTATCCTAGTGCTCCTATGAGGTGTATCCCCAGTGGCTACAGCTTGGAAGATGGAAGGCTGCTTAACTTCCATTGACAACACTTCGGATAGCCATGGTGGGCCACCTCAAGTAGCTCTAGGCCTTGAGGGCCTGGCTAAAGTTTTAACATTAAATAACACCACAATATATACAGTCCCACAACCATATCAAAAAATCACTTCAAGTAAACTACTTTTAACCAGAACCCAAAACTTCTTCAACAAACAAGTAATACCAGTTCAACGCCAGTCCTATTGGCACTCTAATAACTCCTCGTCTTCACTCATCTAAGGCTGCAGTGTGAGCTGCCACGGAAGCCAACAGAGCTGTCAACAGAGGTTCAGTTATGGTAGGTGCCACTGTCATGTTCATGAAGCTGACCACTTTCACTGACCACATGCGCAACAGAATGGTCTCCATGCTCTGTGCGAAACCTCGACGCAAGTTACTAAGAACATAAGAAATAGGAGCCGGAGTAGGCCATTTGGCTCTTCAAGCCTGCTCCGCCATTCAATAAGATCATGGTTGATCTTTTACCTTATCTCCACTTTCCTGCACTATCCCCGTATCCCTTGATTCCCTTAATATTCAAAAATCTATCGATCTCTGTCTTGAATATACTCAACGACTGAGCCTCCACAGCCCTCTGGGGTAGAGAATTCCAAAGATTCACCTCCCTCTGAGTGAAGAAGTTTCTCCTCATCTCAGTCCTAAATGGCCGACCCCTTATTCAGAGACTGTGACCCTGGGTTCTAGACTCCCTGCGTTCTACCCTGTCAAGCCCTGTAAGAATTTTGTATGTTTCAATGAGATCACCTCTCATTCTTCTAAACTCTAGAGGATATAGGCCTAGTCTACTCAATCTCTCCTCATAGGACAATCGCCCCATCCCAGGAACCAGTCTGGTGAACCTTTGCTGCACTCCCTCTATGGCAAGTATATCCTTCCTTAGGTAAGGAGACCAAAACTGTTGGAGCTGGACTCCTCCAAGCTCTGTGACATTGTGCGCAAGCTTGCTGGCAAGCTGCCCAGTACACCAAGCATTTCCTGGTGTATGCCCATCAGCTTTCTTCGGTAGCCTGGGCCTTCGAAGTCAGCATCTGTGTCCTCTGCAGCAGCATGTGATCTCGCCTTCGGTGAGCTGACACCTGTGACGTTCTATCCCCTTGCCCTAGCTCCTGCACGCGTGCCCAGTGATTCACCACATGAAAACCCCTCCTCTAGCCTACACTCTAAATAACACGTGTTCCCAGTCTCTGAGCTGGAGCTCGCTAGGGTCAGATCGAGTGACACTGCACCTTCAGGAAGGCTGCCCTCCTCTTCCTGAAATAGCAGAGGTGTGTCCACATTTTCGGCACTTGAATTGAAAGAGAGGGACAAGGGTTAACATTTAGTGTGAAGAGAGAGGAGTGGCAGATGAAAGCATCTGCAGTCTGTCATGCAGCATGTAGGATGAGATAGAATGGGAAAGAAGCTATGGTGTGAAGGAACTCTGCACAACGTCTCTTCCAGTGGTCTTTTCCCATCCTTAACTCATAATGCTCTTAAAATTATGAGATTTTTAAAATTATACGTGACCACATTAAATGCTGCTTTGCTGTGCCAGAGTTGAGAATATGCTGTTTACCATTTTTTACAGGTGCACTGTATGGATGATGTGTGTGGACTTCTGCCATTCCTCAACCCTGAAGTGCCTGATCAGTTTTACAGACTCTGGCTTTCACTCTTTCTACATGCAGGGTAAGTGTTTCCATTACGATGGAGCTGAGGTCCAAACTGCTATTTATTAATGCAGTGCTGTAGTTTAGTTAAGTGTAAAGTTATTTGGAATAATATTTGTTGTAATGTTGCTGTCTAAGATTCTGATCAACATGTCATGGGAAGGATATTTTGGCCTTTGAAAGGAAGCGAAGTAAAGAAACAAAGATAACTTCACTGTACAGTGGTCACTCCTATCAATAATATCATGGACAGATGGACACCTCCATTTTACAATTCTCAACCTTGTGTTCAAATCCCTCCGTGTCCTCGCCCTCCCTATCTCTGTAACCTCCTCCAGCCCTACAACCCTCTGAGAACTCGCCGTTCCTCCAACTCTGCCCTCTTGTTTATCCACCCACCTGCCTTTCCTTCACACCACCATTGACAGCCATGCCTTCAGTCATCTAGGCTCTAAGCTCTGGAAATCCCTCCCTAAACCTTTCCACCTCTCCTGCTCAAAACCTACCTCTTTGACCAAGCTTTCGGTCACCTGTCCTAATGTCTCATTCTTTGGCTCAGTGTCAATTTTTTTTCTGATTACGCTCATGTGAAGCACCTTGGAACATTTTACTATGTTAAAGGAGCTACATAAATGCAAGTTGTTGTTGAATGTATTCTGTGCCTTTGTGTCACTTCATGTTTTCTCCGAGGGTGTTCAACATGTAGGAGTGCTGATACGTCAGTTGAGGTTAGGGCTGGTAGATTCAGCAGATGGCCTGTTTTGACCTGAAGCCACAAGACTTCATGGGGTTCAAAGTCAATATTGAAGACTCCTAGGGCGATGCTCACCTAATTCTATACAACTGTGCCCACGCCTGCCAGTGGGAAAGGAGATACCCAGGGATGGTGATGGAGGAGTCTAGAATGTTCACTGGATGTGATTCGGTGATACAACTGCGTTAGACTATTGCTTGTCTAGTCTGTGAGACTGCTCTCCCAACTTCAGCACCCACCAGGCTCCAGATGAGGAGGAGGAATTTGCAGGGTCGACTGGGCTAGATTTTAAAGGTATAATACTGAGCATACAGGCAGGAGTCTCATGAATCCATGCAAATCGTGGTCCTATAACATACAGAGGATCCCTACAATTTTGATGGCCTGCTGGGCAGAGCATCCACTGTTGACTCTAAAATCTGGCAGACAAGAGGAAGAGGCCCAAAAAGGTAAGTGTTAAAATTAATTTTGTGGGGACAGTCATTCTCCTCCGTGACCCGACACCACCATCCTCCTCTCGAACCTGCCTTTCTGCCAACTAGGTCGACCTCTGGCCCACCTGATATTGCTCTGGCCCGGAGCCAGTGAGCTCCAATGGGCCGCCAGTTTGCCGGATATATGCTAATGAAGCCCAGGATTCAAAATGGACTGGGCCTCAAACTGGTGGGATCAGGCAGCTGGCCTGTCTGCTCCACCGGCCCGATAGTTAAAATCCCCCCTCTAAGAATCTTTAGCAGACTCGGAGCTAAATATCTCGAACCAATGCAGAACAGCAATCAGTATATCCATACAATGCTGAACTACATAGCCAGAGCAGTAAAATGTAAGTCAGAGGTGATTGTGATCAAACCGTACGGTGCTCTAGTCAAATTGCAATTTGAGTACTGTGTCCAGACACAAAACATTCACGTGTTATTGCAGAGAAGAGCCATGAGGCTGACCCCCAAAGTTAGAGGTCTGAGATATGAAGAGACTCTGGAGATACTTGGACTCTTCAGCCTGGAAAGGAGACACTTAGGGGATGATCTTATAGAGGCATATAAGATAGTCAAAAGTATGGAAAGGGTACGTCCAGAATATTACTGTAAAGTAAATTACGAGAGTAGGATACAGTTTCAAACTAGTAAAAGTTAAATTTAGGACTGATATCACAAAGTTTCTCTTCACACAAAGCCATCGGAATGGCAAAGAAAAATGTCAAATTGAATATAGCAAGAGAAATGAAGGATAATAGTTTCTTTTTTAGTTATGCTAAGTGTAAAAGAAAAACAAGGGATGGAATGGGGCACTGAAAGTGAGGACATGACAACTGAGGCTACACAGGTTAAATATTTGTTTGCCTCAGTGTTTACCAAGGAGGAGACAGGTAACTTATTTGACCTGGGAAGGGTGTTGCAGAGGTAGGTTGTGACACTATTCACATTACTACAGGAAACTTTGTTATATCTGGCACCGACGGGACCGAGCTGTTGCCGATCTATCAAAACTGCCGGACATACAAAGTTAATGTTGAAGCATACGGAGGTTTTCATCTCCGTATCTGACAACAAACACTGTTGCTTAGCAACAGCTTGTAAACAGTCGGCCCGTACCTTGGAAGCGTCTCTGTAGCTTAGCAACAGCTTCAGAGAGACTTTCCAGAGCCCGACTGTTGAAAACAAAGCCACGAGAAGAAGAAAAAACCTAACAAAACGGCTGCTGATTTCTGCCGGTAGATCGAGGTTTCCGGACATACAACCTCCGGATAAACCAAAGTTTCCTGTACCAGCATGGTTGCCAAACAGCTGTGCAAACTTACAGTAAATAAATCTCGGGCTGGTTAAGATGGATCTCAGGATCCTTAATCAGTGTCATTACTAGAACCCTCCACTGTTAACTGCTGGCACTTGAAATAATCCTGGGGCGGCCTGTCGCTGACCCTTCTACAAAGTGTGGTTGTAATTCTCTGCTGCATAAACTTTCAGGTCCTGGCTGTTAATTCCTGTTTTTCTTCATCGGCTTCACCTGCACATGTCTGAACACTCACACAAATATAATCAGCTTTGTGCAGCTTATTGCAAGGTAAACCTCTTTGTTAAATGGAAGAGCAATGTTTATGCCATCAACACTGCAATGGATTTCTCTTTAACTGTCCAATGCAGTTCTAACCAAAGTGGCATCATAATGTATTGTACGCACTTATTCCAATATCAAACAGGACATTTTTGAGTTCAACACAATAAATGTCACTAAGTTTGAACCTAGTTTTCTTCTCCAACAAAGAAAAGGGGTTGGAAACCCTGTCTCTCTCGTAACATTTGGAGCTGTTAAGAGTATGCGCTAATGATGGATTGATTGTGCAATGGCGGTTTTTTAATGAGAAGAGAATGGAAAAGATTTTTAGATTGTGGTACAGGAAACTTTGTGCTATCCGGAGGTGAGCTATCCGGCAATCTGGAGCCACCAGCAAAAATCAGCAGCCATTTTTTATTCTTTTTTGTTTTTTTTGCTTTGTTTGAACAGTCAAGCTGTGCAAGGTCTGTAGCTATAGCAACAGCTTCAGCTACAGAGCTTTAGGGCCACGCCCGAGTGTTTAGAAGCTATTGCTAAGCAACAGTGTTTGTTGTCAAATACGGAGATAAGAATCTCCGTATCTCTCAACATTAACTCTGGAGAGTACGGCACTTTTTAGGCAACGGCAGCAGCTCGGTCCCGTGGGTGCCGGATAGCACAAAGTTTCCTGTAATTATAAAACTGTGTAGTTGTGTAATGTACTCGAGGTTAATCCCATGGAATCCTTTTCTGAGCTCCATGTGGACAGTTGAGTAATGCTAACAAATAGAAGTTACGTTTTGAGTGTTAGATTAATAGCCAATATATATTATATAAATTGACATGACACTGTAGTATTTACTAATCCAGTGCATCAAGTCCTCATCATCCTACTGTACTGAAACTTTTAACACACTTTTAATCCAATTCGTGCACCAATTAAATAACCACAGTTTAAAAATATTTACCACGGTAATAGTCCATGACTGTAAATAATCTATCCAAGCAAAATATTACCAAGCTTTGAGACTTGGCTATTATTACTGAGTTTTTAAATTAAGGCTGACTTTGAGTTTAGCATTGTTTTTAAGATACTAATGGTTCTCCTGTGGTAGTGCCATCTAGTGGTAGAGGTGTGAAGCTGAAGGCCTGACCAAGTGCGCACATAGGGAGTGTGCAACATATATAGCAAATTTAACATATTATAGATGGATTCTGTAGAACGAGGAGTGGCCCTATGATCCCAATAATAGCATGAATAGATTCTAAATAAGGAAACATTTGGGTTTTCCTGTACAGCAGAATCAAAGCAGGGAAATTATTCAGTTGAGTTAAAGCGAGGCTGTAATACAGTTTGGGCCGACACAAGCGCACACACAGCAAAAGACATTACCATAGCTTTGAAAAGATGCCTGCAAGAAGCAGCTCATATTCTTTTAAGAATTCAGTCTTGTGTGATGCCTCTTGAAATGCAGAGTATCAGTGCTCCAAAGCTGTTATAAATGTTTCAATATTTGTGTAGCCTTCTCAAGGTTAATAGTAGGAAACCAGCCGCTGTAGACAGTAGAACACAACCGCAGTAATTTATTAGAATTGTAACAATTAAAAGCACAGGGATACTTGGAAGCTATCTTTGCTTTCAAAGTTAGGATGAGGAAAGGCTGGCAGGGATGTAAAATGGGCAGTGGCGGATCAACCACCTATTATACACCCCACCTGATGTTGCCTTTCATTGACTTCAATGGAAATGAAAATTCAGAGAGCTGTATAGCAGCTGGCCAATCCACTGCTGCCCATTTTATACTACCGCCAAAGTAGAAAGTGCCACCCAATTTGTCTCGCTCTGTTTCTCTACGTTTCTCTCTCTGTCCCTCTCTTTGCCTCTGTCTCTCATGCCTCTGTCTCACAAATGTCAATAATTAGAATACAGGAAACTTTGTGTTATCCGGAGGCTAAATGTCCGGCAAGCTCGAGCCACCGGCAAAAATCAGGAGCCGTTTAGTTAGGTTTTTTTTCTTCTCGTGGCTTTTTTTTCAACAGTCAGGCTCTGCAAAGTCTCTGTAGCTTAGCAACAGCTTCAGAGAGACGCTTCCAAGGTACGGGCCGACTGTTTAGAAGCTGTCGCTAAGCAACAGTGTTTGTTGTCAGATACGGAGATGAAAAGCTCCGTATGCTTCAACATTAACGCTGGTGTGTCCGGCAGTTTTGAGGGAACGGCAACAGCTCGGTCCCGTTGGTGCCGGATAGCACAAGGTTTCCTGTAGATGCATTTTCTAACAATAACAAAACACAGGTAATCACAGAATCACAGAAATCACAGAAACCCCACAGTGCAGATAGAGGCCATTTTGGCCCATCGAGCCTGCACCGACACATATCCCACCCGATCCCCGACACCAACACATATCCCACCCTATCCCCATAACCCCACGTATTTAATCCCCCTAACACTAAGGGTCAATTTATCATAGCCAATCAACCTAACCCGCACATCTTTGGACTGTGGGAGGAAACCTGAGCACCCGGAGGAAACCCACGCAAACACGGGGAGAATGTGCAAACTCCACACAGACAGTCGCCCAAGGCCGGATTCGAACCCGGGTCCCTGGCGCTGTGAGGCAACAGTGCTAACCACTATGCCAATCCAAGTGATATCAAAATTAAACACATGTGCATGTTCAGTCCGTGCCAGGAGAGTGCTGTATGCCAAATTGGTTAGGGCATCCCGGAGTTTCAAGCCCCTTTGTGAAATTGGATCACAACTGAGGTCAGTTTTCTCAGACCTAAAGAAGCCAAATCAGTGATCCTTAAAGGGACCACTGGAGTCTGCCACCTGAGTTTTTTTTTAAAAAGTACTTACCTGAATGTGGAGGCAGGAGGAGCAGGAGTCCTTCTCCTGGCTCCACATTGAAACAGTGCCTGTTGCCAACCACTGCTCGGCCCCCTCCAGATCTCCTTCCCTCCGCCACCTCCTGGACTTGCCATATGCCTGGTGCCGGCGCCTCTTCTGGCCGACTTTCCTGCTCTATGTGACCAATACACTGCTTCTTGGAGCACGACTCGTGACCCCAGCATGCAGTTATGTCTTGGTGACACAAGAGAACCAATTTTGTATGGTCCTTTTGCACATCAGTTTTGGCAAGACTGGAATTACCACCACTGGGTACATGCCCAAACTCAGGTGTCAACTAGTTTATAGGCCATTATTTTTTTTTTTAAATAACTGAAATTAGAATGATGAAAAATGTGTCTCTCTCAGAATAATGCGCTTTCTTATATAGCGTGCATAATTTGAACACGAACTAATGCTACCACAGATGTATGATCAGTACAATTTCATGTTTTTTCTTTCACTCATACACACAAAATAAAGCTTTTTGAAATGTGTCCTCTAGCTCTTCTTCAGTTCATTTTGAAAAATAACCAAATAGATTTTGTTTAAATACAAACCATGATGGACAATGTTTACATACAGTTTTACCATTATAACATATTTGCCTGCAGAATTCCATAATAGAGGAAAGGTAAGAATAGCTGCTCATAACATCAGCGCAACATTTGACTGAGTGTGGCACCAAGGAACCCTAGCATATAACTGAAGTCAGTGGTGGGGTCAAGGGGCAAAACTCGCGAATGGCTGGAGTCATACATGTCATAAAGGAAAGGAAGATGGTTATGATTGTAGGAGGCCAGACAACATGCCCCATGCCAGCACTGCTCGAGTTCCTCAGGGAAGCATCCTCGGCCCAACCATCTTCAGCTGCTTCATTAATGACTTTCCCTTCATTTGAAGGTCAGAAGTGGGGCTGTTTGCTGGCAATGCCACAGTATTCAGCTCTATTCACAACTCCTGATAATGAAGTAGCCTATGCTAGCCTACAACAGGACCTGAATAATATCCAGACTTGGGTTGACAAGTGGCAGGTAACATTCATGCTACATAAGAACATAAGAAGTAAGAGCAAAAGCCATATGGCCCCTCAAGCCTGCTCCACCATGCAATAAGATCACAGCTGATCATCGACCTCAACTCCACTTTCCCGCCCGATCTCCATATTCCTTGATTCCCCTAGAGTCCAAAAATCTATCGATCTCAGCCTTGAATATACTCAAAGAGTCAGCATTCACAGCCCTCTGGGGCAGAGAATTCCAAAGATTCACAACCCTCTGAGTGAAGAAATTCCTCCTCATCTCGGTCTTAAATGGCCGACCCCTTATCCTGAGACTATGCCCCCTAGTTCTAGACACTCCGGCCAGGGGAAACAACCTCTCAGCATCTACCCTGTCAATCCCCTTCAGAGTCTTGCATGTTTCAATGAGATCACCTCTCATTCTTCTAAACTCCAGAGAGTATAGGCTCATTCTACACAATCTCTCATCATAGGACAGCCCTGTCATCCCAGGAATCAATCTATTAATCTTTGTTGCACCGCCTCCAAGGCAAGTATATCCTTCCTTAGATAAGGAGACCAGAACTGTGCACAGTACTCCAGGTGTGGTCTCACCAAGGCCCTGTACAATTGTAGCAAATCTTTCCTACATTATACTCCATCTGCCACCTTACTGCCCACTCACTTTGTCTATATCCCTTTGCAGACTCTGTGTTCTCCTCACAGCTTACTGTCCCACCTAACTGTCAGATAATGACCATCTTGAACAAGTGAAAGTTGAGTTACTTTTCCTTGACCTTCAGTGGCACCACCATCACCAAGTTGCCCACCATCAACATTCATGGAGGGTCACCAATGACCAGAAGCTGAACTGGACCAGCCATATCAATACCATGGCTACAAGAGCAAGGCAGAGGCTGGGTACTCTACGATGAGTCCCTCAAAGCCTCTCCACCTTCTATAAGGTTCAAGTCCGGAGCAGTCTGAATTGCTGAAATATTCACCATTCGCCTGGATGTGCAGTGTACTCCCGCAGCTCACCAATGTTATTTGAACAGCACCTCCCTTCCTTGTAACCTCTACCACCAAGAACATTAATGTTATGGGAACACCATCACCTCCAAGTAACACACCAACCTGACTTATTCATGCATTGCTGTTCCTTCATCGACGCTGGATCAGAATCCTGGAATTCCCTATCTCACACCATTGTGGGAGCATTATCCTCACAAGGACTGCAGCGGCTGTGGGAGCACTATCCTCACAAGGACTGCAGCGGCTGTGGGCGCACTATCCTCACAAGGACTGCAGCAGCTGTGGGCGCACTATCCTCACAAGGACTGCAGCGGCTAAAGGAGAAGGCCCATCACCACCCAAATAGGGATAAGCAATAAATATGGCCTTGCCAGTGTCACCCACATCCCAAGAACAATTTTTTAATTATGTACAAAATCTGTAACAGGAAGTAGCATTGTGAACTGGAAGCCTGTACCATACGCAAGAATTTTAGTAATGGGATATATTTTACATTAATAAAATAGTTTCAGGCTTTTCAGTGGCAAGATTAAAGCCCCTTTAAACCTTCAAAGGTTGATTTTGTGATCACACTTTTTTTATTTTTGTTATTATTATCCCACAGGCTTCTCCACTGTTTTGTGTCCATCTGCTTCCAAATGACAATCCTGAGGGACCTTGAAAAACTAGCAGGGTGGCTTCGGATTTCCATCATTTACATCCTTAGTGGAATCACGGGAAACCTGGCCAGTGCCATATTCTTACCGTACCGAGCTGAGGTAGGTAAATCGTCAGAAAGACATCACAATGTGAAATGCGGTTTATCATATTCGCTGAAATTGAATTGATAAGAATTCAGTCTCTATCCTGTAGGCAGCATTTACAAAAAACAGCTGCCGGACCTGAGCAGAATTTAAGCATCTCAAACTTTAGTAAGACTTTTTACACAAATATAATTTGGAGTTTTGATGTTTTTTATATAAAAAAAATACACTCATGTTTTTTAAAGGCTGGACATGAACCCATGACCACTGGATTCTCAGGGATCAAATACATGCGCAAGAAAGTCACCAGGAAAGTAGATTCAATTCCTCATCCCTCAAAGAAAGACTAAATTGCCAGCGTCAGAGAAGAAATGCAGTCATTCTTGGACTACCAGAGTCCAACTATATCCTCTCCCAAGCAGCAATTTCATTGTCAATGAATCTCACTATACCTTTTTAGCACTGTGGCCATCGAACCCTTTTTTTTAATCTCCATCTAAAAAACAACCCTTTGATACAAATGTTCTATAGTTGCTTACATTTTTCTAACTCTAATCAGTATTTTCCATTGAAAATATAAAGAAGGAGCAAAAAATGTACAAGGTAATTTCGTACAGAACGTTCTTACAAGTTTCAGAATAGTGCTGGTCCGTAAACAGCGAGATGTCTCATTTTTTGCTGTTTACATAAGCAGGAGCTGATTGTACACACTAATGGAATAAACATCAACAATACACTGCGTTTTTGTAAAGCGCAGGCAGTTTGAGTAATTTCCTCTTTTTAATCATACCCCTGCAATTTTACAAATGCCACCTTCTAACTGAGTCCATTAAAATGTTTTCGTAATGACTATTAGATTGTGCCTCTCTTACATAAATACATTCAGTTTATGTCGAAGGTCGTTGAGGTTCAAAGGCCAGCCTGAAGCAGATAGGCCACTTTGTATAATGTCGTTACTCTCTCAGCACTCGGGGTTTTACTAATGAGTCTGATTATTAGTCAAATAAAGTGAAACAAAGGATTGTTTGGCCAGTAAATTTCCATATTTGTCGCAGTTTTCACTAGTAATGATAGGGTTAGTTCAGATGCTTTTTTTTATAGAGCAGCATAATGAGCCATGATTTCTGTGACATTTATGATTTGGACTGCCACTTTGTGAACTGGTAAACAGCCAGCCTCCTGGGGACTGAGTGGCACAGTGGATTAGCACTTTATCCTTTAAAGCTGCACCAATCTAGCCCACATTAATGGGATGGAAATTTCCTGCCCCTGGTAGTTGTAAGGGTACTATGTAAAATGACTTTGGACAGTCTAAACTAAATTTCTAATGGACACGAGTCTATGGCCCCTAATTTGCCACTGAATTGTCAACCTCACTCAGAGAGCCTTAGGAAGGCCAGAGTGTAAAATAAAAATTCCCACTGGCGCAGTGGGAGGTGTTGTTTTAAATTTGGTATCGAGGTACTTTAGGGATGAGTTTCCAGTCCTGATGCTGAAGTGCCAGGACCAGCGCACAGTGAGCCGACCACTAGCTGACATTGCAGCGCACCAACCTCACACAACGTCCTGAGGTCAGCCTCATTAAACATAAAAGCAGATCGGAAACAGCGCCGGTGCCATTTGCTCTCCATCAATTTGCTCTCCAGCAAGCTTCATCAACTCTTGGACACCAACGCCCCTCCGGAACCTTCTTCCCCTTCACTTTCCTCTGACCCCCCTTCTCCCAATCTCACCCCCTGCCGCGTTTTCACCATCCCCTCTGACCTTCCCCTCTCTGACCACAAACGATCAGTCCTCAGCAAAGGCCTGAGCTTCATCCCCTTACGCCCCCACCTCAATGAATTTCGAGCTCGGCATGATGCTGAGCTCTTTCTCTGCCGCCTTCGGCTCCGTGCCCACTTCTTTGGCCAGGAGTCTTCCCCCCGCACGACTGACCCTTTCTCCCGCTTGCAGAATTCCCGTTCTACCTGGACCCCTCCCCCTGGCCTCTTACCCTCTCTAGATCTTTTCATCGCTAACTGCCGCCGTGACATCGGCCATCTCCATTTCTCTGCTCCCCTCACTCACTCCAACCTACCTCCCTCTGAACTCGCAGCACTCCATTCTCTTAGATCCAACCCTGACATTGTCATTAAACCCGCTGACAAGGGTGGTGCTGTTGTTGTTTGGCGTACAGACCTCTACCTAGCGGAAGCTGAACGCCAACTCTCCGACACCTCCTCCTACCTCCACCTGGACCATGACCCCACTACCGAACATCAAACCACCATTTCCAAGACTGTCACTGACCTCACCTCCTCTGGAGATCTTCCCCCCCGCTGCCACCAACCTCATAGTTCCCCAACCCCGCACAGCCCGCTTCTACCTCCTTCCCAAGATCCACAAACAGGACGGCCCTGGTAGACCCATCGTTTCAGCCTGTTCTTGCCCCACGGAACTCATCTCTTCCTATCTCGACTCTATCTTTTCTCCCCTTGTCCAGTCTCTTCCCACCTGCATCCGTGACTCTTCGGACGCCCTCCGCCACTTTAACAGTTTCCAGTTTCCTGGCCCCAACCGCTTCCTTTTCACCATGGACGTACAATCCCTCTACACCTCCATCCCCCACCAGGATGGCCTGGGGGCGCTCCGCTTCTTCCTTGAACAGAGGCCCGTCCAGTCCCCATCCACCACCACCCTCCTCCACCTGGCTGAGCTTGTTCTCACATTGAACAACTTCTCCTTTAACTCCACTCATTTCCTCCAAATTAAAGGTGTTGCTATGGGTACCCGCATGGGTCCTAGCTATGCCTGCCTTTTCGTGGGCTATGTGGAACAATCTTTGTTCCAGTCCTACTCAGGTCCCCTCCCTCACCTCTTTTTCCGATACATTGATGACTGTATCGGTGCCGTTTCCTGCTCTCGCCCCGAACTAGACAATTTCATTCACTTTGCCTCCAATTTCCACCCTTCCCTCACCTTCACATGGTCCATCTCTGACTCCTCCCTTCCCTTCCTCGACTTCTCTGTCTCCATCTCTGGGGATAGATTATCGACCAATATTCACTACAAGCCCACTGACTCCCACAGCTACCTGGACTACACTTCCTCCCACCCCGCCTCCTGTAAGGACTCTATTCCATTCTCCCAGTTTCTCCGCCTCCGCCGTATCTGCTCCGACGATGCCACCTTCCACACCAGTGCTTCCGACATGTCTTCCTTTTTCCGCAAACGAGGATTCCCCTCTACCGTGGTCGATACGGCCCTCGACCGTGTCCGTTCTATCTCACGCACTTCTGCCCTCACCCCTGCCCCTCCCTCCCGGAACCACAATAGGGTTCCCCTTGTCCTCACCTTTCACCCCACCAGCCTCCACATTCAACGGATCATCCTCCGCCATTTCCGCTACCTCCAAAGTGATCCCACCACCAAACACATCTTCCTCTCCCCTCCCCTTTCAGCATTCCGTAGGGACCGCTCCCTCCGAGACACCCTAGTCCACTCCTCTATCACCCCCAACAGCCCTTCCCCTTTGCCTGGCACCTTCCCGTGCAAGCGCAGGAGATGTAACACCTGCCCCTATACCTCCCCCCTTCCCACTGTCCAGGGCCCCAAACACCCCTTCTGGGTGAAACAGCGATTCACTTGTACTTCTTGCAATCTAGTATACTGTATTCGCTGCTCACGATGCGGTCTCCTCTACATTGGGGAGACCAAACGCAGATTGGGTGACCGCTTTGCAGAACACCTCCGTTCAGTCCGTAAGGGTGACCCCGAGCTTCCGGTCGCCTGTCATTTCAATTCACCGCTCCATTCCCACTCGGACCTCACCGTCCTTGGCATCTTGTATTGTTCCACAGAAGCTCAACGTAAACTCGAGGAACAGCAAATCATCTTCCGATTAGGCACTTTGCAGCCTTCCGGACTCAATATCGAGTTCAATAATTTAAGATCATAACCTCGGCTTCTATTACTTTTTTCCTTTTAATTTTTTCCTCCCCTTTGTTTTGGGTCCTCCTTTCCCTCCCCACCCCCTCCTTTCCTTTTGTTTCTCTCTCTCACCTGGCAGCTGTCCTTATCCTGCCAGTACACTTCACACCTAATCTCAGCTGCATTTTGTCTCCTCGGACCCATTACCATCTCATCTGGCTTCTAATACCTTTTATTGTCTCCTTTTCTTCTTTTGTTCGATCGCAGCTTTGCCTTCGATCTTTTTATTTTCTTTCCTGTTTTGAAGAAGGGTTTCAACCCGAAACGTCAACTCAAATTTCTCTCCACGGATGTTGCCTGACCTGCTGAGTTTTTCCAGCATTCTCTGTTGTTATTTTGCTCTCCATCAAAATCAGCTGTGTTGTTGAAATCAGTCCTCAGTACAGCAGCTTTAAGGTGCAAAATGCTCTGTTTAATCTAATCGCTGTCAATTGTGTTTATTCATTCATAGAAATTCATTCTAGCTTGTTTATTCATTGAAATTGATTGGTAACAGAACAGGGTGCAAAATGCTTCATTTAATTTGTTAAATTGTTTTACCTCAAAAGACTTTTTGTCGCTGTTTGAAAAGTGTGAATCAGTGGAAGATAAACTGTACATTGGCAGCTAAATAAAAATAGAATTGCATCCAAAATAGTGCTTTAAGAGATTGCATGATCACGAGGGGCAGCAGCATAACTGAGTTGTAAAGAGTCATATTCTGTGAAATGGTAAATTAATTGTGTTTCATTTTCATGTCTTTAAGGTTGGACCCGCAGGATCTCAGTTTGGCATCCTTGCCTGTCTTTTTGTGGAGCTTTTCCAAAGTTGGCAGATTCTAGCCAGGCCTTGGAAGGCTTTTGTCAAACTGGTGGCTCTTGTCTTCTTCCTATTTGCCTTTGGTCTCCTCCCATGGATTGACAATTTTGCCCATATTTCCGGCTTCATCAGTGGATTTTTCCTATCGTTTGCATTCCTCCCATATATCAGCTTCGGGAGATTTGACTTGTACCGCAAGCGATGCCAGATCATGATCTTCCTTGTCACCTTTGTAGGACTTTTTGCAGGACTGGTGGTTTTGTTCTACGTCTACCCAATAACTTGTGAATGGTGTGAATATCTGACTTGTATTCCCTTCACGGATAAATTCTGTGAAAAATATGACCTCAATGCACATCTACATTAAACAGGCTGCCCAGACTGAAAGACACATCAAACAATGTTACAGATTTGGTTGTCAGCAGTATTTTACATCAAGGAGACTCTAATTTACTCTACCAAAATGTTGATGATGATATTCAAGTAATCATTCAGATCCTCGCCTGATGTTGTCTTTTTTTAATTCAAAAATTACCTTTAGCACTTGATGCTCAATTTACATCTCTGGACTGTGGATACCATCTCTAAGTATGACCTATGTGCCTTCCCCATTACTTTTGAACCAACATTTTGTGCTGCCAATTTTGTATTACACTAGTTTTAGCACTAATTCAAAACTTGTATTGTTTACTACTGCTAAAGTGGTGATGAATTCCAGGTAGTGTTTTAGCTACCGTTTGACTGGACTGCAGGTTTGCAGAATACATGATAGAAGCCTTTACTGTGTTTCAAGTTTTAATTTGTAATGTTGTCATCATCCTTCCCTCAGCTGGTTTTTGAAATGGCTTATTCGCAACTGATAAGACCCCATGGATAGAAGATTGCTTTTAAACACGTTCAAATTTATAATTGGTAATGGTATTTCAGGAAAATCTAAGTCTTGTCACCCAACATGTGCACTCTGCCATTTATTTGACTTTGGATTTTTTCACTGTCTCATTGTACTGCAGGGGTCAGGTGTTCTATCATGGGCATGGAATTTCAAACCTAGGTGGATCTGGATCCAATTAACACTCGTGCCCAATGTCAGAATAACAGAACTAAAAAATAAGATTCTACCCAAAGCTGAAAGATTGTTTTTTATTTTCTAATTCATTGCATGATGTATTTTGAGGGAATACATTTTCTGCAAGCAACAGAATTTGGATCTGTGATTAAAGTTGACAATTTATAAAGACTAACATTGTTTCTGACAACAATAAAAGTTCATTGGCTGTATTATTTGGCGGGTTATTGTTACAAACCATAATATAAGGCTCTGCTTTACAGTGTTGCGATTTTTATCGTGCAAAGTTTCTCGTTTTTAAGTTCTACAAATCTTCAAGTGAAGAAATGTAATGAAGGCCAGTACATTTGTTTAAATGTACAATCTAGGGAACGAAGATGCCACATTGTGAGTTTGCATTATACCAAGAATCTGTTTTAATGCAGACACAAAATGACAGGATCCATCTCCTATATATTGGGCCAGAAATTGCGGTCGGCAGCGTGGCTATGGAGTAGGCCACTGACCTGCGAAAAGATTACGAACTTACCTGATGGGAGGCCCTCCTTCGTGAACTTGCTCTCTGATGCTGTGTACTGGAGGGCAACGTAACGGCCCACGGATCCCAGGAGCGCAGCTTGTGTGGAAGCGTACCGGGGATCATTTGGGCCTGATGCGCCAATCAGTACACTGAAGGGAAAGCGTCTACCTCCAATACTGGTAACTTTCTTTATATTGCATTTCACCCGAGGTATTTTCAGAATAATTATGACTAGGAGAATACATAGTTCCAAAATGACCCTCTCTCTCTTTCTCTCACACACACAGACACACCTAAAAAAAATATTTGGGAATTAATTCTTAAATCTAATTTAGGAATTAGCATTCTGATAAATCGTTGAAGCTCTGTGAAATTTCATATAAAATAACATGGACAGGTGATACAAACATAAACACAACAGAGCCCAAACAAAGATCTGAAAACTCTGTACATTAGTCATTGGAGGTGTTTGGGACAGTTTTACAATTCATTACATCACATTCTGGAGCTAATAGAATGAGTAACTGTCCCTACATAATCCCCTTACGCTGATGCAAACAGGCCCCGTGCCTGTTTGCATCAACTGTTAAATTTTCGGACATAATTGCTGGGCAGATGGTGGGCAATTAGCCCAACTCCGTGCCAGCAATTGGGATTTCCAAGGCAGTGCGGATCATCTGTCAAGGTGTACCTTAACAGATCGCAAGTTCAAAGGTGGTATGACGGCATACTCTCAGAGCAAAATCTGCCACAGTATGTATTGCAGCTTTCCTGTAAAAAAGGAGAAAACCTTTAACTGTAGATAATATTATAATTCTATAAATTAGAATGTGCTGTTAATAAATTAGTAAAGGGTTATTATAACTATTTCTAGATAACTTGTTAAGAAACCACAGCTCCTCATGCAAGGGTCTACACTGTATCGCTCATCCTCAAAGATGCATTGAATAAAAGTCACCCAAATAAGGCCAACAAGTAAAGCAGTCAATCTGAATAGGTGTATCCCTGTATCAGTGAAATAAGCAAATTGTTGGATGCTCATATTTTGCCTTCTAAGTTAAGAATATTAAGGCACATATGACAGTCTTGAGATTTAAAAAATGCTGTTCAGATATTGCATCTTAACCTATACAGGATCATTTGACAGATATAGAACATGTGTGAAGAAGTGACAGACACCAGATTTTACAGTTATTTTAGGTTTTTCTGATACTCTGTACATATTTATAAATTTGAACTCATTAGGATTTAATTTGGCTTGGCTTCTCTTTGTGTGATTTTCAGTATCACCGGTTATGTGTTCTGAAGTCAGGCCGTCAAACCATCTGTCTATATATTAAAAACCTTGCATCTGTGCACTTTCCATTATAAATTATTGGCTCGTAATTTCCGATCCCTATGGGTGTGTACGAGCTGTGTACACACGAGTAGGGACCTCGCAAGTGCCGGTTTCAGGCATGCAAAGCGCATGTGCTGAAAACCGGCACTTCTGATCTGTCAAGAATGCTCTTGTCAGATCGGATGCCTGCCCTGGAGAAGGACCTCTGCGGGTGGAGAGTTCCGCTTTCTGCAGAATCTCCGCCCGCTGAAAACCTATAAAAATCTTACGCCTGGTAAAAGCAGGCATAAGGCCTGCTTTTACCAGCATAAGAGTTTTAAAAAAGTTTTTTAAAAATTTCACTCATTTATAATTTTAAAATACTCTTTAAAAAGGTAAGCTTATTTTTAGCCCCGTAAAAAACTAAAATTATTTTTTTCAAAAAATTACATTTTTGTTTAAAATATTTAATTTAATGTAATTTTAACTCCTTTAAAAAAAATATTTAATGTTGTAGTGTCTTTTTTCAGTGATCCCCATTCATATATTTGACAGATCTACCTGTCAAAAGTATGAAGGGGGATTCCCTTCTCCCATTGGCTCGCCTGGCCCACGTGATCCCAGGGACGCTTGTGAACCACCTGCGCCCCTGGGATACCTGGGCCTCTGCGCACGAGGCCCAGGAGCGGAAGAGTCCGGACTTCGGGAGCCCTCCGGTAAGGGCGTAGATTATTTCCAGATAGGAGGAATCCGCACGCAGGAAGCCTCTTATCTGAAATTACGGGCCATAATGTGCACATTTATAATGGAAATTGCCTATGTAAACTTTATCACGGTGTAATTACACACTTTTCCTAGGGGAGCTGTTGCAATTGTTTTATGCAGTGTTGTATGAGAATTTACTTTTTTTACATGCAAACAGACCCCTTTCCTCCTCCTAATCTTTATGTATGCTTGTCCTGTTGGGAAACACATACCATTAATATTACATAGGATTTACAGCACAGAAACAGGCCACTCAGCCAAACTTCTCTATGCCAGTGTTTATGCTCCACAAGAACATCCTCCCACCCTACTTCATCTCACCATATTAATATATCCTTCTATTCCTTTCTCCCTCATGTACTTATCTAGCATCCCCTTAAATGTATCTACACTATTTGCCTCAACTGCTCCATGTGGTAGCAAGTTCCAAATTTCCACCTTTTTCCTGAATTCCTTATTGGATTTATTGGTGACTATCTTATATTTAAGTGGGGGACTTCCTACCACCACCACCGCCCCCCGCCCCTACATGAGTGGAAACATCTTCTCTATACCTACCCTATGGAACCCCATCATAATTTTAAAGACCTCTATCAGATCATCCCTCAGCCCCAGCTTGTTCAATCTGGGCTGGGCTGATAGTTGTAACCTCTCAGTTCTGGTAACATCCGATTTATTGCACTTTCTCCAGTGCCTCTATGTACTTTTTGTAATATGAAGACAGTTCTCTAAATGTGGTCTAACAAAGATTCTTTATAACTTCCCTGCTTTTGAATTCTGTTCCTCAAGAAATGAACCCCAGTGCTTTGTTTACATTGTTTATGGCTTTTTTGGTTTGCTGGCCTTCTGTACTCAAATCCTCTTGTAATGGAGTAAAGAAGTTTTACTACAATTATATAGGGCCTTGGTGAGACCACACCTGGAGTACTGTGTACAATTTTGGTCTCCTTACCTAAGGAAAGATATACTTGCCATAGAGGGAGTGCAACAAAAGTTCATGAAATTGATTCCTGGGATGGCGGGACTGTCATATGAGAAGAGATTGAGTAAACTAGGCCTGTATTCTCTTGAATTCAGAAGAATGAGAGGGGATCTCATTGAAGCATAGAAAATTATTACAGGGCTTGATAGGATGGATGCTGGGAGAATGTTTCCCTTGGCTGGGGAGTCTAGAACCAGGGGCCACAGCCTCAAGATAAAGGGTAGGCCATTCAAGACTGAGATGAGAAGAAATTTCTTCACACAGAGGGTGGTGAATCTTTGGAATTGTCTATCCCAGAAGGCGTTGGAGGCTCAATCATTGGGTATATTCAAAACAGAAGTCAATAGATTTCTGACTAGTAAGGGCATCAAGGGATATGTCGATAGGGCCGGTGAATGGAGTTGAGGCAGAAGATCAGCCATGATCTCATTGAATGGTGGAGCAGGCTCGAAGGGCCGAATGGCCTACTCCTGCTCCTATTTCTTATATTCTTATGTTAACCTGCATTGCTACTTTTAATGATTTGTGTATCTGTACACCTAGAACCGTTTGCTCCTCTACCCTCATTTAGACTCTTAGGGGGAAAAATTCAGTTGGTTTGCACCTCCCGTTTGCGCCTTAAGAGGGCGCTAATGGGGCGCAAAGCAACTAGCGCCCGGGCGTGGCAATGTTTGCGCCTCTCGCAAAATTAACAACATTTTGCGGCGGTGCTAAACACTACTGCCATGATCTCCTGCGCCGGCAGATCGTGACGTCAGTTGAGTGCGCAACGCCCTGGTAGCGCCCCAGACCGGATATTGAGTGGCACCCCCTGCCTTACCACCTGCCGCTAGCAACGACAGGTTGAGGGGAGCGCTTTGCAGTCAGGAAGGGACTGGGGGAGTGCTATTTAAAGGTGACCGCTTCCTGCCTTTTTTTGTTGGTGACATTTTTGCACCACGCATTCTGAGAGAGAGAGAGAGACTTCTGGAGAGATTCAACGCTGTGTGAAGGAGTTTTGGGTACTGAGCAGCACTTTGCAGGTTCATTTTGATTTGCCCTTCCTTGTATCGATTTAGAGGAGACTGTGGGGGCTGCACTCTGAGCTCTTTCCCTGGGTCTCTCCATTGTTCTTTCCAGCAGATTTGATGTACAGGTCTCTCCAGGCCGAGATTCAAGGCTGCAATGAGCAGGATGTGGATGGAGAGCAAGATCAACCCTCCCCTTTAAGAACTGGCCCAGCGCCATTGTGTCTGTGTTCCATTGCTGACTGACATCACATGAGCTTCGCCAGCGCTCTGAGGTAGCGCCTCACTCCTCGGCCTTTGCGCCTTAAGGCAGGTGTGAAGTGCCTGATTTAGCGCTCCAATCACCTCCAGGGGCGATAAAAGCCAAGTTTGCCGTCGGAGGCGATAATTAGCACCAGGCACTAAACTTTGCGCACGGCCGATAATGGCACCCCAAACGGGGCAATACTGAATTTTTCCCCCTTATTATCCAAAGACTAGGTGGTCTCCTATTCCCCGCACCAAAATGCATTACCACGCACTTATTTATATAGAAATTCATTTGCCATTTACACATCCATTCTGCAAGTTTGTTAACATCTTGGGGCAGAAATTCGGGTCGGGGGCTTGCTGCGCGTGCAAGCCCCCGATCTGCACTTACCCGACGCGCCAGCCGTTGAGCTTCAGGGATGCCTGGAATTCCTGTTTTAAAATGTTGACTCCCGGGCAGCGTCTGACGTCACGCCGCCCAGGAGTGCAGCCAGCGCAAAGCCTGGAGCGCGCAGTGTAAGTGAGACACGCCCCTTGAGGTCTCATTTTAAAAGGACACGCCCCCAATGTTTCTCACAAGCTGCAAAGCATTTTTACATGCAGAGCAGCATTTTAAATAGGTTTTTGGTATTTTTAAGAAGCTTTTGGTAACTTTTATAAACTTTTTAAAACGTTTACATTATTTTGAAGAATCTGAAGTAGTTTTAAACAGAATTAAAGCGATTTAAAGACTTTTAAAAGCCCTGAAAGCATTTTTTTCATTCCATTTATTTAATTAGCAACGTCGTCGTCGTACGTGTCTTCACACTGTTCCCTTTGGGGAACGGTATGAAGTGGTGGAAGGATTTCTGGCCGTGATTAACGCTCCTTCTGTGACCGTAACCATCTTTGTACCAGCCATTAGGGTGGTTAGTCCTATGGCGGGAGGGTTTTACGGGCTCCCACAACCTATACGAGGGGGGGGGGCCACCCACACCCACGGACGCAAATATCCCACTGGATGTCTACCCAGAATTTAGAGCCGGAGCTCCGACTCCACTTGCCGGGACTGTCTGGAGCGGGGTTAGAAACCCTACGCCGTCTGGCCCAGCGGCGGGGATGCTACCGCTACGCCAAAGGCCCACTCAGATTAGCAACGTGAAATGGCTGGAATGAGCACAATTCACGGCATTAAAAGAACTCACAATTGAACTGATGACGACCTCAGCAATCTCCTCAACGAGGTGGAGGCGCAGCGCCTGCTCATCATTGGTAATGAGAAGTCCAAGGCGCCGCAAAAAGGACAGATGATAGCTTGGTCTTTCAAGTGGCAGCATAGGGCTCCAGTCACGGGGAGGGAAAAGGCGCAGGAAACGTATGGGTGTCACCTTTTGCACGGAGTGGGCCTTTTGCGTAGCAGTAAGCATCCCTGCCACTGGGCCAGAAGGAGTAGGGTTTCGAACCCCGCTCCAGACAGTCCTGGCAAGTGGAGTCGGAGCTCCAACTATAAATTCTGGGTGGACATCCAGCGGGATACTTGCGTCCGCGGGTGTGGGTGGCCCCCCCCCTCTGATGGGTTGTGGTAGCCCGTAAAACCCTCACGCCATAGGACTAACCACCCTAATGGCTGGTATGAAGATGGTTATGGTCACGGAAGGAGCGTTAACGTGGCCAGAAATCCTTCCACCACTTCATACAGTTCCCGAAAGGGAACAGTGTGAGGATACGTACGATGATGACCTCTTGCGCAATGCACCTCCTTGGACCCTCAGTCGCAGATGCGAGGGGGCAAATCGTGCAATTGTTAAATTTTTCATTTTATTGACATGTAAAATGAACGGCCCAGTAATTCCGTTCCAAACGCGTGAGTACGGTCGGGGTACTCATGCGTCTGGCCAGAGGAAATGCCGGTTTTCAGCATGCACAGCGCATGCGGGGAAAACCGGCATTTCCTGTCCTCTGAACGAAGGGGTTCAGAGGCAGAACGCGTGCGACTGCACAGGCAGCGCGTGCGCAGTAAAATTCGCCGGTTTCATTCATGCTTTCAGTGAGGTTAAGTCCTTACAACTTACACATGAAAAAAGCATGAGTACAGTTGCTCCAGAGGCTGCGGAGGAAGATATATTTTATCATGGAGCTTCTGAAAGGCAATATTTTTGTTTGGGAAAGGGAGGAAAGTTATTTTAAGAAATGCTGAGGTAAGTTTTAAAGTTTATTTTTGTTTTTTAAAACGGGTTTTCAGTACTGTAGGTAGAAGGAGCAATTCTGGCTATGTGAATTGAATTTGCTGTGTTTATTAAATGTGAAAATGACTCCAACATTTTTAAGAAAGAAACTTTTCATCAGTAATATATTTTAAGTAATTATGTATGTATGTCTGTATATATTCCTTTGCGTATATGTATGTATATATTCCTTTACTTATATGTATGAATGTATATATTTAATTATGACTTTCAGAGAAAGTAACTTATTGGAAAATCATAATTAAATACATACATTCATACACATAAGTAAAGGAATATATACATATACGTAAAGGAATATATACGGACATACATACATAATTACTTAGAAACTGTTCATCAGTAATATATTCTTTTAAGTAATTATGTATGTATGTCCGTATATATTCCTTTACGTATATGTATATATTCCTTTACTTATGTGTATGAATGTATGTATTTAATTATGATTTTCCAATAAGTTACTTTCTCTGAAAGTCATAATTAAATATATACATTCATACACATAAGTAAAGGAATATATACATACATATACGCAAAGGAATATATACAGACATACATACATAATTACTTAAAAGAATATATTACTGATGAACAGTTTCTTTCTTAAAAATGTTGGAAATGTTACATTACTCATTTTAGAACAGTCATTTTCACATTTAATAAACACAGCAAATTCAATTCGCACAGCCACAATTGCTCCTTCTACCTACAGTACTGAAAACACGTTTAAAAAAAAAAAATTAAAAAAAAATTAAACTTTAAAACTTCCCTCAGCATTTCTTAAAATAACTTTCCTCCCTTTCCCAAACAAAAATATTGCCTTTCAGAAGCTCCACGATAAAATATATCTTCCTCCGCAGCCTCTGGAGCAACTTTACACATGCTTTTTTCATGTGTAAGTTGTAAGGACTTAACCTCACTGAATCCATGAATGAAATCGACGAAGTTCACTGCGCACGCGCTGCCTGTGCAGTCGCATGCGCTGTGCCTCTGAACCCCTTCGTTCAGAGGACAGGAAATGCCGGTTTTCTCCGCATGCGCTGTGCATGCTGAAAACCGGCATTTCCTCCGGCCAGACGCGTGAGTACCCCGTCCGTACTCACGCGTTTGGAACGGAATTACTGGGCCCTTGTATTTTGTCACAGTCTTCCTCAGTATTAACTATACCACCAGTTTGGTGTCATATTGTAGTCTTCGTAAGTGACGTGGAAAGAATTCAACTTTTTCCATCAAATGGTCCAGCTTGGCAAACTCGTTTTTTCTGAATTCCCGAGTGTGTGTCCACTAAAATTAGGACTCAAATATGGCTGTTTTAACTGAGAGAGAAATATGTCCAGTGCCTTATATATCAATTCATGTACATTTATACTGCGAATACCTATCCACGGAGAACTTGAGTCTTGTTTATTCTTTATTTTGATTTTGTTTCCATCTTTTATGATGCACCATGTTGATAGAACTGATGCATTGCGCAGGTATATGGAGAGGATTCCACGATGAACAAAATTCCCATCAATGTAAAATTTGAGTATTGCACTGCTTTAACTTATATTATTTTACAGTGTTTTGGAAAAGAACCAGCACTGACACTTAAACCATAGGAATCCTAACAGGAATAGTGCTTGTAGTGTTCTGAAGTCCAAATATATATAAATATTATAATCAGACCTTCATAGAACAAGACCATTAATATCTACATAAGCAGCAACATTTCAGATGTAAGTTTGTTTGTACAATACAATATGCATATATGTAGAACTGACTGCTTTGTTGTTCCTCTTACATTGCTTAAGTACTGTGTAAATTGCATTACCGGTCTCAATGGGTCTGAACCAGTCTGACTCCTGGAGTCAATATCAGAAAAGGAGAGACAAGGTTAACTGGGAGCAGTGGTGATCATTTCATGTGGATTAGCTGCCACATATCTGGTGAAAAACTAAATAGATTCATACTAATCACTTAGAAAACTTACTACAGAAACTACTGACTAGTTAAGTAGCTGATAGAGAGATGGAAATATGAATTAACCAGAAGAAAGTTGAAATCTAAATCCATTCCCTTTCCCATCCTGACTATTATGGGAAACCTCAAATCACATGCAGCAAATAGTTTACTGTTAATGTTTCTTCTGTTGGAACATATGAGCAAGACCTCCCTTTTTGCCATATAAATTATCCTTCCTGCTTCATTTATGGTGAGTTTTGTGTTAATATTTTGACATTTTTAGAAATTGGGTACCTTAGCACCTCCTGTTAGTGCCTCTGGGGGGCGCAAATGACTTCACTCGGGCACTGTGCTGCTAACGATTCCCGCTAAATTCAGCGGGAGTTTAGCGGCGGCAGTAACCGGAAGCGCCCACTCCGCTGCACAGGCGATGACGACGTCATCACCGTGCGCAGTACCCCGTTTTCACCCTGCCTGCAAAATTGGCCCGCGCCCCCTGAATCTGCGGTGGGCGATGACAGCGACCGATGCAGGGGGTGATAACAAAGCGGCAGGAGGCTCGCGGGGCGCTAAGTAAAGGGGAGGTGGCGGGCGGGGGGGGGGGAAAAATCGTCCGACTTACTTGTCGCAGCCTGTTGCGTCTTTGAACACAGGGTCCGTGCCGCGATCTGGCAGCCCGGTGCTCCCCGGTAGTCCAGGTAGGGGCCCTCCCCATTAATGAGGGAAGAGCCCTTCCATGCGGCAGTGCTACGTGGCCCAGTGCGTCGTGCTGCAGAATGCACCGCCCCAATATTCGGGTTTAACGCTCTAAGAAGGAAGTGGAGCGCTTGAATTAGCGTTCCACCTCCCTCTTGGGGTGCTAAAACTGAATTTTGCGGTTGTTGGCGCTAATTAGCGCTGGGGGTTAAAGTCAGCACCCCAAAATGGTTGATACCGAATTTTCCCCCCTTTGACGTAAGAGTTTTTCTACCTTTTACAAAAGTTTATATAAGCCTTAATTTTAGATAACCTTGTGTTAACAGCAAGGAGTTAATGATATTTCATAACAGAATCTGATTTACTACTTGAGTTGGATGTGTTAATCAATTTTGAATTCCCACAATTGACTGTGGCAGCAGTTATATGACCACTTTCGCATGGTGATTTGGTTTTGTTGCGTATTAATGTGAAAATTACAATATAACACCTGTTCTAGGGTTTTACTATTGCCACTCTGAACAACTATCAGCAAATGTGCGATGAAAACCCGGATTTACTTGTCCGCCTATGTGGTGTTTAGCGTAGAGGGATCTGCTGAGATTAAAAATTAACCTTTTGCGGGCAAGAAATCATATTTGAAGTGTAATACTCATTTATAATTCACATCTTACATTTTATAAAAAGATATTTAAATTAGAATACTTTTGATTGGATACCAACCTATAGAATCTACAAGGATCCAAATGTAATCCGTCCAAATGTTTAGTGTCAATTATGTTCAAACATGTTGGCCCAGAAATTCCGATCCCTACGGGTGTGTACGCGCTGTGTACTCACCCGTAGGGCCAACGGAAGTGCCGGTTTTAGGCATGCACTGCGCATGCACTGGAAACCGGAACTTCCGCTCTGTGAAGAAAGGGCTTGACAGGTCAAACACCTGCGCCGGAGAGGCAGCGCGTACAGCTGAAACTTCCATTTTTTTCCACAGTTGCTTCAGTCCAGGTAAGTCGGAAACAGCTGCGCCTAGAAAAGCAGGCGTACAGCCGGCAGCTCCTTGGCGCAAGGCCTGCTTTTACCAGGCTAAGAGTTGAAGAAAGTAAAAAATATATATATTTTTGCCACAAAAGGAAAGGCAGGAAAGATTGGTCGATAGACTTGGATAGAAAACTGGTTGGCAGACAGGAAGCAAAAAGTTGGAATAAACGGGTCTTGTTGCGAGTGGAAGGCAGTGACTAGTGGGGTACCGCAGGGATCGGTTCTAGGACCCCAGTTATTCACAATATATATTGATGATCTAGACAAGGGAACTAGATGTAATATCTCCAAGTTTGCAGACGACACAAAGCTGGGTGGACGTGTGTGCTGTGAGGATGATGCAGAGAAACTCCAGTACGATTTGGGACAGGTTGGGTGATTGGGCAGATGCATGGCAGATGCAGTATAATGTGGATAAATGCGAGGTTATCCACTTTGGTGGCAAAAACAGGAAGGCAGATTATTATCTGAATGGCAATAGATTGGGAAAAGGGGAAGTGCAACAAGACCTGGGTTTCCTTGTGCACCAGTCGCTGAAGGTAAGCAAGCAGGTGCAGCAGGTGGTTAAGAAGGCAAATGGTATGCTGGCCTTCATAGCTAGAGGATTCGAGTACAGGAACAAGGATGTCTTGCTGTAGTACAGGGCCTTGGTGAGACCACACCTCGAGTATTTTGTGCAGTTTTGGTTGCCTTATCTGAGGATGTTCTTGCCATGGAGGGAGTGCAGCGAAGATTCACCAGACTGATACCTGGGATGGCAGGAATGATGTATGAAAAGAGATTGGGTCAATTAGGCTTATATTCGCTAGAGTTTAGAAGAATGAGAGGGGATCTCATTGAAATTTATAAAATTCTATCAGGACTAGACAGACTAGATGCAGGAAGGTTGTTCCCGATGGCAGGGGAGTCCAGAACCAGGGGTCACAGTCTAAGGATAAGGGGTAAGCCATTTAGGACTGAGATGAGGAATTTCTTCACCCAGAGAGTGGTGAACCTGTGGAATTCTCTACCACAGAAGACAGTTGAGGCCAATTCATTAAATATATTCAAGAAGGAGTTAGATATATTTCTTAAGGCTAAAGGGATATGGGGAGAAAGCAGGGACAGGGTACTGAATATGGATGATCAGCCATGATCGCATTGAATGGCGGAGCAGGCTCAAGGGGCCGAATGGCCTACTCCTGCTCCTATCTTCTGTTTCTATGTGGTGGTTAACAGTGCCTAGTCTGTGTTTGGTAATAAATTAATATTTTTATTGAAAAATTATACAAGTACAAAGGTAATATTGGATAACTATCTTTATAGTGTATAGTAAATTACAGACAAAGTACAGTACCTATAAATATACATAATATTGTCTTTAGATTTTGGCAATATGGAGATTACCTCAACTGAAGCAAGGCAAATAAATTATACATAATTTAAACATTATCAAAACATGATACTTAATTATATTAATATTAGATTCAGAGTATTCAGTTATTTTGAGTTGGGTGGGGTATAATAGGAGTGGCTGATCCAATCCTGTAGGTTTCCTGCTGGACAGGTTTGGTTAAAATTACCCATATGTTTTTGGCAACCTTTTATCATTAACGTTAAAAAAAAACATTACTAGGAGTAGAGCCAGGACTTTGGGAATGACATGGGGGAACAAAGAGGGATTACTGAGTTGATGGAACATATCATCTTAGAATAAATACTGGATCAGGAGCCTCAGAGTTGAAACTACTGAGTATCACATTGTTAACCACGTGATTGCTGAAGTCCTTTAGATTTCTTTCAAAATCTGTTAACGACAAATGTACTGCAACTGGTTGTAATACTATGCAGCATAAGCAGTTAGATCAATAAAATGTAATATATAAATGACCTGACCAGAGTGTTTTCAGTCTGATGCACTAGAAAGATATTTAAAACAAATATTTCCTTTTAAGCATTACAACAGCCAGTGGTTCGAATAATATATAAGGCCAGCTACAACTTTACAGAACCATGAGAGTTCAGTGGAATGAATCGGGCAGGGTGTGTAACCTACTTCCGCCTGTTTTATGCACCTGCCAAAGTTGAGAGTTCTGCCCATACTTTTTTGTGCGTGTTAATTTTAGTTAATTGATGGAAACATCTGCCCTAAATTCATGACTGCACTTTAACAAAGTTTTTAATCTATTTAATATAAACAGAATACTGACTGTTGAAACATCACAGGCAGGAGTTTAATGTGAACACCAGTCCACTAAAAATAGCATAGAGGAAATTAAATCACAATGTTTGGAAAAATAACAACAGATCTATATCGCTAAACTTGACATCATAACTTAGCAACCGCTGTTTCTCCGCAGGTAAGCTCCTCCTCCAAGAGCGTATTCCATTTCTGTAAATGTGAGGGGACCCACTGCTATACCAGAAGGTCCAATCTCTTTAAAGCCAGCTTTCTGGTAGAATGCGATCAAGAAGTCTTCACACATGAGAACAGCTCGTTTGACTGTAGGGAGGCACCGTAGATATTGCAAGTATCGCCATAAAATGATTGAACCTTTCCCCTGCTGCCGGCACCTGTGGTGAACAGCCAGGACGTGGATGTGGACAGTGGAACCCCCAGGAACATGAATGGTCATAGCATCCTGCATGCAATTGAAACATTAACATATTAATCTCTATAATTAAAGTCAAGAATTATGCATGTACATTAGATTGTGTAGCAAACATCTGAAACTTCTCAAAATCTATTGTAATTTCAAACAAATGGCATATTATAATACAATGATTAGTGTTTTTGCAGCTGATGTACTTCTTTGACAAGAAATGATGATGATTCTAAAAATGAATGTATTAGAACCTGAATTAATGGCAAATAGAAAACTTGAATAGGTAGTTTAGTTTCTGGGCCAGACAGCTGACTGTTGTGATCCACTGAATAGAAGGGCATGTTCCTCACACCCTGCACATCCCTCAAAACATGAGTTCCTGATTTTGGTCAAGCCATCAATGGAAGGTCATAAGTGGAGGTTATGGTACTTAACCAGGAGGAGGGAGAGAAAGAAAATCAGAAGACAAGTCAGCCTGGGCTGCTTTCACACACCTAGCACATGGTGACAAAGCTGTATTGGTAGGTCCTGGGAGTCAGTCACTAGTGCACTCTGTTGGCCTGGGCACTACTGCATAGCTCAACTTACTGTTAACATCAGAGATACAAAGTCAAAAAATCATTGGCTCCTTAATTTAACGATGCTGATTGCTCAAGCAACTGACAAATTTTGTACGTCAAATTTAAGTTGTTTAATCATAATTTAATGTACCACCAGTCATGTTCTTTTTAATACAGAAGAGCATATATTTTCAAATGGAACTGCTTGAAAGACTAAAAGTAAATATTACTTAATCCTCTTCGTGCCCCCACAGCTATTTTGTTTTTTCCTCTTCGGCTCTCTCAATCACAGAGAATCAGCTGAGCCAGTGTTTTGTCAGTGCAGTTACAGTACACATTAAAGCCTTCTACGTGCTTTTTCTATTCTAGACTGGTATCTACGGCCTTCGAGGTACAGGATAAAATGTTTCATTTCAACTTAAGGTCTTGCTCCTATGCATATTGTTTCCTTTCAGTTAAGTTTATCTTTACTGGCACTCGTATTTCTCAAATGTGCTCTTAACTTTACTCACAACTAATGCTGTAAATTCTACCTTCATTGTCATCGGAGAGTGGATCTTGAGCATGATGAGAAATCATATTGATCTTAAACATAATCTTAAAATAATCTGAATCTTAATGTGAAATGAGCTCCTATTTTCTGGTTGTTTAGCAGTCTTTTTTTTACAAAAAATGGGAAAAGATACATCATCTAAATATGGTTCTTATATTTTGTTACACCAGCTTTGTATTACAAAAGTAAATAATTCAAATTGGAATAAGTGGTTACCATATTTGTGTAGTATTTGGCTGAAATATATCTGCTTCATGCCGGGTTGCCTCTACAGCAGGTTCTATCCATCATCACTCAACTGCTAGAAATTAGTTCTTGGCCTTTGTCTTATCTATTATAAGAGTATAACTTTTGAAAGTCTGCTAATGGCAAAATTGTAGGGGGTAGAAAAAATATAGCAATTCCAGATATGGATAAGTGTAATGGAATTATGTGTAGGTGCAAAAAGATTTAACTTTGATTACAAGAATGCATAATCATGCCTTGAAGATGAAGGAGGAAAATAATAATATAGACCACCTTTTATAAAGGTCTCTACAATGAGATGACAAACATCAATTTACAATGCCAGAAGAATGAAGTATAGATCCTAGGATAAAAGATTAACTGTACTAGAAGAGTAATACTACACCGTATTAATGAGACAGCCCTTAAAATACATTTAATTTTGATATTCATACTCGAAAGGGATACGGACGTGTTAGGGTTCAGAGAAGGGCGACAAAGATTTGACAGTTCAGTAAGGACCAGCTGTATGAAGGAAGACATATTAGTAAACTGAAGCGGGAGAGAAAATAGGACTCGGGCTTTTAATATGGTAAAGGCAGTGGGTGCTGGTAAGTTAATGCAAGGTGGCATGATTTTAAAATTTACAAGTGTGCCAGTCAACAACACAGGACACATCTCTGGCATGCACATAGAACTAGCATTTTCAATGATAATAAAAACTGTTGAAAATTATTTTTTAAAATATTGACTCGAAAACACTAAAATAAAGGAGTATGAACAATAACGCCAAAACCTCAGACACTGGAAATCGGAAACAAAAACCAAAAAATGCAGGAAACCCTCAGCAAGTCGGACAACATCTGCGGAAAGAACAGAGGAATTAACACTTTGGGCGAGGACGATGAGGAGGGGGAGCGGGGTTTCTCCCATCGGAGCACCGTGCTGGCGGGGTGGTCTGCACCCTTGGTGGCAACCAGCTTTTTTTTTTCTTCTCCCAGGCTCCTGAGCCACTGAAACCTGATCCATTTTGCCAGTTTGTTGTGCTTCCATTTGTACCTGCCTCACTCCCCACCCCCTCCACTGCCTTCAGCTCTTCGCGCCTTCGATGTCTCGTATATGTCGTTTATTTCTTTGATTTCTCCTATTACACCTTCTATTATCTCACGCTAATATCACTTCTGCCATTTAACCATCTGCTGGCTTCCACTTAAAGTATTTTACAGATCATTCTGTTTTTGTGTGCATTTTTTTCCCCATCTCCTTTCTGTTCCTTTTTAAATGCTGTAATATCTTACAGTTTTGACAAAGAGTCTGCACCTGAAATATTAATTCCTTTTCTTTCCACAGATGCTACCTGAGCTGCTGAGGGTTTTCAGCATTTTCTGTTTTTGGTTTTGATAAAAGATAAAGCAATGTTACTAAACGTAACACTTTTCTTTTCAGCATTGCTGTGCTAAGTAAGAAGAAAGGCAACGTATATTACCTGTGATAATTTGTCCTTGTCCCATCCAGAGCCAATAACAAAGGCTACGAGCCTCCCCTCTTCAAACCAGCCAAGGGATAACTCGGGGCACAGTTCAAGAAAATGTCTCACTTCATCCATGTGCAAAGGACACTCCCCAGAGACAGAAATAAAGGCTTATGGTAAGAAAATAGGGAAGAGACATTGTGAGTTTCTGATTGGAGTATCCTGTACTCTCAGAAATTATATCCAAATAACAGTTTGCAGTCTAACATTTCACATTCATTGGCATTTTTTGACCAACTGAAGCCAATTCATAGCCAACCAACCCCCTTGACACAATCCTAAATGTGAGTGTGGTTTGAATGATACCAAAGTCAACGGCTTCACAAAGTGAAACATTCTATTTGTACGCACTCGTTTATCAGTACATTATAAAGTTCGATGTGATTTGAATATCTAAATTAGATATAATTTTATATACAAAAGCCACTGAAATACAATAATTGTGGAAATCTTCAACCCATGTTAAGCCAAAGGAATACAAATATCCAACACAAGGGAATTACTAAAGTTAAAAAAAAACAAATTCCATAGACAGTCCAAACCACAAACTAACACACACAATTCAATTGGTTATCATAGAATCATAGAAATTTACAGCACAGAAGGAGGCCACTCGGCCCATCGTGTCTGTGCCGGTCGGAAAAGAGCTACCCAGCCTAATCCCATTTACCAGCTCTTGGTCCGTAGCCTTATAGGTTACGGCACTTCAAGTGCACATCCAAATACTTTTTAAATGTGATGAGGGATTCTGCCTCTACCACCCTTTCAGGCTGCAAGTTCCAGACCCCCACCACCCTCTGGGTGAAAAATGTTCTCCTCAACTCCCCTCTAATCCTTCTACCAATTACTTTAAATCTATGCCCCCTGGTTATTGACCCCTCTGCTGGGGGAAATAGGTCCTTCCCATCCATTCTATCTAGGAAGCTTGTCATTTTATACACCTCAATTAAATCTCCACACAGCCTTCTAAGGTTACTTTAGAGAATTAACAAAAAAAATCTTTAAAAAAATGACAGAGAATTGACATAAATATTAAAGGAAGAGTAAGCAGGGAGTGTGGCAGAAAGGTTGCCAGCTATAGGAGCGGGAGAGGCTGAATGAAGACCCTGGAGACAGTGAGGACCCTGGAGACAGGCTGAGTGAGGACCCTGGAGACAGGCTGAGTGAGGACCCTGGAGACAGTGAGGACCCTGGGGACGGGCTGAGTGAGGACCCTGGGGACAGTGAGGACCCGGAGGACGGGCTGAGTGAGGACCCTGGGGACAGTGAGGACCCTGGGGACAGGCTGAGTGAAGACCCTGGGGACGGGCTGAGTGAGGACCCTGGAGACAGGCTGAGTGAGGACCCTGGGGACGGGCTGAGTGAGGACCCTGGGGACAGGCTGAGTGAGGACCCTGGAGACAGTGAGGACCCTGGAGACAGTGAGGACCCTGGGGACAGGCTGAGTGAGGACCCTGGGGACAGTGAGGACCCTGAGGACAGGCTGAGTGAGGACCCTGGAGACAGGCTGAGTGAAGACCCTGGGGACGGGCTGAGTGAGGACCCTGGGGACAGGCTGAGTGAGGACCCTGGAGACAGTGAGGACCCTGGAGACAGTGAGGACCCTGGGGACAGGCTGAGTGAGGACCCTGGGGACAGTGAGGACCCTGAGGACAGGCTGAGTGAGGACCCTGGAGACAGGCTGAGTGAAGACCCTGGGGACGGGCTGAGTGAGGACCCTGGGGACAGGCTGAGTGAGGACCCTGGGGACAGTGAGGACCCTGGAGACAGGCTGAGTGAGGACCCTGGAGACAGGCTGAGTGAGGACCCTGGAGACAGTGAGGACCCTGGAGACAGTGAGGACCCTGGGGACAGGCTGAGTGAGGACCCTGGGGACAGTGAGGACCCTGGGGACGGGCTGAGTGAGGACCCTGGGGACAGGCTGAGTGAGGACCCTGGGGACAGTGAGGACCCTGGAGACAGGCTGAGTGAGGACCCTGGAGACAGGCTGAGTGAGGACCCTGGGGACAGTGAGGACCCTGGGGACGGGCTGAGTGAGGACCCTGGGGACGGGCTGAGTGAGGACCCTGGGGACAGTGAGGACCCTGGGGACAGGCTGAGTGAGGACCCTGGGGACAGGCTGAGTGAGGACCCTGGGGACAGTGAGGACCCTGGGGACGGGCTGAGTGAGGACCCTGGGGACAGTGAGGACCCTGGGGACAGGCTGAGTGAGGACCCTGGGGAGAGGCTGAGTGAGGACCCTGGGGACAGTGAGGACCCTGGGGACAGGCTGAGTGAGGACCCTGGGGACAGGCTGAGTGAGGACCCTGGGCTGAGTGAAGACCCTGGGCTGAGTGAGGACCCTGGGGACAGTGAGGACCCTGAGGACAGGCTGAGTGAGGACCCTGAGGGCAGTGAGGACCCTGAGGACAGGCTGAGTGAGGACCCTGAGGGCAGTGAGGACCCTGGGGACAGGCTGAGTGGGGACCCTGGGGACAGTGAGGACCCTGGGGACAGGCTGAGTGAGGACCCTGGGGACAGTGAGGACCCTGGGGACAGGCTGAGTGAGGACCCTGGGGACAGTGAGGACCCTGGGGACAGGCTGAGTGAGGACCCTGGGGACGGTGAGGACCCTGGGGACAGGCTGAGTGAGGACCCTGGGGACAGGCTGAGTGAGGACCCTGGGGACAGTGAGGACCCTGGGGACAGGCTGAGTGAGGACCCTGGGGACAGTGAGGACCCTGAGGACAGGCTGAGTGAGGACCCTGGGGACAGGCTGAGTGAGGACCCTGGGGACGGTGAGGACCCTGAGGATGGGCTGAGTGAGGACCCTGGGGACAGTGAGGACCCTGAGGACAGGCTGAGTGAGGACCCTGGGGACGGTGAGGACCCTGAGGATGGGCTGAGTGAGGACCCTGGGGACAGTGAGGACCCTGAGGACAGGCTGAGTGAGGACCCTGGGGACGGTGAGGACCCTGAGGATGGGCTGAGTGAGGACCCTGGAGACAGTGAGGACCCTGAGGACGGGCTGAGTGAGGACCCTGGGGACGGTGAGGACCTTGGGTACAGGCTGAGTGAGGACCCTGGAGACAGGCTGAGTGAGGACCCTGGGGACAGTGAGGACCTTGGGGACAGGCTGAGTGAGGACCCTGAGGACAGGCTGAGTGAGGACCCTGGGGACAGTGAGGACCCTGGCGACAGGCTGAGTGAGGACCCTGGGGACGGGCTGAGTGAGGACCCTGGGGACAGTGAGGACCCTGGGGAGAGGCTGAGTGAAGACCCTGGGGACAGTGAGGACCCTGGGGACAGGCTGAGTGAGGACCCTGGGCTCAGTGAAGACCCTGGATACGGGCTGAGTGAAGACCCTGGAGACGGGCTGAGTGAAGACCCTGGAGACAGGCTGAGTGAGGACCCTGGGGACAGTGAGGACCCTGGAGACAGTGAGGACCCTAGGGACAGGCTGAGTGAGGACCCTGGGGGCAGGCTGAGTGAGGACCCTGGGCTGAGTGAAGACCCTGGGCTGAGTGAGGACCCTGGGGACAGGCTGAGTGTGGACCCTGGGCTCAGTGAAGACCCTGGAGACGGGCTGAGTGAAGACCCTGGAGACGGGCTGAGTGAAGACCCTGGAGACAGTGAGGACCCTGGGGACAGGCTGAGTGAAGATGCTGCCTACCTTCCCGCTCGATCTCGAAGACACTGAGCGCGTCGGTCAGGCTGAGGTTGCGGAACTCGTTGGCGGGGAGGGTGTGGCGTCTGCCGCTCCGCGGGCTGGTACCCGCCGAGTATCTCAAAGCAAAGGGCTTGAGGAAGGGCGAGGCGCTGGTTGTTGTCATCTCCACCTTCAGATCCGCAGAGGCAGAAAGGGAAAGGCGGGCTGTCTCCAGAGCGCTGTGCGGCTGCGAGTTGAGGGGCTGCTGGTGACGGTGAGCAGCGCCTGAGCTCCGGGAGCTGCTCGGACTCTCTGCCTGTTCGCTGCGGCACACCTTCTCATACAGACAAGAACTGAGCCCAGTTAACAAGCAATTCATAGTCGGCTTATCCACGCGGCGAAAGCTGGCGATTGCTGGATGATGGATGCGATTACAACTCCCACACTGACGTGATGTGGTCTCCTCACTGTTGGAATAAACTTATAGTGTCCCTAACTTAACCATTCTGTGGACAGCAATGTCACTTTCACTGCCCTATTTGCTGATATTGAACAACAATGAAAACCAACAAATCTATACATATGATGAAAGTATTAACTAACAGTCCCAAACTGACACAACACTCCCAGTGACATTACAGAAACAATTAGCTAGTTTGCTAGATCTACTAATCAGAAGCACGAGTTATCTACCCGGAAAAATACAACCAAGTCTGCAATTTTTTAAGTACGTGTTATTTTTTATATCTATAGCTTATTTGTGAAATGTCCATACATTTTATCAGGTATTTTTTGCAGCAGCTTTTCTCCAATCAGTTGCTAAAACGAGTTGGTAATTTCTCTAAAATCTCTATTTTAACATTTTTTTCATAGCATGGTTAACACTTCCAGTGCTGCACTACTAAACTACTGTAAATATTACAAGGATATCAATCATTTTACGGATGCACGTTTACACCGTTGAGAATTGTCACGGTGTAATTCGAGGCTCGGGTTCCCTGATTCAGGGAGGCGGTCTCGCACCATGCGGGCTGAGGTTACCTCGCTGCTTCTTAAACTCTTAACAAGACGTCTGTTCTTATTCTGTTAACTTGAACTGCTCATGCATAACTGCAAGCCAAGCCTAAACTCTGTTGCATCTCTTGGGCACTTTATATACTTAAGACACATTTGAGAATGTTAACCCTCCCGCTCAGGCTCTGAGTACATTTTCCACAAACAAGGTTTCGTATTTGCAGCCAAGCAGTACAAATAAAAGTACCGGTGGGTGCAAATCGATACAGCAGCTAACCCAGTCTCACTGGTAAGAGGGGCACTCCCTGCATGAGCACCGCTTCTTTTATAATCCTGAATATTTAGAATATTAACGTCACTGAACTAGAAATATAGATTAGCCCCATGACAGGCCAAAGTAGTCGCTGCCCATCATTTGAAATTTTAATATAGAAGCAAAATACTGCGGATGCTGCAAATATGAACTCCCCCCCGCCTTTCCCTGCCTGTGTACTTGCTTAAAACCTGTTACATCTCTAACTTTTTCCAGTTCTCACAAAAGTCATTGACCTGAAACGTTAACTCTGTTTCTCTCTCCGCAGATACTCCGCCTGACCTGCTGAGTATTTCCAGCATTTTCTGTTTATATTTGAAACTTTAATCCTTGCTAATGAGATCTCCAAGTGACAGACACAATCCTGTGAAAGAGGAAAGCCGCTGAAGACAACAGAGAATTGTAAAATTAAAGTATAATGAAAGGAAATGTTTGAATATCATATTTTATAGCTTCCTTGTACAAACACAATGCCGATAGGATATTTGAATCAAGTAAAATTAGATGCACCTGTCCTCCAGAATGTTAAATTAAGAAAACTGACGCAGAGAAATGACACTAAGCTGCTTCACCTCATGGTAAGGTGAACATATGGAATGCTGGTTATGATCTGACTCATTTAATTCAAACAGTACCGTACAGGGGTGATCTGAACTAAAATGTTTTAAAGAATTTGATAGGGTAGATACAGAGAAACGATTTCCTCTGATGGGGGAGTCAAGAACGACAGGATATAATCTTTAAATTCGAGCTGCCTATTTAGGAGGGACATCAGGGAGCGCTTTTTCACACAATGGGGGTAAAAATCTGGAATTCGCTCCCCCAAAAGGCTGTGGCTGTTGGGACAATTGGAGTTTTCAAGACAGATCGATAGATTTTTGTTAGGTAAAGGTATCAAGGGATATGGAGCTAAGGCATAAAATTTTGGACTCGAGAATCAGAAGTACAACTTCAAAATTTGCAGACGACACCAAATTGGGGGGTGTAGTTAATAGAGAGGAGGACTGTGACAAAATGAATGTTTCCACTTGTGGGGAAGAGCATAACTAGAGGCCACCAATATAAGATCATCACCAAGAAATTCAATAGGGAATTCAGAAGAAACTTCTTTACCCAAAGAGTGGTGAGAATGTGGAACTCGCTACAACAGGGAGTGGTTGAAGTGAATAGTATAGATGCATTTAAGGGGAGGCTAGACAAACATATGAGGGAGAAGGGAATAGAGGGTTATGCTGATAGATTTAGATGAGGAACGACGGGAGGAGGCTCGAGTGGAGCATTAACACCGGCATGGACTGGTTGGGCTGAATGGCCTGTTTCTGTGCCGTATATCCTATGTAAATACAGGAAGACATTAATAAACTTACAAATTAGGCATGTAATTGGCAAATTAACTTCAATATAGACAGACAGACAGAACTTGCATTTATATAGCACCTTTCATGACCTCAGGACATCCCAAAGGGATTTACAGCCAATAAAGTACTTTTGAAGTATAGTCACTATTGTAATGTAGGAAATGCAGCAGCCAATGAGCACACAGCAAGATCCCACAAACAACAATGTGATAAAGAACCAGATAATATTTTAGTGCTGTTGGCTGAGGGATACATTTTGTCCCAGGACACCGGGGAGAACACTCCTTGCTCTTGTTCCAATAGTAGCTGTGGGATCTTTTATGTCCACCTGAAAGGGAAGACCTCGGTTTAACATCGCATCTGAAAGACGGCACCTTCGACAGTGTAGCACTCTCTCAGTACTGGCACTGGGGGAGGGTCAGGCTTGGATTATGGGCTCGAGTCTCTGGAGTGTATATAGATAAGTATGAGATGGTACATTTTGGTAGGAAGAACAAGGAGACCACATACTCCTTGGAAAATAAGAGTCTAAATGGGGTAGAGGAGCAGAAGGATCTGGGGGTACAGATCAGGACGGACTGAACAGGCTGGGGCTATTTCCGTGAGAAAACGGAGGGGTGACCTAATAGAGGTCTTTAAGATGATGAAAGGGCTTTATAAGGTAGACGTAGAGAAGATGTTTCCACTTGCGGAGGAGACCAGAACTAGGGGCCATAAATATAAGAAAGTCACTAATAAATCCAATCGGGAATTCAGGAGAAACTTATTTACACAGAGTGGTTAGAATGTAGAACTCACAACCATAAGGAGTAGTTGAGGCGACCAGCATAGGGGAAGCTAGATAAACACATGAGGGAGAAAGGAATAGAAGGATATGTTGATGGGGTTAGATGAAGAAGGGTGGGAGGAGGCTCATGTGGAGCATAAACACCGGCATAGACCTGTTGGGCCGAATGGCCTGTTTCTGTGCTGTAAATACTAAACAATACTATGTAAGGGTAAATGGAGTTGAGGTACAGATTATAGAGTCATAACGGCATAGAAGGAGGCCATTCAGCCCATTGAGTTTGTGCCGGCTCTCTGTCGAGCAATCCAGTCAGTCCCATTCCCCCGCTCTATCCCCGTAGCCCTGTTTATTTCCCTCAAGTGCCTATCCAGTCTCCCCTTGAAAACATTGAGTGTCTCCGCTTCCACCACTTCTGTTGGCAGCGAGTTCCAGGTCCTCACCGCTCGTTACGTAAAAAATTTTTTCCTCACGTCCCCCCTGTATCTCTTGCCCAAAACCTTAAATCGGTGTCCTCTAGTCCTTGTACCATCAACTAATGGGAACAGCCTTTCCCCGTCTAGCCTATCCAAACCCAGCATAATCTTGTACACCTCTGTCAAATCACCCCTCAACCTCCTTTGCTCTAATGAAAACAAATCCAGCTTCTCCAACCTGTCCTTGTAGCTAAGATCCCCCATCCCCAGAACCATTCTGGTAAATCTCCTCTGCACCCTCTCAAGTGCCTTCACATCCTTTCTAAAGTGTGGTGGCCAGAACTGGATGCAATACTCCAGTTGTGGCCTAACCAGCACTTTATAAAGGTTCAACATTACTGATCAGGCATTATCAAATTAAATGATAGAGTAGGCTCGGGGGGCTGACTGGCCATTCCTGCTCCAATGTTCCTTTGTAATTTATCATCTTGCAGTGCTACACACAATAAAGAACACAACATGCTCCCTACGTCAGTGGGGGGGGGGGGGCGGGGTCATCTTACTTGACTTAAACAAGATGACTTCTAACTGTTCCGCCAGCATTTCTAACTTCTTGGTCTCGGCGAAAGCCCTTGCAGCTTTCTGTTTAAAACCCTCACTGCCTATGCAGCATGCTGTTTCAAAAGGCCTCCCTGCCAGCCAGTGGCCCCAGCTTCTATAGTGAAGGAATAAGCCATATAACCTATTCAGAAAAATACACCATCTTATGAAAGAATTCTAGCCTTATTGAAACATGACAAACTGGGTTTGGAAATTTAGAAACCTAACTGTGAAATAGCCGTGAAAGCATTCTGGCTATTGAGATAAGACAGTTGTTGACCCTGAATAAATAACCTTATTGAAAGAGAAGGTGAAGGGCTCCAACAGGCTGACCTTTTGGGGAAAAAAAACAATGGTTCACCCTGGATAAGGTGTTCTAATTTAAACTTCGTAAAGATAGTACATAAGATAAGGAACATCTGCCCTCGTAAAGATGACATAAAGTAAGGACACCTGCCATCACACCATTTTTATGTGGTAAACTTAGAACACCTAGAGATGAGACAAAATTCTGGCTGAGGTGGCAGTAAGAGTTGCAGAGGTCGGCAGAAAAATGACTAGAGATAATTAGCTTGCATCAGCAGAAAACCTGAAAGGAAATACCACTGAAAAAGGGTATAAATATTGAACTCTCAAATGGGATAACAGACTCGCTTTAATCGGGCAAAGTGATTCTCGGCTTCAGAGGCGGCTCTGTAGTCTCCAACACTTTGTACCTCGGGGATCAAAGGTATTTGATATTGATGGATTTCCTGAATAGAAACCTTTAAGAACTGTAATACTGTAGCGAACTTAAGATTTAAAAGTAAGATTCTCTGTTAATAATAAGATAGCATTTTTTCTCTTTTTATAATGGTTAATGTTGCGATTGACTGATTCACCAACTGTAAATTGCATGTCGGTTCTTTAATAAATCTATATATTTTTAGAATTGTCTCACATAAGTCTTCTGTATCAAAAACTCGTGAATTCAATCTCTGTACACTCTTTGGTGAGGGAGTTTTCTGGACCCTCATAATATCCGGAACGTTACAGTCTAGCTAAACTTATTAAAAGTGCTATCTGGAGGACGGTAACATTCTCGGGTTGTTCCATTCCTTTAGGGAGAGATAGTGCAGACCTTTAGGGCAGGATTTTCATTCAGGAGTCGGGTAGGAGGTGGGACTACAACTTTCAGGGTTGTAGTCCTGCCTCCATCGAGATGTGGCCAATCCACGCGATTTTAACTTGATTGACCTTGTTGAGCCTGTCCAGCAGGCTCAGCAGGCCAATTAAGGGTCACCCAGCAACAGGTGACATCACAGACTGAAATTTCATCTGTCAAGAGGTTTTGACAGATGAAATATCAGTGTTTCACAGCTGTTTGAAGCTGTCAAACACTGACAGTCTTACTTCTAACCTGAATCCTTCTCCACAGACTCAGTTAGAAATCTCTCCTGCACAGTAAGCTGAAGGCTGTCACTTTTGACAGTTCGCAGCCATTCTGCTTTCTGTGCCAGTGAGATGAGGGTCTCCTGGGACCTAAAGGAAGGAAGGCTGAAAAGGTAAGAAAAGGTAATTTAAACTTCTTTAATCACTTTAGACACACCAAACACACTTACCTTTGCACTCATGCACACATCACTCACCTGAACACCGACATCTCGACCCCTCCAAGTCCTTCAACGTGACAGCCTGCCTCCTCTAACTTGGCGTGGTTTGGAACTGTCGGGAATCCCACACTTCAACCTTAAAAATAGGGATTAGGCTAAAAACTGCCTGTTAACTACCTGTTAACAGGCAGTTAATTGGCACTAATCCCGTCCCGCTTCGGTGTGAGGTATTTTTTTCCAAATGCTGAGACAGGCTAATGAATTGATTATTTACAGTCTATGGGGAAACAACATCAAAGACAACTCATCAGCATTTTAATTACCCATCATTCCAGCCTTTTTAACCTTGTCTGAATTTGTGATCGCCGCAGATTTCCTCGGAGGTTCTCCCAATTTACCGCCGTATCTTCTGTGGGAGATCGGTGGAAACCCTGTTTACTTGTTGGGAACGTGATTTATGTTGAAGTTGGGAGAACCCCGGATGGAATTCCCAGCATATGTTTTAAAAATCCAAGATTAAAAGTAATTTTTTTTCAAATGTTTTCCCTGAAAAAAATGGTCAAAAAATCCCAAAATGTGACGAGGTGGTTAATTGAGTTAGTTTATTTGAATAGAGGTTTCAAAAAAATTGTCTTTGTTAGACTTTTTTTTAATACTATGGAGACGTTGAAAATGAGCTTTTTATAAATTAACAGATTAATTTTGTCACTGGAAATGTAATTATTCCTTAAGAGTTTAAGGCCAATTGTCAGCAAAGCTGTTCAAACAGAACCTTGATGGTTTTTATCATTGGTCCAAGGAATTGGTGAGCATAATTCTGATACAATTGCTTAGAGGTAAACAAATCATTCAGGTGGCCTTCATTTAGGTTAATTGCACCAGACTTGGAAAGTATTGACTAAAAGAAACTATTGTGGTGCAGAACAGACATGGAAAATACTTCTCAGGATTTACATTGTGATCTAGTAAGAATTTCAGGTAATTTCCTAGCCTGAGAGTGTGAAGCTGGTATGATTTATACCTGAATTTGAATCCTGAGATTGAATCCTCTGAATTTTGCTAACAAATATCTGGCATTATTTCTGATACAATGGGAGGAATTTTCCGGGGTGGAGGGGTGGCCAGTGGGCGGTATCGGTGGCGGGTCGAGTGGGAAAGTGTTTTTTTTTTGACAGTGGGTTGGGACGCCGCTGTCAACCCGCCACCATGAGCCTTTCCCAAATGTCAGGTCTATCTGCGCTGAGCAGACCCGACACGCAGCGGCGGGGGAGACAATTAAGGTCCATATGACCTTGTTAACAGAGCATTAAGAACTATTTTCAGCCCACCTTCAGAGTTTAACAGGTCACCCACAGGGTCCACACTGCTCAGGGATCATGTCAGGTAAGCAGGGCAGGAGTGCATGTCCACTTGACAGCTGCAAATGTGCTATAAAAGCTCCCATCTCACAGCTGTTCACTTTCCAAGCTCAGAAGCTGTTGCTTACTGCATTTGGAAGACAGATTGAGCTTTATGCAGGTTGCAAGTGTTTGGAGCAACTCTTTATCCAGTGTCACCTCATTGGAACAACCTCTCTCACCATTGACAGATCGCTTCTGTCATCACAACCTCACCTGCCAGCTATTCCATCAGTATGGGTACAGTTTATGCTCTCTCACCTTGGTCCTCAGAATCTGACCATGATCCGCAACACCAGCAGCACCAGGCACACCAGCAGCACCAACAATAACACCACCAACCTTCTCTGCAATCAACTAATGCTGCGCAGGATAGAGGGCATCAGCATCCAACCACACTGCTGCCCGGGAGGCCCAGGATGGCCTCATCATGGCCAGATTTACTTCACACGATGCTGTACTTGATGTGCCAGATTGGCGCCACCCCACATCAACACCATAAAGCACCCGTACAATGCTCAAGCCATTCCTTTCATACTCATGACCATTGCAGGGGGTACCGTTATGTTTCACCATTCACTGCAACTCACTAAGCCACTTCCAAAGGTGCACACAAATCCGTCCAAGAATGCAAATTGTTGAAAATAAAGGTTTCAATGTTTAACACCACATTCAAAGAAACTTTACATGAACATTGGCTAAAACACCCAAGTGCCTACCCTTGTGTATTGTTAATTGCTATGGTTGCACTAGGATGAGGGTGAGTATGAGGGGCGGCTAGTGAAATGGTGGTGTGATAATGTAGATAGAGGGGGATGGGTGGAGGTGCAAGGTAAGTTGGTGTGAGTAAGGATGTGCAGGTGTAGGGTAGGGAAGGCACAGCAGGATGAGGTTGAATGTGGCATTGCAGTAACATTTCGTGATCTACTGAGATCATTGAAAGGTTTGCGCCACCGCAACCTGGTCCTCCTGATGACATCCCTGCTTGTGTCCTCCTGTGCAATGTGCAATCGGGCTGCATTGGTCTCCTGGGGTGGTCTCTTCCGCCCATTGGAAGAGAAGTGAACCTTCCTGCGTGCTGTGACTCCATCCATAAGCATATGGAGGGATTCATGGGAAAGCTTGGGTGCAGCTGTGCAGTGTGTATCAGTGTTTGCAGCACCTCAATGCTGTAGAACACTGTCTTCTTAGGCAGTCCCTTGGAACCGAGGATGACTTCCTTCCGCATTAAAAATGAGTTCGCAGGTGACTGATGAGTCCAATGCGGGACCTACAGTCTCTGTCACAGGTGGGGCAGACGGTGGTTGAAGGGGTGGGTGGGTGGGGTGCTTGGGTTGATGTGCGCTCCTTGCGCTTGGCTTCTGCTTGCTCCCGGCAAAGAGACTCGAGGTGCTTGGCGCCTTCCCGGATGCTTCTCCTCCACTTTGTGCGGTCTTGGGCCAGGGATTCCCAGGTGTCAGTGGGGATGTTGCACTTTTTCAAGGAGGCTTTGAGGGTATCCTTGAAGTGTTTCCTCTGCCCACCTGGTGCTCTCTTGCCATGTCGGAGCTCCGAATAGAGCGCTTGTTTTGGGAGTCTCGTATCGGACATGCGGACGATGTGGCCCATCCATTGGAGCTGATCAAGTGTGATCAAAGCTTCGATGCTGGGGATGTTGGCCTGAGCGAGAACACTGACGTTGGTGCGCCTATCCTGCCAATGGATTTGCAGGATCTTGTGGAGGCAGTATTGGTGGTACCTCTCCAGCCACATGGTCCATGTCTCTGAGGCATACAGGAGGGCGGGTATCACTACTGCTGTGTAGACCATGAGCTTGGTACTGGGTTTGAGGTCCTGGTCTTCAAACACTCTCTTCCTCAGGCGACCAAAGGCTGCACTGGCACACTGAAGGCGGTGTTGGACTTAGTCAACGACATCTGCCCTTGTTGACAGTAGGCTCCTGAGGTATGGAAAGTGGTCCACGTTGTCCAAGGCCTCATCGTGGATTTTGATAATCGGGGGGCAGCACTGTGTGGCCGGGGCAGGTTGGTAGAGGACCTTTGTCTTACGAATGTTTAGTGTAAGGCCTATGCTCTCGTAAGCTTTGGTGAAGGTGTTGACAATGGTTTGGAGTTCGGCCTCAGAGTGTGTGCAGATGCAAGCATTGTCTGCATACTGTAATTTGATGACAGAGGATAGGACTGGGCTGGAGGCGACGGAGCTTGAACAGTTTCCAATTTGTTCTGTAGATTAGCTATACTCCAGTGGGGAGCTTACTGAGGGTGAGATGGAGCGTTGCAGCCAGGAAGATCGAGAAGAGCGTTGGTGCGATGACACAGCCTTACTTGACCCCGGTCCGTACGTGAAGTGGGTCTGTGGTGGATCCATTGGTCAAGATCATGGCTTGCATGTCGTCATGAAGCAGGCGGAGAATGGTGCCAAACCTTTGAGGGCAGCCAAATTTGAGGAGGACACTCCATAATCCCTCATGGTTGATGGTGTCAAAGGATTTGTGAGGTCAAAGAAGGCCATGTACAGCGGTTGGTGCTGTTCCCTACATTTCTCTTGTAGTTGACGCGCGGTGAAGATCATGTCCATTGTGCCCGTTAGTGGGCGGAATCTGCATTGCAACTCTGGGAGGAGCTCTTCTGCCACTGAGAGAAGGCAATTGAGGAGGATTCTTGCGATGACTTTCCCTGTGGCAGACAGCAGGGAGACTCCTCTGTAATTACTGCAATCGGACTTGTCACCTTTCTTGAAGATGGTCGCGATTGCGGCGTCTGAGATCCCCTGGCATGCTCTCCTCCTTCCAAATAAGAGAAATGAGTTCATGTATTCGCGCCAATAGTGCTTCTCCGCCATGTTTTAGCGCCTGGGTGCAGCTGTGCAACTCTGCAGTGTGTGTCAGTGTTTGCAGTAACTCAATGCTGTAGAACACTGACAGCACAACTGTCAAACTACATTTGCGCATGGTCCCTTTAAGGAAACCGGCTGATGACACGTCATCAAATGACATCCTCTGTAATTACTGCAATCGGACTGGTCACCTTTCTTGCTTCCTTCAATTGGCCGGCAAACGCACTGGGCAGGCTTAACAAGCCCAATCAGGGGAAAATCATTTTACACAGCGGGCTGGAGCCAGCAGCGGGGCCGGGACCCGCTACCAACCCCGGCCGCACTGGACCCGCCGAGGTACGGGAAATCGTGGCCATTGTGGAGAGTAAATTGTTTGTGCAAAGTATGCTTTTTGGTGAAAGCTCCGTGTTTTAATATTTGCCAAACAATGGCTTTTTAAACTTAAGATATTGGTAGACTACATAACCATAGTATTTTTCAACACTAAGGTATCATTTTTCAAAAAATTCACAAATCTTGATTTATTATTAACTAATCACAGAATCACAGAATCACAGAAACCCCACAGTGCAGATAGAGGCCATTTCGGCCCATCGAGCCTGCACCGACACATATCCCACCCGATCCCCGTAACCCCACGTATTTAATCCCCCTAACACTAAGGGTCAATTTATCATAGCCAATCAACCTAACCCGCACATCTTTGGACTGTTTTTGAGGAGGATTGATGAGGGTAGCGTGTTTGATGCAGTCTATATGAATTTTAGCAAGGCTTTTGACAAGGTCCCACAAGGCAGGCTGGTCAGCAAAGTAAAAACCCGTGGGATCCAAGGGAAAGTAGCAAAATTGGCTCAGTGGCAGGAAGCAATGGGTAATGGTCGACAAGTGTTTTTGTGACTGGAAGGCTGTTTCCAGTGGGGTTCTGCAAGGCTCAGTACAGGTCCCTTGCTTTTTGTGGTGTTTATCAATGGTTTAGAGTCATAGAGTTATACAGCACAGAGAGGCCCTTCGGCCCATCGCGTCCGCGCCGGCCATCAGGCCCTGTCTAATCTAATCCCATTTTCCAGCATTTGGTCCATAGCCTTGTATGCTATGGCATTTCAAGTGCTCATCCAAATGCTTCTTGAATGTTGTGAGGGTTCCTGCCTCTACCACCCTTTCAGGCAGTGAGTTCCAGATTCCAACCACCCTCTGGGTGAAAAAGTTCTTCCTCAAATCCCCTCTAAACCTCCTGCCCTTTACCTTGAATCGATGCCCCCTTGTTATTGACCCCTCTACTAAGGGAAAAAGTTCCTTTCTATCTACCCTATCCATGCCCCTCATAATTTTGTACACCTCAATCAGGTTGTTTTTTTAAAATTCATTGATGGGATGTGGGCGTCGCTGGCTAGGCCTGCATTTAGTGCCCATCCCTAATTGCCCTTGAGAAGATGGTGGTGAGCCGCCTTCTCGAACCGCTGCAGTCCATATGGCGTAGGTACACCCACAATGCTGTTAGGAAGGGAGTTCCAGGATTTTGGCCCAGCGACAGTGAAGGAATGGCAATACAGGTCCAAGTCAGGATGGTGTGTGGCTTGGAGGGGAACTTGTAGGTGGTGATGTTCCCATGCGTCTGCTGCCCTTGAACTTCTAAGTGGTAGAGGTCGCGGGTTTGGAAGGTGCTGTTGAAGGAGCTTTGGTGAGTTGCTGCAGTGCATCTTGTAGATGGTACACACTGCAGCCACAGTGCGCCGGTGGTGGAGGGAGTGAATGTTGAAGGTGGTGGATGGAGTGCCAATCAAGCAGGCTGCTTTATCCTGAATGGTGTCGAGCTTCTTGAGTGTTGTTGGAGCTGCACTCATCCAGGCAAGTGGAGAGTATTCCATCACACTCCTGACTTGTGCCTTGTAGATGGTGGAAAGGCTTTGGAGAGTCAGGAGGTGAGACACTCGCCGCAGAATTCCCAGCCTCTGGCCTGCTCTTGTAGCCACAGTATTTATATGGCTGGTCCAGTTCAGTTTCTGATCAATGGTAACCCCCAGGATGTTGATAGTGGGGGATTCAGCGATGTTAATGCCATTGAATGTCAAGGGGAGATGGTTAGAGTCTCGCTTGTTGGAGATGGTCATTGCCTGGCACTTGTGTGGTGCGAATGTTACTTGCCACTTGTCAGCCCAAGTCTGAATGTTGTCCAGGTCTTGCTGCATATGGACACGGACTGCGTCAGTATCTGACGAGTCTCGAATGGTGCTGAACAGTGTGCAATCATCAGCGAACATCCCCACTTCTGACCTTCTGATGGAGGGAAGGTCATTGATGAAACAGCTGAAGATGGTTGGGCCTAGGACACTGCCCTGAGGAACTCCTGCAGTGATGTCATGTGTGATTGAGATGAATGACCTCCAACAACCACAGCCAACTTCCTTTGTGCTAGGTATGATTCCAACCAATGGAGAGTTTTCCCCTTGATTCCCATTGACTTCAGTTTTGCTAGGGCTCCTTGATGCCACACTCGATCAAATGCTGCCTTGATGTCAAGGGCAGTCACTCTCACCTCACGAGTTCAGCTCTTTTGTCCATGTTTGGACCAAGGCTGTAATGAGGTCAGGAGCTGAGTGGCCCTGGCGGAACCCAAACTGGGCGTCAGTTAGCAGGTTATTGCTGAGTAAGTGCTGCTTGATAGCACTGTCGACGACACCTTCCATCACTTTGCTGATGATTGAGAGTAGACTGATGGGACGGTAATTGGCCGGGTCGGATTTGTCCTGCTTTTTGTAGACAGGACATACTTGGGCAATTTTCCACATTGCCGGGTAGATGCCAGTGTTGTAGCTGTACTGGAACAGCTTGGCTAGGGGCGCAGCTAGTTCTGGAGCACAAGTCTTCAGTACTATTGCCGGAATGTTGTCAGGGCCCATAGCCTTTGCAGTATCCAGTGTCTTCAGCCGTTTCTTGACATCACGTGGAGTGAATTGAATGGGCTGAAGACTGGCATCTGTGATGCTGGGGACCTCAGGAGGAGGCCGAGATAGATCATCCACTCGGCACTTCTGGCTGAAGATAGTTGCAAATGCTTCAGCCTTGTCTTTTGCACTCATGTGCTGGGCACCTCAATCAGGTTCCCCCTCAGCCATCTCTGCTCCAAGGAAAACAGCCCCAGCCTGTCCAGTCTTTCTTCATAGCTGAAGCGCTCCAGCCCAGGTAACATCCTGGTGAATCTCTTCTGCACCCTCTCCAAAACAATCACATCCTTCCTATAGTGTGGCGACCAGAACTGCACACAGTATTCCAGCTGTGGCCTAACCAGCGTTTTGTACAGCTCCATCATAACTTCCCTGCTCTTATATTCTATGCCTCGGCTAATGAAGGCAAGTATCCCATATGCCTTTTTAACCACCTTATCCACCTGTTCTGCTGCCTTCAGGGATCTATGTACATGCACACCAAGGTCCCTCTGATCCTCTGTCTTTCCTAGGGTCTTACCATTCATTGTGTATTCCCTTGCCTTGTTAGTCCCTCCAAAACGCATCACCTCACACTTTTCAGGGTTAAATTCCATTTGCCACTGTTCCGCCCATCTGACCAACCCATCTATATCGTCCTGCAGACTGAGGCTACCCTCCTCGCTATTTACCACCCCACCAATTTTCGTGTCATCTGCGAACTTACTGATCATACCTTTTACATTCACATCCAAATCATTAATGTAGACCACAAACAGCAAGGGACCCAGCACCGATCCCTGCGGTACCCCACTGGATACAGGCTTCCAGTCACAAAAACAACCTTCGACCATCACCCTCTGCCTTCTCCCACTAAGCCAGTTTTGGATCCAATGTGCCAAGGCACCCTGGATCCCATTCGCTCTTACCTTCTTGACCAGTCTCCTATGCGGGACTTTATCGAAAGCCTTACTGAAATCCATGTATACCACATCCACTGCACTACCCTCATCCACACACCTAGTCACCCACTCGAAAAATTCAATCAAATTAGTCAGACATGATCTTCCTTTGACAAAGCCATGCTGACTATCCCTGATTAATCCTTGCCTCTCCAAGTGGAGACTAATTCTGTGACGAGTGGCACTGGGTGAACCCAACTGCAGGAAGGCGAACGGAGGCAGAGGTTAGGTTGCATAAACAAAGGTAGACTTTACTAGAAACAAACAAAACAACAACAACAGCAGCAGCAGCACAGATACAGGCTAGCAGGCCGGCAAGAGGATCACAAGGCAGTGTGAAACTCAAGACTGAGCACCGGACATAAAACTAAGCACCACTTAAATAGCAGGCATATAACCATGCACAGGTGAGTACAATTAGGAAGAAAGGAAACAATTAAGAATTCATGGTGCCATCTGGTGGCGAGGCGAGGCAGAACCTGGGTCATTCCTGACAGGACCCCCTCCCCTAGGAACGGCCCCCGACGTGCCCCCAGAAGGTCCATGGCGACGACGAAGAAAGTCCTGCACCAAGTCGCTATCCAGGATGTTCCGGTCCGGGATCCAGGAGCGTTCCTCCGGACCATATCCCTCCCAGTCCACCAGGAACTGGAGGCCCCCGTGAACCCGGCGAGAGTCCATCAGGCGACGGACCGTGTAGGCAGGCTGGCCGTCGATGATGCAGGGAGCAGGGGGAGGCCTCGTGGCGGGCGCCAGGGAACTGATGGCCACTGGCCGGAGCCGGGAGACGTGGAAGGTGGGATGAATCCGCATGGAGCAAGGCAGCTGGAGACGGTAGGACACCGGGTTGACCTTCCTCAACACCGTGAAGGGACCAATGAAATGGGGCGCCAGCTTGCGGGACTCCACCCGCAGCGGGAGATCCCGAGTAGAAAGCCAGACCCTCTGACCAGGATGGAATGAAGGAGCCGGTCTGTGCCGCTTGTTGGCCTGGATCCGTCGTTGCCGAGAAGCTCGTTGTAAAGCCAGCCGCGCTCTCCTCCAGGTCCGTCGACAGCACTGGACAAACTTCTCTGTGGAGGGAACCCCCACCTCGAGCTCCTGCAACAGTGGAGGCTGAAACCCAAACTGGCACTCGAATGGCGACATTCCTGTGGAGGAGCAGCGCAAGGTGTTGTGCGCGTACTCAACCCAGATGATATGACGGCTCCGGGTCGCAGGGTTAGCGGACACGAGACACCTCAGGGTCGTCTCCAGGTCTTGATTGATCCATTCCGTTTGACCGTTAGACTGAGGGTGGAAACCCGAGGAAAGGCTGACAGTAGCTCCAATGAGCTTATAGAAAGCTCTCCAAAACCGGGAGGCGAATTGTGGACCACAGTCAGAGACGATGTCAAGAGGCAAACCGAACAACCTGAAAACATGCTGGACCATGAGCTCGGCTGTCTCTTGGGCTGAGGGAAGCTTGGGCAAGGGCAGAAAGCGACAGGCTTTGGAGAAGCGATCCACGATGACCAGAATGACAGTGTTGCCTTGAGATAGTGGAAGGCCTGTGATGAAATCCACAGAGGTGTGACCAGGGGCGGGTGGGAATGGGGAGAAGATGCAGCAAACCCTGGGGGCGGGAATCGAGGGTTCTTGTTTCGTGCACAAGTAGCACAAGCTGCCACAAACGCCTTTACGTCCCTCTCCAAGGTGGGCCACCAGAACCTTCTGCGAAGAAACTCCAGCGTCTTGGATGTGCCTGGATGACCGGTGAGTCGAGACGAATGCCCCCACTGCAGAACTTGTGAGCGTGCCGTGTTGGGAACAAAAAGGCGACCTGGTGGGCCGTTGCCAGGGTCTGCCTCCCTCTGTTGTGCCTTTCTGACCAGCGTCTCGATCCCCCAGCAAACCGGTGCTACAATTCGAGAAGTTGGAAGAATATGTTCTGGTTGTCTCTCCCGCTCAGGTGGATCAAATTGCCTGGAGAAAGCATCAGGCTTGAGATTCTTGGGTCCTGGACGATATGACAGGACAAAGTCGAAATGATTGAAAAACAGTGCCCAGCGAATTTGGCGGAAGTTAAGCCGTTTGGCCTCCTGGATATAGGCCAGATTCGTATGGTCTGTCCAGACAATGAATGGGTGTTTAGACCCCTCCAACCAATGTCTCCACTCCTCCAGTGCCAACTTAACTGCTAGTAGTTCCCTGTTTCCAATATCATAGTTTCGTTCTGCAGGAGTGAGTCGGCAAGAAAAGAAGGCGCAAGGGTGCAGTTTGTTGTCGTTAGACCGCTGGAACAAAATGGCACCCACTCCTATATCAGAGGCATCCACCTCGACAATGAAGGGGAGTGAGGGATCCAGAATCACGAGAACAGGAGCAGACGTGAAGCACCGCTTGAGATCCTCGAAAGCCTGCGCAGCCTCAGCGGACCAACTGAACGGGGTGGAAGCGGTTTTGGTGAGGGCGTTGAGAGGGGCAGCAATGGTGCCGAAGTTCCTGATGAATCTCCGATAGAAATGAGCAAACCCCAAGAAACATTGCACCTGTTTGAGAGAGGTGGGTGGTGGCCAATCTCGGACAGCTTGGGTCTTGCCAGGGTCCATTTGAATATTGCCGCTTGAGATGAAGCCCAGGAATGAAACCGTGGAAACTTGAAACTCACACTTCTCAGCCTTGACAAAGAAGAGGTTATTAAGCAGACGTTGCAGGACTTGCCTTACATGCTGGACATGATCGTGAAGAATTTTGGAGAAAATGAGAATGTCATCCAGGTAGACAAAGACAAAGTGATTCAGCATGTCTCGGAGGACGTCGTTGATGAGCGCCTGGAACACAGCAAGGGCATTGGTCAATCCAAAGGGCATGACCAGGTTCTCATAGTGCCCAGTAGGTGTGTTGAATGCCGTCTTCCACTCGTCCCCTTCACGGACACGGATGAGGTTGTAGGCATTGCGGAGATCCAATTTTGTGAAGGCTGTGGCTCCCTATAGTAGCTCGAAGGCCGTCGACATGAGCGGAAGAGGATAACGGTTCTTTATAGTAATCTTGTTAAGGCCACGGTAGTCGATGCAGGGGCGGAGACCTCCATCTTTCTTACTCACGAAGAAAAAACCGGCACCAGCAGGAGAGGTGGACGGACGGATGAAGCCAGTGGCGAGGGCGTCACGGATGTAATCCTCCATGGCGACGGCCTCTGGAGCAGAAAGAGAGAAGATCCTACCCCTAGGTGGGCATGTCCCAGGCAGGAGGTCAATGGCACAGTCATATGGCCTATGGGGGGGGGGGGGGGGGAAAGTGATGTGGCTCGAACCTTACTAAAAACCTCTCTTAAATCCTCATACTTGGGAGGCACTCGGGACAATTCAGAGTGAGATGGGGGCTCCTGGGGCTGGGAAGGAGGTGGACGGATGGATGAAGCCAGCGGTGAGGGCGTCACGGATGTAATCCTCCATGGCGGCGGTCTCTGGAGCAGAAAGAGAGAAGATCCTACCCCTAGGTGGGCATGTCCTAGGCAGAAGGTCAATGGCACAGGTGGTGTGGCAGGCAAAGCCCCATTCCGTAAGCCAGCCGGCGGCCCAATCCATGCATGGATTATGGCAGGCCAACCAAGGGTAACCCAGAATTAATGGAAACTCGGGAGAGTGGATAAGGGAGAATTGGATGATCTCGAAATGTTGTCCTTCCATGCCCAACAGTAAGATGGTGAATAGTTCCAGAGCCCAGGGGTCTTCCATCCAGGGCGATAACAGTGAGGGAGTGATCTGGATGGGTCAGGGGAATCTTGAGCAGTTTAGCTAAACCCAGATTCATGAAGTTACCATCGGCCCCAGAATCCACCAGGGCCTTAAGATCATGTTGTTGATTGCCCCAGAAAAGTGAGGATCCCAGCAGGACCCTAGAAACAGTGGGACCGGGAGGGATGGCTACGCTCATCTCAGGTCCCTCCGTCCTGGACGAGCCCTGGCTTTTCCCACCAACTCTGGACAAGAAGAGTGAAAGTGGCCCGGTTCCCCACAATAGAGGCAAGATCCCTCTCTCATTCGGCGATCACGTTCAGGCTGCGAGAGACGAGCTACTCCCAACTGCATGGGCTCCTCTGGAGCAGTCAAAGATGGACTCAGGATGGCTCGGAGGCTCTCGGATAGCTTCGAAGCAGGGAAGGCTCTTGTTTCCGGAAGTAGGGTGAAAAAGGAGCGGCGTTCTCTTCGCCTCTCACGGAGACAATTATCCACTCGAATGGACATATCAAAGAGGGACTCCAAATCACTCACCGAATCTCTGGAAGCCAGTTCGTCCTTGATTTCATCCGTGAGACCGTGGCGATGAGCGCCTCCGAATTCCATTGGCTCTCCGCCGCGAGAGTGCGAAACTCAATGGCGAAGTCCGCAACGCTACGAGCCCCCTGGCGAAGCCAAAGCAGTTTGTTAGATGCCTCTCTCCCACTGACAGGATGATCAAAGACCTTTCTCATTTCCTCAGTGAAAAGTTGGTAGTTTGAACATGCCGGAGTTTGCTGTTCCCAGACGGCCGTAGCCCAGGTAAGTGCTTTGCCGGTGAGTAGCGAAACGATGTAGGCTACTCGGGAACGGTCAGTGGTGTAATGCATGTACCTTTAAGGGGAGAACTACTTTTTACAGCTCCTGTATACTGTAGTACCGGCAGTGACCACACCTGTGTATAAACCCTGAGTAGTGATCTGTACACTTAGTGCTAGAGTAACCCTCATTCAGTAAACACCTGTTGAATCGTTCCCTGCAGTCTGTCATCTGATTATTGAAGGACACAACATTAAGATACACGGACATAATAAGTGGGAAACAATGAACCTTGCAGCTCGAAAGCCAGGGAACACTGCGTTAGAAAGCCTCGACATCCTCCCGGGTTACCGTCATAGCGCTCGGATGCAGGTAATCGGGGTTCTTTCAGAGGGGGAAGCGAAACCGAAGAAGGAGTGGGTAATGGTGCTGGAGTAGCTTTGGTCACCTGACTCAGGCTCTAATGGAAAGCAATGACGAGGGCCTCCAGCTGTTTCTGGCTTTGGGAGAACGACGTGGCAAAGCACCACAGTTCATCCAAGATCAGTTGTAGATGTTCAAAGACTCGTTGTGGCCATTGGTCCCTCTCTGCTGGGTCCATGTTTGGCTCAGTCTTGCTGTGACGAGTGGCACTGGGTGAACCCAACTGCAGGAAGGCAAACTGAGACAGAGGTTAGGTTGCATAAACAAAGGTAGACTTTACTAGAAACAAACAAAATAACAACAGCACAGATACAGGCTAGCAGGCCAGCAAGAGGATCACAAGGCAGTGTGAAACTCAAGACTGAGCACCGGACATAAAACTAAGCACCACTTAAATAGCAGGCATATAACCATGCACAGGTGAGTACGATTAGGAAGAAAGAAGGAAACAATTAAGAGTTCATGGTGCCCTCTGGTGGTGAGGCGAGGCAGAACCTGGGTCATTCCTGACAAATTCTGTCCCTCAGAATTTTTTCCAATAATTTCCCTACCACTGATGTTAGGCTCACTGGCTTGTAATTCCCTGGTTTATCCCTACTACCCTTCTTGAATAATGGTACTACGTTAGCTGTTCTCCAGTCCTCTGGCACACCCCCTGTGGCCAGAGAGGTTCTAAACATTTGTGTCAGAGAAGTCAATGTAGGGGGCATGGTTAAGAACTTTGTAGATGATACAAAAATTTGGCCGTGTGGTTGATAATGAGGAAGAAAGGTATAGACTGCAGGGAGATATCAATGGACTGGTCAGGTGGGCAAAAAAGTGGCAAATAGAATTCAATCCGGAGAAGTGTGAGGTAATGCATTTGGGGAGGGCTAACAAGGCAAAGGAATACACAATAAATGGTAGGAAAGTTGCAAGTTGGATCCAAAGTTGTTTCAGTGGCAGGAAGCAAAGGGTAATAGTTGATGAATGTTTTTGTGACTGGAAGGCTTCTTCCAGTGGAGTTCCACAGGGCTCAGTACTAGGCCCCTTGCTTTTTGTTGTATATATCAATGATTTAGACTTCAATGTAGGGGGCATGATTAAGAAGCTTGCAGATGATATAAAATTGGCCGTGTGGTTGATAGTGAGGAAGGAAGCTGTAGATTGCAGGAAGATATCAATATACTGGTCAGGTGGGCAGAAAAGTGGCAAATGGAATTCAATCCAGAGAAATGTGAGGTAATGCATTTGGGGAGGGCTAACAAGGCATGGAAATACACAATAAATGGTAGGATACTGAGAAGTGTAGAGGAACAGAGAGACCTTGGAGTGCATGTTCACAGATCCCTGAAGGTAGCAGGACAGGTAGATAAGGTGGTTAAGAAGGCATACGGGATACTTGCCTTTATTAGCCGAGGCATAGAATATAAGAGCAGGGAGGTTATGCTTGAACTGTATAAAACACTAGTTAGGTCACAGCTAGAGAACTGTCTACAGTTCTGGTCACCACATTACAGGAAAGATGTGACTGCACTAGAGAGGGTACAGAGGAGATTTACAAGGATATTGCCAGGGCTGGAGAATTTTAGCTATGAGGAAAGATTGGAAAGGCTGGGGTTGTTTTTTTTAACAGCGGAGGCTGAGGGGAGATTTAATTGAGGTGTATAAAATTATGAGGGGCCTAGCTGGAGTGGACAGGAAGGACCTATTTCCTTTAGCAGTGAGGTCGATAACCAGGGGGCACAGATTTAAAGTAATTGGTAGACGGTTTAGAGGGGAGTTGAGGAGAACTTTTTTCACCCAGAGGGTGGTGGGGGGTCTGGAACTCACTGCCTGAAAGGGTGGTAGAGGCAGAAATGCTCATCACATTTAAAATTACTTGGATATGCACTTGAAGTGCCGTAACCTACAGGGCTACAGACCAAGAGTTGGAAAGTGGGATTAGGCTGGATAGCTCTTTTCGGCGGGCACAGTCACAATGGCCTCCATCTGTGCTGTAAATGTCTATGATTCTATGTTAGTTGCTGGGGTGTTACACTACATGCATAAAGAATTAACATCTACACTTGAAAACCCATTTCTAAAATGACAGCCTTGGCAATTGTCATTAAAAACTAGTTTTTAAAATAATTTATTTTACCTATGCTCTTCAGGTAGATTCTGCATTGAATAAATTTCTATATTTTAGTTTAGTTACAAATTACAGTTCCTTTAACTGATGGTGCAAAATTCATATCTGTAGCGCTTTGTTTCTTGAGCATTACAAGTGCCCTTAGAGGTCCAAAATGTCATCCGCAGCGCGCACGTGCACACTTCTGGTGTGAGTCCCGTCGGATGCCATATTGGTGAGAGCGTTAGCGTGCGTTCAGTGAGCACCCGCTGAACATATGCATAATAGGCAGATCATGGCGTCTTGATGCCAGCGTTGCCATTTTGGAGCTCAACGCTCCAGCTAACTCCTCTTATTCTCGCACAGCTGAACAGGCATTCAGCAGCAGGAAGGACCCCCCACCAGCGCTATTTAAAGGGATCATCACCTACTTACAAGTTAGTTGCTGATTGATTTCTTCTGGCTGTTATTACGATTCTACAAGTGTTTGGTGCTTTCTACAGTTGTTTAAAGTTGCTAAGGTCTACAGGGAGAGGTGTGGCAGGTGCTGAAGGACTTTTTCCTTTCTTCAAGGCTTCTGGACAAAACAATTGCTGGCAGACATGGGTGCACTAGTCGGAATTCCCCTTGGAATACAGCATGACTTGGAGCAGGAACAGAGGCCCTCAGAGCAGGACAAGCTGCTGGAAGAGGGGGGAGGAGGAGGAGGAGGGGGACTAGGTCTCTCAGCAGGAGGCCATATCCTCCCAGGGTGTTCAGGGAGCAATTCTCCTACCTGAACCTCAGCGAGGAACAATGTGTGAGGTGTCAGCACTTCAGTAACGATGTCCTCACTGAAATCTGTCACCTGCTGCAGTCACAACTGCAACCTCAGAGCAGAACAAGGACCACATTGCCAGTGGCTGTGAAGGTGACCGTGGTGATGAACTTTTATGCATTGGACTCCTTCCAGGCTGGAGCTGGAGATACTTGCAACATCTCACAGTTTGCCATCCACTGTTGTGTGGGGGAGGTCACTGAGGCTCTCTATTCAAAGAGAGTTGACTACATTTCATTCTCTCTTACCAGAGATCAGCAGGCAGAGCGAGTATGCAGCTTCGCTAGGATTGCAGGCTTCCCCATGGTGCAGGGTGCCATTGACCTCACACATGTCGCTTTGTGGGTGCCGAATGTCAACTGGCTGGACCACATAAAGAATTATCGGGTCCTGCTCTTGTCTGCCAAAATTGCTCACTATTCCAGAATCATTCTGGAATGTAAAAATAAACCTCGGCTTCTATTCTCTACTGCTAGCCATCTTCTTAAACCCCTATCCCCTGTTTCCTCCACCCTCACCCCTGATAACAAGTGTGAGGAGCTCATGGACTTCTTTGTCTCTAAGATTGAGAAATTCTGTTCAGCTGCCTCTGCCACTTCCCTTCCTTCCCCTAGCCCACCGGGCCAAACTTCCTCTAAGGTCCCCCCCGCCCTAGCCCTGAACTCACACCTTTCTCCAGTTTCTCTCCGATCTCCCCTCATGACCTCTCCGCACTCATCTTGTCCGTGAGACCTACTTCCTGCTCCCTCAACCCTATTCCCACCTTTCTGGCTCCCACGTTAGCTGACATTGTTAACGGTTCTATCCCCTCAAATCTGCCATTATCACCCCTCTCCTCAAAAAACAAACCCTTCTTTGGATTAAAGATGGAGACAAGTGGTTGGTGGTCAGTCAGCAAGGTGAACTTCTGCCCATGCAGATAGTGGTTGAATTTTTTTACTCCCCATATTAGGCTGAGGGCCTCCCTGTCAATCTGGGCGTAGTTATGCTCGGCTGAGGTTAGTGACCGAGACGCAAAGGCTACTGGCCTCTCCAACCCATCTGGGAATTTGTGCGACAGCACCGCTCCAATACCATAGGGTGATGCATCACATGCCAAACAAATTGGTAGTGCTGGGTTGAAATGGGCCAACACCTCTTTTGATGTGATCAATTCTTTGCACTTCTGGAAAGCTCGTTTACGTTCGTCATTCCACTTCCATGGTACCCCTGTTTGCAGTAGGGTGTTCAGTGGGTGTAATACTGTAGACAAATTTGGTAAGAACTTATGGTAGTAGTTCACCAGCCCGAGGAACGACCTCAGTTGTGACACATTTTCCGGTGCTAGAGCCTTGACTACAGCCTCAATCTTTTCAGGGGGCTTATGTAACCCCTCTTCATCGATAACGTGGCCACAATATGAGATCTGCTTCTGGAAAAATTCGCACTTGTGGCGATTAGCTCGTCGCCCATATTCCTTTAATCTAGTGAGCACCTTCTCCAAGTTGGCGAGGTGATCACTGTCATTTTCGCCCGTGACCAGGATGTCGTCCAAATAACACTGGGTCCCTGGAATCCCTTGCAGGACTTGATCCATCGCCCTTTGCCAAATAGCCGGAGCCGATGCTACCCCGAACACCAACCGGGTGTATTGGTAGAGACCTTTATGAGTGTTGATAGTGAGGTATTGTTTCGAGGCTTCTTCTACCTCCATTTGCAAGTACGCCTGGGCTAGATCAATTTTGGTGAAGCGTTTACCTCCAGATAGCGAGGCGAAAATATCCTCAATTCGTGGAAGCGGATATTGTACCGTGTGAAGGACTGGGTTCACTGTCACCTTAAAATCCCGACAGATGCGGACCTTCTTTGGTTCCCCAGGCGTATTGCTCAACGACCTCTTCATTACAGGAACGATGGGTGTAGCCCACTCGCTCCAGTCTACTTTGGACAGTACTCCTGAACGTTCCAACCCTTCCAGCTCTGCTTCGACGGCTGGTCGGATCGCATAAGGCACTGGTCTGGCCTTAAGAAACTTTGGGGTTGCATTTTCCTCTATTTTAATCGTTGCTGTTATGCCTTTTAGTGTTCCGAGTCCCTCCTGGAACACTTCTTTTGCGTCAGTTAGCATTTTTGACAGTCGTCCAGGTGTGACGTCGTCATCCTTTTTGGCCTCAACCTTCAGTGCCTGTATGGAATGCCAATCTAATTGTGTCTTCCGGATCCATTCGCGTCCTAGTAGTGGTGGTCCTCCATCTGGCAATACATATAGGTCCATTTTAGGTATTTCCTGGCCTTTGTATATCACTTTCACCCTTATTTTTCCTTTGGGGTAGACTTTTTGCCCCGTGTACGTCTTCAAGACAATCTCTGTAGCTTTCAAGGGTATATGTGAAAATAGCCGCTTGTAGTCCCTTTGGTTTATGACTGTTAGGGCTGATCCTGTGTCCAATTCCATTTTCACTTGGACTCCGTCTATCTTGACTGTAACCCAGATAGTCTGGTGATCCTCCATTTTGGTTACCTTATGTAGTTTCAGACAACCCAGCTCCTTGCTTCCGGAGTCTGTATCACTTTTCTGTTCGTCTGAACTACTGTCCATCGCCTTATGTACCTTTTTGTACTTCTCCTGTGGAGATTTCTTGCTGTTGGTTTTCTTCCCAGACCTGCAGACTCTTGCTATGTGTCCTGCTTTTCCACACTGTCTGCACACTTGGTCCTTGATCCAACAATCCTTCTGGTCATGGGTTGTTCTGCCACAGCGATAACACTTCCCTGTTCCATATGACATTTCATTGGTGCCATATTCTTACGGTCTCCGTTGTATCTCTGCAGCGCCCCTTGCGGCTGCTTCGTGTGATACTGCCATGCTGAAAGCCTTGTCCAGCGTAAGATCCTTTTCTGATAGAAGCCGTTTCTGGGTTCCTTCACTTTGAAGCCCACACACAAACTTGTCCCTTAACGTATCTGCTAGTCGCACGCCAAACTGGCAGTGTTTCGATAGCTTGCGCAGTTCCGTTAAGTACTCAGCATTACTTTCATCTTTATGCTGGTTCCTTTTGTGGAACTTAAATCTTTCTGCTATCAGCAGCGGTGTGGGGTTTAAGTGGTCCTGTAGGATTTCTACTATGCTTTTGACATTCTTATTCACGGGCTTCTCTGGGGTTATTATGTTTCGCAGTAAGCCACAAGTTTTTGCACCCATGGAATTTAACAAAACCAGTGTTTTCCTAGCATCTGGCACTTCATTCGCCCTGCAGTACACCTCAATACGTTCCACATATGTCGCCCAATCTTCGACTTCATTGTCGAACGTAGAGATACTGCCACTCTTCGGCATCCCTGGGTGTGATTTAACTGTCAAAAATGGCGTCTCCCACGCTCTCCCTTCTTCTCCGCTGGCACAAAATGGCGTCTCCCGCGCTTTCCTTTCTTCCCGTGCTCGCCCTTCTTCTCCGCTGCGGCTTCTAAAAATGGCGTCTCCCACGCTCTTCCTTCTTCTCCGCGGCTCAATGGCGTCTCCCGAGCTCTCCCTTCTTCTCCCCGTGGACACTGTTCAGCCCTTGAGCCCTGGCTGTGCTCTGCGCGTTTTTTCTGTGCGCCTTTCCCGTTTCCGCTGCTCGGTCCTGAACCCGGCTGCTGCTTTACCCTCTCTCTCTCTGTTTTGTTTTTCCTCGACGCCGCTCGGTTTTCAATCCCCGGCTGCACCCTGTGTGCTTCACCCTCTCTCTTACCCCGTCGACGCTGCTCGGCTTTTTCTCTGCCGTCGGTCGGCTCCAGCCGCCGCTGTCCTGGAAGGGTCTGCGCTGTACCTGTTGTCAGTCTGTTGCTGATCGTCGTGGCTGGGGAACCAAGCCTGGCTCTCAACAGCCTTCCCTGCGATGTTCACTCTCTGCCGGACGACTGGGCGGTTGCTCGTGGTCGACGCCCGTGCTTCTGGCCTCGACTTTCTTCCACCGCCCTCCCGGAGCGAATCCTCGAAGGGAAATGCAGAGTTGCAGGTAGATTCGAATCGACACTCGTCGTCACTGTTAGATCCGTGATTCTGAGAGTATGATGTTTTCCAATAACTACACGGATGCTGTAACTTAACAATCAACAGGTGTTTACTGGAGTAGGGTAGTCTCAAGACTGGGGGTACAGAAGCATGCTCAAGGCTTATATACAGGTGTGGCCACTGTCGGTACTACAGTATACAGGAGCTGTAAAAGTAGTTCTCTCTTAAAGGTACATACACTAAAGGTATAAAATTTTGTATTATAGCACTCCTGTGAAGCGCCTTGGGACGTTTTACTATGTTACAGGTGCTATATAAATACAAGTTGTTATTGTTACTGTGGAAGTGGGAGTAAGTTGGAGGGGAAGATGAAAGGGCAAAAAACAGGGTTTCACCCAACATGAGGCTGGTTTTTTTTTCTCTCAGAAACAAATGAGCCACTTTTTTATAAAATTGCTATTTCAAAAGTTACTATTCACTGCGGACATTACTGCAATGTTGTAGGATTTTTAAGAAGACTCGCTCTGAATGACAAGCAGTTGTGTCTGATAAGAAAATAAATATAAATGTCTACAATAGTAGAATGTACTAAAAGTAATCAGGCAAAACTGTCAACAGAAGGTGACATTAGCAGATAGAATCTGAATAGAAATGTATGGAGAAAAATTGGAATTTCAGGAATAAGTTTAGCAGAGTTCACTAACCAGTAGGTGTCAGACCTGCTCCATGAGATTACAAAGTGACTGTACGTAGATGGTAATTTATTTAAAGCAAAGAGAAAGAAATACTTGCATTTATATAGCGCCTTTCACAACTTCAGGATGTCCCAAAGCACTTTGCAGCCAATGAAATACTTTTGAAATGTAGTCGCTGTAAAGGCCCAGAACTTCGGGTCTCCACGGGTGAGTACGCACGGGGTACTCACCCGTAAGCCCAACGGAAGTGCCGGATTCGTGCATGCACTGCGCATGCGTGGGAAACCGGCACTTCCATTCCCCTGAAAGAAGGGGTTCAGAGGTGGAACGCGTGCGCAGGAGAGGCAGCGCGTGCGCATCGAACTTACGTTTTTTTCGCAGGTTTTCCCAGGAGGGTAAGTCTCCAGGAGTGACACTTTTAAAAAGCAGGCACAAGGCCTGCTTTTCACAAGGTAAGTGGTGAATTAATTAAAATTAAAACATTTTTTCCACTGGTTTATTATTTTTAAATACTTTAAAGAAAGGTAAGTTTATTTTTAGCCCCGTTAGAAAATGTAATTAATTTTTTCAAAAATTTAAATTATTGTTTAAAATAGTTATTTCATGTAATTTATAGTTATTTTAAAAATGTGATTTAAAAAAAAAAATTATTTGAAGATTTAGTGATGTTTTGGGGCTTATAATATTTATAGGTTTGACAGCTCTTCCTGTTAAACTTATGAATGAAGCATTCCCTGCTACCATTGGCTCTCCATGGCCCACGTGATCCCAGGGGACGCATCGAACTAACTGCGCCCCTGGGATACGCAAGCACTGCGTGCCGGCAGTTGGAGGAGGCCCAGGATCGGAATCCCACGCGGGCCCACAGCTCAACGGCTGGCATGGTAGGTAAGTGCAGGTCGAGGGCTTGCACCCGTGGGAAGCCCCCGACCCAAATTTCTGGGCCAATATGTTTTACATAGAATTACATAGAATGTAGAGCATAGAAACAGGCCATTCAGCCCAACTGGTCCATGCCGGTGTTTATGCTCCACACAATTCTCCTTCCATCCCTCTTCGTCTAACCCTATAATCATAACATTCTATTCCTTACTCCCTCATATGTTTATCTAGCTTCCCTTTAAATGCATCTAATGTTTTAGTGATGTTGGTTGAGGGATAAATATTGACCAGGACACCAGGTAGAATGCCCCTGCTCGCTTTGAAATAGTGCAATGGGACCTTTTACATTCACCTGAGAGGGCCACGGTTTAACGCCACATCCAAAAGACGGCACCTCCTACAGTGCAGCACTCACTCAGTACTGCACTGGAGTGTCAGCCGAGATTTTGTGCTCAAGTCTCTGGAGTGGGACTTGAACCCACAACTTTCTGACTCAGAGGTGAGAGTAGCTACCAACAATATTTTTCTGGCTATTCGAAGAATTTATATAGATAATTGGAACTCAGGATGTTAATAAAACAATTCAGAAATATTAGTGAAGATATTAATCACTCGGGGGAAAAAATGAACAATGGGGAGACCCACCATTAAAAAAAGTCATTTTTGGAACAGGCTTAAATAACTCAAACTATCCAGTAGCATTGCACCTTTTTGTTGTTATAACTAACAAGGCAGGTCTGTTGTGTGTTTGATTGACCATATCATCATCTGGAGGTGTTCATCATAGTTGCTCGTTTTGCTTGCAAGCAAGGAAATAATGCCAGAGAGGGGTTTGATTTATGGTTTTGCTCCTAGACTTCCCAGTTGCATTCTCCTTTTTGGGCCAGCAAGTGAATGACCCCAATAAAAACATTTGTGCAATCCTACTCACGTTTCTTAATGTTGAAAACATTTAAAGGAGAAAATAGCTGCAAACATGCTCAAAAACATGAAAATATCGTGGAAAGTTTTGGGAATGTTTTGCCATTTTCTGAGATATTAAACGGGACTGAACTGCTCAGGAAAGGAATGGTGGCTCTCCCCTGTTACAATCTTTCATGATTATGAAAGTAAATTAGCAAAAAATATAAAAACAGATAGTAAGAGTTTTTATAGTTATATAAAAAGAAAAAGGGTGGCTAAAGTAAATGTTGGTCCCTTAGAGGATGAGACCAGGAAATTAATGGTGGGAAATATGGAGATGGCAAAAACACTGAATGAATATTTTGTATCAGTCTTTACAGTAGAGGACACTAAGAATATCCCAACACTGGACAAACAGGGGTCTATGGGGGGGGGAGGAGCTAAACACGATCAAAATCACTAAGGAAGTGGTACTCGGTAAAATAATGGGACTCAAGGCGGATAAATCACCTGGACCGGATGGCTTACATCCTAGGGTCTTGAGGGAAGTGGCGGTAGGGATTGTGGATGCATTGGTAATAATTTTCCAAAACTCCCTGGACTCGGCAAAGGTCCCGGCAGACTGGAAAACTGCTAATGTAACACCCTTATTTAAAAAGGGCAGTAGGCAGAAGGCTGGAAACTATAGACCGGTTAGCCTAACATCTGTGGTAGGTAAAATTTTGGAGTCCATTATTAAGGAGACAGTAACAAGACATTTGGATAATCATAATTTAATAGGACAAAGTCAGCATGGTTTTATAAAGGGGAAGTCATGTTTGACAAATTTGCTGGAGTTCTTTGAGGAAGTAACATATAGGGTGGATAAAGGGAAACCAGTGGACGTAGTGTATTTAGACTTCCAAAAGGCATTTGACAAGGTGCCACACGAAAGATTATTGCTTAAAATAAAAAATCACGGGATTGGGGGTAATATTCTGGCATGGATAGAGGATTGGCTATCTAACAGAAGGCAGAGAGTTGGGATAAATGGTTCATTCTCAGACTGGCAATCAGTAACTAGTGGTGTTCCGCAGGGGCCAGTGCTGGGTCCCCAACTCTTTACAATCTATATTAACGATTTGGAGGAGGGGACTGAGTGTAACATATCAAAGTTTGCAGATGATACTAAGATGGGAGGGAAAGTAGTGAGTGAGGAAGACATAAAAAACCTGCAAGGGGACATAGACAGGCTAAGTAAGTGGGCAGAGATTTGGCAGATGGAATACAATACTGGAAAGTGTGAGGTTATGCACTGTGGCAGGAAAAATCGTAGAGCAAGTTATTATCTTAATGGCAAGAAACTGGAAAGTACTGAAGTACAAAGGGATCTGGGGGTCCTGGTGCACGAAACTCAAAAGGTTAGTATGCAGGTGCAACAAGTGATTAAGAAGGCCAATGGAATGTTGGCTTTCATTGCTAGGGGGATAGAATATAAAAATAGGGAGGTATTGCTTCAGTTGTACAAGGTATTGGTGAGACCGCACCTGGAATACTGCATACAGTTTTGGTGTCCATACTTAAGAAAAGACATACTTGCTCTCGAGTCAGTACAAAGAAGGTTCACTCGGTTAATCCCGGGGATGAGGGGATGGACGTATGAGGAGAGGTTGAGTAGATTGGGACTCTACTCATTGGAGTTCAGAAGAATGAGAGGCGATCTTATTGAAACATTTAAGATTGTGAAGGGGTTGGATCAGGTGGATGCGGGGAGGATGTTCCTGATGATGGGTGAAACTAGAACTAGGGGGCATAGTCTTAGAATAAGGGGCTGCTCTTTCAAAACTGAGATGAGGAGGAACTACTTCACTCAGAGGGTGGTAGGTCCATGGAATATGCTGCCCCAAAAAGCTGTAGAAGCTACATCATTACATAAATTTAAAACAGAAATAGACAGTTTCCTAGAAGTAAAGGGAATTAAGGGTTACGGGGGGCGGGCAGGAATTTGGACATGAGTCTAGGTTCGGATCGGTCATGGCCCTGTGGGTAGCGGAGCGGGCCCAGGGGCCGTGTAGCCTGATCCTGCTCCTATTTCATGTGTCTAATTCTGTTAGATTCAGGAGATGGTTCTGTGATAGTAGATTGGCAGTTAGGATCAGATCAGCCATGATCTTATTGAATGGCGGAGCAGGCTCGAGGGGCCGATTGGCCTACTCCTGCTCCTATTTCTTATGTTCTTATGTTCTTATGAATTATTAATATCTTCACTAATGTTGCAATTAAATGACTAAATTATTTTACTGACATGCTGAGGTAACGGTGTCGTTACCCAAGGGCAATATATTTTAGAGTACCATTTTATTTTGTTGGTGAGAGCAGTCAGCAGATGGTAACTTACATTGCCAAAAATAGTCTGATTGGCACTTGACAATTCAACAGCACAATTGGCCTCCCCAAATCACACCACAAAATTATTCATCAGAGAAATATAGATCTCTGCAGATACATACACATGCTGCCAGCCTTTATATATGTATTCAAAACTATACATAACCATTCACCATTCAATGTCCAATATTTCCAGAGGAAATACATTCAGTTTTTCATCTTTATCATGACTTTGCACATTAAAAAAATCACTGTAGCTTCCAGTAAGACATAAGACGTAGGACGTAGGACATAGGAGCAGGAGCAGGAGTAGGTCATTTGGCCCCTCAAGTCTGCTCCACCATTCAATAAGATCATGGCTGATCTGATCTTGGCCTCAACTTCAATAAGATCCCCTCTCATTCTTCTAAACTCCAATGAGTATAGGCCCAACCTGCTCAACCTTTCTTCATAAGACAACCCCTTCATCTCCGGAATCAACCTCGTGAACCTTCTCTGAACTGCCTCCAATGCAAGTATATCCTTCCTTAATTAAGGAGACCAAAACTGTACGCAGTACTCCAGGTGTGGTCTCACCAACACCCTGTACAGTTGTAACAGGACTTCCCTATTTTTATACTCCATTTCCTTTGCAATAAAGGGCAACACTCCATTTGCCTTCCTAATTACTTGCTATACCTGCATGCTAACGTTTTGTGATTCATGTACAAGGACCCCCAGATCCCTCTATACCTCAGCATTTTGTAATATCTCTCCATTTAAATAATAATTTGCTTTTTTATTTTTCCTACCAAAGTGGATAACCTCACATTTTCCCACATTAAACTCCATCTGCCAGAGTTTTGTCCACTCATTTAGCCTATCTATATCCCTTTGGAGATTCTTTGCATCCTCCACACAATTTGCTTTCCCACCTATCTTTGTATCATCAGCAAATTTGGCTACGTTACATTCGGTCCCTTCAGCCAAGTCATTAATATAGATTGTAAATAATTGAGGCCCCAATTTGCATTGAGAGAAAATCTACTGACTGTGTGGTTATCTGACTAAACCAATGGCAGCAGTAGGTTGTGGAGCCAACCTGTGGCTGGTAGATTGGTGCCAGTAATTACTGGCACTTGGGTCCACTGGGGTGTGAGGCAAGTGATTTTGCTGCTGCACTGGGGAGCAACCACAAGTGTATATCTTTGACTGAAACTATTGTTATGTGACAGAAAATATACAGCAGCAAGTAGGGCAAGAGATGACCAGGAGTTCAGCAAGAAACTTCGATAATTATAAGAATTTAAAGTGTTACTGTCACCTGAAGCATCTTTACTAGGATTGTAAACTGTGGGATCCTCAGGGATGTGGTCAGTACTTGATGGGAGATCACCTGCCTGCTTTAGAACCAACTCCACTGGTTTACTGCCCAGACGCTGAAGGTGAGAATTACCCCCGATATCATGTCAATGCCATTGAAGTGTCTTTGACTCAAACATTTTAATGCTAAATCAACAAAAAAAATTCAAACTATTTGCATATTTATCTCTTCAGCCAATATGACAGACGCTCTCTGCAGGCTGTTCATGGTCGTTCCCAGAATCACAATCATGTCGCTAACGATACATTCACACTCCAAGTTTAGCACTGGTGTGATTTGCTTCAAAAGTAGACTTGTGTACTGTAAATCGAGTGCTAAGACCCGAACTGACTCTCCGAAGCGAAGCAGACTGACTCCTTCAGGAAGCCTCGCTCTACCTCACTCTGGTATCAAGTTGGGCCCTGACGCCAGATTCAGACATTACATTTACACTATAACTGTAATGCCAGTGCAAAGTGGAACTCGGTGCTTTAGCTGTAAAGTGAATGTACCCTAAGTAAATTACATAAAATAAGAGTGTTGAGGAATAATGAAAGGTTATTTTTCCGATGGAGACCTGATGAACCATATGAAGGATAAGCTCAAATCACAAAGTAATCAAAGGATTAAGTGGATTTTTCTCAGGTCACAATAAACATATGCCTGTGAAAACAATGATATTAATGATCCTATTCGTAGATTTAATTACTGTAATTAGGGGATTGTGCTCAATATTTTGTCCATATAATGTAATCAAAGAGCAATTCATTATATATTTGTAGTGGTATTGATACCTTGGTGGGGTGTAAAATTATTGTGATCTACTTGTAATGTGAATCCTATGTAAACTGGAGATAAATAGAGAACTCTTACCTAGAAGAATTCGGATGAAATACCTCTTTAATAATGAAGGTTATACTATATGTAAGTATTAAATGGTTTGTTTTGGAACTGATAGGTAAGTGAATTGCTATTAATGTACTTAACAGTAAAAGAGGTCTCCACAAACTGTGCGGGAAATAATTACATTTTCGGGATGCAAAATTATTTAATTTAGTTGTGGATACACCTTTCAGAATATTCCAAAATTCCAGTGTTTCTGCAGCATTCAAAGGAGCTTCAAACTTCAGCAGTTCACCGGAGAGAATATTCCCTCTTAAGCAGAAATTCTGCTCTCAGCCTGACACATTTGATCCGCCCACAGACACCCTCCCCCCCACCGAAATCTCCCCCCGACATCCCCCCAACATCCCCCCGACATCTCCCCGACATCCCCCTCGACATCGCCTCGACATCCCCCCGACATCGCCTCGACATCCACCCGACATCCCCCCCCACCATCCCCCCGACATCCCCCCGACATCTCCCCCCGACATCCCCCCCGACATCCCCCCCGACATCCCCCCCGACATCCTCCCGACATCCCCCCCGACATCCCCCCGACATCTCCCCCCGACATCCTCCCGACATCCCCCCCGACATCCCCCCGACATCTCCCCCCGACATCCCCCCCGACATCCCCCCCGACATCCTCCCGACATCCCCCCCGACATCCCCCCGACATCTCCCCCCGACATCCTCCCCGACATCCCCCCCGACATCCCCCCCGACATCCCTCCCGACATCCTCCCGACATCCACCCGACATCCCCCCCCGACATCCCCCCCGACATCCCCCCCGACATCCCCCCCCCACATCCTCCCGACATCCCCCCCGACATCCCCCCGACATCTCCCCCCGACATCCTCCCCGACATCCCCCCCCACATCCTCCCGACATCCTCCCGACATCCCCCCGACATCCCCCCCGACATCCCCCCCGACATCCCCCCCCGACATCCCCCAGACATCCCCCCCGACATCCCCCGACATCCCCCCCGACATCCCCCTCCCCCCTGACATCCCCCCCGACATCCCCCTCCCCCCTGACATCTCCCCCCGACATCCCCCAGACATCCCCCCCGACATCCCCCCGCCATCCCCCCCGACATCCCCCTCCCCCCTGACATCCCCCCCGACATCACCCCCGACATGCCCCCCCGACACCCCCCCTCCCCCCACTGACTGTTCAGTTCTCTCCCAAATTGCTTCCTCTCTGAGTGGGCAGTGAGTGTTGAACGCCGTGGGTTGGGACTGTGTAATGAGGAGTGGAAACTCAGAAGCTGAATATTCGGGAAAGTTAAAAAAAATGTTTTAACGTAGGATAATTAAAGTATGCGTAAAAAAATAATGTGGAAATCTGAAGTAAAAAGAGAAAATGCTAAAAATACGCAACATGTCTGTCAGCTTTTGCAAAGAATAAAGAGGGATTAAAGTTTTGGAGAGGGACAATATCGCCAGGAATTTCCTCAGGGCTTCTCCCAATTCGCCTCCGTAACTTTGGTGGTAACTTCCGCCGAACCTCCGTCCATCTTATGGTGATGGAGTGGAGAAGCCCTGAGGAAATTCCCAGTGTTTGGATTTTCCATTCTGGCTGGAAACCCACCAGATTACCCATCACTCAGTGTTTTTGCCTTGCGCCCATTTTAATTTTTGGTGCTTGCCCCCAGCGTTATGTCCGGTCCCACCTGGGCACTGGCCTTGGATTGTGCTGTGACAGTGTAGTGCTGCCGTTTATGTTGACTGGCGAAGAAAAGTTACATGTTTTTAAAATTTCTGCTTTGTTCAGCGCAACTGATTGCACTTAGCCAATTTAATCTTTAAAAGCCCTCCACTGCCTTAGCAACGCTGGGAAAAAAGAAAGAAAATTAATTAATTAATTGCATTTATGTAGCGCCTTTCACGGCCTCGGGACATCTCAAAATGCTTTTCAGCCAAGGAAGCACTTTTTGAAGTGTAGTCACTGTTGTAATGTGGTAGATGCAGCAGACCATTAGTGCACAGCAATCCCACAAACAGCACTGTGATAATGACTGTTTTAGTCATGTTGGTTGAGGGAGAAATGTTGAGCAGGGAAAACTCCCTTGTTCTTCGTTGAAACAATGCCATGGGATCTTTTCGGTCCATCTGAGAGGACAGACTGGGCTTCGGTTTAACCTCTCATCCGAAAGACGGCTCCTCCGACAGTGCAGCACTCCCTCAGTACTGCACTGGAGTGTCAGCATAGAATTTGTGCTCAAGTCTCTGGGGTGGGACACAATGGTATTCCTGAGGCCTCCATTATTAATGATAAGAAATACATTGGATGATATATTCCCATCATTATCATTTCATGTAAACATGTTATGAATATTCAGCAAACATTCACTTTCTATGGAAAATGCTCAAAATGACAGCAAAGGTTGAGGAGCCAGAGTAACAGTTCCCCATTGCATTTCCTGCTTTCACCCGCCCAGAAACTAGCCCAAACATGGGCACTGAATCTACAGAAAAGCCAGGCCTTCATCTGAACATTCCCTTCATATTACAAGTGGTGGGACTTGTTAGCTGCAAGTTCTTTCATTTGAGTGTGTGAGCTACCAGCCCGAATTTGGATGGGTTGGCAGAAAGTTTTAAACATGGAGAGGCAGGGGGGCTTCGGGAGGGAGTTCCAGAGAGCAGGGCCAAGGAGGCTGATGTCTCTGGTGCCCTAGTGACCATTCATCAGGAGTGGAAGCCTTGGTCAATTGTTCTCTTGGGGAGACCAAACGCAGATTGGGTGACCGCTTTGCGGAACACCTCCGTTCAGTCCGTAAGGGGGACCCCGAGCTTCCGGTCGCCTGTCATTTTAATTCACTGCTTCATTCCCACTCGGACCTCACCATCCTTGGCCTCTTGCATTGTTCCACGGAAGCTCAACGTAAACTCGAGGAACAGCACCTCATCTTCCGATTAAGCACTTTACAGCCTTCCGGACTCAATATCGAGTTCAACAATTTCAGATCATAACCTCGGCCCCTATTACATTTTTACTTGTATCTTTTATCCACACCTTTGTTTTGGTTTGTCCCTCACCCCTCCCCCTTTCCTTTTTTTTCTCTCTCCCACATGGCAGCTGTCTCCCATTCTGCCAGCGCATTTCACACCTAATCTAGAGCCGTCTTTTGTCTCCACTAGTCCTATCACCATCTCGTCTCGTTTTGAATACCTCTTAATGTCTCTTCACTTCTCTTTTGTTCTCTCCCAGCCTGGCCTCTTAATCTGTTTCATTCCCTGTGCCTCTTTAGTCTTGATAAAGGGTTTTGACCCGAAACGTCGACTCTAATTTCTCTCCACGGATGTTGCCTGGCCTGCTGAGTTTTTCCAGCATTTTCTGTTGTTATTTTGGATTTCCAGCATCTGCAGTATTTTGCTATCGTCAATTGTTCTCTTCCCTAACTGGCGGGGAGGCGGGGGCTATCCTGAGGCCGACTGCACTGCATTGATCCTTTTCCCATCTGAGATTAACTAAATCCAGCACAGATGAGTCACTGAACCTGGGATTTTCCTGTACTGCATGCCCACACACTGGCTTAACCAACTAAGCCATTAAAGAAATGAACCATGAAGAGGTTTGGCTAAATGTTGGATAAATTTATACAAGCTATTCATACCAAGTCACACACACACAACTTTGAGCTGCATAGCTTTACCTTAAGGCTTGCCTGTCTGACATCAAGTTGTGCAAGAGTCAAAAAATATACTAATTGAACATTAGAACACTCCAATTCTGGCCTCTTGAGCATCCCCGATTTTAATCGCTCAACCATTGGTGGCTGTGCCTTCAGCTGCCAAGGCCCTAAGCTCTGAAAAATCTCTCACTAAACCTCTCCGCCTCTCTACCTCTCTTTTCTCCTTGAAGACGCTCCTTAAAACTTATGGGGGAAAAATTCAGTATCGCCCCATATGGGGCGCCATTACTGGCGGTGCGCAAAGTTTAGCGCCTGCCGCTAATTATCGCCTCCGACAGCAAACTTGACTTTTATCGCCCCTGGAGGTGATTGGAGTGCTAAATCAGGCGCTACATACCTCTCTTAAGACGCTAAGGCCGAGGAGCGAGGCGCTACCTCAGAGGGCGGGCGCAGCGCAGGTGCTGTCAGTTAGCGATTGAACAGAGACACACTGGCGCCAGTCAGTTCTTAAAGGGGAGGGTCGATCTTGCTCTGCAGCCACACCCTGCTCACTGGAGCCTTGAATCTCAGCCTGGGCAGACCTGTGGCTAAATCTAGCAGCCAGACACTATGGAAAGGGCCAGGGAACGAGCACAGCGCTTCAGCGAGCGGGCTTTGGAGGCTCTGGTTCGCGGGGTGGAGCGCAGAAGATCCATTCTGTACCCAGAGAGTGGCAGGAGGCTTTTGCCACACGAGTACAGAAGAGTGTGGAGGGAGGTGGCTCAGAGAGTGTCCTCAAGCAGCATGGTGCCTAGGGCCCATGTGCAATGTAGGAAAAAGTTCAACGACCTCACTCAGATCGTCAGGGTGAGTGCCTTTTTTTCAAAACCTCTTCATCCCTCCATCTCAACCTCACTTTATGGCCAGAGGGTCTTGAAAGCCCCAATGCCCAACACTCATCCAACACCTATGGCCCTTTCATGAAACACACACACATATTCCACACTTTGCATACAGAAAGGGCTATTCAACCATGGGAGGCATTTCAGGCAAGGTCATGGCTGCATACAGTAAGGGCTATTCAACCATGGGAGGCATTTCAGGCAAGATCATGGCTGCATACAGTAAGGGCTATTCAACCATGGGAGGTATTTCAGGCAAGATCATGGCTGCATATTTACTCGGACGCCATCGTTCTTCTTGCAGGCAAAGCTGTCTCATAATAGGAGACAGCAGCAACGGACTGGTGGAGGGCGGCCTCACCTTCAAGCCCTCAGCGATCTTGAGGAGCGCATCCACAGGATTGTGGCAAGCCGGGTGATTGGTCCCGTCGCCACTGGAGACGCTGACCCCGTTCTGGACAGCAATGGTAAGGTCATCACCTTTTTGTCCTCTCTTCTTCCACTTGTTCCTCACAACAGCAGCCTTTGACACTTTCAATCCAAATCACTAAATCACTGCACTCATGCCTCCCTTGCTGCCACCCTGTCCTCACACTAAAGCCACTCTTGTACCTCCCTGCTTTCAGATGGTGATTCACCAGGTGAGGAGACGGGCCCTCAAGCTGCCAGTGAGAGTGAAGCTGAAGGCGAGGAGGAAGAGGAAGCCAGATCATCAGCGCCACCCTCTACCGAGGCAGCCCATGCCCATACTGGGACATGCCTTCCCTGGAGGGGAGCAGGGGGGAATGGTCTGATGAGGGTGAAGCTCCAGGACCCAGCGGGCTGTAGCAACGCGAGGGGGGTAGGGAAGCTCGGGGGCCTTCTCCCTGGAGGGAGAGTATGGCCTCGAGTCCTGCTGCACTGGACGCAGACGAGGAGCAGGTCCTCGCTGAAATGAGCGCCCAGGTGGAGCAAAGGCACACTGAGCTCATGGCTGCAGTGGCAAGGATGCCCGAATCCATTGAATCACTGGCAAGGAGTGTGGAGCACTTCGCTGTAGCACAGGCGGCTGCCACGCAAATGCTAAGTGCTGCAATGCAGTCAGTGGCTGGTCTCATGCAGACGCAGATTGAGGCCACGCGAGCACTGACTGCTGCCACCCTCGCTGGATCGGGCAGATTTCCCCAGGGCTCTCACCGCGCCGCAGCAGGCCAGCATTCTGTGCTCCGTCAGATTGCTCTGGATGCTGAAGTGCTGCCCCGTGGGAGTGCCAGTGTGTCAGTCGAGCAGGGAGTTGCTGTCCTCTCTCAAGATGACAGCATTCCTGCGGCCACCACTGGCACTTCTCCACTGCAGTTACCACCACCTGTAGGACAGACTGCTGCCGCCCATGCAGAGTTGGAGCAGGCAGCAGCCGGGCCCTCCAGGCCCAGAGCTGGTCCAGGCCATCCCTCAAGGGCATCTGCAGTCTAAGTTTCTGACACTCAGCAGCCTTCCCCCAGCCTTGCTCCAGCCACTGGGGTCCCATTACGGAGGAGCTGCATGGTGGGAAGGGGGGAATTTCGCAAGGGTAGCAGATCACCCTCAAAGGGCAAAAAGCAGGAGGTGTGGCAAAATGTTTTTCATTGTTTTATTGAAGGCCGAGGGTCGTGGTCAAATTTTTGTTACTGTTTTGGACATTGTCTCCAGGTTGTGAGAGCCAGTTTTGTGAATGACTGCTTTTTTTTTGCATCTTTCTATTACTTTGTCATGTGGAAATGAGACACAGTTTGGGAAATAAAGAAGTGTCTGTATTCAAAATGTGCATGTTTGGTCTTTGCACTCATTGTTGCCTTGACCGGCTTTGGGGTTGCGGGATGGTTTCATTCAGGTTGTTTGAATGGCAGAAGCCATTCCCTCAGAGGGGGCCGAGAAGCGACTTGCTATGAACCTTTGACGGACGGCCCTTCCACTTTGTGCCTCCCTCCCGCCTTGGTGCTGCTGATGATCATCCTCCTCATCTTCCTCCTCCTCCTCCTCCTCTGCTGGTGCTCCAATGTCTGGTGACATTGGCTGGGTCCTGAGGATTGCAAGGTTATGCAGCATGCAGCACACAACAACGACGTGGGAGACTCGCTCAGGCGAGTACTGCGGGGCTCCTCCAGAATGGTCCAGACAGCGGAACCGTTGCTTGAGCATGCCAATTTGTGCTCAACGATGTTCCTGGTAGCTTGATGGCTCTCGTTGTATCGTAGCTCAGCAGGGGTGCTGGGCGAATGGAGTGGTGTCATCAGCCAGGTGCACAGAGGATATCCCTTGTCCCCAAGAAGCCAACCTCCTGGGTGATGCGGTGCCTGGAAAAGGTCTGCCACAGAAGTCTGGTGCAGGATGAAGGCATCGTGGCTGCTGCCTGGAAAGTGGGCATTGACAGCGAGTATCAGCTGTCTGTGGTCACATATCAACTGGACGTTTAAGGAATGGAAGCCCTTTCAGTTGCGGGAATCCTCGGCATTCTCTTGCGGCGCCCGCAAAGCCACATGTGTGCAGTCAATGGCGCCCTGCACCATGGGGAAGCCCGCTATCATCGCAAAGCCCATTGCGCATTCTTGCTGCTTGTCTGGGGTCACGGGGAAAGAGATGTACTCTCGTCTCCTTTTAAAGAGGGCATTTGTTACCTGACGGATGCAGCAATGCACCGCGAACTGGGAGATATTGGCGATGTCCCCATTAGCTGATTGAAATGAGCCGGTGGCATAAAAGTTGAGAGCCACTGTTATCTTCACTGCCACTGACAGACGTCCTGTTCCTCAGTTGAGGTTGCAGATCTGGCTGAAGCAGGTGGCACAGCTCAGTGACCACCTCCTTGCTGAATCGCAGCCTTCGCAAACACTGCTCCTCAGACATATTAATGTAGGAGAACTGTTGGCGAAAAACCCTGGGAGGGTAAGGCCTCCTGTACAGAGGCCTGTTGGCCCTGCTCCATCTGGCCATGACTGCCACTCTCTCTCTGCGTCTCTGTGCCCTCCGAATGTGATGGGTGGATGGCCCCCTTTAAATAGTGCCCCCCCCCAGCCCCACAGCAACTGGGAAGTGTTCCAGTTAACCTGTCGTTGGTAGCGCCAGGTGGAAAGGAGGGGGGGCGCCACTGAATTTCCGGTCCGGGGCGCCCCAAGGGCGTTGCACTCTCGAATGACGTCAAGATCTGCGTGCGCAGGAGATCGGGCGGTATTGTTTAGCCCCGCCGCAAAATGTCCGGTCAATTTCGCGAGAGGCGCAGATATCGCCGCACCCGGGCACTAGTTGCTTTGCGCCCCACTTAGCGCCCTCGTAAGGCGCTAACGGGTGGCGCTACCAACTGAATTTTTCCCCCTGTCTCTTTGACTAAGTTTTTGGTCACCTGCTCTAATTTCTCCTTATGTGGCTCGATGTCAAATTTTGTCTTATGATACTCCTGTGAAGCGCCTTGGGATGTTTTACTACGTTAAAGGTGCTATAAAAATACAAGTTGTTGTTGTTATTGGAAAGACCAATGCCATCATTTTCAGCCCCCAACCCTTTACTGCCAGACCTTGCAAAGCCTTGACATCCTGGTTAACCCAGAGCTGAGCTTTGATTCTCAGTTCTTAGCCATCATCATTTACTTCCACCTTCATTGCATTGTCTGCCTCCAGCTCTTCCCCACTCCCCACTGAAATTGTTATTACGCTTTTTGTCACCCATTTCTCCAAAGCTCTTTTGCCAGCCTCCCATCCTCCACCCTCCATAAACTCATTTGTTCAAAACTTTGCTGCTCGTATCCTGCCCGGCAACAAGTCCTGCTCACCTATCCTTCCTATCCTCGCTGATCTACGCTGGCTCCCTTTCCCCAATGCATTAAATTGAAAAAACCTCACTCTCTGTTCAAATCCCTCCATGGCTTCACCCCACTCTATTTCTGTAACCTCCTCCAGCCTTACATCCTCTACCGCAGTCTTCAGTTCTCCAACAGTAGCCTTATGTGCCCTCCCCACCACCTTCCTCCCAGGAGGCTGCCAGTGCCCTTCGGACTTTACCACAGAAAGGACTCGAGGCCTTCAGGGGATTGAAATTGGCAGAAAAAGGAGGAAGAAGAAATAAAAAGAAAGGATACATAATTCTTGAGGATAGTTCTTGCAGGATGAATGGGGAGATTTATGAAAAGCACAGAGAGAATGATGATTAATCTAAATTAATGCACAGTGAAGACGTGAGTCACTATAAGATATGGAGCACAATTAAAAGACCTGGGTCAAATTCTGGGCCGCCAAGCAATTTTTTTCAACTCCAAAGATTTCAATAAAGTCCCATACACATAGAGCTTTGACACGATTACTGTCACACTTTCACATTTTATTTATACAAAATGCAAGCACTGGGAAACATCATGAATTGTCACAGAAAAGATACTCACTTTTGTCAGACTGGGCAGTTTCAGAATCTTGTTAATAGACAGCTGTACGACATTGTTATAGTGTGAGCTGGCTACGTCCCACAGACAAACTCTGGCCAAGATTCCTCTGTTCCCCATTTTTAAAACCATATTTTTAAAGTCTATTTTGTAAAACTGTAACTGTGAATATCAGGGGGTTGAATTTCTGCGAGGTGTCCCATCTGATTACACCGTTTCTCCAGAGTTTCCAATGTTTCCTGGCTGGCCTCCCACCCTCCACACACTAAACTTCAGCTCAACCAGAACTCTGCTGCCCATATCATATCCCACACCAAGCCCCACTCGCCATCACTCCTTTCCTTGAGCTTGCCCCGCCCTATATATGTAATCTCCTCCGGCCTTGCAGCCTCAACCCTCCATTCTTCTGACTCTGGTCTTTTGTGCCTTCCTCTCCTTTTGCCAACCTTGGTGGCCGTGCCTTCAGCCATCTAGACCCCATGGTCTGAAATTTTCTCCCTAAACCTATCTCCCTCCCCACAT